>NC_086444.1:946849542-947477042 GCF_028390025.1 Pseudophryne corroboree | reverse complement strand
GTGTATCATTCAACCATCCTGCTTCCTATAACACCTGTGGCTCCAAGCTTACCTTTTTGGTATGCTTTTATTTTTATTTGTATCCTTGTGAGAAATGTTATGTTATTAAATTATGTTTTATTGACAACACCAGCATTCAGACCATTGTAACACCATCAAGATTCACTATCCATCAACTCAAGTGATCATTGCTTTGGTCACGACACCACACCACTGAGAGAGGGCGCCACGGCTACACCACCCCACTTTTTGCCCTCTCTTTAGTTGTGCCCAGTCTCCTGCGGAGCCGCTATTCCCCATGGTCCTTACGGAGTCCCAGCATCCACTTAGGACGTCAGAGAAATAAACAATATGGGTCGGATGACCAGTTTATTCCTTTTATGATTTTGGGAGGGGGGGGGGGGGGAGCAGGTTTGGGGGCACTGGCGGCGCAGCACCTTTTCACCTTGGATATTTCAAATTTCATTGTTATTGTTGTTGATTGTAATTTATATAGTATATACCTTACCACTGTGACACTATACTGCTCTATAATCTCATTATGGATACTATTTCTTGTTACCACATGTTGTAGGGTCTGATTTCCAACAACTGCATTACAGCTTGTCATAATATGTGTGAATTTGACACATGATGCTTCAATAAAAATTGGGTTGTTTTTTGTTGTTGTTTTTTTAAATTGATTTGCTGTGTACTTAATGAAAAATAAATCCAAAAATGTCCTAATAGTACGTACAGAAAGGATTTGCAAAATTATGACAGTCTATACTCTTCAGATGCCAATACCACAACCCAAAGCCTACAATGGACAGTACAAAAGGATAAAGGAGCTTACAACACTACAATACTATGCAAAGGATATGAAATTACCACTAATTTTGAGTCTAGTTGGCTAATTTATTCACAAGTTTTATTAGACGCGACGAGTTTTAGAACTTATGATAAATAGTGCTCCAGCCAATCAGCCCCTAACGTGTTTTAAAAATAACAGTTGGGAGCTGATTGGCAGAAGAACCATTTATCATTAACAACAAGTTTTTAGAACTTGCTGCGTATAATAAAACTCATGGATAGGCTCTGTTTGAACGGGTTGGAGCCGCGTTACCGGTGGTGGGATCCTGGTTGTCAGTATGCCGGCAGGGTGGGGGGGGGGGGGGGGGGGGGGAAGAGCGCAACGAATCCCCCTTCGGGCTTGCTACGCTGCTGGTTTGCCACAGGTTCTATTACCACTCTATGGGTGTTGTAGTGGGAATAGTCCCGTCTAGTCGATATTTTAGTTGTTCGGGGACGCAGGGGGAGGTTATGTGACAGTCGGTCTCTTGACCATCGGTCACATAACTACATCCCATTTGAACAGCTACATCTCAGTTAAAGCAAAGTCAAATATGTCACCATCATATGACAGCAAAAAATGGAGGCGGTTACAGCCAGCCTCACACAACATAGGATTGAAACAATTTTATACTATTATGTCACTTAGGGGGATATTTATCCAAGCTTGGCGCGAGATAAAGTGCAGAGAGATAAAATACTATTAACCAGCAAGCTCCTAACTGCCATGTTACAGGCTGTGTTTGAAAAATGACAGTTAGGAGCCGATTGGTTGGTACTTATCTGTCTCCACCTTATCTTACGCCAAGCTTTGATAAATCTCCCCCTTAGTTTTAGAACCTTCTAATAACTTCACAACACAAATGCATAAAAGTTTTCATGTTCTATGAACAATGGTCCTACATTGAAGCACTGTCATCCTAATGGGATTTGAAAAGCAACTAAAACTATATTTAAGGTTTAGTGGTCCGTTAAAGCATATTATAAACTAAACACAAAGCTGTGCGGAATGTCACTATAATTGTAACGTGTCAGCACACAGATGTTAGCCTCACGTATGACAACAAAAGTGGTTACAAAGAATGAAGTCTGAAGCAGAAATATACCAATGTTTTCTTGAAGTACAAGTGCCAAGGCTATTATTAACTTAAAACTTACAGTATGTTAAGTATATGTGTACATTTGATGTACATCATTTTCTTAGGTTAAAAAGGAGAAACTACAAAAAAAAAAAAAAACCCCAAGAATCTCATTATGTAAAAACACTCAACATGCACTAAGCATCAAAACATATGCACTTCAATGTGAGATAAGGAATCGCCAATTACATTCTTATGGATGTTTCTCAGAGTGCCCAAGAAGGTGGCCTCACTCTGATCAGATTCTGCACTTCTTCAGAGATACCATTTCATTTAACCCGATACAGCAGAAAATCGGTCAAATTAGATAAGAAACATCCATCTATAACCAGGACATACAGGTACCTACCTGTGCTTATAATAAACAGAATCCTGCCCTACACAAAAATACGCAGCCACAAGAGAAAGCATTGCTGTCACCTACATCATCATCTAGAACTGTAAACATAGGAAGCAGAGGACATCTCCTACATCCCCCTTCACACACCTCCAACATCTTAGTTATCTCCTTAGACAGTGGGAAATTCAAACCAATCAGCGGCTGCGCTTTGACCCCTAACCAGAAACTTCCTACAGGAAAGTATTGCTTCCACTGATCCACTGCACACGATCTGCTGGCTGCACAACTATCCACAATAAGATTGAAAGAAAGTACTGCTCATCTCACAGCTTCTGAGAGAGTGCAGACAGTTACTAGAGAAGTTCGATGGGATCCCTGATGGCTCATTCTCGGAGACATTAAACAGTGGGGTTATGATTGTTTGCAATATGAACTACTGTATACTTTCAATGGGAAACCATTGGCTCCTTCCAGGTGCACATTATATCGGCAACAATATTCTGACAAAACATATGATACCCATACAATAAAGACCAAATGTGCACTCACTCATGAATAATTAAACAGAAACAAAAACACACACAAATGGATTAAATTAATATTTTAGAAGAAAAAAAAAATAAGATTTTAAACCTACCGGTAAATCTATTTCTCCTAGTCCGTAGAGGATGCTGGGGACTCCGTAAGAACCATGGGGTATAGATGGGTTCCGCAGGAGACATGGGCACCTAAAAGAACTTTTCCTATGGGTGTGCACTGGCTCCTCCCTCTATGCCCCTCCTCCAGACCTCAGTTAGAGAACTGTGCCCAGAGGAGATGGACAACACGAGGGCAGGATTTTATAAATCCAAGGGCAAGATTCCTACCAGCCAACACCAATCATACCATGTAACCTGGAACATACATAAAAAGTTAACAGTATGAACAAACAACAGTAACGGTCCAAGACCGATTCCAACTGTAACATAACCCTTATGTAAGCAACAACTATATACAAGTCTTGCAGAGTTTCCGCACTGGGACGGGTGCCCAGCATCCTCTACGGACTAGGAGAAATAGATTTACCGGTAGGTTTAAAATCTTATTTTCTCTTACGTCCTAGAGGATGCTGGGGACTCCGTAAGGACCATGGGGTTTATACCAAAGCTCCCAATCGGGCGGGAGAGTGCGTATGACTCTGCAGCACCGACTGAGCAAATGCTAGGTCCTCATCAGCCAAGGTATCAAACTTGTAGAATTTAGCAAAAGTGTTTGACCCCGACCAAGTTGCTGCTCGGCAAAGCTGTAATGCCGAGACGCCCCGGGCAGCCGCCCAAGAAGAGCCCACCTTCCTAGTGGAATGGGCCTTAACCGAATGCGGTAACGGCAATCCAGCCGTAGAATGAGCCTGCTGAATCGTGTTACAGATCCAGCGAGCAATAGTCTGCTTCGAAGCAGGCGCGCCAATCTTGTTGGCAGCATATAGGACAAATAGAGCCTCTGTTTTCCTAATTCTAGCCGTCCTGGCTACATAAATCCTCAAGGCCCCGACTACATCCAGGGAACTGGAATCCTCCAAGTCACTCGTAGCCACAGGCACCACAATGGGTTGGTTCAAATGGAATGAAGAAACCACCTTAGGCAAAAATTGAGGGTGTGTCCTCAATTCCGCTCTATCAACATGAAAAATCAAGTAGGGGCTCTTGTGAGACAAGGCCGCCAATTCTGACACTCGCCTTGCAGATGCTAAGGCCAACAACATGACCACCTTCCAGGTAAGAAATTTCAACTCAACCTTGTTAAGTGGTACAAACCAGTGTGATTTTAGGTACTGCAACACCACGTTCAGGTCCCATGGTGCCATTAGAGGCACAAAAGGAGGCTGGATGTGTAGCACTCCCTTTACAAAAGTTTGGATTTCTGGAAGAGAAGCCAATTCCTTCTGAAAGAATATCGAGAGGGCCGAAATCTGTACCTTAACAGAGCCTAATTTCAGGCCCATATCCACTCCTGTCTGTAGGAAGTGGAGAAAACGACCCAAATGAAAATCTTCCGTCTTCACACCAAGACACACATTTTCGCCAGATGCGGTGATAATGTTTTACCGTCACCTCCTTTCTAGCCTTTATTAGAGTAGGGATGACATCCTCCGGAACACCCTTCTCAGCTAGGATCCGGCGTTCAACCGCCATGCCGTCAAACGTAACCGCGGTAAGTCTTGGAACACGCAGGGACCCTGCAACAGGTCCTCCCTTAGAGGAAGAGGCCAGGGATCTCCTGTGAGCATCTCCTGAAGATCTGAGTACCAGGCCCTTCGAGGCCAGTCTGGAACAATGAGTATTGTCTGTACTCTTTTTCGCCTTATGATCCTCAACTCGTAGACCGATTGGAACACCCATGGCGTTACCAGGGCATCTACTGCTACTGCCTGAGGGTCCCTCGACCTGGCACAATACCTCCGAAGCTTCTTGTTGAGGCGTGACGCCATCATGTCTATTTGAGGAACTCCCCAAAGACCCGTTATCACTGCAAAAACTTCTTGATGAAGTCCCCACTCTCCTGGATGGAGATCGTGTCTGCTGAGGAAGTCCGCTTCCCAGTTGTCCACTCCCGGAATGAAGACAGCTGACAGAGCGCTTACGTGATTTTCCGCCCAGCAAAGAATCCTGGTTGTTTCCGCCATCGCGGCTCTGCTTCTTGTCCCGCCTTGGCAGTTCACATGAGCCACTGCTGTGACATTGTCTGATTGAATCAGAACCGGTAGGCTGCGAAGAAGACTCTCCGCTTGTCGAAGGCCGTTGTATATGGCTCTTAGCTCCAACACGTTGATGTGTAGACAGGACTCCTGGTCTGACCACAGTCCCTGAAAATTTCTTCCTTGGGTGACTGCTCCCCATCCTCGGAGGCTCGCGTCCGTGGTTACCAGAATCCAGTCCTGAATTCCGAACCTGCGACCCTCCAGAAGGTGAGCACTTTGAAGCCACCATAGAAGAGACACCCTGGCCCCGGGGGACAGTGTTATTTTCCGATGTAAATGTAGATGGGACCCGGACCATTTGTCCAGAAGCTCCCATTGAAACGTCCTTGCATGGAACCTGCCGAAGGGGATGGCCTCGTAGGCTGCCACCATTTTCCCCAGAACACGAGTGCATTGATGAACTGACACTCTTTTTGGCTTTAGCAGGTCTCTGACCATGTTCTGGATGTCCTGGGCTATTTCCAACGGGAGAAAAACCTTCTTTTGTTCCGTATCCAGTATCATACCTAGGAACGCTAGTCGAGTTGTCGGAATCAACTGTGACTTCGGTAGATTTAGAATCCAACAGTGTTGCTGGAGCACTCTCAGAGAGAGTGTCACATTGCTCAGCAATTGCTCTCTTGATCTCGCCTTTATCAGGAGATCGTCCAAGTATGGGATAATTGTGACTCCATGCTTGCGCAGGACCACCATAATTTCCGCCATTATCTTGGTGAAAATCCTTGGGGCCGTGGAAAGCCCAAACGGCAACGTCTGAAATTGGTAATGACAATCCTGTACAGCGAATCTCAGGTACTCCTGATGGGAAGTATATATGGGGACATGAAGGTAAGCATCCTTTATGTCCAGTGACACCATAAACTCCCCCTCCTCCATGCTGGCTATTATCGCCCTGAGCGATTCCATCTTGAATTTGAATCTTTTCATGTACAGGTTTAGGGATTTTAGATTCAAAATAGGGCTGACCGAACCATCCGGTTTCGGGACCACAAAGAGGGTTGAATAGTACCCTCTTCCCTGTTGGTTCAAGGGAACCCTGATAATTACTTGCTGTTGACACAGCGTTTGAATTGCAGCTAACACTACATCCCTGTCTGGGGTAGAAGCTGGTAAGGCCGACTTGAAAAATCGGCGTGGGGAAATTCCAGTTTGTAGTCTTGGTAAACTATTTCCAACGCCCAAGAATTCAGGTCTGAGCTAACCCAGACCTGGCTGAAGAGTCGAAGACGAGCCCCCACCGGTGCGGACTCCCGCAGGGGAGCCCCAGCGTCATGCAGTGGGTTTTGTAGAAGCCAGGGAGGACTTCTGTTCTTGGGCAACAGCCGAAGCAGGTGTTCTTTTCCCTCTACCCTTACCTCTGGCAAGGAAGGAGGATCCCCGACCTCTTCTGGACTTTTGTGACCGAAAGGACTGCATCTGATATGTTGGAGTTTTCTTCTGCTGTTGGGGAATAAACGGTAAAAAGTTAGATTTACCTGCGGTAGCTGTGGAAACCAGGTCCGCCAGCCCATCCCCAAACAACACGTCTCCCCTATAGGGTAGAACCTCCATATGCTTTTTCGAATCCGCATCACCGTCCATTGGCGGGTCCATAAGGATCTTCTCGCTGAAATAGCCATGGCATTGGCTCTGGAAGCCAGTAATCCAATGTCCCTTTGAGCGTCTCTCATATACAAGACTGCGTCTTTGATATGGGCTAGAATTAACAAAACAGTATCTCTATCCATGGTATCAAGGTCAGCCGACAGGTTATCTGTCCAGGCTGAAACTGCGCTACATACCCATGCCGACGCAATTGTCGGTCTTAGCAAAGCTCCAGTGTGTGAATAAATAGACTTTAAAGTAGTCTCCTGCCTGCGATCCGCAGGATCCTTGAGGGCCGCTGTGTCTGGAGACGGTAGCGCCACTTTCTTTGACAGGCGCGTTAAAGCCTTGTCCACAGTGGGAGGGGATTCCCAACGTACCCTGTCCTGTGTAGGGAAGGGGTATGCCATATTAATTCTATTGGGAATCTGCGGTCTCTTATCCGGAGTCTCCCAAGCTTTTTTAAAAAACTCATTAAGTTCATGAGATGGGGGAAAGTTTATTATCTGTTTCTTTCCCTTAAACATGTGTACCCTCGTGTCAGGAACAGAGTGTTCATCAGCAATATGCAACACATCTCTTATTGCTATAATCATACACTGAATGCTCTTTGTCACCTTAGGGTGCAATTTAGCTTCATCATAATCGACACTGGAATCAGAGTCCGTGTCAGTAGTTGTGTCCACAATTTTTGCCAAGGGACGCTTTTGAGACCCCGACGGGCCCTGTGAGTCGGACCAATCCGAGGATTGACCCCCTGACGCCTGCCCGGATTCAGCCTTATCTAGCCTCTTATGTAAAGATGTCACGCTTGCATTCAACATATACCACATGTCCATCCATTCCTGAGACGGCACTACAGACGGGGACACACCACTCATCTGCTCTACCTCCTCCTTGGAGAAGCCTTCCGCTTCAGACATGTCGACACGCACGTACCGACCCCCCACACACACAGGGATATACCTATAAGGGGACAAAACCCCAACCAGGCCCTTAGGAGAGACAGAGAGAGAGTTGCCAGCACACACCCAGCGCCCAAATGACACTGGAAAAACCAGATAGCGCTTATATATATATATATATATATATATATACATATATATATATATATATATATATATATATATATATATACATATATATACACACACAATTTCCCACTCAATGCGCGCCAATGTGCCCCCCCTTTCTTTTTTCCAACCTCTGAAGCGTTCAGCAGGGGAGAGTCCGGGGAGCCAGCGTTTCTCATGCAGCTCTGTGGAGAAAATAGCGCTGGTTAGTGCTGAGGGATCAAGCTCCGCCCCCCCAGCGGCGGGCTTCGGTCCCTCTTCAATTTTCACAAAAGTGGCGGGGGATCATCTATTTGCTGCCTCCGCAGCCTAATAGCACCTTATTGCCCAAAAACGAGGTTTATTGCTGCCCAGGGCGCCCCCCCTGCGCCCTGCACCCATCAGTGCTGTCTGTGTGTTGTGTATGGGAGCAATGGCGCGCCTTACCTCATGAAGATCTGAAGTCTTCTGCCGCCTGAGATGTCTTCTTGTTTCTCATACTCACCCGGCTTCTATCTTCCGGCATCTGTGAGGAGGACTCCCTGAAAATAAAAAAACCTAACAAAATTCTTTTTCCACAGAAAACTCAGGAGAGCTCTCTGCAGTGTACCCTTCTCCTCTGGGCAGGGAACAGAATCTAACTGAGGTCTGGAGGAGGGGCATAGAGGGAGGAGCCAGTGCACACCCATAGGAAAAGTTCTTTTAGGTGCCCATGTCTCCTGCGGAGCCAGTCTATACCCCATGGTCCTTACGGAGTCCCCAGCATCCTCTAGGACGTAAGAGAAATAATAATTTTATGAAGATGGTGGTCCTAGTAAAAACTGAAAAATGACGGTTAGGAGCTGGCTGGTTGGTACTCTCTCTCTCTCTCCTCAAAGGCTTAGACCCCTAAATCACAAACTTTAAAACATGTTCTCAAACTCAGTCCTCAGGACCCCACACAGTGTGTGAATATATCGATTAAAAAAAGAAATTCCTTTAAGTAGACCTCTCCATTTGCTGCTGGCAGAATGGGCACTAGCCAAGAGCTAGTCAGTTGCACAACAAATGTATTATGAATTTATTGCTCGTTGTCACGTTGCATCAGTTATGATCTGGCTGCTGTGAAAATACTCCAGCACGTCGACTAACACAGGTCTAACTTTGAATCTTTTGCCCGCAACAGAAAAAAATTACGTGGTGCATAGAGCCAAAATCACCTCTAAAACAACATAAGTGATTGACAGGCGGTGGGAGGACAGAATTTTAAACCGGTTTAAAAACAAAACAAACCGCACAGCATGGGCTACATGAATGAGACACTGTCAATGGTTCACAATGGACCACATAAGTTTTTCAACATTTTCAAATATGAAGCAATATGGGAATCCACAGAAAGGAGCAATAAGGCTGGTGTCAAACAGCTGTCTGTATGTCTAGCCAGAAACGTCATAAGCTTTAACAGCACATCGTATTCAATCGTCTCTATGCATTACTAACAAACATATTCAATTACTCTCTCTATTACTTATTGACCTTATTTCATTTTTATTTTTTTAGCGTGTTGCATTTTTATGTTTTACATATAGAAAAATCTATGTTGTTTCTGTAGTTTTGGTGCAGATAAATATAACTGGTATTTAGACTTGATGCCATTACTACTCCATTAATGAAGCAGTAGAACTGCTGCCATTTAGGAAATCTGTATTCGTTTCCTTTAAAGGGCATTACTTTACAGTTAAAAGAGCAAATAATAAATCAAATTATGCGATCTATTTGCAATGTTGAGAACATTTTTTTTCATGTTATTCCGAAATAAAAAAAGTTTGCACTTCATTTCTTTTTCTAGCCTTTGCAGAAAACCATGATTCCCAATGATTTTCTTTAGTGGACCTTTTTTCAGTGTACACAATGTAATTAGACAGGGGGTGCAGTCGTGTATTGTAGAAAAACTTACCTTCTTCAGTGGGATTGAATCCACAGATGTCACATATGTTTCGAACCCACTTATTCATTTCTTCTTCACTTTCAGCCACCAAATAAAAGATACGGTCAATGGTTTTTATATCAAAAATATAACTATGCTCAAATTCTTTTTTGGGGAATACCAGTCCAGCATCAACTTGTTCACACAGGTTCAAGTCAATAATACGAATGGGTTTCTTTGCATGGTCATTCTTATAGTATTCTAGAACATCAGGATCTCCTGTTAGACGTCCGCTGCGAAGGACAAACCATCTTCGCTTCCATGCCTATGAAAAGGGGACAAAAAAAAGCATGCGATTACTCTTTGTTTACTCTGTACTAGTAGTAAATGACCAGCAGATCTGCTGAACATTACACTTGCTAATGTAACGCATCTCGGGCCTGATTCGGCGATGGATGCTGATGGCACCAAAACTGCAAATGTGTACACAACTGTGTGAAAACATACAAATGCTGCAGCCACCTGCATCTGCATTGAGAGGCCCACCGGCGGTTTTGGGAGTCCCAGCAGCCATGTACACAGATGCAGTGTCTGTCACAGATCAGTCATTTATGAAACATCTGCGTAGCCCTATGACCGCAGGAAGTACGATGATGCTGGAGCCACTGCAGCTGCAATATGAAGTTTAATTGTTCTACCATTAATACGGAGGCACAGTCCCTTAAACATTTTTTCCTTGCTGTGTCCCATTTCATAGACTGTTCTATTAGTCATTCAGCCTCTGCTTTTGGTGTTTAGAACCAAATGTGAGCCCAGAATGTCTATGTACTCTTGGGCCACCATAGGTTTGAGTCCAAAAACATGGGGAATTTACTAGTCACCCTTTAAGCAACAACTACGGTTACCAATGCCAGAAATCAACGGTCTACAGCTTGTGACCATTTTATTTTTGAAATACTAACATTTCAGAAGTCACAACATTTGGACTACTACATCACTGCACCTAAGTCTGTGATTGGACACTGCAATAACAATCGCAGCAATGCAATTTTTCATGTACTTGTCAACACTACAATAAAGTGGTAATTACACAAAGCATTATGCTCGGTCACTCAAACCTGCCATAGCAAAAATAAATATGATTTATTAAAAATAAAAACACATGAAACCTTATTATGGTCAGAGGGCAAAGATGTCACTACATTACTAGTCATCCTTTTCAACACGTCCCCGACTTCACCTTCTCTGAAAAATAATGTCTGAATAGTTTGGACACATCAAAGAGACTGTTTATAGCTCTGTGCTTCTCTCAGATGTCTAATTGCTGTGCGCAGTACATGAGTACACTGCTAACTGTAGTATACAAGCACCTGCTACTCCATGTTTTTCTATTCTCCCCTCCCCCCCCCCCAACAATGAGTCACTCACTTTGCCTGGCACAGATTAAACTGGAACGAGGGAGAAAGCAAATCACTAACTGTGCAGTTTAATAGGGCATATACAAAGGTCCTCTGGCTGAGAGTACAAAGAAGAGTTTAGTAGTAGCATAAAGCCTAATGCCAGACAAGCAAAGTGACATCAGCTAATCATAGTACACAAGTGCCTCTGCCTTGTCAGGCTGCACAAAACGCCACATAAATTACTCTTTGTTATTGGAGAATCTCTCACATTCTTACAGCGCTTCTATTTATGGATTTAACCCATTCTTTACTGCAACAACATATTTTGCCTGCTCATGTTAGAATATATTTCAAAAGTATAAAGGAATATCATTTAAAAAATAAATAAAAACAAACCACTATTTAGCTCTGAATCCAAACTTCTCACTTAATTGACAATCGCAGTCACCGATACTGATGTAATTCATTGATGAGAAAGGCGTTTGTAACACAGGTGACTGCAATTATAACTTAAGCGAGAAGTTCAGGAGTAGAGCATTTTGTACCTGGTAGAAGGGTATACCGTATCTTATATTATTGCGAGAACGGTAACACAATTGTATTATGGTTACAAAAAGCTCTTAGTAATGTAAACATAGGACTGCTTAGGTAAGAAGTAAGGCGTTTGTTCTGAAGTTATCCTTTAAGTTTACGACACAGATGTACAGTAATGTGTCATGGAGAGTTCATCTGTAGTGATATTATAAATAGGTACAAACGACAAAGTATAACATGGGCAGCAGCAATATATGTTCTTTCATTATTTTAACTTGAAATTTCGATTGATTTTACAAAAATGATTTTGGAATCCTTGACAAACGTAATATTGGGTCTGGCTTTAATGGCAAAAATACACTGCCTTGGACTGCGGCTTCAATTTAACTGCATATATGTCCAGCCAAGTCCAGATATAATAGGGGTGGGGAACCTTTGGCCCTCCAGCTGTTGTTGAACTACACATACCAGCATGCTTTGCTACAGTTTTGCTATTTGGCCATGCCAAAACTGTTGCAGGGCATGCTGGGATGTGTAGTTCAACAACAGCTGAAGGGCCAAAGGTTCCCCATCCCTGACATATAATCTAAAAATATGATACACACACACAATCTCAATTTATAACCACTTAAGTTTAAAAAACATTTGGGAAAAAAAAAGTTACTGCTACAAAACAAAGTCCTGTTAAAAGCAAGTAGTAAAGATGTTGAGAGCATGTAGTAAAGCAGTTCCTGGTACGATTCTAAAACCAAAAATATTTTTTAACTTAAATGTGGAAAATGGGCTACGATGAAGGCAGTTAAGATTTAAAATGTAAGTTAATTAGCACTTTAGGAAATTGTTTTCCAGGAAGTAAAATTGATATGTAACCAAACAAAATAAGGAAAAAACAGGCTGAATGGAAGTTTCCATTCCACTGACCACCATCCTGAGCATCTGTTCCGCATGCACATTTGGATAACATTTCCTGTTTTTGAACTATTGTCACCACTTGCTAGTTTTGTGCTGCTGAATCTAACTTTAGTGTGCTGTGTAAACAAACGACAAGTTATCACAGCAATTAACGTGCAAAAAGCAAATATAATTTAAAAGAGAGGCATAATATAGTACCCTAGTTATACAAAGGGGTTTATTTTCACTTACAATTGCTCAAAAATAAAATAATCTATATAATAAATAAAAGGTGTTTGTTCATCTGGAAGAGATCCTCCTTGATTGTAAACATACATCTGTTAGTTTGTTAGAAGCCACCTTAATGTTACCAGTAGCACTGTTCCTAGAAGTCATCATACAGTAAATTGAAGTGTAAACTGTCCTTTAAAATGTAAACAAATATGCACATGTTCAAAATCTCCAAGAACACTTGACACAAAGGGCTTTTTTTAATGGTGTTAAGTAAAAATAAACAAAATAAAAACACACACCCCTAACATTACATATTACAATACTGGTCAAATGCACAAAAGCTCATATTCCAACTGTCCCATTAGAGAGGGTTGTGCCACGGTCCCCATTAGCAGAACTTTTGACCTGATTTGGGGACGGTGGGAAGATGTGTCCCACTGATACCCCTTTCACACCAGCAGCTTTGAACACGGGTTATTGGCACATGAGCGCGCATAACCCGTGTTCCTGTGCGGTGTGAAAGGTTACAGGGGCAATACATCAGGTTGAGAAACCCGGTATTTCAACCCTGCTAGCGAGCAGGGTTGAATGCGTGTTCAGCCCGGCTCGCTGTGCGGTGTGAACAGGAGCCGGGTCAGTGCGACCCGTTTCCCGTTCACATGTGATCTCCCAGCACTGCGTCACTGCCGACGTCACCAACCCGGCATATTGCCGGGTTCAGTCTGCAGTGTGAAAGGGGGTATTGAGGCGGGTCGCACACTGGGAGCTCCCGTGTCAGGCTCCCGAGTGCGACCCGCCTCAGACAGTATGAAAGGGGTATGAGTGATGCCCCTACAGCTCTGCATTCCAGACATGCTTTGATGGGGTGTTTTTTGGGGAAAGGTTTGTGTGCGGCACAGCCAATGTGATGTAGCACCATCGGGATCATATGTACCACATCCTAAAATGATAATCATTGATGTTGGGAGATGTGCAAAAGATGAAACTTAAAATGACATCTGATGCCTTCCTTTTCTGTTACACCACTTTCATACCAAAAATGCAGGGACTTATCCGGGAATACTGTCCCGGGATCATGCAGGGACATTCCCGGGTTAGGCGCCTTTCACACCGCAGTCAGCAACCTGGCATCACATGATCTCTAAGCGCATCGACCCGGCTCCCTTTCACACCGCAGAGTGAGCCGGGTTAAACACGAGTTCAACCCTGCTCAAGAGGAGGGATGAAATACTGGGTCACTGGACCTGGTATTTCAACTCCGGCACCCTTTCACACTGCACCTGAACATGGGTTATGCGCGTTCATGTGCCAAAAGCCCGAATTCAGAGGTGCTGGAGTAAAAGGGGTATTAGTAGGCCACATATTGCAGGGTATGTTATTAGTACCCCTTTTAAACTAAAGTTGCGGGTCTGACCCATTATTTGGAACACTGTTCCAATCTGGATCAGACCAGAGACATGACCCCTTTTCCACTGCGGCGCAACCTGGGAATATCCCAGATAGGCGCCATTTATACTGCACCCAGGGTGCAGTGTCTTGTGGCCGGCGCTTGAAGATGATGTCATCTCCAAGCGATGGGAAAACTGGCAGATTGGGACCCCCAGGATGTGCCTCGGACAGGTTAGGCCATGCGCCCAATTGGAAGCTGACCACTGTCCTCCGGAAACTGCTGGGCTGCCTCCAGAACACCCCTTTCCCAGCCAACCCCACGCCTCCAACCTCCCAGGGGACACTGCGGTCAGGGAGGTATGGGCTTTAGGCATGCTGTAAATGTGTCCCGGGTCGGATGTGTGTACATCTGGCTGATACTAGTCAGTGCCTCCTCAGCCGTTTACTTTACCGCATGTCACTGGTCAACATTATAAACATGTAAACATGTTCAACACTACAGCCAGGATGACATTCTCATGTCGACCTAATAAATGTTGACATTGTGAATATTGACATAATAAAGTACACCATTATAGCAGCACAGGGCCTAGACTTTATCCAGCATGATGTATCTATTGGTCTGTGAGAGATCAGCTGCGACAAATGGGCCCTACACACTTACCGATTGCACTGAGCAATACGAACGATCTAGTTCTTTAATGAACGAGATATCATTCATATCGCTCAGTGTGTAGGCATCAATGATGAACAATTCGCGGCCCTGCGCTCGTTCGTTGGTGCCGGCACGTTTATACATGCAAGACAATATGAACAATATCATCCATATTAGCATGCAGGGCTATGGGGCTGGGAGACGTCAGGGAGTGAAGAAACGTGATCGATGATTAAAAAAAACAAAAAACAAAAAAAACAAAAGACTTTAGTCCCTTTTTTAAACTTTTACTCTGGCCATAGGCCCTCATTCCGAGTTGATTGCTCGCTAGCTATTTTTTGCTGAGCAGCGATCAGATAGTCACCGCCTCTAGGGGAGTGTATTTTCACTTTGCAAATGTGCGAACGCTTGTGCAGCTGAGCGGGACGAAAAAGTTTCTTGCAGTTTCTGAGTAGGTCTGAACTTACTCAGCCCTTGCGATCACTTCAGCCTGTCCGGTCCTGGAATTGACATCAGACACCCGCCCTGCAAACGCTTGGACACGCCTGCGTTTTCCCTACCACTCCCAGAAAACGGTCAGTTGACACCAAAACGCCCTCTACCTGTCAATCTCCTTGCGATCAGCTGTGCGAATGGATTCGTCGCTAGAAGCCTTGCACAGAAACGATGCTGTTTGTACCCGTACGATGCGCACTGCGGTGCATGCGCAGTAGTAACCTGATTGCTGCGCTGCGAAAATCAGCAGCGTGCGATCAACTCGGAATGACCCACATAGACTGCACAATAGTACCAGATAATTGGAGCACTGCAAGATGTATGGTGGAGACCTCCATTCTATTCCTGGAGTCAGCTGAATGACAGGCCGAAGCATCACACAGCTTTGATAAACAAACCAAACGATGATCCTGGACCTTTTTCAGCAATGTTCAGGCTGTGGGACTATAATCGTTCATGTCCATAGACTGAATGAAACTGTCACAGCAGCTCTTTCACCAAATGTAAGACAGCCTATAAAAAACAGTAAACTTCCCATACAACTTACTATAGAAACATAGAATTTGATGGCAGAAAATAACCACTTGGCCTATCCAGTCTGCCCTTAACACGTACACACTAGGGTTAATTTTCCTTTGCCAGGGAGACAATTAACCTAACCAGTATATTTTTGGATGTACCTATTGTAAATAAAGTGGTCATGTTGTAGGGTCAGAAACAGATGCTTCAGTTCATTGATATTTGAGGACATTTGTTTATGCACCAAACCTGGTACAACACCTCAATGGGAAAAATGGAATTATTTTCTTTTCAACCATTTCATTGTGTATTTGATAGTATACTTCAGTTGTACTCACCTTTTACTCTAGAATAGTCTGGTATAAAAAGGCAGTTACTGTGGATTCAATGGCTGTGAGGTAACCAGGTCTTGTGACTCCCACATAAATCCTCTGCATCACTCCTGCGTTATTGGTGATTTACTAGAGCACTGGTCTAATCTTTGGGTGAATTTGCTGGGACTCCCAATAAAAAGAAGTTTGGTAATAGTCTCCAATGTACCCCATGGCATAATTGCAGACTTCCTGGCCGCCTCCTCCGAGAAGGGGTAGCCAGTTTGTGTCGCAGGAAAGTGGACCATAGCTTCACAAATATAGTGCTATGTATAAATAATAATATAATATTTCATAGCCATACTGAGGGAGGGCTGAGGCAACAGTGCCGTCCCAATGAGGGGAAGTGCTGTAGAGGGTGTAAAGGCTGAAGGGGACATGTTAAATCTCAGAGGGCGGGATGTACAAAGCATCGCATCTGCGATGCGGAACATCCCACCTCATCGCATGTGCTTACAAATGCAATTAGTATCACAAAGGACAGCTCTCCTGGTAAGAGCCATCCTTTGTGATCACTGGACTACCAGGTTTAGGACCCGGGAGCCTTTCTGCACATATGCAGTGCGCCGCGGCAGCTGCGCAGGGGCAATTGCGAAAAGAATCCCATAGGCTTCAAGCTCCAAGTTCCAGAATGCATCAATGCCATAGCAGATTGGTTCCTATGGGCAAAATCTCCATTTTATCTTTCTCTAAGATTTGATACATCTCCTCCCAAGTGTACCTGTCACAACAGCAGGCTAGGCTTAGATAGAACACTTACAGGGGGAACTTTATCAAATCTTGGAGAGAGATAAAGTGAAGTTGCTCATAGCAGCCAGATTCTAATTCTGTCATTTCACTAGCACAGCCTGTAAAATGAAGCAGATTAGTTGCTATTGACAACTTCTTCACTTTCTCTCTGTTGAAGGTTTGATACATCTCCCTCAGTGAAAGCTGTAATAAATAAGGAGATGCAGAGCTAGTATTTTCTAAAGAGAAGCAGTGTTGTGCTAAAAATATAAATATGAGCGACCTATGAGGATGGCAGCGGAGTGACTCCGAATAACACTTGTGGAGGATAGTAACTGCATACGAGTTGTGTGTATGCCTAGTGCCTGTAACTGTGCAGATCAGCAACAGCCTGATAAAAGAAAGTGGAATAGTTTGGGATGACAGGCACTAGCAAGGAGATATATATATGTTTATTGTCATAACCCAAGTACTGTGCAGGAGCTGAGAAGGGAACCATTTGTGTAACAATGTACAACTAAAATGATCAGTGTCACTCAAGTTCATTTGTTAGCAGCCTGCTAGGAAAAAACTGCAGCAAGATTGCAAGTCCATTTGGAAAGAGTCCCAACCATAAATTTACAGTTACAGGTAAAGAAAAACAATTCTAATCACAAAAAAAAAGCAAAAACAAACATTTTGGCAGAGCTCAGTGGATCCAAAGTCATTGGTGTTACTTCATCAGTCTCATTACATGCCAGACTGAACTGCTTTAATATTAACCATTATCCAGGAACACTTCATTAAATCCATGAAAACTACACCAATATAATATTAGGACACCACAAACTGCATATTAAAAGGAAAACTCCTGAAACATCTAAGAAAATAAGATACAGAACAAATGATCATATTTAAAGATGCTCTGCAAAACATAATATCCCAACACAGAAATATGTCCTGCAATAACAGAAAACAATTGTATGCCCAGACAGGAATACTGGTAAATCAATGTTAAAAGCTAGAAATGTCACAAACGAGAAACAGTTTCAACAAAATGAAGAAACACAAAAAGAAAGAAGGAAAAAAAACAAAACACATACCACATTATACAATCCCGTAGCACACCACGGCAGAGAATCTGGAATACAAAGCAAGGGTGGAGCCCATTCAACAGCTCTGTTTTCTAGCTCAGCCAGTTATCTAGAATAACAATTAATTGTAATCTTGTGTCCATATTGAACAAATGCAAAATTGACAAATCTCTTGCTCTTAGCAAAGGAGACCCAGGCAAGATAGGTTTTAAAACCATTGCATCGCAGCATCCCTGGCAGCAATCGAGTCAGACGGGAAGAGAAGCAAAACAGATCCAGTCACTTAACAGGGCATTGCAAGTGCTGGTCGAACAAGCACATTTCCCAAGACAACAGCATCATTCTCAGCACTGACTTTCTTCTCCTTTGACACAAAAACTGCAGACATCGAGGGAGGAAGCAATTTACCTTTTTTCCTCAGAAGCAACATGAAATGGTGTCCTGTCTATAAGTGAAGGTAGTTTTATCATGCAGCACTGATTTTCTTTCCTGTAAGCTTTCCATCTCCATGCAGCACCCCATCCTAATAACCTTTGACCAACAGGAAGGAGACACAATGGAAGTGGAAATAACAGTGGCTACAATCATCTTGTATGATTTAATGCATAGGAGGTTGGGGGGTTGCTTTTCCCTCTTGCAGCTTGAGGGGAGGTTGATTGGAAACAAGCCAGCTCTTCTCCTAAGCAATGCACATACTAACTTTAAATTAAGTGACTGCTCTAATAGTTGTTTATAGGGAAGTGATGGTCTTAACAGTATGTTCAAGCTTTCATAAGCAGGGCCTGCTTCAGTTGGGTCCTTTTATAAATGTCAGCATCGTTTTCTTCCAGACTGTACAGCAATATGGAATACATCTGCTTCTATATCACACCTGCCAACAGTTCTGATTATTGCAATCTATAAGGTTATGGCCTGCTAAAGTGGCATGGTTTCACAAACAAAGATACAGCTGTTCAGATATGGAGGGTATTAGAAATATAGGGACATGGCCTAATATAGTCAGAGTCATGAGGAAACACAGACATTAGTGGAAAGTGATTAAAAATAGAAAAGATAAGTACTACAAGTCATTTCTGATGCATAGGCTTTCTGGCTCCTTGCATTTGTCCAGCCCTGTGTTATGAATGGAAGATAATATTTTAATAAAATAATTCCATGTCTGCAATAATAATAAAAAAAATAAAAATCTAACATTATATTTGCCTACTCGCTGTAATAACATTTAATTGCACACATTCACACAAACAATATAGCTAATGGCACGTTTATAAAGACAACGAGCACAAAAAAACAACACACAATTTAGGGCAGTGTCAAGTAGGTGCCATTGTAGAGACTGGTTACCCCAGTGGAATAGTTCACTAGACCTATCCTTTCATATCCTCAATATGCCTGTAAGACGCCATCATTAATCACATAGTATTTTATTTATTACCAGTTATTTATATAGCGCACATATTACGCAGCTCTTTACATAGAGTATTTGGCCATTCACATCAGTCCCTGCCCCAGTGGAGCTTACAATCTAAATTCCCTACCACATTCATTCACACTCTAGTTAATTTTGTTGGGAGCCAATTAACCTACCAGTATATTTTTGGATTGTGAGATGAAACCGGAGAACCCGGAGGAAACCCACGCAAGTACGGGGAGAATATACAAACTCCACACCGTTAGGGCCATGGTGGGAATCGTACCCATGACCTCAGTGCTGTGAGGCAGTAATGTTAACCATTACACCGTCCCTGCTGCCCACGTTGAACATACATGACTGGAGCATTTGCAGTAAATCTCAAACCCTAAGGGTGTATTTCGCAAAGCTCACAGAGAAAAAAAACCCGCGAGATTTAAAGTACCAACCAATCAACGCCTTTCATTTTTCAAACACAGCCTGTAAAATTTATTGGTGTGTACACATGGTGAGATATTTTCTTACGATTTTGACTATATAGTCAAAATCGTAAGAAAAGTTAGCGCAGATCGCAAGGTGAAAGTAACCTTGCGATCCCGATTAGATGGCGATACGCGGTCGGCATCGCAAGCCTAGATAGACTGTGCAGGCAAGTCAATTTTTACTCTCTATATAGAAGAGATAGTCAAAATTGACACTTAGCCAAAATCGCACATTAGTCAGTATCGCAAGCAGTCATTATATGTTTGCGATGCCGACCTAGCCCGTCACATAGTGAAAATCAGGCATAGCCCGAATCTCACCGTGTATATGGGCCTTTAGGCACTGATTGGTTGGTACTTTATCTCACAATATCATCTCCCCAAAGCTTTGATAAATACTCCCCTATGCGTTTGATTAACGACTCATTTTGAGACGTCCCTCTACAGACGTCTGTACAAAAATTAAAGTAATCAAGTAATCATGTTAAATTAGCTCAATCTCCATTTTCTCCGATGTGAACACTTGCTTGAAAACTTTGAAGTTATTCCATTATTTATACAATACCATCTTAAAATATTTTTATACCTAACTTCACTTTGAATACTTCCTCAAGACTGCATCATTGAAAATGTATTGCTTGGTGATATACTGGGTTGTACTGTACTATTTATATTTACTTGAGAGGGGGGGGAAAAAAAAAAAAAAGTAGCCCTTTTCCAACACACAAATACCAAAATACAGGGAAAACATTTTCTGCTTTTAATAGCAAATGTTTTATGAATATGGAAATCAACACTATTTATAAAACAACCTCTATTATAAACCGCCTCTCCCACCATACAGAAACAAAAATAGGGGACACACCTGAAACCCTCCCTACCATGCAGAATCTCACCAGATTACCTAAAGGCAGGAGCTATGTTGCAAGCTCGCATTGCCGAAGGTAGCAATCATTTTAATTGAAGCTTCATAGGTAATATGAATGCATTCAAAACAAAGCTAAAGATACGGAACAAGTGACTGACTTACGAGGCTCGAGCCTAAATAACACAACAATCAGATCGATGAAGTCTAATATAATGAATTGTTGCTGCAAAAAATTCAATACATTTAATTAAAAACAGAAAGGCAGATAAAGAGACGTTCAAATGACATTAAGGAGGTTTGCTTATTTCCGTGGCCAAATTATGCCCCTTCAATCTTGATTTGACCCTTTATAAGAATTTTCTGTCAGCACTATAATTCTAAATGTATAAATATGTGCTCTCTCTACCACTGGCCAAGGCATTACCTCTTACTTGCCGACTATGGCCCTCATTCCGAGTTGATTGCTCGCTAGCTACTTTTAGCAGCCGTGCAAACGCATAGTCGCCACCCACGGGGGAGTGTATTTTCGCTTTGCAGGAGTGTGAACGTTTGTGCAGCCGAGCGGCAGCAATCACATTTTGTGCAGAACAAGACCAGCCCTGTAGTTATTTATTCTGTGCAATGATTGCTATGAAGGTGGTCTCGGAATTGACGTCAGATATCCACCCAGCAAACGCCCAGCCACGCCTGCATTTTTACAAACACTTCCAGAAAACTGTCAGTTGACACCCAGAAACTCCCACTTCCTGTCAATCTCCTTGCATCCGCCAGTGCGACTGGAAGCGTCGCAAGAACCTGTGCAATACCACAAATCTCTTTGTACTTGTACGACGCGCCTGCGCATTGCGGTGCATACGCATGCGCAGATTAGCCTCGTTCTGCCATAATCGCTGCGAAAATCTGTAGCGAGCGATCAACTCGGAATGACCCCCAATACCTGAATGTCAGGGAGACTCCCTGAAATAGTGTTGATCTCCATGATTACCTGAATACTCTCGCAATCTCCCCAAGGCAGAGCTGGATGATGACAACCTAGTAATGACGACCACTCTGAAGGAAACACAGGGCATAAGAATAAAGATGTGTGCTACAAGAAAGTAGCTGGTGCTCTCCAGCACACTGATATCTACATGAGTGGCTGTGTGGCAAGCGATATGTGATGAACTACAGGTGATCAGTGCTCAAGGAAGTGTGCTGATTTACTGGAGATGCGTCTTCCATTACAGGGTGTGTGTGCTCCATGACAAGGGACATGTAATGAATTGCATGAACTTGGCGGGAGAGAGTAAAGCCCCATACACACACAGGGAGATTTCTTCCAGAGATGTGTGCTGAGCGATCTAGCACAGACCGCTCAGCACGCATCTCTCCCCCGCTCAGCACAGTGCGATGTGTGCTGAGCAAGGGGGACCGCTCATTTCACGCAGCAGTTAAATGAGCGATGTGCTAGATTGTGCCTGCATGCATCACTATCGCTGTGGGGCATACATACGAAGAGATCCGTGCTTAATTTCTAAGCAATCTAGTCTACTCCGCTCTTACCTTTGCACGTTCCATTCCCACCAGCTACCTCTGCTGTGGCTACTGTGGTCCTTGGGTAGCGTGCCATCTGCAGTTGCTGCATGCTGGCTGTTCTCTCTCTTATTGCCTGCATGTATTTAGATTCCACCTGAACCACCAAGCTCCTATCCCAAGCCAGCAGGAACAAGGCCTAATCAGGGAGCACAGCACCTCATACTCTGAGCATTAGTCTCAGGGGTCTAGGTACTAAGGGTACACTTACAGAGGTTTAAAAGCCACTCCTGCTTCACCTGCTACCTCCGCAATACAAGTCTATTGTACAATATCTTATGTTAATGGGCTAAAAGGCTAAAGAACAGACCTAACTGGTGGTCAATGCTTTTTTTTTTTTTTTTTTTTTTTTACTGGGACAACTGGGAATTGTTTGCAATACTTAATACTTTGTTTAAAACATCACCTCTTCTCACATTCGCACCATTTACAGTGGAACGCAAGTCAGTTTATGGACAGCTCTCATCAGTGCCGCATGCATACAATAGGCATTCACAATCTTCAGGAAATGCTCCTCCAAAAGTAGGCACACATGCATTAACTGTAAACACTAAATATTTGTTAAAAACAGGAAAAAAGTAAAAAATGTAATAGCCACAAATTGTTTACTATGAAACAGAGCCTACTGATAAAACCACAAGACAATAATACTGCTGACAAAAAATTGTGCTGTATGCAAATAATGGTATACAACAAGATTAATCTGTGTCACAAAAAGATTAACACAAAGCCAGATAAGTATTAGAACTTGACTGAACTAGAACAAACAAAGGTTAACCTCTTCTATATAGAAAATCCTTCTGTATAAAACCTAAACCTTTACATACTGATAAAAATTCCATCTACATATCCGGGTACACACCATCTATGGACCTCCCAACTGTAAAAAAAAATAAAATAAAAAGCGGTGTAGAAAGGATTAAGTTGCTTTACATAGAACAAGTAGCAATGATGCAGCCCCATCTCGAATGTTTAAATTGTTCTTTTCTCAGAGTCCAGTCAGTGGAGTCACCATACTGTACATTTTCACCCACCACGGTTAGATGGCACATCTAAAAGTCTTGTGTGGCTATCTAACACCCACTCTTTACATAATGAGTATCAAACGGAAAGTACCAGCTGTGTAAACCTGCCTTTTAGAATATGTATCATGTCACAATGTGTGGCAGATAATTCCATTGGTGGCATCTTTGCAGCAAATGCCATCTTAGCCACTTGAATTTCAATAAATGTCCTTATTTGGACAGGTTGAAGGGTC
This sequence comes from Pseudophryne corroboree, assembly GCF_028390025.1. NCBI lineage: Eukaryota > Metazoa > Chordata > Amphibia > Anura > Myobatrachidae > Pseudophryne > Pseudophryne corroboree. The sequence continues at coordinate 947,453,572 of NC_086444.1, read as the reverse complement.
AGTAACCTCCTAAATCCCAAACAACTTGAAGGACATTCTTTCTCTGCGGGAAAAAAACATTGTAACATGTGGTGTGAAGTCCCTGTATACTGACTTCTGCTCTCCGTCCTACCAGCTATGAGCAGAACAAATTGTGCCAACTTTGGGGAAAGACTGCTATGCACACTAGGAGGATGCTACGGGCAATGTCAGAGAATGTTGTGAAAGCCTGAATAGGGCCGGAGAGCTGTCCTTTGTGATTTTTTTTCAAGCATATATGATTTTTTTCAAGCTTGCGAAGAGTGGTGGGATTAATCGCACATCATGCATCCCACCCATATGGAGTCTAGTCATAATCTTACCCAACTTCCTCCCTGGCAAGAACTAGAGAGAAAACTGACTGCTGGAGGTGTGCCTGTGATCACAGGCAGGTACGTGACCATGTGTGCTTCAACAGTGACTGTTGGAAAGCGGAGCAAAGGTTTTATTCACCTTCCTCTGAATATACCAGCTCAAGAGGCTTACTGCTTAACCCACCAGCTGGTCATAGTTGGCAAGCCTTCTGATCTAAACAGAACTACCAAATTCCAGAAAACGCACCATCTTTTAGCAAAGACTGAAAGCACTACGGCAAAGATTTGTCAAAATTCTAAAGTAAGTGAAGCGGTTTCCCATATCAACCATACAAATTCTAGAAAGAAACCTTATTCTATTTAGGTTTGTGAATCGGTCTGTATGGGATACACACATGGAAGAGAGACTGTTCACAGTGCACCTAATAAAAAATATAACTCTCCATGAAAAATTGGGCATTGCTGTGATAGAATTCTGAAATGTGAATTCTTAAAAACATAGTACATTATATAATAAAAGGCCAACGCTGCAGCTCACTTCTATGAGGGGAAATCAAGTGTTTTGCGTGCTGGCGGCCACAAAATGGCACCTGATGGACCAATTCAAGAGTTGCTCAGTTTGGGCACACACAGCTGCTGGCGCTGACATTACCGTTAAGATGTTCCGTCATTTTGACGGGCTGGTAAATAGTTACACATACGTATGTTCAAGTCAGCTCAATATTTACTTTTTTTTTTTTTTTTTTAAACACATCCAAGCGTCACTGGAATCTTTTCTGATTTATTTTTTTAATAGAGATACTATGATTTATTAGATAAACGTTGAGTTACATATACAGGTTGAGTATCCCATATCCAAATATTCCGAAATACGGAATATTCCGAAATACGGAATATTTTGAGTGAGCGTGAGATAGTGAAACCTTTGTTTTCTGATGGCTCAATGTACACAAACTTTGTTTAATACACAAAGTTATTAAAAATATTGTATTAAATGACCTTCAGGCTGTGTGTATAAGGTGTATATGAAACATAAATGAATTGTGTGAATGTACACACACTTTGTTTAATGCACAAAGTTATTAAAAATATTGGCTAAAATGACCTTCAGGCTGTGTGTACAGGGTGTATATGAAACAAATGTCTTCTATGCTTAGATTTAGGTCCAATCGCCATGATCTCTCATTATGGTATGCAATTATTCCAAAATACAGAAAAATCCGATATCCAAAATACCTCCGGTCCCAAGCATTTTGGATAAGGGATACTCAACCTGTAATAGCATAAATCTAGTCGCAGAATTAAGGTGCCCATACATCTGCATTCGCAATGTATTGTTTCACAGATTTAGATTTTTTTTTCTCATATTTATTGCGTTTACAAACCATCTGACTTTGCCCATACATTACAGAAATTTCAGTGATTTGCAGATCAATTTCAGTCGAACAGTCGATCAATTCCAATCCTGAAAGACTCATCAGTTTACTAGAAACGGTCTGCAGATCTGCTGATTGTTGCCCATACACGAGCAATCTACAGTACCAATTGACCTGTGAAATTAAACATGCTGGAAAACCTGATTTAACAATCCCAATAGATTTGTGGGTGAAATCTGCGAACTGTGAACCCCATATATTGCAGATTTATTTGCACAATAGTCAGCAAATTGCCCGTCTATTGCTGATGTATGGGCCCCTTTAGTCACTTCCCTTTGGATTTCAAACTGTGCTACAATTACTTGGTAAATTTAAAGAAGCAGAAAAAAAAAATCACATAAACGTACATAAATGGCGTGCGACATGCTTAGCGACTACTAGGCCGCTTTTCACACTAAATCATCCAAGAGCGATCCCCACTGCGTATATTGTTTTCACATTAGATCATCTGTAAGACCTGAACTTGTACAAGCCTGGATTCAATCAGCTAATGAGATGAGGTCATCATTGTGTTGTTTCATAGTACAGGCCATTACTTTAATTCCCTGACATCCTAATGCAGTAGTGCCATCCACTCGCTAATCTGTTTACTAAAGTATTTAGAAAGGAACAGTAGTAAAGCAGTACTCAACAAGCAAAATGACAGCATTTTATATCTAAGCTGAACAATGTCAGGACAATTAACAAAAACTTTAACGACAAAAATAATATCATTATGCTTAGATTCTACAAAATCGGGTTTATCTGCAGGAGCTAAACTTACCGTAGGGAAAATGAATGAACACATTTACTATAAGACAGCTATTGCATACTCCCTACATTCAATATTGAAAACCTGCAAGTAGCCAATCTTGCCTTACATTTCCCAATACCAAACACCTAAAATCACAAAACAATTGGGACTCTTGAGGAGTATGCCATTGTAAAAAGTAAGCATGCCAACTATCGAGTAAACCTTCAAGTGAAACTAAAGTTAAAACACATTTAAAACCAAAGCATTGATGTGTGTATGTACTCTGACTTGCATTATAACCACAGTCTCAGCTTTTCCTGAATAAGTGGACATTGCTATTAAAGAGCATTTGCCTCCCAAACACTGAAATAGATAACATGTACTGTACAAAATAATAGAAAAGAAAATGGCTTTAGTTTTCCCTTTGCTGATTATTATAGTTTAAATTGCTTTTACTTATATAAAAGTGATGCGAGGGGGGGATTAAATTATCAGCGTAAATTACAGCCAGCACTATCAGGCTTTTTTTTTTTTCCACCTGCCAGAAGGCAAGCTGAAAAAAAATACACAATAACTGACCCATTTTCACGATCGTGGATGCGAAAACAAATGGATCTGAAAACTTATCCTGGATCCGCATGTTTTCACATAAAAATAGGCAAATTTTTGGGTGAAAAAACCCCCAAAACTGTCTGCAATTCAATTACCCGATAAAGATCAGGCAAAATCCCTTGTACACTTGTTCAACAGTCACAATGTCAACAAGCAGCAAATCGCAGCACTATGCCAACGCCAGTATACAGACAATGTTAAAAATAAGATTTTACTCACCGGTAAATCTATTTCTCGTAGTCCGTAGTGGATGCTGGGACTTCGTAAGGACCATGGGGAATAGCGGCTCCGCAGGAGACTGGGCACAACTAAAGAAAGCTTTAGGACTACCTGGTGTGCACTGGCTCCTCCCACTATGACCCTCCTCCAGACCTCAGTTAGGATACTGTGCCCGGAAGAGCTGACACAATAGGAAAAGGATTTTGAATCCCGGGTAAGACTCATACCAGCCACACCAATTACACCGTATAACTCGTGATATTATACCCAGTTAACAGTATGAAATATAACTGAGCCTCACTACAGATGGCTCATAACAATAACCCTTTAGTTAGGCAATAACTATATACAAGTATTGCAGACAATCCGCACTTGGGATGGGCGCCCAGCATCCACTACGGACTACGAGAAATAGATTTACCGGTGAGTAAAATCTTATTTTCTCTGACGTCCTAAGTGGATGCTGGGACTCCGTAAGGACCATGGGGATTATACCAAAGCTCCCAAACGGGCGGGAGAGTGCGGATGACTCTGCAGCACCGAATGGGCAAACTCTAGGTCCTCCTCAGCCAGGGTGTCAACTTGTAGAATTTAGCAAATGTGTTTGACCCCGACCAAGTAGCTGCTCGGCAAAGTTGTAAAGCCGAGACCCCTCGGGCAGCCGCCCAAGAAGAGCCCCCTTTCCTCGTGGAATGGGCTTTCACTGATTTAGGATGCGGCAGTCCAGCCGCAGAATGTGCAAGTTGAATCGTACTACAGATCCAGCGAGCAATAGTCTGCTTTGAAGCAGGAGCACCCAGCTTGTTGGGTGCATACAGGATAAATAGCGAGTCAGTTTTCCTGACTCCAGCCGCCCTGGAAACATATAGTTTCAGGGCCCTGACTACGTCCAGTAACTTGGAGTCCTCCAAGTCCCACGTAGCCGCAGGCACCACAATAGGTTGGTTCACATGAAAAGCTGATACCACCTTAGGAAGGAATTGGGAACGAGTCCTCAATTCCGCCCCATCCATATGAAAATCAGATAAGGGCTTTTGCATGACAAAGCCGCCAATTCTGATACACGCCTGGCCGACGCCAAGGCCAACAGCATGACCACTTTCCACGTGAGGTATTTTAGCTCTACGGATTTAAGTGGCTCAACCCAATGCGACTTCAGGAAATCCAACACCACGTTGAGATCCCACGGTGCCACTAGAGGCACAAACGGGGGCTGAATATGCAGCACTCCCTTAACAAAAGTCTGAACTTCAGGCAGTGAAACCAGTTCTTTTTTGGAAGAAAATGTACAGAGCCGAAATCTGGACCTTAATGGAACCCAATTTTAGGCCCGTAGTCACTCCTGACTGTAGGAAGTGCAGAAATCGACCCAGTGGAAATTCCTCCGTTGGGGCCTTCCTGGCCTCACACTAAGCAACATATTTTTGCCATATTCGGTGATAATATTTTGCGATCACATCTTTCCTAGCCTTAATCAGCGTAGGAATGACTTCCTCCGGAATGCCCTTTTCCTTTAGGATCCGGTGTTCAACTGCCATGCCGTCAAACACAGCCGAGGTAAGCCTTGGAACAGGCAGGGCCCCTGTTGCAGCAGGTCCTGTCTGAGCGGTAGAGGCCATGGGTCCTCTGAGATCATTTCTTGAAGTTCTGGGTACCAAGCTCTTCTTGGCCAATCCAGAACCCCGAGTATAGTTCTTACTCCTCTCCTTCTTAGTATTCTCAGTACCTTGGGTATGAGAGGCAAAGGACGGAACACATACACCGACTGGTACACCCACGGTGTTACCAGAGCGTCCACAGCTATCGCCTGAGGGTCCCTTGACCTGGCGCAATATCTTTTTAGCTTTTTGTTGAGGCGGGACGCCGTCATGTCCACCTGTGGCCTTTCCCAATGGTGTACAATCATTTTGAAGACTTCTGGATGAAGTCCCCACTCTCCCGGGTGGAGGTCGTGCTTGCTGAGAAAGTCTGCTTCCCAGTTGTCCACTCCGGGAATGAACACTGCTGACAGTGCTAACACATGATTTTCCGCCCATCGGAAAATCCTTGTGGCTTCTGCCATCACCATCCTGCTTCTTGTGCCGCCCTGCTGGTTTACATGGGCGACCGCCGTGATGTTGTCTAACTGGATCAGCACCGGCTGGTGTTGAAGCAGGGGTCTAGCCTGACTTAGGGCATTGTGAATGGCCCTTAGTCCTAGAATATCTATGTGTAGGGAAGTCTCGTGACTTGACCACAGTCCCTGGAAGTTTCTTCCCTGTGTGACTGCCCCCCAGCCTCGAAGGCTGGCATCCGTGGTCACCAGGACCCAGTCCTGTATGCCGAATCTGCGGCCCTCTAGAAGATGAGCACTCTGCAGCCACCACAACAGCGACACCCTGGCCCTTGGAGACAGGGTTATCAGCCAATGCATCTGAAGATGCGACCCGGACCACTTGTCCAACAGATCCCACTGGAAGATCCTTGCATGGAACCTGCCGAATGGAATTTCTTCGTGAGAAGCTACCATCTCTCCCAGGACTCGCGTGCATTGATGCACCGACACCTGTATTTGTATTAGGAGGTCTCTGACTAGAGATGGCAACTCCTTGGCCTTCTCCTCCGGGAGAAACCCTTTTTCCTGTTCTGTGTCCAGAACCATACCCAGGAACAGTAGACGCGTCGTAGGAACCAGCTGCGACTTTGGACTATTCAGAATCCAGCCGTGCTGTTGTAGCACTTCCCGAGATAGTGCTACTCCGACGAACAACTGCTCCCTGGACCTCGCCTTTATAAGGAGATCGTCCAAGTACGGGATAATTATAACTCCCTTTTTTCGAAGGAGTATCATCATTTCGGCCATTACCTTGGTAAATACCCTCGGTGCCGGGGACAGACCAACGGCAACGTCTGGAATTGGTAATGACAGTCCTGTACCACAATTTTGAGGTACTCCTGGTGAGGAGGGTAAATGTGGACATGCAGGTAAGCATCCTTGATGTCCAGTGATACCATGTAATCCCCTTCGTCCAGGCTTGCAGTAATCGCCCTGAGCGATTCCATTTTGAACTTGAACCTTCGTATATAAGTTTTCAAGGATTTCAATTTTAGAATGGGTCTCACCGACCCGTCTGGTTTCGGTACCACAAACATTGTGGAATAGTAACCCCGGCCTTGTAGAAGGAGGGGTACCTTGATTTTCACCTGCTGGAAGTACAGCTTGTGAATAGCCGCCAGTACTACCTCTCCTCGAGGGTAGCAGGCAAGGCTGATTTGAGGTAACGGCGAGGGGGAGTCGCCTCGAACTCCAGCTTGTATCCCTGTGATACTACTTGCAGAACCCAGGGATCCACCTGTGAGCGAGCCCACTGGTCCCTGAAGTTCCCGAGACGCGCCCCTACCGCACCTGGCTCCACCTGTGGAGCCCCCGCGTCATGCGGTGGACTCAGAGGAAGCGGGGGAAGATTTTTGATTCTGGGAACTGGCTGTCTGGTGCAGCTTTTTCCCTCTTCCCTGGTCTCTGTGCAGAAAGGAAGCGCCTTTGACCCGCTTGCTTTTCTGAAGCCGAAAGGACTGTACCTTATAATACGGTGCTTTCTTAGGCTGTGAGGAAACTTGAGGTACATTTTTTCCTTCCCAGCAGTTGCTGTGGATACGAGGTCCCAGGGACCATCCCCAAACAATTCCTCACCCTTATAAGGCAGAATCTTCATGTGCCTTCTAAAGTCAGCATCGCCTGTCCACTGCCGGGTCCCTAATACCCTCCTGGCAGAATGGATATTGCCTTAATTCTGGATGCCAGCCGGCAAATATCCCTCTGTGCATCCCTCATATATAAGACGACGTCTTTAATATGCACTATGGTTAGCAAATAGTATCCCTGTCCTGACAGGGTAATAGACCACGCTGCAGCAGCACTATTCATGCTGAGGCAATTTCAGGTCTCAGTATAGTACCTGAGTGTGTATATACAGACTTCAGGATAGCCTCCTGCTTTTTATCAGCAGGCTCCGTCAAAGTGGCCGTATCCTAAGACGGCAGTGCCACCTGTTTTGACAAACGTGTGAGCGCCTTATCCACCCTAAGGGATATTCTCCCAACGTGACCTATCCTCTGGCGGGAAAGGGTACGCCATCAGTAACTTTTTAGAAATTACCAGTTTCTTATCGGGAGAACCCACGCTTCTTCACACACTTCATTCACTCATCTGATGGGGGAACAAAACACGGTCTGCTTTTTCTCCCCAAACATAAAACCCCTTTTTTGTGGTATCTGGGTTAATGTCAGAAATGTGTAACACATTTTTCATTGCCGAGATCATGCAACGGATGTTCCTAGTGAATTGTGTATATGTCTCAACCTCGTCGACACTGGAGTCATACTCCGTGTCGACATCTGTGTCTGCCATCTGAGGTAGCGGGCGTTTTTGAGCCCCTGATGGCCTTTGAGACGCCTGGGCAGGCGCGGGCTGAGAAGCCGGCTGTCCCATAGCTGTTACGTCATCCAGCCTTTTATGTAAGGAGTTGACACTGTCGGTTAATACCTTCCACCTATCCATCCACTCTGGTGTCGGCCCCACAGGGGGCGACATCACATTTATCGGCATCTGCTCCGCCTCCACATAACCTTCCTCCTCAAACATGTCGACACAGCCGTACCGACACACCGCACACACACAGGGAATGCTCTGACTGAGGACAGGACCCCACAAAGTCCTTTGGGGAGACAGAGAGAGAGAGTATGCCAGCACACACCAGAGCTATATATAATGCAGGGATTAACACTATAACTGAGTGATTTTTTTCCCCAATAGCTGCTTGTATACACAATATTGCGCCTAAATTTAGTGCCCCCCCTCTCTTTTTAACCCTTTGAGCCTGAAAACTACAGGGGAGAGCCTGGGGAGCTGTCTTCCAGCTGCACTGTGAAGAAAAAATGGCGCCAGTGTGCTGAGGGAGATAGCCCCGCCCCTTTTTCGGCAGACTTTCTCCCGCTTTTTATGGATCTCTGGCAGGGGTATTTTACACATATATAGCCTATATGCCTATATATTGTGTAGATTTGCCAGCCAAGGTGTTTAATATTGCTGCTCAGGGCGCCCCGCCCCCCCCCCAGCGCCCTGCACCCATCAGTGACCGGAGTGTGAGGTGTGCATGAGGAGCAATGGCGCACAGCTGCAGTGCTGTGCGCTACCTTGTTGAAGACCGAAGTCTTCTGCCGCCGATTTTCAGGACCATCTTCATGCTTCTGGCTCTGTAAGGGGGACGGCGGCGCGGCTCCGGGACCGAACGATCGAGGTCGGGTCCTGTGTTCGATCCCTCTGGAGCTAATGGTGTCCAGTAGCCTAAGAAGCCCAAACTATCTCCAGTCAGGTAGGTTCGCTTCTTCTCCCCTTAGTCCCTCGTAGCAGTGAGTCTGTTGCCAGCAGATCTCACTGAAAATAAAAAACCTAAAATATACTTTCTTTTCTAGGAGCTCAGGAGAGCCCCTAGTGTGCATCCAGCTCAGCCGGGCACAAGATTCTAACTGAGGTCTGGAGGAGGGTCATAGTGGGAGGAGCCAGTGCACACCAGTTAGTCCTAAAGCTTTCTTTAGTTGTGCCCAGTCTCCTGCGGAGCCACTATTCCCCATGGTCCTTACGGAGTCCCAGCATCCACTTAGGAAGTCAGAGAAAAGCAGTTTAAAGCATTTTAATGGTGTTGTCAGTATAACCGTAAAAATATGTTGGTAAAGCAGCAGGTTTACAGTTACACTGCTAAGCTGCATTTTAAGTTTACTGGTGCTGCCACCTACTGTTGCAGATCTCCTGCATATCAACATTATGGGGGTATTCAATTGTTTGACAAGTCAGTTGGGTGTCTGTTTTTTCCTATCTAATAAGACAGGAAAAAACAGACGACACCTAATTGACTTTTCAAACAATTGAACTCCACCCTATGGACGTCAATATGTAGTATGCAGGCCATAGAGGGGATCCGGCCAGCATACCGGCATTCTGGATGCCAGCCATCAGAACACCGGCAGCGGAAACCCGACACTGGTCAGAAGACAGATGTCAGTATCCCGTCATGGAACACAATGCCGGCGCCAGAATCCCAACTGGTCAGCACCCTGAAGGTAAGTATGCCGGGGCTGGCTAGGGTTAGGCAGCGGGGGGGGGGGGGGGGGGGGGGGGGTAGGTTTATGCAGTCTTAGGAAGGTTAAGGTTAGGCACTAAGCAAGGAGGGTTAGGTTGCGGTAGGGTGTGGGGTTAGGTTTAGGCTGTGGGAGGGAGGGTTAGGGAGCAAGTCTATTCATGAAGCAGTGAAAAGTGTGGAGAAGTGACCCAATGGAGAAGTTGCCCAACCAATCAGCATTGAAGTAAAATTTATAATTTGCATACTATAAAATTGTATGGAGCAACTGATTGGTTGCCATGGGCAACTTCTCCACAGGCTCACTTCTCTACTCTTTTCACTGCTTCATGAATAGACCCCTAAGCAGGTAACGTTAGGATTAGGACAGGGTTAGGCACTAAGCAGGGGGTTAGGGTTAAACTGCAGGGGGAGGGTAAGGGGGGGGGGTAAAAGGAGGAGTGTTAGAGGGTCAGAATTCTGACCACCAGCATCTCAAGCGCTGGGATCCCGATACCAACCCCCAGACAAAGGTGCCTGTTCTGCAGTGAGGTGCAACCCCAGAAGATTAAATTAAACACACAGCACAAGTAATTACCTATCAAAATCACAATTCACTGGTGCGTATTTAATCCAAAACTAATTTTAGCATGCCAGTATGTCTGAGGAATCTACATTAGCTAACACAAGGTGAAAACATACATAATTCAATAAAGATGGCACTCTGGATGGAAATCAAACCTATTCGTTCCAAACCTGTGAGGCAGCAATGCTATAAACCACAACATTGTTTCTGTTTATAGTAAATATTTTTTTGCTCCCAAACTAACAATAGTGCATACCAGCATGCCATTTGTTGTATTCCCTAAAATGGGATGCAATCAATTTGCCGGCTGTCAGGATCCCGGCGGTCAGGGTACAAATGCCAGAATCCCAACAGCCTAAAATGCCGACAGCCGGAATCCCGGCGCACAGGGGCTATTCCCACTCGTAGGCGAGTGCAATGAGCCTGCAAGGGGATTCTTAGCACTCAACCCGCTGCCAGCATTCTGGCGGGAAGATGCCACTATCGGGATATTGACAGCCGGCATCTCGCCCGGCAGTAAATAGTATGTATTGCCCTAAGATGGCCACTACTGCAGAAACGTTAGCGCAGTAGCCCATTTGTAATGAAGTATGTACATTTTTTGCAGCTTGGTTTGAAGTGTCTGGTGACTGCAGCCCCAAGGGAGCTGAATCTCAGTGCTGGACCCATGTAAGATTCTAGATATTGTGCAATTTTCAAAACAGAGCAGGAGAGTCTGTAAAGCCTAATTGCTTATTTAAATGTATCGATATAAAAATATTTTTAACCATCGTTGGGATTACCCTGCAGCCCTAGACTGCTGGGATGTATTTGCAATTCTCTACGCTGAGTGATGGACTCATAGTATATAAAAATGTTTAAATGTATGACTTGGCACTTTTAGATAATAGTACTCTTTTAAAAGAGTCTGTGTGACCCTTGGAGAGTGTACTGAATGGCAAAATGACCTGTTAAAGAAAGTTTATCGTATCAAACAGGCACAGCTATTAACATGTTAATTAAGCCTTTGATTTACCATCTGCACTGCGGGCCGCGGTGCCTTGTTTTTTTGGTACATCTTTATTTTGGCATTCTGAATAAGAATATAGTTAAGTGAAATCAAATGACTGTTTAACCTGAACAGTGTGGTGTTTAAGACAGAGGGGTTCATCATCCTTGTTTCTTTTTCAAAGGATGAAAACTACGAACACATTGATGTCAACCGAGTTGAACTCTGAATTGAGAATGCTTAATTTCCTGATAATATATGTGAATATCTGTAAAAACATCACGATGGTGACCTAAACCTAACTGGTTAAAATGACAGGATCAGTATGATTTGCCGATGGAAGGGATGCCGGTGGTTAGAATATAGACAGCTGCATCCCGTCCATCACAATCCCGACAACCCCACAGTAAGCCCCTTAACCCTACTCTGCCTAAAACTAACCCTCCCCACTTGATGCCAAACCCTAACCTCCCCTTGTATGTGCCTAACCATAACCCTCCCTCCCCAGTCCCTAACCTTCCAGGCCCCGCAGGCTAACCAAAACCCCCCTTCTGCCTAAACCTAACCACCAACCCCCATCCGCGGCAGGAGGCCAGCGCGTCCCGCTGTCAGGGCAATCGAGATGCCGGCTTTCGGTAATGTGATGCTGGCATCCCGTACGGCATCGGTATGTTGATACTGGCACTGACTCCTACTTCGAGATCATGTCTGTCAGGAAGCTAACTGCTTCCCAAAATGACAGTAGGGAAGAATTCACCCATGCAGTCAGAGCCTTGCAAAGCAGTTCCAGGTGCTGATGTAGGAGAATTGGACAAACATATGGTTCCATGTGTCAGTCTTGGAGCTTGCGGCAGCAAGTTACCCGCCCACAATGCAGTGGGAGAAGTCAGGCAGTTACTGGCAGTGAAGGGGGAATCACAAGGAGGGCTGAGGTAAACCCACTAGGGCAGTGGTTCTCAAACTCAGGGGCAGATGTATTAAGCGTGGAGAAGTGATAAATCAGTGATAAGTGCAAGGTGATAACGCACCAGCCAATCAGCTCCAATATGTAAATTTACAGTTAGGAGCTGATTGGCTGGTGCGTTATCACCTTGCATTTATCACTGCTTTATCACTTCTCCAGGCTTAATACATCTGCCCCTCAGTCCTCTGGACCCCACTCAGTTCATGTTTACAGATCACGTCGCAGATGCACAGGTGTAGTCATTACTCACTCATACATTTTCAAAGACCCACAGGTGGTGCTTATTATATCACATGCGAGTCTATGAGGGGACCTGGAAATCGTGAACTGTTTGGGGTCCTGAGGACAGAGTTTGATAACCTGTGCACTAGGTTTATGTAAGGAAGAGTACAACAAAACTGATCACCTGCCAGTGGCTGCCATGGAGAAGGATAAAGAAATTAAAACATTTCCTCAGTCTTATACCACACAAATAGTATCATTGTTCTGGCTACAGATCAGAACTCGGATATGAAAGTTCAATATCTACTAAAGGTTTACTACCAATAGGAGTAGCAAAGATCACTTCTAAAAATGTAAAATGGTGAACCAGCTGTGCAAGTGATGTTATATTGTTGTCATGGGCCATTTTTAAACAAATGTTATCAATATTTAACGATGCACATGGAGAACTGTGTGAATCAGGCTGTTGAAAACTGCTACCGATTACACTCATGTACCGCATGTCAAAACAACATGCAAACCTATTACTACTACTGTTTTCTGGGAAGAGATCGAAACTCTATTTAACACAAGAATGGTGCAGTTATGGGGCAATGCCTTTTTTGCAGGTAAACACATAGCATTTGATCAGGAAGACGATGCGGAATAAAGGGGCGGGTGACAGCCTTGTTCTAGGCAAGCCTCCTCCATAGCTTGAGGATTCATCTGGTAGTGACAGAACACTCAGTTGGACTAAACCGCCCCCTCCCCCCCACCCCCAGTATAAAAGCTGCCAAACCTACTGTAGCTGTAGACACCAGCCATTCCTTTTGTACAGTTGGGATTAATATCTCTTGAAATGGCAACAATAAAGCAGTGGTAGGCATGACTGTACCAAAATTGTTGCTTTAGCTTAGAGAGCAGTTTCCACGGACTTGAATTTTTTTTTTTTTTTGAGTTTAGGCTTTATCATGGGGGAATCATTTTCCCTGTGCACCCTGCTGTGGCACACCAGGTATATACTGAAAACTTTTGTTGGCAGTACACTTAAACTACTCTTTACTGGCCCGCTCTGTTCAAAACAACGATAATACGGAAAAAGAATTGTCAGCTCTGTATACACACTTCTGGGAGGGGGGGGGGGGGGGTGAAATTGCGATCACCACGTACTATGACACGTCACACTAAACAAAAAATATAATTAGTAAATAAATATAGTCAACAACATTAAAAAACCAACAACAAACACATACATACACAAAAGAAAGATCCCATATTACCCACTTACAATTTGTTTGTTATGTGTTAAAGTGATGAGATGAGCAAAAGCATTTTGTGAAACACACATTACAGTGGGTGTTACCACACTCATTTTCAACCTAATTTCATTAATGATTTTAAAGCTTCTTCATACAAAATGGATTGTAACAGTTGAAGAAAGAAAGAAAGAAAGAAAGAAAGAAAGAAAGAAAGAAAGAAAGAAAGAAAGAAAGAAAGAAAGAAAGAAAGAAAGAAAGAAAGAAAGAAAGAAAGAAAGAAAGAAAAGAAAGAAAGAAGAATTTCTGTCTACCCCAACAAATTCATCAAACAATGCAAGTAATCATTTCAGTAGGCATAGACACACTGCACTTTAATGCCATTACAGAGGCTTGAAAGCTTTAATGCTCATTAAAATTGTATAAGGTTCAATGAAAGATTCTCATTATCCCAGAAGATAAAGTGCATCAAATATCAACCACAGGAGAAATCTGAATATAGAAAATATGATCTCTATAAACCAAATACAATTTTACAATCAAAATCATTTTCTATATCTAAGAAAACATAATGCCATGTAAATAAAATAGTCCCATTTTAAGAAATCACTGGTCGTCAAGTTATGAAACTGAAATCACAAACAGGGATGTATGCCTTCTGTGTCACATTCAGAAGTATTACTACGCGGCTTAGCTGTACGGTCAGTTTTTATCCTCCATACAACCGTGTCCCATCCAATTTATGCTGAGCGCCGGGATCCCGACTGCCGGTATATCGAGTGCCACCCCATCCAATTTAGTGTAATAAATCTAAGCAAACATGTAGTGCTATTTGGATATTTGCTTAGTTTTAACACCAAATCCAAGACCGGCATAACCTTTGCCTAAAGCTCTTACTATACAAAAGTTATTACATTTATCAAAATGAAACCTACATGATGATCATTACTACATAACTCGGTAAAATGAACTGAATTGAACCCATCAGCAGAAGTAGTCACATATAAAAATCAAAGCATTGAAAGCAAACCTGTTTCCCATGGTGTCTCTAAGAGCATAGCATCACAATAGGAGCAGAGCCCTGCAATGTACTGTATCACTGACCTTGGTCAAAGTTAGTGACTTCAACTACTCTGTATTAATAAAACAAATGCAGTAATACACAAGGGGCTATCAGGAGCATGATATGATTGGTGGGTTGTGGGAGCTCTTTTGCATAAAGATAATGCTGCCTCACTTTGTTTTTTTTTTTCACGAATGTTATAATGGGAACATAATAATCAAGGCTACATAAATCCCTCTTTGAAAGTGTGCATTCAGCAAGAAAAAGGTCATGGTTACTCTTCAAATAAGAAATGTAGGCAGCCAGCTTGCATTATGTTCCACATGGATGCTGTGGAAGAGATATGCAATTGGAATATTCCAGACATTCAGCAAACTCATGTGAAGAAAATCATACATTTGGAGCTGCATTACCGGCCAGGAAAATATTTTACTGAAGTGCTTGCTCTGTTTAGCAGCTCACTGATGAAATCTGATTGGTCCTCCCGATCACAACCCCACCCAATCACCAGCAGCACTAACGAGTTTATTCATACAAATAGTGAATTTAACTAGAGATGAGCGGGTTCGGTTTCTTTGAATCCGAACCCGCACGAACTTCACTTTTTTTTCCACGGGTCCGAGCGACTCGGATCTTCCCGCCTTGCTCGGTTAACCCGAGCGCGCCCGAACGTCATCATGACGCTGTCGGATTCTCGCGAGACTCGGATTCTATATAAGGAGCCGCGCGTCGCCGCCATTTTCACTCGTGCATTGAGATTGATAGGGAGAGGACGTGTCTGGCGTCCTCTCCATTAGAATAGAGATAGATAGATTAGATAGAGAGAGATTGTGCAGAGTCGCAGACAGAGTTAGTTTACCACAGTCAGTGACCAGTGCAGTTGCTAGTTAACTTTTATTTAATATAATATATCCGTTCACTTCTCTCTGCTATATCCGTTCTCTGCCTGAAAAAAAAAACGATACACAGCACAGTCAGTCACACAGTGTGACTCAGTCTGTGTGCACTCAGCTCAGCCCAGTGTGCTGCACAGTCATCAATGTATAAATTAAAAGCTTATAATTAATTGTGGGGGAGACTGGGGAGCACTGCAGGTTGTTAGCAGGAGCCAGGAGTACAATTATATTAATTAACAGTGCACACTTTTGCTGCAGGAGTGGTGACCAGTGCCTGACCACCAGTATAGTATTGTTGTATACTACTAATATCTCTTTAAATATCAACCAGTCTATATTAGCAGCAGACACAGTACAGTGCGGTAGTTCACGGCTGTGGCTACCTCTGTGTCGGCACACGGCAGGCAGTCCGTCCGACCAGAATTGTATTATTTATTATTATATACCTACCACCTAACCGTGGTTTTTTTTTCATTCTTTATACCGTCATAGTGTCATCCTAATTGTTACGAGTATACTACTATCTCTTTATCAACCAGTGTACAGTGCGGTAGTTCACGGCTGTGGCTACCTCTGTGTCGGCACACGGCAGGCAGTCCGTCCGACCAGAATTGTATTATTTATTATTATATACCTACCACCTAACCGTGGTTTTTTTTTCATTCTTTATACCGTCATAGTGTCATCCTAATTGTTACGAGTATACTACTATCTCTTTATCAACCAGTGTACAGTGCGGTAGTTCACGGCTGTGGCTACCTCTGTGTCGGCACACGGCAGGCAGTCCGTCCGACCAGAATTTTATTATTTATTATTATATACCTACCACCTAACCGTGGTTTTTTTTTCATTCTTTATACCGTCATAGTGTCATCCTAATTGTTACGAGTATACTACTATCTCTTTATCAACCAGTGTACAGTGCGGTAGTTCACGGCTGTGGCTACCTCTGTGTCGGCACACGGCAGGCAGTCCGTCCGACCAGAATTGTATTATTTATTATTATATACCTACCACCTAACCGTGGTTTTTTTTTCATTCTTTATACCGTCATAGTGTCATCCTAATTGTTACGAGTATACTACTATCTCTTTATCAACCAGTGTACAGTGCGGTAGTTCACGGCTGTGGCTACCTCTGTGTCGGCACACGGCAGGCAGTCCGTCCGACCAGAATTGTATTATTTATTATTATATACCTACCACCTAACCGTGGTTTTTTTTTCATTCTTTATACCGTCATAGTGTCATCCTAATTGTTACGAGTATACTACTATCTCTTTATCAACCAGTGTACAGTGCGGTAGTTCACGGCTGTGGCTACCTCTGTGTCGGCACACGGCAGGCAGTCCGTCCGACCAGAATTGTATTATTTATTATTATATACCTACCACCTAACCGTGGTTTTTTTTTCATTCTTTATACCGTCATAGTGTCATCCTAATTGTTACGAGTATACTACTATCTCTTTATCAACCAGTGTACAGTGCGGTAGTTCACGGCTGTGGCTACCTCTGTGTCGGCACACGGCAGGCAGTCCGTCCGACCAGAATTGTATTATTTATTATTATATACCTACCACCTAACCGTGGTTTTTTTTTCATTCTTTATACCGTCATAGTGTCATCCTAATTGTTACGAGTATACTACTATCTCTTTATCAACCAGTGTACAGTGCGGTAGTTCACGGCTGTGGCTACCTCTGTGTCGGCACACGGCAGGCAGTCCGTCCGACCAGAATTGTATTATTTATTATTATATACCTACCACCTAACCGTGGTTTTTTTTTCATTCTTTATACCGTCATAGTGTCATCCTAATTGTTACGAGTATACTACTATCTCTTTATCAACCAGTGTACAGTGCGGTAGTTCACGGCTGTGGCTACCTCTGTGTCGGCACACGGCAGGCAGTCCGTCCGACCAGAATTGTATTATTTATTATTATATACCTACCACCTAACCGTGGTTTTTTTTTCATTCTTTATACCGTCATAGTGTCATCCTAATTGTTACGAGTATACTACTATCTCTTTATCAACCAGTGTACAGTGCGGTAGTTCACGGCTGTGGCTACCTCTGTGTCGGCAGTCGGCAGGCAGTCCGTCCATCCATAATTGTATTATTATTATTATAATATATACCACCTAACCGTGGTTTTTTTTTCATTCTTTATACCGTCGTCATAGTGTCATACTAGTTGTTACGAGTATACTACTATCTCTTTATCAACCAGTGTACAGTGCGGTAGTTCACGGCTGTGGCTACCTCTGTGTCGGCAGTCGGCAGGCAGTCCGTCCATCCATAATTGTATTATTATTATAATATATACCACCTAACCGTGGTTTTTTTTTCATTCTTTATACCGTCGTCATAGTGTCATACTAGTTGTTACGAGTATACTACTATCTCTTTATCAACCAGTGTACAGTGCGGTAGTTCACGGCTGTGGCTACCTCTGTGTCGGCAGTCGGCAGGCAGTCCGTCCATCCATAATTGTATTATTATTATAATATATACCACCTAACCGTGGTTTTTTTTTCATTCTTTATACCGTCGTCATAGTGTCATACTAGTTGTTACGAGTATACTACTATCTCTTTATCAACCAGTGTACAGTGCGGTAGTTCACGGCTGTGGCTACCTCTGTGTCGGCAGTCGGCAGGCAGTCCGTCCATCCATAATTGTATTATTATTATAATATATACCACCTAACCGTGGTTTTTTTTTCATTCTTTATACCGTCGTCATAGTGTCATACTAGTTGTTACGAGTATACTACTATCTCTTTATCAACCAGTGTACAGTGCGGTAGTTCACGGCTGTGGCTACCTCTGTGTCGGCAGTCGGCAGGCAGTCCGTCCATCCATAATTGTATTATTATTATAATATATACCACCTAACCGTGGTTTTTTTTTCATTCTTTATACCGTCGTCATAGTGTCATACTAGTTGTTACGAGTATACTACTATCTCTTTATCAACCAGTGTACAGTGCGGTAGTTCACGGCTGTGGCTACCTCTGTGTCGGCAGTCGGCAGGCAGTCCGTCCATCCATAATTGTATTATTATTATAATATATACCACCTAACCGTGGTTTTTTTATACCACCTAACCGTGGCAGTCCGTCCATAATTGTATACTAGTATCCAATCCATCCATCTCCATTGTTTACCTGAGGTGCCTTTTAGTTCTGCCTATAAAATATGGAGAACAAAAAAGTTGAGGTTCCAAAATTAGGGAAAGATCAAGATCCACTTCCACCTCGTGCTGAAGCTGCTGCCACTAGTCATGGCCGAGACGATGAAATGCCAGCAACGTCGTCTGCCAAGGCCGATGCCCAATGTCATAGTACAGAGCATGTCAAATCCAAAACACCAAATATCAGAAAAAAAAGGACTCCAAAACCTAAAATAAAATTGTCGGAGGAGAAGCGTAAACTTGCCAATATGCCATTTACCACACGGAGTGGCAAGGAACGGCTGAGGCCCTGGCCTATGTTCATGGCTAGTGGTTCAGCTTCACATGAGGATGGAAGCACTCAGCCTCTCGCTAGAAAACTGAAAAGACTCAAGCTGGCAAAAGCACCGCAAAGAACTGTGCGTTCTTTGAAATCCCAAATCCACAAGGAGAGTCCAATTGTGTCGTTTGCGATGCCTGACCTTCCCAACACTGGACGTGAAGAGCATGCGCCTTCCACTATTTGCATGCCCCCTGCAAGTGCTGGAAGGAGCACCCGCAGTCCAGTTCCTGATAGTCAGATTGAAGATGTCAGTGTTGAAGTACACCAGGATGAGGAGGATATGGGTGTTGCTGGCGCTGGGGAGGAAATTGACCAGGAGGATTCTGATGGTGAGGTGGTTTGTTTAAGTCAGGCACCCGGGGAGACACCTGTTGTCCGTGGGAGGAATATGGCCGTTGACATGCCAGGTGAAAATACCAAAAAAATCAGCTCTTCGGTGTGGAGGTATTTCACCAGAAATGCGGACAACAGGTGTCAAGCCGTGTGTTCCCTTTGTCAAGCTGTAATAAGTAGGGGTAAGGACGTTAACCACCTCGGAACATCCTCCCTTATACGTCACCTGCAGCGCATTCATAATAAGTCAGTGACAAGTTCAAAAACTTTGGGTGACAGCGGAAGCAGTCCACTGACCAGTAAATCCCTTCCTCTTGTAACCAAGCTCACGCAAACCACCCCACCAACTCCCTCAGTGTCAATTTCCTCCTTCCCCAGGAATGCCAATAGTCCTGCAGGCCATGTCACTGGCAAGTCTGACGAGTCCTCTCCTGCCTGGGATTCCTCCGATGCATCCTTGCGTGTAACGCCTACTGCTGCTGGCGCTGCTGTTGTTGCCGCTGGGAGTCGATGGTCATCCCAGAGGGGAAGTCGTAAGCCCACTTGTACTACTTCCAGTAAGCAATTGACTGTTCAACAGTCCTTTGCGAGGAAGATGAAATATCACAGCAGTCATCCTACTGCAAAGCGGATAACTGAGTCCTTGACAACTATGTTGGTGTTAGACGTGCGTCCGGTATCCGCCGTTAGTTCACAGGGAACTAGACAATTTATTGAGGCAGTGTGCCCCCGTTACCAAATACCATCTAGGTTCCACTTCTCTAGGCAGGCGATACCGAGAATGTACACGGACGTCAGAAAAAGACTCACCAGTCTCCTAAAAAATGCAGTTGTACCCAATGTCCACTTAACCACGGACATGTGGACAAGTGGAGCAGGGCAGGGTCAGGACTATATGACTGTGACAGCCCACTGGGTAGATGTATGGACTCCCGCCGCAAGAACAGCAGCGGCGGCACCAGTAGCAGCATCTCGCAAACGCCAACTCTTTCCTAGGCAGGCTACGCTTTGTATCACCGCTTTCCAGAATACGCACACAGCTGAAAACCTCTTACGGCAACTGAGGAAGATCATCGCGGAATGGCTTACCCCAATTGGACTCTCCTGTGGATTTGTGGCATCGGACAACGCCAGCAATATTGTGTGTGCATTAAATATGGGCAAATTCCAGCACGTCCCATGTTTTGCACATACCTTGAATTTGGTGGTGCAGAATTTTTTAAAAAACGACAGGGGCGTGCAAGAGATGCTGTCGGTGGCCAGAAAAATTGCGGGACACTTTCGGCGTACAGGCACCACGTACAGAAGACTGGAGCACCACCAAAAACTACTGAACCTGCCCTGCCATCATCTGAAGCAAGAAGTGGTAACGAGGTGGAATTCAACCCTCTATATGCTTCAGAGGTTGGAGGAGCAGCAAAAGGCCATTCAAGCCTATACAATTGAGCACGATATAGGAGATGGAATGCACCTGTCTCAAGTGCAGTGGAGAATGATTTCAACGTTGTGCAAGGTTCTGATGCCCTTTGAACTTGCCACACGTGAAGTCAGTTCAGACACTGCCAGCCTGAGTCAGGTCATTCCCCTCATCAGGCTTTTGCAGAAGAAGCTGGAGGCATTGAAGAAGGAGCTAACACGGAGCGATTCCGCTAGGCATGTGGGACTTGTGGATGCAGCCCTTAATTCGCTTAACAAGGATTCACGGGTGGTCAATCTGTTGAAATCAGAGCACTACATTTTGGCCACCGTGCTCGATCCTAGATTTAAAGCCTACCTTGGATCTCTCTTTCCGGCAGACACAGGTCTGCTGGGGTTGAAAGACCTGCTGGTGACAAAATTGTCAAGTCAAGCGGAACGCGACCTGTCAACATCTCCTCCTTCACATTCTCCCGCAACTGGGGGTGCGAGGAAAAGGCTCAGAATTCCGAGCCCACCCGCTGGCGGTGATGCAGGGCAGTCTGGAGCGACTGCTGATGCTGACATCTGGTCCGGACTGAAGGACCTGACAACGATTACGGACATGTCGTCTACTGTCACTGCATATGATTCTCTCAACATTGATAGAATGGTGGAGGATTATATGAGTGACCGCATCCAAGTAGGCACGTCACACAGTCCGTACTTATACTGGCAGGAAAAAGAGGCAATTTGGAGGCCCTTGCACAAACTGGCTTTATTCTACCTAAGTTGCCCTCCCACAAGTGTGTACTCCGAAAGAGTGTTTAGTGCCGCCGCTCACCTTGTCAGCAATCGGCGTACGAGGTTACATCCAGAAAATGTGGAGAAGATGATGTTCATTAAAATGAATTATAATCAATTCCTCCGCGGAGACATTGACCAGCAGCAATTGCCTCCACAAAGTACACAGGGAGCTGAGATGGTGGATTCCAGTGGGGACGAATTGATAATCTGTGAGGAGGGGGATGTACACGGTGATATATCGGAGGGTGAAGATGAGGTGGACATCTTGCCTCTGTAGAGCCAGTTTGTGCAAGGAGAGATTAATTGCTTCTTTTTTGGGGGGGGTCCAAACCAACCCGTCATATCAGTCACAGTCGTGTGGCAGACCCTGTCACTGAAATGATGGGTTGGTTAAAGTGTGCATGTCCTGTTTTGTTTATACAACATAAGGGTGGGTGGGAGGGCCCAAGGATAATTCCATCTTGCACCTCTTTTTTCTTTTCTTTTTCTTTGCATCATGTGCTGATTGGGGAGGGTTTTTTGGAAGGGACATCCTGCGTGACACTGCAGTGCCACTCCTAGATGGGCCCGGTGTTTGTGTCGGCCACTAGGGTCGCTAATCTTACTCACACAGCTACCTCATTGCGCCTCTTTTTTTCTTTGCGTCATGTGCTGTTTGGGGAGGGTTTTTTGGAAGGGACATCCTGCGTGACACTGCAGTGCCACTCCTAGATGTGCCCGGTGTTTGTGTCGGCCACTAGGGTCGCTAATCTTACTCACACAGTCAGCTACCTCATTGCGCCTCTTTTTTTCTTTGCGTCATGTGCTGTTTGGGGAGGGTTTTTTGGAAGGGCCATCCTGCGTGACACTGCAGTGCCACTCCTAGATGGGCCCGGTGTTTGTGTCGGCCACTAGGGTCGCTTATCTTACTCACACAGCGACCTCGGTGCAAATTTTAGGACTAAAAATAATATTGTGAGGTGTGATGTGTTCAGAATAGGCTGAAAATGAGTGTAAATTATGTTTTTTGAGGTTAATAATACTTTGGGATCAAAATTACCCCCAAATTCTATGATTTAAGCTGTTTTTTAGGGTTTTTTTAAAAAAACACCCGAATCCAAAACACACCCGAATCCGACAAAAAAAATTCGGTGAGGTTTTGCCAAAACGCGGTCGAACCCAAAACACGGCCGCGGAACCGAACCCAAAACCAAAACACAAAACCCGAAAAATTTCCGGCGCTCATCTCTAAATTTAACTGTGGAACTCTGCTAGCATCATTTAGAAAATAGCTTTAAAAACCAGAGAGAGACACATACTTCTGTCTTTGCAATATTATATACACATATATACACGCACACATAAAACCATGCACATAATTTCACCTAGAAGCCCATGAGGCCCGGACAGGGGAAAGGATCAGGTTAATAATATTTTCCTAGTACTGCAGCTTTAATATCAAAATGATTTGCCAGCACATATGTAGAGCTGAATTACACAGACCTTGTAGTTCTGAATTTGTTAATCACATCTACCCATTGTAATACCCTGTATATACATGGCGTAGACGGTTCCGGTATGAATGGTCGACCATGTTATGGTCGACAGTCATTAGGTCGACCACTATTGGTCGACATTGACATGGTCGACATGGACACATGGTCGACACATGAAAATGGTCGACACATGAAAAGGTCGACATTAGTTTTTTTACTTTTTTTGGTGTCGTTTTTTGCATAAAGTGACTGGGAACCCCAATTAGTGCACCGCGTCCCCTCGCATGGCTCGCTTCGCTCGCCATGCTTCGGGCATGGTGCCTTCGCTTGGCACAGATTACCGTTCCAATCGTAGTCCACGTGGATCGTAAAGTATGGAAAAGTTCCCCAAAAGAAAAAAAAGTAAAAAAACTCATGTTGACCTTTTCATGTGTCGACTATGTGTCAATGTCGACCCAATGACTGTCGACCATAACATGGTCGACCATGTGAACGGATACCGGCGTAGACAGGCACAGGTACATTTCAAGGGGCGTAGCCTAATCTCAGAGGCGTGGCCATGCAGTATTTGAAGTGCTTCCCTGGCCACTCTGGAGCTCAGAACACAGCAGCGTGTGCTGGGCTGAGGAGAAAAGCTTCTGCAGGAGGAGGGGCGGACCTGGGCCCCTCCATCAGACTTGGGCCTGGGTAATTAGCAATCCCCCTCGACACCACTCGGGATAGATGCATATCTATTGTATTGCCTTACAACTGAAATATTATGCACCATATAATATTGATAGGTTGCATTCCCCAAAATATTGGTTCAATGCCTCTATTGTTTGTAATTGACAGGTGCACGCAGAGTAACACAGAAAGCGGTACAGTATATCCAAACCTTGGTAAATGTAGATAGGATAACACATTGTAAACTGGCAGTGTTTCTGCAAGAACAGAACATTATTGTAATGGAGTACTAAGATATGTGCTTTGTTATTGTATAAAAACTATGGTTACAAGCTGCAATAAATAATCTTACCATAGGAGAAACCCTTGCCGAGCTATAATAATTTTCCATTTCTTTCCCCGCAAGCACGCTTCCAACATTAAAATGTATTGTATTTAATATCTGAAACACTGCTCATTGTATAGAACAAGTGCGTGATTGTTTGTGCTTGGTAAATGTGAAGCAATTACAGCTCTTTATTCATCCGAACTCTGTGGTTCCAAGACACACAATAAGACTTGTGTGTATTAATGCTGGTGACGGACATTCGATGTGGGATAACCCCACAGAACGAGGAGCCCTCAACATTAAGCACATTACGTATCACAGTATATTACATCAAGCCTGACAGAAGATAGATGACCTTGCCGTAGATACAGAACAGATGGTCCACTTGTGGTCGGTCACTAGCTTTTACAACTGCAATAATACCATCTTCATTCTAGCTGTAAGAAGTTTATCATTGTAATCATCATTGATCCCTACATCGGCACCATACAATCATTAAAATAGGAACAGGGCACAATACAAATATAGGGGCAAGAGAAACAATGAGATTAGTAAAATAAAAAAATAAATAAATAAAAAACATAAAAGGCATATAGTCTATGTACTAAGCCTTAGAGAGAAACAAAAAAAAAAAATATGGGAGGGACAGAATTCTACCAACCAATCAGCCCCTGTCATTTTTCAAACACAGCCAGTAACATTGCAGTCAGGAGCTGAGTGGCTGGTACTTTACCTCTCTCCAAGTACACAGACCCCTTTCAAAGTTAGAAAAAACAAATAGAACAAACATAACCCAATCCAAGAGGTTGAGGAAACATGAGGTAGTCTGGACCATATTTGCGAGAGCCAACAAGTAGTGAGACGAGGGAGTCGTTTTGGGATAAGGTAGGGAAGAAAATGGGAAAAGTAGGGTTGGAGATTAAGGAGAGAAAGGGACAAATGGAGTAAGAGGTGGGGGCAATCTAGTATGGGGCGGAGTAGGCAAGAGGAAAAAAAATGTAAAGGAAGCATAAGAAAATATTTTGTTTACAAGAGCAGAGATGAAGGACAGGAAAACATTAGAAATACTGCTTTATTGGCGAGGATGAGCAGATTGAATTGGTTTCTGAAGTAAATGGGGAGCCAAAACTAGGCTTTACAGAGAAAAATCAGAAGATCAGCCGCCCTGACACATATAGAACACATTTCATGGGAGACAGACATCTGACTACCAGTCCGAAAGGTGGAGATTGCAATAATCAAGGCAATAAATGACCAAACATTAATGATGGTCTTGGTGAAATCCAGAGAGAAGTAAGGGCAATGTTGTGAAGGTATAGGTGACATGAAGTAAGAGTATAGGGGCGAGATGCATCAAGTAGCATCCCGCAACTTATCGCAAATATAGCAGCATTTAGTAGCGCCATATACTTGAATAAAATCACATGGTACAGCTCTCCTGATAACAGCTGTCCTCTGCGATGATAGTACCTCCAGGTTTATAACTCCCTGGCAGTAATCATGGGTAACAGGGGAGAGGAAGACCACCATGCTCTATTCCTCATTATTATAAAACATATGACAACTGATTAGAATTTACAATTAGTCCTCAGCATACTACTTTCAAAGAGTAATACTAAAAGTTACCTTGTTACCATGATCATCTTGTAGGTCAGGCCAATAGTCAGGTTATCCATTCCATATGCAATGTAAAACACTAAGGGCCTGTTTCTTAGTGGCACGCAATGCACACGCAATGCCAATGTTCACATAGTTGAGCGATTTGTAACATGTGCAAAGATCTCTGAAAACTCTACGGCACATGTGTGAAACAGAGTGTATGCACAAAGTGGTATCAGAAATGTGGTGGAAAAGGGATGGGCGTTCCTGGGCGATGGCTACAAGTGAATGCAAAAAAAAAAAAAAAAGTCTAAAATACTACTATTTGCATATTGTTTACTAATTTTCATGGAATGGCGCATTACTAGGTAATTTGGAGAACAGTATAACTAAAACATTATACCAATAATTAAGCAAATGTATCATTCATTTGTTGTAATGGTGGTGAGCGGGAGGATTGCTGGCTCTAAAGCCGCACTCTAGGCTCTGGGGGTGTGGTTCATAGGGTCGTCCACACTTTGTCACTGTCGACCAATAGTGGTCGACCTAGACACGACTGACCTAAGTCGACAAGCATTAGGTCAACATGACAAAAGGTCGACATGAGGTTGTTGTTTTTTTTAAATGGTGTTGTTTTCTTCGTAGAGTGACCGGCAACCTCAATTAGTGCACCGTGTCCCCTCGCTTCGGGCAAGGTGCCTCGCTCCGCTACCGCAGCGCTCGGCACAGGTTACTGTTCCCAACCGTAGTCCACGTGAATCGTAAAGTAAGAAAAAGTTTTAAAAAATAAGAATTTACTTACCGATAATTCTATTTCTCGTAGTCCGTAGTGGATGCTGGGGACTCCGTCAGGACCATGGGGAACAGCGGGCTCCGCAGGAGACAGGGCACATCTAAAAAGCTTTTTAGGTCACATGGTGTGTACTGGCTCCTCCCCCCATGACCCTCCTCCAAGCCTCAGTTAGGTACTGTGCCCGGACGAGCGTACACAATAAGGAAGGATCTTGAATCCCGGGTAAGACTCATACCAGCCACACCAATCACACCGTACAACTTGTGATCTGAACCCAGTTAACAGTATGATAACAAAACGAAGTAGCCTCCGAAAAGATGGCTCACAACAATAGTAATAACCCGATTTTTGTAACAATAACTATGTACAAGCATTGCAGACAATCCGCACTTGGGATGGGCGCCCAGCATCCACTACGGACTACGAGAAATAGAAGTATCGGTAAGTAAATTCTTATTTTCTCTAACGTCCTAGTGGATGCTGGGGACTCCGTCAGGACCATGGGGATTATACCAAAGCTCCCAAACGGGCGGGAGAGTGCGGATGACTCTGCAGCACCGAATGAGAGAACTCCAGGTCCTCCTTAGCCAGAGTATCAAAATTTGTAAAATTTTACAAATGTGTTCTCCCCTGACCACGTAGCTGCTCGGCAAAGTTGTAATGCCGAGACTCCTCGGGCAGCCGCCCAGGATGAGCCCACCTTCCTTGTGGAATGGGCATCTACATATTTCGTCTGTGGCAGGCCTGCCACAGAATGTGCAAGCTGAATTGTACTACAAATCCAGCGTGCAATAGACTGCTTAGAAGCATGAGCACCCAGCTTGTTGGGTGTATACAGTATAAACAGCAAGTCAGACTTTCTGACTCCAGCCGTCCTAACTATATATATATATATATATATATATATATATATATATATATATATATATATATATATATATATATATATATATATATATATATTTAGGGCCCTGACCACGTCTAGTAACTTGGAGTCCTCCAAGTCCCTAGTAGCCGCAGGCACCACAAGAGGTTGTTTCAGGTGAAAACGCTGACACCCCTTTATGAAGAAACTGGAGACGAGTCCCAGTTCTGTCCTGTTCAAATGGAAAATTTTAATATGGGCTTTTGTAAGACAAAGCCGCCCATTCTGACAATCGCCTGGCCGAGGCCAGGGCTAACAACATGGTCACTTCCCATGTGAGATATTTGTCAACAGCATGGTCACTTTCCATGTGAGATATTTCAAATCCACAGATTTGAGCGGTTCAAACCAATATGATTTTAAGAAATCCCAACACTATGTTGAGATCTCACGGTGCCCCTAGGGGCACAAAAAAGCTGTATATGCAATACATCCTTTACAATCTGGACTTCAGGAACTGAAGTCAATTCTTTCTGGAAGAAAATCTACAGGGCCGAAATTTAAATGTTAATGAACCCCAATTTGAGGTCCAAAACACTCCTGTTTTCAGGAAGTGTAGAAATCGACCTAGTTGAATTTCCGTCGTGGAGCCTTCCTGGCCTCACCCACGCAACATATTTTTACCACATGTGGTGATGACGTTGTGCGGTCACCTCCTTCCTGGCTTTGACCAAGGTAGGTACGACCTCTTATGGAATGCCTTTTCCCCTCAGGATCCGGCATTCAACCGCCATGCCGTCAAACGCAGCCGCGGTAAGTCTTGGAATAGACATGGTACTTGCTGAATCAAGTCCCTTCTTAGCTCCCCAGGCCCTTAGTCCTCTGTGAGCATTTCTTGAAGTTCCGGGTACCAAGTCCCTCTTGGCCAATCCGGAGCCACTAGTATAGTTCATACTCCTCTATGTCTTATAATTCTCAATACCCTGGTTATGAGAAACAGAGGAGGGAACACATACACAGACTGGTACACCCACGGTGTTACCAGAACATCCACAGCTATCGCCTGAAGGTCTCATGACCTGGCGGAATACCTGTCCCGTTTTTTGTTCGGGCGGGACGCCATCATGTCCACCTTTGGTCTTTGCCAACGGTCCACAATCATGTTGAAAAAACTTCCCTATGAAGTTTCCACTCTCCCGGGTGGAGGTCATGCCTGCTGAGGAAGTCTGCTTCCCAGTCGTCCACTCCCGGAAAGAACACTGCTGACAGTGCTATCACATGATTTTCCGCCTAGCGAAAAATCCTTGCAGTTTTCACTGCCCTCCTGCTTCTTGTGCCGCCCTTCTGTTTACGTGGGCGACTGCCGTGATGTTATCCCACTGGATCAATACCGGCTGACCTTGAAGCAGAGGTCTAGCTAAGTTTAGAGCATTATAAATTTGCTCTAAGCTTATTTATGCGGAGAGAATTCTCCAGACTTAATCACACTTCCCTGGAAATTTTTTCCCTGTGTGACTGTTCCCCAGCCTCTCAGGCTGGCCTCCGTGGTCACCGGCATCCA
The DNA here is from genome assembly GCF_028390025.1 of Pseudophryne corroboree. Taxonomy (NCBI): domain Eukaryota; kingdom Metazoa; phylum Chordata; class Amphibia; order Anura; family Myobatrachidae; genus Pseudophryne; species Pseudophryne corroboree. Next base: position 947,424,851 of record NC_086444.1, on the reverse strand, counting down.
ATCCTGAATGCCGAATCTGCGGCCCTCTAGAAGATGAGCACTCTGTAATCACCACAGGAGAGACACCCTTTTCCTTGGATATAGGGTTATCCGCTGATGCATCTGAGGATGCGATCCGGACCATTTGTCCAGCAGATCCCACTGAAGAGTTCTTGCGGGAAATCTGCCGAATGGAATTGCTTCGTAATAAGCCACCATTTTTACCAGGACTCTTGTGCAATGATGCACTGACACTTTTCCTGGTTTTAGGAGGATCCCGATTAGCTCGGATAACTCCCTGGTTTTCTCCACTGGGAGAAACACGTTTTTCTGGACTGTGTCCAGAATCTTCCCTAGGAACAGTAGACGTGTCGTCGGAAAAAGCTGCGATTTTGGAATATTTAGAATCCACTCGTGCTGTCGTAGAACTACTTAAGATAGTGCTACTCCGACCTCCAACTGTTCTCTGGACCTTGCCCTTATCAGGAAAGCGTCCATGTTTCTTTTAAGAAAAATCCTCATTCCGGCCATTACCTTGGTAAAGACCCGGGGCGCCGTGGACAATCCAAACGGCAGCGTCTGAACTGATAGTGACAGTTCTGTACCAGGAACCTGAAGTACCCTTGGTGAGAAGGGCAAATTTGGACCTGTAGGTAAACGTCCCTGATATCCAGTGACATCATATCGTCCCCTTCTTCCTGGTTCGCTATCACTGCTCCGAGTGACTCCATCTTGATTTGAACGCTTGTATGTAAGTGTTCAAATATTTCAGATCTCACCGAGCCGGTTGGCTTCAGTACCACAATATAGTGTGGAATACTACCCCCTTCCTTGTTGTAAGAAGGGTACTTTGATTATCACCTGCTGGGAATACAGCCTGTGAATTGTGTGAGGGGGAGACGTCTCGAATTTCCAATGTACACCTGGGATATTACATGTAGGATCCCGGAGTTCCCTTGCGAGTGTTGCTGAAACTCTTGAGATGACCCCCTACCGCACCTGAGTCCGCTTGTACGGCCCCAGCGTTATGCTGCGGACTTGGCAGAAGCCGTGAGGAGCTTCTGTTCCTGGGAATGAGCTGCTTGCTGCAGTCTTCTTCCCTTTCCTCTCCCCCTGGGCAGATATGACTGGCCTTCGCCCGCCTGCCCGTATGGGGACGAAAGGACTGAGACTGAAAAGACTGTGTCCTTTTCTGCCAATATGTGACTCGGGGTAACAAAAGGTGGATTTTTCAGCTGTTGCCATGGCCACCAGGTCCAATGGACCGCCCCTTTATACGGCAATACTTCCATATGCCGTCTGGAATCTGCCTCACCTGACCACTGTCGTGTCTTCGTCTGGCAGATATGTACATCACATTTACTCTTGATGCCAGAATACAAATATGCCTCTGCGCATCACACATATATAGAAATGCATCCTTAAAATGCTCTATAGACAATAAAATCCTGTCCCTGTCAAGGGTACCAAAATTTTCAGTCAGGAAATCCGACCAAGCCCCCTCAGCGCTGCACATCCAGGCTGAGGCGATTGCTGGTCGTAGTATAACACCAGTATGTGTGTATATACTGTTATGATATTTTCCAGCTTCCTATCAGCTGGCTCCTTGAGGGCGGCCGTATCTGGAAACGGTAACGCCATGTTTTTTATAAGCGTGTGAGCGCCTTGTCCACCCTAAGGTGTGTTTTCCAACTCGCCCTTACTACTGGCGGGAAAAAGGGTATACCGCCCATAACTTTCTGTCGGAGGAACCCCACGTATCATCACACACTTCATTTAATTTATCTGATTCAGGCAAAACTACAAGTAGTTTATTCCCACCCTACAAAATACCCTTATTTGTGGTACTTGTGGTATCAGAAATACGTAACACCTCCTTCATTGCCCTTAACATGTAACTTGTGGCCCTAAAGGAAAAATACGTTTGTTTCTTCACCGTCGACACTGGGGTCAGTGTCCATGTCTGTGTCTGTCGACCGACTGAGGTAAATGGGCGTTTTTACAAGCCCCTGACGGTGTCTGAGACGCCTGGACCGATACTAATTTGTCCGCCGGCTGTCTCATGTCGTCAACCGGCTTGCAGCGTGTTGACATTATCACGTAATTCCATAAGTAAGCCATCCATTCTGGTGTCGACTCCCTAGAGAGTGACATCACCATTACAGGCAATTTTCTCCGTCTCCTCACCAACATTTTCCTCATACATGTCGACACACACGTACCGACCTACAGCACACACATACAGGGAATGCTCTGATAGAGGACAGGACCCACTAGCCCTTTGGGGAGACAGAGGGAGAGTTTGCCAGCACACACCAAAAGCGCCATAATGTATATAACAACCCTAGAAGGTGTTGTTTCTATATATGGGCTCTTAATATATAATTATATCGCCAATTTATGCCCCCCTTCTCTTTAACCCTGTTTCTGTAGTGCAGGGGAGAGTGGGAGCCTTCCTCACCAGCGGAGCTGGTCAGGAAAATGGCGCTGAGTGCTGAGGAGAATAAGCTCCGCCCCTTTCACGGCGGGCTTTTCTCCCGGTTATTAGGAAAACTGGCCTGGGTTAAATACATACATATAGCCTTAATGGCTATATGTGATGTATTTATTTGCCAAATAGGTATTTATATTGCTGCCCAGGGCGCCCCCAGCAGCGCCCTGCACCCTCCGTGACCGTGTCAGTGAGCCGTGTAGCAACAATGGCGCACAGCTGCAGTGCTGTGCGCTACCTCTCTGAAGACTGTGAAGTCTTCTGCCGCCTGTTTCCGGACCTCCGTTCCGCCGTCTTTCTTCAGCGTCTGTAAGGGGGATCGGCGGCGCGGCTCCGGGACGAACCCCAGGCTGACCTGTGTTCCGACTCCCTCTGGAGCTCAGTGTCCAGTAGCCTAAAACTTCAATCCTCCTGCACGCAGGTGAGTTGCAAGTCTCTCCCCTAAGTCCCTCGTTGCAGTGATCCTGTCGCCAGCAGGAATCACTGATTAGAAACCTAAAAAAAAACTTTACTAAACAGCTCCTTAAGAGAGCCATCCAGTTTGCACCCTTCTCGGACGGGCACAAAAACCTAACTGAGGCTTGGAGGAGGGTCATGGGGGGAGGAGCCAGTACACACCATGTGACCTAAAAAGCTTTTTAGATGTGCCCTGTCTCCTGCGGAGCCCGCTGTTCCCCATGGTCCTGACGGAGTCCCCAGCATCCACTAGGACGTTAGAGAAATTGTGAAAAACGCATGTCGACCGTTTGTCATGTCGACCTAGTACATGTTGACCTAGAAACCATGTCGACAAATAGTGGTCGACCTAATGACTGTCGACCTAGAAACCGGATTCCGGCTCTGGCTACAGGGAGGGACCACCTTGGAAAAAACAGGTCTCCTAGCTAGTAGGACAGCTTTAAATAGAGATCTTCCAAGAAATATATTCAAGGAATGTAATGCATACCAAAGATATTATCTGTTCATGAAAGGAAATAGAAAAATGTCCATGAAGGCTTACTTTTTATGTAATGCTCATTTTAAAATATGATCAGGAAAACAGTAAGCATTCTCACCCATGTGGCAAGGCCAGACATAGGCGTGCACATAACATTTTATTAGGGGGTGCACCGCCGGAGGGGCGTGTCTAGCACCACCTACTGGGTGTGTCTAGCGACGCCTACTGACACTCACTGCAATATAAATCACATAACACATGGGGCGTGGCTACTGCAAACGGGGGCATGTCAACATGACACGCCACCTGTTTCTCATCACTCTGGAAGCATTCCTTTCCATTCCATATGCACCTTACCTACAGTATGTGGTGGTTTCTCACAACCTCTGAAGAAATGTATCCTCCATGGGCAGACAGCATCTTCAGTCGGTAATCACTATTCATATAGGAAATTACATGGTCCAAAAGATGCCTGTTTGTATAGGAATATAACCAAGATCATCATCACGCAACAGAGGTACCTCCTGCCCCCTGCATCTCTCAGCCACACCATCATCTCCTGTCTGCGTCTTTCAGCCACACCATCATCGCCCGCCTGCATCATCTCTCATCCACACCATCAACTTCTGCCTGCGTCTCCCTGTCATGACATCATCTCCCACCTGCATCTCTCACCTTCCACCTCACTTTGTGTCTCTCAGTCTCCCCCTTCACTCTGTGCCTCTCAGCCTCCCACCATTCATTCTGTGTCTCTGAGCCTGCCCCCTTCACTCTGTCTTTCAGCCCCCACTTCCCTTCATTCTGTGTCTAGTGCCGCATACACACAATGCCCACAATAGTAGTGCCCCTTAGACAATGCCCACAGCAGTTGTGCTCCTTACACAATGCCCATAGTTGTGCCGCTTACAAAATACCTACAGCAGTTATGCCCCTTACAAAATGCCCATGGTAGTTGTGCCCCATAGACAATAGCCATAGTAGTAGTGCCCCTTACACAATGCCCATAGTTGTGCCCCTTACAAAATGCCCACAGCAGTTGTGCCCCTTAGACAATGCCCACAGCAGTTGTGCCCCTTAGACAATGCCCACAGTGGTAGTGCCCCTTAAACAATGCCCGTAGTAGTGCCCTTTACACAATGCCAGTAGTAGTAGTGCTCCTTGCACAATGTCCATAGTAGTAGTGCCCCTTGCACTATGCCCACTGTAGTAGTGCCCCTTAAACAATGGCCATAATTGTGTCCCTTACACAATGCCCAAAGTAGTAGTGCCCCTTACACAATACCCATAGTAATAGTGCCCTTTACACAATGCCCATAGCAGTAATGCCCCATGCACAATATCCACAGTAGTAGGGCCCCTTACACAATCCCCGGGTTGCTGTGCAGCCTGAAAGGGGCCATTTGAAATAATCCAGATCGAGCAATCCGTATTTCAACTCTGGTAGCTAGTAGGGCGACGTGGGTCATGGTGCAGTGTGATTGGGTAAGCCAGGTCGATCTGACCAGCACCAACACTATAGGAAGAGGTGGTACTTGAAGATCATCTCATCTCCAAACACCGCCTCTGCATGCATCAGTGTTGACGTCACCAACCCGGCAATATGGCGGGTCTGCCCGCCGCCTGAAAGGCATTTCTTGTCCGGTCGCACCTGGGATGAACGCGTGTACAAATCCTGGGTGCGACCTGGTATATGCAGGAGCCATAAACCAAATCAATTAAATATATTAATGTAAAACTACTACAATCATAGGGCTCAATTAGATTAGCCGCAATGATTTTGTTAGTGCGAGTCATTGCGGCAGTAGTCTCACTTTACAGCGGACCGAACTTGCACAAAATTGCTCGCCACCACATAGGGCTCCGAGCAATTTTGTACAAGAAAAATCTGTGTGAGATCAGTAAATGTGCATTATATACAGTGATCGCAAAAACGCGCCATGGCGCGTTTTTTACCCGATTTTGAAGACCTGGAACTCAAGTTTCCAAAGTGGGTGGGTCCCCGGGGACGCGCTCCTCATTAGCCAATCTGATTGATTGATGCTGGCCCCGGCTGAATGCTCTAAAGAGGAGGTGGATCCTTTCCCCTCCTTTTTAGCGCCTCTCCTCTCCTGTCCTGTGCATGGCGCTGCTCGCGGCGGGTAAGTGAAGCGGGGAGTGGGTCTAAGTTGCTCAACAGGGGGATTGCCACAGCGTCTGGGGAGTGCTGTCGATGTGGCACAATGCAGGGATCGGCGTCCGTGATTGAGCAGGTAAAGCTGGGCATAGTGAGAAGGGCTTCCCATGGTGCCGTCTGAGGCGGTGGGCGCATTGCCGCGCTTGCTTTGAGGGTTCCTCATACCAAGCGCGGCAGCGCGGCCACAGCCTCAGACGGCACCGTGGGAAGCCCCTCTCACTAAGCCCAGCTTTATCTGCTCAATCACGGACACCGGTCTGGAGTCTCTGGCGGGAGGGGGGCTGGCTATGCGGTAGCTGCCTGCCTGTGTCCGCTGCAGGTGATTAGGTGCTGGCCGTGACGCGTGTTAGTCACGGCCGTGTTAGACTGGTCTTGCTGAGGGGGCCGGGCTTCCCATGGTGCCGTGATCTGAGGGGAGGGAGGCTGGCTATGCAGTGGTGACTGTTTTTACTGTTATGACCGCTGCGGGGTTCCCGCGGGGAGCTGATATGGTGGGTGGACCGCTTGTGAACGCCAATGGGGGCTCCCCATGGGGCCCGGCATGGCACAACTCCCTGGCAAAGTGTACAGCTAACTGCCGGGGAGTGTGTGTGTGTGTGTGTGTGTGTGTGTGTGTGTGTGTGTGTGAGTGACAGTCGGGTCGCGGCGTGCTGCAGGGTGTGATTAGATGCCAGTATAGCCTGGTCCTGGGGCTACCTTCTGTAAGTCCCATGCAATCTGGTCCTAGAGCTCTGTAAAAATAAGTAAGCAGCCATGGGGGTCCTCGGTAACCATATTGCTGTATAATGTCTGTTCCTGTCCAAATGTGGTGGGACTACAAGTCCCAGCATATCTTGTCAACTGGATGTGCTTGGACTTGTAGTGCCATCACAGCTGGAGAGGCCTTGCCAAGCACGATATTGCTAATTATGTATAGGTGTATTGTGGAGGGTTTCAGCTTTTAAATGCATTTATTACATGCCATGTTGTTTAGGTTGGCATTACCTAGCTAGCAGCGGGAGTATTTGTTTCAAACTGACAATTGATCTGGTCTTTTTTTTTTTTTTTTAATATGGTAAGGAAAGGTTTTAATTTTCTCCATAATATACTACTGAGGTCACCATCTGCTAACAGCCTCGGATTTACGTTCACATCATTAAATGTTAGTTGTCCTTGTGAAATGTGTATGACGTGCTGTACCTGGCGCAATGTGTATAACGTGCTGTACCTGGCGCAATGTGTATAACGTGCTGTACCTGGCGCAATGTGTATAACGTGCTGTACCTGGCGCAATGTGTATAACGTGCTGTACCTGGCGCAATGTGTATAACGTGCTGTACCTGGCGCAATGTGTATAGGAGCTTCTACCTGGTGCAATGTGTATAAGCGGCACTACTGTGTGGTGTAATGTGAATTGGCACTATTATGTGGTCACGCCCCTTCCCCGTGAAGCCACGCCCCAAAAATATTGCGCCACGCATTGCCTAAACTTTGCGGTCTGGGAGGTGGGACACCAATTCACTTTCTGCCTAAGGGCACCAAAATGTCTAGTTATACAGCTCTGGTGCAGGGTGTCCTGCATGCTACACAGCCCATCAGCACTGTCACCCCATCCCCCCACCTTGCAACACTTTTGTAGTGTCTAAATAAGATTAAGATTAATAAAAACCTTCATTCCGATGGGACCCAGAAAAGGATCGGTAGGACCCCAATTTTTAAAAGTGAGGGGTCCCTGGAACCCACTTTTTGTTTTTTGGCTCAGCGCAATCACTGATTTTATATTGTGTGTAAAATATATATTATATATATATATATATATATATATATATATTTTATATTGTGTGTAAATATATATATATATATATATATATATATATATATATATATATATATATATATATATATACATATACAATGAAAAAGAGGCGGCACTCGGAGACTTAAAAGTTCAAATAGTGTATTCAGCAAATCAACCAACGTTTCGGGGTCAGATGCACCCCTTTGTCAAGGTGAATAACAATGTGCAATGTGTTTAACATACCTTAAATAGAGAGACATCCCTCCGTGAATTACGCCCGCCCGGCCACGCTGTTTCCCGCATCATTTCCGGCTGCCCAAGTCTGACGTCAGTGCTGTCGCATATGGTCGCCATAGCAACCAAAGAGACAGCCCGTCCTCTCTGCTGGCTTCCGGCTGGTGTATCTTGCGTGGTGGCGTCTGGTTGTTATGGTAACCAGGCTTCCAGAGCGGCCGGGCTGCGGCGCTATGTGATAAAAAAGAAGTAGATAAAGGTGAAAAGTGCAAGGATTAAATAAAACAGTACCCTATTACCACTAATAGGTAATAGGGTACTGTTTTATTTAATCCTTGCACTTTTCACCTTTATCTACTTCTTTTTTATCACATAGCGCCGCAGCCCGGCCGCTCTGGAAGCCTGGTTACCATAACAACCAGACGCCACCACGCAAGATACACCAGCCGGAAGCCAGCAGAGAGGACGGGCTGTCTCTTTGGTTGCTATGGCGACCATATGCGACAGCACTGACGTCAGACTTGGGCAGCCGGAAATGATGCGGGAGACAGCGTGGCCGGGCGGGCGTAATTCACGGAGGGATGTCTCTCTATTTAAGGTATGTTAAACACATTGCACATTGTTATTCACCTTGACAAAGGGGTGCATCTGACCCCGAAACGTTGGTTGATTTGCTGAATACACTATTTGAACTTTTAAGTCTCCGAGTGCCGCCTCTTTTTCATTGTTTATGAGGATTTCCTTGGAGGGCACCGGAGCCATCCTAGCAAACGGAGGAGGGAGTGCCGGTCCGTGGGGAATATATATATATATATATATATATATATATATATATATACATACATACACACACACACACACACACACATATACATACACACATACATATAGATGGATATCTATGTATATCTATAAACAAGTACCGGACGACGAATTAAATTTCGAAGCGTTGATCTATTTGACCTGCGTCTGAAGTCTTTCTATATCTGAGTGCCACCTGTCCGTATATGCTCACTCTCTCATATATATATATATATATATATATATTTTTTTTTTTTTTATATATATATGTGCATGTGCTAACATTTGATTGTTTTTATAGCCCTCAAGTATATTTAATTATTTTATTCCCCCAGACGCCCTCAGTTAACCCCCCCCCACACCCCCTTCCAGGCAGCCTGCAGCAGTCTACTTACCAGTGCTGCTGGCTGAGTGGCTGCCCGAGAGACAAGTACAGTAGAAGAATTATCTGAATACGCTGAATAGAGGAACGCTTATGCAGCTCCTCAACCGCCTCCTCTCGTTGCACAGTCTGGACAAAAGTGCAGGCTGGTGTGTGGATGTGCACTCGGTGGGATGTACTCGCGTTACATCGCGCAGTACATTGAGTCAGGCAGGGGCTAAGCATTAGCCAGGGTGGCTGCTGGCTGGGTGCAGTGCAGTATACAGCAGTACGGACAGGGTGCCTGTGGCGGGTACAGTAATCAGCATGTGAGGGTGTGCCGCACATTAGGGGGTGCCTGTGCGCACCAGGCACACCCCATGCGCACGCCTATGAGGCCAGATAGCAGTATTATTTGAATCAAACATGTTATGATTTTCCCTCCATTTAAATACAGAGGGGGAGATTCAATTGTTGTGTGTATTGAAGCTCCCGTCTAAAGAGCCTAGGAGCTATTCAATTGTTTTGTGCTCCCAGCCTGAGACTACACTTATCACAGAAATCTGCTTGCACCCTCCTCAAGTGCAAGCAGATATCTGCATAAAAGTAGGGCTTTGATGACTGATGCGCTGTAACTGCAGCACGCCCGACACTTAGCACGGGAAAAGCTACTTAACATGGCTAATCCTGTGTACTAGGGTGCGAGAAAAGGGGTTGTCGCAGGAATTAGGAGGGCAATTTAATTGTGCATAACAATTGAATAGCTCTTGGTCTCTTTAGATGGGAGCTATAATACACACAAACAGCTGATTTGCCCCTCTGAGAGTCAAATAAATTGAACAAATGGAGGAGTATACTTCCTTTGTTAGTCCTAATTTACTAAAGCTCAGTACTTTGAGAGAGCTCCACCCTGAACTGTATGAGATTCTGTTAGATGAAACTAAACACGAGGTCAGTTTAACCATCATTCAACAATAGCGATCAGTAACGTCACAGCCAGCATTCCTGGACATGCAGCTCAGCCCGACATCGGGGGTAATTCAGATCTGATCGCTGCAGTGAGTTTTCGCACAGCGCGCGATCATATCTGAACTGCACTTGCACCGGCGCGATGCACCACCGTGACAGGCATCGTCGCCTAGCGACGGGATGGTGCGTAAAATCTGAACGCATGGGCGTTCGCAAGGTGATTGACAGGAAGAGGCCATTTGTGGGTGCAACTGAGCATTTTCCAGCAGTGTCCGGAAAAACGCAGGTGAGCTCAGGTGTTTTCAGGGAGGGTGTCTGACGTCAGCTCCATGCCCCGATCAGCATGATTACATCGCAGCGGCTGAGTAAATCCTGGGCTGCGCAGAGACTGCACAAACTGATTTTTGTGCAGCTCTGCTAACAAAGCGATCGCACACTTGCACAGCAATTTCCACTTCCCCTGTAGGTGGCGACGACCTGATCACAGGGCAGCAAAAAACGTAGCTCAGCGATCAGATCTGAATTACCCCCACTGACGGGTTGAGCTGCATGTCAGCTCAATATTAGTGATCGCTGAACACTGGACGATATAAGCCTAAAAAATAAACAATAACGACCGTTTATGTGTTAGAGACAGAAATTGCCCAGTGTGTACCCGCCTTTAACTAGGAATCCTGTATAAATTTCTACTGCTACAAAGTTATCTTAGTTTATACGAATGAGAAAATTTGCTTAATATGGATTATGGAATATACAAAATTATAAAACATAATTTGCAGTCACACCTGCCCTTACAACGCAGCTGCTGACTTACAAGCACCTGCCTGGGAGATCATGGAGGGGTAGGCCCATGAGGCCACTGGTGTGCAGTGCACTGTGTTGCATCTTCACGGCCCCAGTCCAATTTAAAATCATGCCCATTGTGGCATTTTGCAGCTGGAGGAGGGGATTCAAAGGGATTCAAAGCACAAGTGGACAGGATATGGGAGGGCTGTCTGCTCTCTCTTGATCGTTCCATGAAAATTGGGTGTATAGCAGACATTCCAGTACAGTAGGCACAAGTATGATGTCGAAGCACAGCTTCTGCCATTTACACACACACACACACAAAATAATTGTCTATCTGGGAAAAATGCTGCTTTGATACTTCAGTAGCGGTTTTCATAGTTTTTTGAGGTTGAAAATAAACAATTTGTCCATCGAGTTCAACCTATTAGTAGAATATCACTAATTTAACTTATGTCCATTCTTTTTTTTTTTTCAGTTATTTTATTATTAAAGTGCATGATTTACTCACCATAACCATAATATCCTTATCCATTAGGAATTTATCTAGCCCATTCTTAAAAGTAGTGACTGAGTCTGCCATTAATACTTTCTCAGGCAGGGAATTCTAAATATGTATTGTCCTTACTGTGAAGAAACCCTTCCGTCTCAGAGTGCTAAATCTCTTCTTCTCTAACCTAAGCGGGTGTCCCCATGTCCATTGTGGTGATCTTACCAAAAACGAATCCCCCGCTAGCTCTGTGTATTGACCCCTTATATATTTGTAAATATTAATCATGTCCCCTCCTAATCTCCTTTTTTCCAGTGTAAACATGCCTAGCCAATCAAGCCTTTCCTCGTATTCTAGCGTTTGCAATCCCCTTAATCAACTTGGTTGCCCATCTTTTAACCTTTTCTAGTTACAGGATATCCTTTTTATAGTATGGTGCCCATAGTTGTGAACAGTAATCGAGATGTGGCCAAACCAGTGATTTATACAATGGGAGTATAACACTCATCCCTTGCATTAATTCCACACTTCATGCATACTAATACCTTGTTTGCCTTTTTTTTGCTGCATCCCTACTTTGGGTACTACTGCTAAGTTTGTTATCAATGTGTATACCTAAATCTTTTTCCAGTACAGAATACCCTAGTTTCTCCCCATTTAGTATGTAGGTAGGTAGTATTTCTGTTCTTGCTACCAAAGTGCATTACCTTACATCTGTCTATCTTGAACTGCATTCTCCCTTTAGCTGCCCATGTTTCTAATCTAAATAAGTTGTTCTGTAAAGACTTAGCATCCCCCTCCGAATTTATAACACTACACAGTTTGGTATACTCTGCAAAAATTGACACTGTACTCTCTAGATGGTGACCCACATCTAGATCATTTATGAAAATGACACTGTACTCTCCTTTTTTAATCTTTTGCTGTAGATGTATTTAAAAAACTTTGAGGTTTGATTTACTTTCATTTGCTATTAGTTTTTCCGTTTAAATTTTAGACGCTCTGATTTCTTTTTAGCATATTTTGTTACAATCCTTACAGTACTGGAATGAGTCTGCCTTCCCATCTTATTTATACTTTTTGAAAGCTTGCCTCTTTTTGGCCATTAGTTCCTTAGTCTTTTTATTAAGCCACATTGGTTTGGAATTATTACTCCTTTGTTTGCTGCCCATGGGAATGAATTTACGAGTATAACTAGCAAGCAACGTTTTTAATACATCTCATTTCTCTGTAGTAAACAAAATTTCCCATTCAATGTCACTTAAAGCTTCTCTCAACATGCCAAAGTTGGCTTTGCTAAAGTTTAGGGTCTTAGTTGGGCCTATATAGGGCTGCTTATGAAAGCCGATGTTGAATGTGACCATATTGTAGTCGCTGTATCAGATGGGCTCCCCTACTATATTGGATATCAAATCCCCATTTTTCGTTAATACCAGGTCTAAGATTGCATTGTACCTAGTTGGTTCCTCAATTAGTTGAAGTAAGTAGTGATCATTTAGTGTATTTAAAAACCTACTACCCCTAGCAGTATCCCATGAATCATTTGTCCAATTAATCTCTGGATAGTTAAAATCTCCCATCTCTATTACATCTCCTAATCCTGACACTTTTTCAATTTGCTTCAGTAACAATTCCTCATCAGACACATTAATATCGGGTGGTCTTTAGTTTGCTGGCTGTCGGGATCCCGGCGCACAGTATACCGGCGTCGGAATCCCTACAGCCGGCATACAGACACCGTTTCACCCTCTTGGGGATCCACAACCCCCCTGGAGGGAGAATAGATAGCATGGCGCGTGTTGCGCACCAAAGTGCCCGCAAGGGCCTCATTTGCGCTCGCCACGCTGTCTGTATGCCGGCGGTCGGGATTCCGGTGCTGGTATGCTGTGCGCCGGGACCCCAACAGCCGGCATACCATACTACACCCTTAACACCAGGCGGTTTGTAGCATATCCCTATAAGTATCTTTTTCAGTCCCTTTCCCCCGCATGCAATTTCTACCCATAGTCACCACTGTAAAAAAAGGTTTTACACAGAGACATGCCCCTCCACCCCTTTTATTTAATCCGTCTCTCCTGAACAGCGTGTAACCCTCCAGATTAGCTGTCCAATCCTGAGATTCGTCCCACCAAGTTTCAGTAATACCTATAATATCATACTATTTGTTTGCTGCAAGGACTTCTAGTTCCACCTTTTTCCCTGTAAGGTTTCTAGCGTTTACATACATACAATTAAGATAAGTATTCCCTCTAATGCTAGGAATTTTATTTTCTATGTGCATTATCGGCAATCCATGTTCATAGTTAATTCGTGATTTGGCAGTACCTGTGATACCATCCTAAACATGATTTATTTATCTGAAACTCTCTCTAAGCTGTGACAGAACCAACATAAATAAAAGAGTGCACTTCCCAAAAAGCATTCTGTGGTTGGGACTCACTAGTAATCTCTCCAATTCTCCTCTGTCATATTGTACCCTGCTTTCTGGTGCACCTCCAACCGATATAAAATGACTATGATGTATTTGCACAAGTATGTAAAACTATAGGTTGGTTCAAATTACACTATCCGTTACATATATTTTTTCTCCTGTGCAAACTCAAAACAGGCTTGACTTTCCACAAGTATACAGAACCGACATAAGCCAGAGTTATAGCAATGTAGTAATAAAAATTACCCATGCGTTCATAAAAGTTGTAGCGCTGGAACAGAGGTTACATAAAAGCTCTATGGCAAAGGGCCAGAAGCAGAGTCATAGATACTGCTGACACTTACCTTCCAGGTTTGGACCTACATGTGTACTGTGCATGCTTGGTTGTTGGCATGATCGTGCGTCAGTCAGGGTTGATGGGTAGGGGTCGGAGGATACCTACCCTGAGAAATGGCTACTATGACCTAATGCCATCAGATTATGGCATTCACTACCTAGGCCAAGCTCCGCACTGAAGAGCAGTTAGCAAACTTTTCTTCAGGTCCGAAACGGAGGGAATGGAGCAGATATCAGAAATATCTGCTGGTGACCCTCCTTGTTATATCCTGAGGAAACTTACCTTTTGTGGGACAGATGATTTTGTGGGATTACTTACAAAAAAATCTTTAGTAAATATGCCCCATAGTGGCAAAAAAGGCAATTAAAAACTGAATGCTACATTTTAACATCCTTCTATAGTACTAATAAATGCAAAATGATATAATGTTGCCTTATTAAAAAAAAAAGTTCACATATTTGGACTTGCCTATATTTGACACTATAATCTCATTAGTTTTGCAGAATAGTAAGTTATTATCAGCCAGGATGACCATTTCCTGCAGTGGGATTACTGACCGAAAGTCTGTGTATTGTTATTTTTACATTTTAGATAGAACATGCATTTTATTAGACAAACACAAAAGAATGAAATGACTTTTAGACAGAGCACAGAACTGCCTAGTTTTCTGAAAAAAGTAAAAAAAGAAAATTAGCTGTAATTAAACATTCAAGGAACTTTGTAAACCGTTAAAAATGTAATGTTGCTGGTAATTGTGGAAACGGTCACTTTAATTTCAAAACGGAAAGTACATAAAATAAAACAGACTACAAATACTCCCCTAGTCCTCCAGTGACATGAAAACGTTTTTAACTAAAGTTGCAAATACTAACTATATTTAAAAGGAATTTACTTCCTTTATCCGTTTCCGGAGACAAAAATATTTCTCTTGCAGTGGGAAACTAAGGTCTACAAATAGCCAAGTAAAGTGCTTCTGTAGAGCTCATATCTGTGGGTGGTGCACTATGGGTAATAGTTTTATGGACTAAAAGTTAACCATATAGTAAAGGGTACAAAATACTGTTCAGTGCACTACACACTGATCACCCACATCAACCAATTATTAAGCTATTTATCTGTAATGTGTCCAGAATGTCGAGCATGTGCTCTCGCTGTGTTTATTGCTAAATAGACTACCATTGCCAACTTCCAAAGATAGAAGTAGCAATAAACGAGTTGTTACCTCAACTGACTGTCACCACTGTTGCACCCGCTGTGATTACTAGTCATACCAACCTAAAAGTTCTAACAGCTGAACCTCACTCAGTACGGCGTGGTTTTAAAAGTGAAGACAAAATACCAGTGTTTACCAACCCAGGTCCTCAAGACACTTTTGGGTACGCATCAGAAGGATGTATTCACGGTCGATATGACGGCCGACCGACATATCGTGTTGCCCACGCACGCTAAAACAATCTAATGAACAACAGAACGATCCGTCATTCAGTTCTTCATTAAACTGCATGGGGTTGCATGCAATATCTTCTGATTGGCTGTGCAGCATATCCAACCAGAAGATATGTGACCTGAGGGAGCGTACAACCATGCATACAAACTGCTCGACAAGCAATTCTGATTTGTCCGGAAACAACATATCAGAGCAGTGTGTACACATTCCAACAGTCCAGGTTTTAAGGATAGCCATTCTTGAGCAAAGGTGACTTAATTAGTACCTCAGTTATTTAGAATTAACCATCTGGGCTAAAGAATGGATATCTGTAAAACCTGGAATGTCAATGTGCCTTGAGGGCTGAAGATGTGAAACACAGCACATACGCTAACTGATTTATTTATGAAGCCTGGTCAGGTTTATGCTCAATATTTAGATGAGCAATGCTTTTACTAGCCATGCCTTGCTTGTAAAAGCACTGACATTTTTAATATTGGGGGGGGGGGGGAACAAAAACAAAGAAACAGCGCTGATGTGTCTTGCTGGGAAAATAAATTCATTTGTATGGTATATTTAAAATGTATTCATAATTACATCCCAGCAGTAATAATAAAAGAAACGTCATGTATCAGTATAAACTAATTGTTAAATATTGGGCATAAACATAAAGAAGCGCCTCAGTTTTACAACGCAACGCTCTGTAAATAATACAGTCTCACTTGCAAAGATTTTGTTTTGACTATTTTTCAAGACAGACAAATGAAAGTAATGATAGCTTGCAGTGTCAGCTGGTATCTTTAGATAGTTCTTTATACAATGGCCAAGTGAGAAGCATGATGAATTCCAAATGACATTAATTAAAAAAAATAAGATTTTACTCACCGGTAAATCTATTTCTCGTAGTCCGTAGTGGATGCTGGGGACTCTGTAAGGACCATGGGGAATAGACGGGCTCCGCAGGAGACTGGGCACTCTAAGAAAGATTTAGTACTACTGGTGTGCACTGGCTCCTCCCTCTATGCCTCTCCTCCAGACCTCAGTTAAGGAAACTGTGCCCGGAAGAGCTGACATAATAAGGAAAGGATTTTGGAATCCAGGGTAAGACTCATACCAGCCACACCAATCACACCGTATAACTTGTGATAAACTTACCCAGTCAACAGTATGAACCACAACAGAGCATCAACAATGGATGCCCACATAACATAACCCTTTATTAAGCAATAACTATGTAAACGTATTGCAGAAAGTCCGCACTTGGGACGGGCGCCCAGCATCCACTACGGACTACGAGAAATAGATTTACCGGTGAGTAAAATCTTATTTTCTCTAACGTCCTAGTGGATGCTGGGGACTCCGTAAGGACCATGGGGATTATACCAAAGCTCCCAAACGGGCGGGAGAGTGCGGATGACTCTGCAGCACCGAATGGGCAAACACAAGGTCCTCCTCAGCCAGGGTATCAAACTTGTAGAACTTAGCAAATGTGTTTGTACCCGACCAAGTAGCTGCTCGGCAAAGCTGTAATGCCGAGACCCCTCGGGCAGCCGTCCAAGAAGAGCCCACTTTCCTTGTGGAATGGGCTTTCACTGATTTTGGATGCGGCAAACCAGCCGCAGAATGAGCCTGCTGAATCGTGCTACAGATCCAGCGAGCAATGGTTTGCTTTGAAGCAGGAGCACCCAGCTTGTTGGATGCATACAGGATAAACAGCGAGTCAGTTTTCCTGACTCCAGCCGTCCTGGCTACATAGATCTTCAAAGCCCTGACTACATCAAGCAACTTGGAATCCTCCAAGTCACGAGTAGCCGCAGGCACCACAATAGGTTGGTTCAAAAGAAAAGATGACACCACCTTCGGCAGAAATTGCGGACGAGTCCGTAACTCTGCCCCAGATAGGGGCTTTTACATGACAAAGCCGCCAATTCTCACACACGCCTAGCCGAAGCTAAGGCCAATAGCATGACCACCTTCCACGTGAGACACTTTAGCTCCAAGGTCTTAAGTGGCTCAAACCAGTGGGATTTCAGGAAACCCAACACCACGTTGAGATCCCAAGGTGCCACTGGTGGCACAAAAGTGGGCTCAATATGCAGCACTCCCTTAACAAACGTCTGAACTTCAGGAAGAGAAGCCAGTTCCTTTTGAAAGAAAATGGATAGGGCCGAAATCTGGACCTTTATGGACCCCAACTGCAGGACCATAGTCACTCCAGACTATAGGAAGTGCAGGAACCGGCCCAGCTGGAATTCCTCTGTAGGGCCTCCAGACTTAATCACACTTCCCTGGTACTTATATATTAAGTACCAGGAGGTACTTAATTGCTGCCCAGGGCGCCCCCCCCCCCCCCTGCGCCCTACAGTGACCGGAGTGTGTGGGTTAGTGTGGGCGCAATGGCGCACAGCTGCAGTGCTGTGCGCTACCTCATATGAAGACAGGAGTCTTCTGCTGCCGATTTTGACGTCTTCTTTCTTCAACCCGCCGGCTTCTGTCTCCTGGCTCTGCGAGGGGGACGGCGGCGCGGCTCCGGGAACGGACGACCAAGGTTAGGTACCTGTGTTCGATCCCTCTGGAGCTAATGGTGTCCAGTAGCCTAAGAAGCGCAACCTAGCCGCAGTTAGTAGGTTTGCTTCTCTCCCCTCAGACCCACGTAGCAGAGTCTGTTGCCAGCAGAAACGCTCTGAAAATAAAAAAACCTAACTAAAATACTTTCTTATTAGCAAGCTCAGGAGAGCTCACTAAAATGCACCCAGCTCTGTCCGGGCACAGATTCTAACTGAGGTCTGGAGGAGGGGCATAGAGGGAGGAGCCAGTGCACACCAGTAGTACTAAATCTTTCTTAGAGTGCCCAGTCTCCTGCGGAGCCCGTCTATTCCCCATGGTCCTTACGGAGTCCCCAGCATCACTAGGACGTTAGAGAAAATAAAAATAATACATTTCGGGGTTTTTTCAGAGTTGAACGCACTTTTTGCTAATTTAGCAAAAAAACGGTAATCGTTCTACTCACATGCTGGAAGGCTGCCCAGCACAGAGCAAGGTCGCCCAGCATGTGAGCGCATCACAGGGTGGTGCCACACAATTTTATTGCGATCGCACCATGTAAGCCTCAAATACAAGTCGACTCCTGCCATACTGCACAGTAGGGGTACCGTTGCCATGATTCCAATCTCAGGAAATGCAGGCGACCTCATTGGCCACCCCGAAAATGGCGATGACAAGCCTGCATTTCCTGCATCCCTTCACCAATGACGCATTGCCGCCTGTTGCCTGTCAATCGCATCCTTTCACTACGCATAGTGAAGGGTCTGTCCCACTCTGAATAAGGCCCTTTGTCCCAGACACAAATCATAACAAGTGCACCTTTTTTCTGCAGCCCACTTCTCTCAGGATAAAATGGCTAGCCTCTTTTCAGGAAATGCATTATTCAGGGCTGTTCTCTTTGGTATCTGGATGATAGGTTGACCTTAATTAGGTCGACAGTCAATAGGTTAACATGGTCATTAGGTCGACACATATGGCCAGCACCATTGTATTTTGTGGGGGATAATTTTTTTAAACTTTTTCATACTTTTTTCATACCATCCACGTAGACTATGAATGAGAATAGGAACCTGTGCCGCAGTAATTGGGGTTCCACATACTTTGACTGTGAAAAAGACTCCCTTTTTTTAAATGATGTGTCGACATTTTTGTGTCGACATTTTATCATGTTGATATTTGCCATGTCGACCTAATTAGGGTCGCCCGTTCTTTTTAACTATAGTATACAAGACAAAAAGGTAACTAAACCCTTTTAGCAGGCTAACTAATGCCTTTATTGTTTGATACCTGATGGACTGTCTTTTGGACTGGGTTTAAATAAACTATGGCAGTAGTACAGGTGACTGCAAGTATGGATACCCATTATGGGGTCCTGATATTGGTCAAGAACTTTCTAGCAATATAGCTGGAGAATGATTTTAAGTCTTACATTTATTTTCTATAAACCAGCCAACTGCTTCAAAGTATTGTGGATTTTTCGAAATCTCATGTTGGTGATAACTTTGATGGCCACTTACAAGTGTGTCCTTATGCTGGAATATAGTACCATGTGACAGGACCACAGTACAGAGTAATACTGTGACAATTCCAGCAGTTATAAGAGGACTAAACAAACTGCATCCACACACAAGCAAACAGCAGCCATCTTATTACTTATTTTATTACAAGCCACAGTATTACTTGTCTCCCCTTTTCTTAAAAAACCTACCCTTGATCCAACCAATCTCTCCAACTACCGACCCATCTCTCTTCTCCCTTTTGCCTCCAAACTCCTTGAGCGTATTGTCTACAACCGCCTCACTGTCTTTCTTTCTTCTCACTCACTGCTTGACCCCTTCCAGTCTAACAGACCAGAGTGACACAGACGGGGTAGACAGTGCAAGCTTAGATTGTAAGCTTGCAAGAGCAGGGACTTCTTTCCTCATGTGCCTTTCCTTTTCTTACTTACACTATTTTATACTCCTTACTCCCTTTGATGGCACCTAACCCCAGGTTTACTATACCTGTCCTATTTTGTCCTGTACTGTTAGTGCGGTTTTCTTGTTTGCTCATTTTATTATTTACTGTGTAATGGGCGCTGCGGATACCTTGTGGCGCCATATAAATAAAGGATGATAATAATAATAATAAGATTTTACTTACCGACAAATCTATTTCTCGTAGTCCGTAGTGGATGCTGGGGACTCCGTCAGGACCATGGGATTAGCGGCTCCGCAGGAGACAGGGCACAAAAATAAAGCTTTAGGATCAGGTGGTGTGCACTGGCTCCTCCCCCTATGACCCTCCTCCAAGCCTCAGTTAGGATACTGTGCCCGGACGAGCGTACACAATAAGGAAGGATTTTGAATCCCGGGTAAGACTCATACCAGCCACACCAATCACACCGTACAACTTGTGATCTGAACCCAGTTAACAGTATGACAAAAGTAGGAGCCTCTGAACAGACGGCTCACAACAATAACAACCCGATTTTTTTTTTTGTAACAATAACTATGTACAAGTATTGCAGACAATCCGCACTTGGGATGGGCGCCCAGCATCCACTACGGACTACGAGAAATAGATTTATCGGTAAGTAAAATCTTATTTTCTCGGACGTCCTAGTGGATGCTGGGGACTCAGTCAGGACCATGGGGATTATACCAAAGCTCCCAAACGGGCGGGAGAGTGCGGATGACTCTGCAGCACCGAGTGAGAGAACTCCAGGTCCTCCTCAGCCAGGGTGTGCCCCTGACCAAGTAGCAGCTCGGCAAAGTTGTAAAGCCGAGACCCCTCGGGCAGCCGCCCAAGATGAGCCCACCTTCCTTGTGGAATGGGCATTTACATATTTTGGCTGTGGCAGGCCTGCCACAGAATGTGCAAGCTGAATTGTACTACACATCCAACTAGCAATCGTCTGCTTAGAAGCAAGAGCACCCAGTTTGTTGGGTGCATACAGGATAACAGCAAGTCAGTTTTCCTGACTCCAGCCGTCCTGGAAACCTATATTTTCAGGGCCCTGACAACATCTAGCAACTTGGAGTCCTCCAAGTCCCTAGTAGCCGCAGGTACCACAATAAGCTGGTTCAGGTGAAACGCTGACACCACCTTAGGGAGAAACTGGGGACGAGTCCGCAGCTCTGCCATGTCCGAATGGACAATCAGATATGGGCCTTTGTGAGACAAAGCTGCCAATTCTGACACTCGCCTGGCCGAGGCCAGGGCCAACAGCATGGTCACTTTCCATGTGAAATATTTCAAATCCACAGATTTGAGCGGTTTAAACCAATGTGATTTGAGGAATCCCAGAACTACGTTGAGATCCCACAGTGCCACTGGAGGCACAAAAGGGGGTTGTATATGCAGTACTCCCTTGACAAACTTCTGGACTTCAGGAACTGAAGCCAATTCTTTCTGGAAGAAAATCGACAGGGCCGAAATTTGAACCTTAATGGACCCCAATTTGAGGCCCATAGACACTCCTGTTTGCAGGAAATGCAGGAATCGACCGAGTTGAAATTTCTTCGTGGGGCCTTCCTGGCCTCACACCACGCAACATATTTTTGCACATGTGGTGATAATGTTGTGCGGTCACCTCCTTCCTGGCTTTGACCAGGGTAGGAATGACCTCTTCCGGAATGCCTTTTTCCCTTAGGATCCGGCGTTCAACCGCCATGCCGTCAAACGCAGCCGCGGTAAGTCTTGGAACAGACATGGTACTTGCTGAAGCAAGTCCCTTCTTAGCGGCAGAGGCCATGAGTCCTCTGTGAGCATCTCTTGAAGTTCCGGGTACCAAGTCCTTCTTGGCCAATCCGGAGCCACGAGTATAGTTCTTACTCCTCTACGTCTTATAATTCTCAGTACCTTAGGTATGAGAAGCAGAGGAGGGAACACATACACCGACTGGTACACCCACGGTGTTACCAGAACGTCCACAGCTATTGCCTGAGGGTCTCTTGACCTGGCGCAATACCTGTCCAGTTTTTTGTTCAGGCGGGACGCCATCATGTCCACCTTTGGTCTTTCCCAACGGTTCACAATCATGTGGAAGACTTCCCGATGAAGTCCCCACTCTCCCGGGTGGAGGTCGTGCTGAGAAAGTCTGCTTCCCAGTTGTCCACTCCCGAAATGAACACTGCTGACAGTGCTAACACATGATTTTCCGCCCAGCGAAGAATCCTTGCAGTTTCTGCCATTGCCCTCCTGCTTCTTGTGCCGCCCAGTCTGTTTACGTGGGCGACTGCCGTGATGTTGTCCCACTGGATCAATACCGGCTGACCTTGAAGCAGAGGTCTTGCTAAGCTTAGAGCATTGTAAATTGCTCTTAGCTCCAGTATATTTATGTGGAGAGAAGTCTCCAGACTTGATCACACTCCCTGGAAATTTTTTCCTTGTGTGACTGCTCCCCAGCCATTCAGGCTGGCATCCGTGGTCACCAGGACCCAGTCCTGAATGCCGAATCTGTGGCCCTTTAGTAGATGAGCACTCTGCAGCCACCACAGAAGAGACACCCTTGTCCTTGGAGACAGGGTTATCCGCTGATGCATCTGAAGATGCGATCCGGACCATTTTTCCAGCAGATCCCACTGAAAAGTTCTTGCGTGAAATCTGCCGAATGGAATCGCTTCGTAAGAAGCCACCATTTTTCCCAGGACCCTTGTACAATGATGCACTGACACTTTTCCTGGTTTTAGGAGGTTCCTGACTAGCTCGGATAACTCCCTGGCTTTCTCCTCCGGGAGAAACACCTTTTTCTGGACTGTGTCCAGAATCATCCCTAGGAACAGCAGACGTGTCGTCGGAGACAGCTGCGATTTTGGAATATTTAGAATCCACCCGTGCTGTCGTAGAACTACTTGAGATAGTGCTACTCCGACCTCCAACTGTTCTCTGGACCTTGCCCTTATCAGGAGATCGTCCAAGTAAGGGATAATTAAGACGCCTTTTCTTTGAAGAAGAATCATCATTTCGGCCATTACCTTGGTAAAGACCCGGGGTGCCGTGGACAATCCAAACGGCAGCGTCTGAAACTGATAGTGACAGTTTTGTACCACGAACCTGAGGTACCCTTGGTGAGAAGGGCAAATTGGGACATGGAGGTAAGCATCCTTGATGTCCAGGGACACCATATAGTCCCCTTCTTCCTGGTTCGCTATCACTGCTCTGAGTGACTCCATCTTGATTTGAACCTTTGTATGTAAGTGTTCAAATATTTCAGATTTAGAATAGGTCTCACCGAGCCGTCTGGCTTCAGTACCACAATATAGTGTGGAATAATACCCCTTTCCTTGTTGTAGGAGGGGTACTTTGATTATCACCTGCTGGGAATACAGCTTGTGAATTGTTTCCAATACTGCCTCCCTGTCGGAGGGAGACGTTGGTAAAGCAGACTTCAGGAACCTGCGAGGGGGAGACGTCTCGAACTTCCAATCTGTACCCCTGGGATACTACTTGTAGGATCCAGGGGTCCACTTGCGAGTGAGCCCACTGCGCGCTGAAACTCTTGAGACGACCCCCCACCGCAGCTGAGTCCGCTTGTACGGCCCCAGCGTCATGCTGAGGACTTGGCAAAAGCGGTGGAGGGCTTCTGTTCCTGGGAATGGGCTGCCTGCTGCAGTCTTCTTCCCTTTCCTCTATCCCTGGGCAGATATGACTGGCCTTTTGCCTGCTTGCCCTTATGGGGACGAAAGGACTGAGGCTGAAAAGACGGTGTCTTTTTCTGCTGAGATGTGACTTGGGGTAAAAAAGGTGGATTTTCCAGCTGTTGCCGTGGCCACCAGGTCCGATGGACCGACCCCAAATAACTCCTCCCCTTTATACGGCAATACTTCCATGTGCCGTTTGGAATCTGCATCACCTGACCACTGTCGTGTCCATAAACATCTTCTGGCAGATATGGACATCGCACTTACTCTTGATGCCAGAGTGCAAATATCCCTCTGTGCATCTCGCATATATAGAAATGCATCCTTTAAATGCTCTATAGTCAATAAAATACTGTCCCTGTCAAGGGTATCAATATTTTCAGTCAGGGAATCCGACCAAGCCACCCCAGCGCTGCACATCCAGGCTGAGGCGATCGCTGGTCGCAGTATAACACCAGTATGTGTGTATATACTTTTTAGGATATTTTCCAGCCTCCTATCAGCTGGCTCCTTGAGGGCGGCCGTATCTGGAGACGGTAACGCCACTTGTTTTGATAAGCGTGTAACTTCTGGCGGGAAAGGGTATAACGCCAATAATTTTCTATCGGGGAAAACCCACGCATCATCACACACTTCATTTAATTTATCTGATTCAGGAAAAACTACAGGTAGTTTTTTCACACCCCACATAATACCCTCTTTTGTGGTACTTGTAGTATCAGAAATATGTAACACCTCCTTCATTGCCCTTAACATGTAACGTGTGGCCCAAATGGAAAATACGTTTGTTTCTTCACCGTCGACACTGGAGTCAGTGTCCGTGTCTGTGTCTGTGTCGACCGACTGAGGTAAATGGGCGTTTTAAAGCCCCTGACGGTGTTTGAGACGCCTGGACAGGTACTAATTGCGTCTCATGTCGTCAACCGACCTTGCAGCGTGTTGACATTATCACGTAATTCCCTAAATAAGCCATCCATTCCGGTGTCGACTCCCTAGAGAGTGACATCACCATTACAGGCAATTGCTCCGCCTCCTCACCAACATCGTCCTCATACATGTCGACACACACGTACCGACACACAGCACACACACAGGGAATGCTCTGATAGAGGACAGGACCCACTAGCCCTTTGGAGAGACAGAGGGAGAGTTTGCCAGCACACACCAAAACGCTATAATTATACAGGGACAACCTTTATATAAGTGTTTTTCCCTTATAGCATCTTAATATATATAATCATATCGCCAAATAAGTGCCCCCCCTCTCTGTTTTAACCCTGTTTCTGTAGTGCAGTGCAGGGTAGAGCCTGGGAGCCTTCCCACCAGCATTTCTGTGAGGGAAAATGGCGCTGTGTGCTGAGGAGAATAGGCTGCGCCCCCTTTTCGGCGGGCTTCTTCTCCCGTTTTTCTGAGACCTGGCAGGGGTTAAATACATCCATATAGCCCCAGGGGCTATATGTGATGTATTTTTTAGCCAGAACAAGGTAATCTCATTGCTGCCCAGGGCGCCCCCCGCAGCGCCCTGCACCCTCCGTGACCGCTGGTGTGAAGTGTGTGACAACAATGGCGCACAGCTGCAGTGCTGTGCGCTACCTCATGAAGACTGAAAAGTCTTCTGCCGCCGGTTTCTGGACCTCTTCACTTTTCGGCATCTGCAAGGGGGTCGGCGGCGCGGCTCCGGGACCGGACTCCATGGCTGGGCCTGTGTTCGATCCCTCTGGAGCTAATGGTGTCCAGTAGCCTAAGAAGCCAATCCATCCTGCACGCAGGTGAGTTCACTTCTTCTCCCCTAAGGCCCTCGTTGCAGTGAGCCTGTTGCCAGCAGGACTCACTGTAAAATAAAAAACCTAAAAACTTTTTCTAAGCAGCTCTTTAGGAGAGCCACCTAGATTGCACCCTGCTCGGACGGGCACAAAAACCTAACTGAGGCTTGGAGGAGGGTCATAGGGGGAGGAGCCAGTGCACACCACCTGATCCTAAAGCTTTATTTTTGTGCCCTGTCTCCTGCGGAGCCGCTAATCCCATGGTCCTGACGGAGTCCCCAGCATCCACTAGGACGTCAGAGAATAATAATAATAATAATAATAATCTTATCAATTTTCATCTATATCCCTAAATATTCCAGCCAATCTTAGTTTACGAAGCATTGCATTTGTTTTTGTTGTTTTTAGGCCATACACCAGAGGTTCTCAAACGTGGTCCTCAAGGCACCCCAACAGTCCAGGTTTTAGCTATATCCATGGCTCAGCACAGATGGTAAAATCAAAATTGACCGAGGTGCTAATTAAGTCACCTGTGGCAAAGCATGGATAAACTTAAAACCTGGACCGCTGGGGTGCCTTGAGGACCATGTTTGAGAACCTCTGCCATACACCCAAAAGTATTGGGCCAACTGCAATATAGCTACGTCAAAGAGTCTGCACAGGATGCTGGTATATCATAAGACAATAGCTGAAACCAACACATGCCATGTTTTCTATCCTAGATATGGTTTATGGTTGTTTGTGCTCCCAGAATTATGAGGTCAAAAGGAAGTCAGACCCACTGATATTATCCAATAACCATACAATACTTAAGGATAGAGGACAAAATTCTGATTTTTTAAAATATTTTGCCAACATTTAATGATGAATCTCTCATGAGAAGTACAACATTCAAACTTGATTTTATACACATATTGAACCAATATTTTAGGGTACTCATTACTAAATGTTTTAAATATTACATTTCTTAATTGATAAGCAATTTTTGTCTTCTAAGTCTATGCCTTCTATTAAACAACTGCAATATAGCAACAAATGTGCTGAAGTACAGAAAAAGGGAATACATTTAATTTGCCGTCTGTCAGGGATCCGGTGTTCAGTATACAGTCACCGGAATCCCGACAGCTGGCAATGCTGGCAGCCAGAATATCGGCGCAACAGGACTATTCCTACTCATGGGTGTCCACGACAGAGTGGGAAGAGAACCTGTGGCGAGCGCTGCTCGCCACCGAGCCCGCAAAGGGACTCTCTGCGCTCGACACGCTGCTGGCATACTGGCGGCTGGGATGCCACTGTCGGTATGTTGACGGCCGGCATCCTGGCTGCCGGTAAATCATACTGAACCCTAGGGAAAAGTATAGATTGCCAGTTCTACTTACAGCCCAGCTTTATATATTTAATCCAAATTTCTGCAACATTTCTAGAAATTCATCATTCACAGGCCCAACATTCGTTGTTTTAACAATTTAGCACAAAAGAAAGCTATTATGTCAAAGTAGGAGGATTAAAAAAATAAAAAAATAGAAAGAAAAGATCACTTGCTAGAGACAGTAATACCACAAGGCAAACCAAACCAGAAAATCAAGTTTCAATTACATAGTATGTAAACAGGTCTTAGGGCAAAGCTGTGGCAAGTTAAAACATTTGTCAGATTAGGGAAAAAATTCACAGTGCTTGACACACTTTGAATTACCCAACACCAGGCTTTATTGAAGTGAACATCTGAAAACTACTTTTGCCACATTCCAAAAGACTAAATACTAATCTTATACTTGCAGGTGTCCATCAATATTGTATATTTCTGGCAGTTATAATGTTGATAGATATTCTATTTATACAACATACAAAATACAATTTGAAGGCATGAAAAGAACCCAAATAGGTTCCCCATGCACACTTCAATTCTGCGCGAGTCTCCAACACAACAGCTGGGAATAATTTTTTTTTAAACAAGGTAATTTCAGGATTCTTGTCCCAAGTTTCAAATTGTATCCCCTTTATCTTGAAATACAGTCATTTAAACTACTACTACTTTCTGAAACCAGCCAAACTTCAGGATAATACAGGCCCAATAGTGGATGGTATAGCTGGCATCAGCAACCAATTCTCATTCTCCCAGATAGCCGGAGATACAAACCCTTGGCAGTCGTCTCAGAGATAAAAGTGCCTTTTGCATTAGTGTCACTGTGATAGGATGATATTTATTGTATAATAAATATTGTTAAACAAAAATAGTGCCTACAGGTACCAATTTTAATTGTAAAAAGCATTTTAGAACCTCACCTGTCCGTAATTTAACAAAATATTTTGTAATAGCGGGTGGTCTTCTGCATGCCGAATGTCGGGATACCGGCGCCGGAATCCCGACACCCGGCATACCGACAACTATTCTCCCTCGTGGGGGTCCACGCCCCCCCTGGAGGGAGAATAAAATAGTGTGGCGCGCGTAGCGCGCCACCGTGCCCGGCACAGCGTGGCGAGCGCAGCGAGCCCGCAAGGGGCTCCTTTGCTCTCGCCACGCTGTCGGTATGCCGGCGGTCGGGCTCCTGGCGCCGGTATGCTGGTCGCCGGGAGCCCGAGCGCCGGCATGCAGTACGACACCCGTAATAGCACAGTATTCTATCAGCACAATGAAGGTACAGGTTGAGTATCCCTTATCCAAAATGCTTGGGACCAGAGGTATTTTGGATATCGGATTTTTCCGTATTTTGGAATAATTGCATGCCATAATGAGATATCATGGCGATGGGACCCAAGTCTAAGCACAGAATGCATTTATGTTGCATATACACCTTATACACACAGCCTGAAAGTCATTTTAGCCAATATTTTTAATAACTTTGGGTATTAAACAAAGTGTGTGTACATTCACACAATTCATTTATGTTTCATATACACCTTATACACACAGGCTGAAGGTCATTTAATACAATATTTTTTATTACTTTGTGTATTAAACAAAGTTTGTGTACATTGGGCCATCAGAAAACAAAGGTTTCACTATATCAGTCTCACTCAAAAAATTCCGTATTTCGGAATATGTGGATATGGGATACTCAACCTGTATAAGATACCTAGCCTGTTCTTTTCTTATTTTAGGGGGGCTATGGCATGTAGCTCTTTCTCCTTACAGAACAGTTTAACACAGTTTATTAAAACCAATAATTCTAGAGCCCACTGTATACAGATTATATAAAACAGTCATTGTATGCGGATGTATTACAGAATAAGGCTGCTCCGTGAAAGCATAACATTGGCAAAAAGGAAATTTACAGAGAGAGACTCCCTTTGCAAGAAAGAGCAGATTTGGGAGAGAAAAAAAAGTCAACCACTTTTTAGGGGCACTCTTGTTAAATTAATCCAATTAAAAAATAAGATTTTACTTACCGATAAATCTATTTCTCGTAGTCCGTAGTGGATGCTGGGACTCCGTAAGGACCATGGGGAACAGCGGCTCCGCAGGAGACAGGGCACAAAATAAAAGCTTAAGGATCAGGTGGTGTGCACTGGCTCCTCCCCCTATGACCCTCCTCCAAGCCTCAGTTAGGATACTGTGCCCGGACGAGCGTACATAATAAGGAAGGATATTGAATCCCGGGTAAGACTCATACCAGCCACACCAATCACACCGTACAACTTGTGATCTGAACCCAGTTAACAGTATGATAAACGCAAAGGAGCCTCTGAAAAGATGGCTCACAACAATAATAACCCGAATCTTTGTAACAATAACTATATACAAGTATTGCAGACAATCCGCACTAGGGATGGGCGCCCAGCATCCACTACGGACTACGAGAAATAGATTTATCGGTAAGTAAAATCTTATTTTCTCTGACGTCCTAGTGGATGCTGGGACTCCGTAAGGACCATGGGGATTATACCAAAGCTCCCAAACGGGCGGGAGAGTGCGGATGACTCTGCAGCACCGAATGAGAGAACTCCAGGTCCTCCTCAGCCAGGGTATCAAATTTGTAGAATTTAGCAAACGTGTTTGCCCCTGACCAAGTAGCTGCTCGGCAAAGTTGTAAAGCCGAGACCCCTCGGGCAGCCGCCCAAGATGAGCCCACTTTCCTTGTGGAATGGGCTTTTACTGATTTTGGCTGTGGCAATCCTGCCACAGAATGTGCAAGCTGAATTGTACTACAAATCCAACGAGCAATCGTCTGCTTAGAAGCAGGAGCACCCAGCTTGTTGGGTGCATACAGGATAAACAGCGAGTCAGATTTTCTGACTCCAGCCGTCCTGGAAACATATATTTTCAAGGCCCTGACAACGTCAAGCAACCTAGAGTCCTCTAAGTCCCTGGTAGCCGCAGGTACCACAATAGGTTGGTTCATGTGAAATGCAGAAACCACCTTAGGTAGAAATTGAGGACGAGTCCTCAATTCCGCCCTGTCAGAATGAAAAATTAAGTAAGGGCTTTTATATGATAAAGCCGCCAATTCTGACACACGCCTGGCTGAAGCCAAGGCTAACAGCATCGACACCTTCCATGTGAGATATTTTAAGTCCACAGTGGAAAGTGGTTCAAACCAATGTGACTTTAGAAAACTCAACACCACATTGAGATCCCAAGGTGCCACTGGAGGCACAAAAGGAGGCTGTATGTGCAGCACCCCTTTTACAAATGTCTGAACTTCATGTACTGAAGCCAGTTCTTTCTGGAAGAAAATCGACAGGGCCGAAATTTGAACCTTAATGGACCCTAATTTTAGGCCCATAGACAGTCCTGTTTGCAGGAAATGAAGGAAACGACCCAGTTGAAATTCCTCTGTAGGGGCCTTCTTGGCCTCACACCACGCAACATATTTACGCCAAATGCGGTGATAATGTTTTGCGGTTACGTCCTTCCTGGCTTTGACCAGAGTAGGGATGACTTCTTCTGGAATGCCTTTTTCCCTCAGGATCCGGCGTTCAACCGCCATGCCGTCAAACGCAGCCGCGGTAAGTCCTGAAACAGACAAGGCCCCTGCAGTAGCAGGTCCTTTCTTAGAGGTAGAGGCCACGGTTCGTCCGTGAGCATCTCTTGAAGTTCCGGGTACCAAGTCCGTCTTGGCCAATCCGGAACCACGAGTATAGTTCTTACTCCTCTCCTTCTTATGATTCTCAGTACTTTTGGTATGAGAGGCAGAGGAGGGAACACATACACTGACTGGTACACCCACGGCGTTACCAGAGCGTCCACTGCTATTGCCTGAGGGTCCCTTGACCTGGCGCAATATCTGTCCAGTTTTTTGTTTAGACGTGACGCCATCATGTCCACCTTTGGTTTTTCCCAACGGTTTACAATCAGGTGGAAGACTTCTGGGTGAAGTCCCCACTCTCCCGGGTGAAGGTCGTGTCTGCTGAGGAAGTCTGCTTCCCAGTTGTCCACTCCCGGAATGAATACTGCTGACAGTGCTATCACATGATTTTCCGCCCAGCGAAGAATCCTTGCAGCTTCTGCCATTGCCCTCCTGCTTCTCGTGCCGCCCTGTCTGTTTACGTGGGCGACTGACGTGATGTTGTCCGATTGGATCAACACCGCCTGACCCTGAAGCAGAGGTTTTGCTTGACTTAGGGCATTGTAAATGGCCCTTAGTTCCAGAATGTTTATATGAAGAGACGTTTCCAAGCTTGACCACAGGCCCTGGAAATTCCTTCCCTGTGTGACTGCTCCCCAGCCTCTCAGGCTGGCATCCGTGGTTACCAGGATCCAATCCTGAATGCCAAATCTGCGGCCCTCTAGTAGATGAGCACTCTGCAGCCACCACAGGAGAGACACCCTTGTCCTTGGCGACAGGGTTATCCGCTGATGCATCTGCAGATGCGATCCGGACCATTTGTCCAGTAGATCCCACTGAAATGTTCCGAATGGAATCGCTTCGTAAGAAGCCACCATTTTCCCCAGGACCCTCGTGCACTGATGCACTGAGACCTGTCCTGGTTTTAGGAGGTTCCTGACTAGCTCGGATAACTCCCTGGCCTTCTCCTCCGGGAGAAACACCTTCTTCTGGACTGTGTCCAGAATCATTCCTAGGAACAGTAGACGTGTCGTTGGAATCAGCTGCGATTTTGGAATATTTAGAATCCACCCGTGCTGACGTAACACTACCTGAGATAGTGCTACTCCGACTTCTAACTGTTCCCTGGATCTTGCCCTTATCAGGAGATCGTCCAAGTAAGGGATAATTAAAATGCCTTTTCTTCGTAGAAGAATCATCATTTCGGCCATTACCTTGGTAAAGACCCGAGGTGCCGTGGACAATCCAAACGGCAGCGTCTGAAACTGATAATGACAGTTTTGTACTACAAACCTGAGGTACCCTTGGTGAGAAGGGTATATCGGGACGTGGAGATAAGCATCTTTGATGTCCAGAGACACCATATAGTCCCCTTCTTCCAGGTTTGCTATCACTGCTCTGAGTGACTCCATCTTGAATTTGAACCTTTTTATGTAAGTGTTCAAGGATTTCAGATTTAAAATTGGTCTCACCGAGCCGTCCGGCTTCGGTACCACAAACAGCGTGGAATAATACCCCTTTCCTTGTTGCAGGAGGGGTACCTTGATTATCACCTGCTGGGAATACAGCTTGTGAATGGCTTCCAAAACTGCCTCCCTGTCGGAGGGAGACTTTGGTAAAGCAGACTTCAGGAAACGACGAGGGGGAAACGCCTCGAATTCTAGTTTGTACCCCTGCGATACTACCTGTAGAATCCAGGGATCCACTTGCGAGTGAGCCCACTGCGCGTTGAAATTCTTGAGACGGGCCCCCACCATATCTGAGTCTGCTTGTAAAGCCCCAGCGTCATGCTGAAGACTTGGCAGAAGCAGGGGAGGGCTTCTGCTCCTGTGAAGCGGCTGCATGGTGCAGTCTTTTTCCTCTTCCTCTGCCCCGGGGCAGAAAAGAATGGCCTTTTGCTCGCTTGTACTTATGGGAACGAAAGGACTGAGTTTGAAAAGACGGTGTCTTTTTCTGCTGATGTGGAGTGACCTGGGGTAAAAAGGTGGATTTTCCAGCCGTTGTCGTGGCCACCAGGTCCGATAGACCAGCCCCAAATAACTCCTCCCCTTTATACGGCAATACTTCCATGTGCCGTTTGGAATCCGCATCCCCTGACCACTGTCGCGTCCATAACGCTCTTCTGGCAGAGATGGACATAGCACTTACTCTTGATGCCAGGGTGCAAATATCCCTCTGTGCATCACGCATATATAGTAATGCATCCTTTAAATGTTCTATAGTTAACAAAATATTGTCCCTATCCAGGGTATCAATATTCTCGGTCAGGGAATCCGACCATGCGACTCCAGCACTGCACATCCAGGCTGAGGCGATTGCTGGTCGCAGTATAACACCAGTATGTGTGTATATACTTTTTAGGATATTTTCCAGCCTTCTATCAGCTGGTTCTTTGAGGGTAGCCGTATCAGGAGACGGTAACGCTACTTGTTTTGATAAACGTGTGAGCGCCTTATCTACCCTAGGGGGTGTTTCCCAACGCGCCCTAACCTCTGGCGGGAAAGGATATAATGCTAATAATTTTTTTGAAATTAGCTGTTTTTTATCGGGGGAAACCCACGCTTTTTCACACACCTCATTTATTTCCTCTGACTCAGGAAAAAATATTGGTAGTTTTTTCTCACCCCACATAATACCCTTCTTTGTGGTACTTGTAGTGTCAGAAAGGTTCAATGCCTCTTTCATTGCCGTGATCATGTAACGTGTGGCCCTACTGGACATTACGTTTGTCTCGTCACCGTCGACACTAGACTCAGTATCTGTGTCAGGGTCTGTGTCGACCCACTGAGGTAACGGGCGTTTTAGCGCCCCTGACGGTGTTTGAGACGCCTGGACAGGCACTAATTGATTTGCCGGCTGTCTCATGTCGTCAACAGTTTTTTGCAAATTGCTGACATTATCACTTAATTGTT
This sequence comes from Pseudophryne corroboree, assembly GCF_028390025.1. NCBI lineage: Eukaryota > Metazoa > Chordata > Amphibia > Anura > Myobatrachidae > Pseudophryne > Pseudophryne corroboree. The sequence continues at coordinate 947,391,810 of NC_086444.1, read as the reverse complement.
TAAATACAATCATCCAGTCAGGTGTCGACTCCCTAGGGGGTGACATCACCAACACAGGCAACTGCTCCGCCTCCACATCATTTTCCTCCTCATACATGTCGACACACGCGTACCGACACACAGCACACACACCGGGAATGGTCTGATAGAGGACAGGACCCCACTTAGCCCTTTGGAGAGACAGAGGGAGAGTCTGCCAGCACACACCCAGCGCTATATATATATATACAGGGATAACCTTATATAAGTGTTACTCCCTTATAGCTGCTGTTAATATATTTATTTGCTGCCAAACGTGCCCCCCCTTCTCTTTTTTACCCTGATTCTGAAGCAGGACTGCAGGGGAGAGTCAGGGAGCCGTCCTTCCAGCGGAGCTGTGAGGGAAAATGGCGCTTGTGTGCTGAGGAGATAGGCTCCGCCCCTTCACGACGTCCTTATCTCCCGCTTTTTTGTGTAAAATGGCAGGGGATTAAAATACATCCATATAGCCCAGGAGCTATATGTGATGTATTCTGTTTTGCCACCTAAGGTATTCTGTTATATTGCGTCTCAGGGCGCTCCCCCCCCAGCGCCCTGCACCCTCAGTGACCGGAGTGTGAAGTGTGCTGAGAGCAATGGCGCACAGCTGCGGTGCTGTGCGCTACCTTAGTCTGAAGACAGGATGTCTTCTGCCGCCGATTTCACCGGACCTCTTCGTCTCTTCTGGCTCTGTAAGGGGGACGGCGGCGCGGCTCCGGTGACCCATCCAGGCTGAACCTGTGATCGTCCCTCTGGAGCTAGTGTCCAGTAGCCTAAGAAACCCGATCCACTCTGCACTCAGGTGAGTCCGTGTCTTCTCCCCTTAGTCCCACGATGCAGTGAGCCTGTTGCCAGCAGGACTCACTGAAAATAAAAAAACCTAACTAAACTTTTATTCTAAGCAGCTCAGGAGAGCCACCTAGATTGCACCCTTCTCGGCCGGGCACAAAAATCTAACTGGGGCTTGGAGGAGGGTCATAGGGGGAGGAGCCAGTGCACACCACCTGATCCTTAAGCTTTTATTTTGTGCCCTGTCTCCTGCGGAGCCGCTGTTCCCCATGGTCCTTACGGAGTCCCAGCATCCACTAGGACGTCAGAGAAAATAACTTATTAATTACAAGATACAATTAGTACAAACAAATACTATATCACAAAACAGATAAATGATTTACTGTAATATTATAGCAATTGCCTCTTATTATAGATTTATTTGGTACTCATAAATAATGGTTAAATATAGAGGCAAAGAAAGACCAATTATCATTTATAACAAATAGGAAGTCTTGCAGGGGCATTGATCAAGGTCTTCGTGTGATGTTTTTTCTATACCAAACCAAGGTACAGATTCACCAGTTTCAAAATAATGGGGCAGATTCAATTTGAGCATAAAGACCCCCAGAAGCCTTGTACATTGTCCTCCTGCTCACATTTTCAGGTATAATGATACTTTAAACATTGTAATGCTTTAATACCCCATACCATCTCCTACAGGATCTCATACGTCATGGAATCCCTCCAATTGAGTTTAGGTACTATAAGCAGGAAAAAACAGCATGTACACATGAAAAAAATCTAAATCCCACAAGCATGCCCAAGTTAAGAATACAAAAAGAGCAAATCAAAGCCAAAACTTACACACACAAAACAGCATCATTTGATGATCAGCAGAGTTTTTCGGGAATTTGGTGACCTGGAGATTACAAGACAAAAATGGCCAACAGTGGTAAATTTATTTTAATTTACCACTGTTCTGCACCAATATACTATTTACTGCAAATAGTGTTATTATGTCTTAAGGCAGTATTCCATTAGTTGTTATAATTCCAGTCCCGCTTTATTCCTCTATTGCATATGGTCAATTACAGGTTGAAACAGTATTTTCAGTGGAACCTCTGTTTCTTAAACACTGCACCACAAAAATGTATTTTTCACTATTTTATTTATCGTTAAAGATGTGCGTGCAGGGAGAACAAACAAGCCGCCAGCTCTGTACCTGCAGCTTCCTACTGGCTTGCACATCAAAGTCTATTACACTTTTGGCCAGGCGCTGTGAGCAAAAAAAACAGACCCCTGGGAAAAATGGCAGCAAGCTCCAATGAGGGGAGTGGTGTTGTTTGATACATAATTCTACCAAACAATCAAATCCAAATATGGAACAGCTTCCAGTAGACTTTGCAAAAACGCTACTATGGTTCCATTGTCTACACGTGTAAATACACTTTTACCCATGTACTATCCCAACAATATCTAGACCAGCGGTTCCCAAACTTTTTCGAATCGCTGCACCCTAGAGTTTCAGAATATTTTTCACGGCACCCCTAGGCCAAAAGTTTCTTAATGAGAAATGTAGAAAAAAATATTAAATTAAGTAAATTATGTTTATATGTCCTCAAGGTTCAATTATGTGGTGAAGAACAAGATTTGCATCTGTTTGTCCACATATTTTATTATTGGCAGCCACAAGCACTAGTTTTGCCTATTATATTGACAATAAATAGTTTGAATTGGTCCTGGACTATCAATCCGAGGCACCCCTGCAAGTGTCCCGCGGCACCTCAGGGAGCCACGGCACACAGTTTCAGAACATGATCTAGAGAGTTCTTTATGAGTGAACACTTGTACAGTGATATTTACAGATATACAGGATGCAAATACATTTACATATTATTGTCTGAAAAATTAACAATCATGCAACCATGACAATGTTATCAGTTAGAATACCCTCCTAAAATCTGAATTAAGTCCGTCAATCATTTGTATGTATCCCTTATTATACCCTCTACTTTGCAATGGTATCCGGACTCCAGGTCGACAACAAAAAGGTCGACACGCCTTAGGTCGACGCCAATTGGTCGACACACCTTAGGTCGACATGGACAAAAGGTCGACAAGAACAAGGTCGACATGAGTTTTTCACGTTTTTCTTCTTTTTTGGAACCTTTTCATACTTAACGATCCACGTGGACTACGATTGGAACGGTAATCTGTGCCGAGCGAAGCGAAGGCACCATGCCCGAAGCATGGCGAGCGAAGCGAGCCATGCGAGGGGACGCGGTGCACTAATTGGGGTTCCCGGTCACTCTGCGAAGAAAACGACACCAAAAAACATAAAAAACTCATGTCGACCTAAGGTGTGTCGACCAATTGGCGTCGACCTAAGGTGTGTCGACCCTGAGTCCCAGACCCCTTTGCAATACAACTGTCAAAAATACAATTGCTGGCTACACACAACAAGCTATATTTATACACAAAACTACCAAAAAAAAACTATTATGATTGCTTAGTGCACCTTTCACAAGTTACATTTCAAATAACACATTTGTGAACAATATTCTTATAATCTCTTGTCATTATGATTTAAAAAGAGTAAACACAGTTGTTTGACAATAAATGGCATCACCCAACCACTAACCATGAGTGAAAGACAAGTTTGTGAGTTATCATTCATATTCTCTGACAATGGCCAGAAAATCACACATTTTGCTAGGGTATGTAAACTTATGAGCACAACTGTACAAGGCAAACAGTATTTGCATGTTCTAGAACCCTTTCACTGCCAGTAATATCTGTTCAATTTGCACCTCAGTAGTTATGGTTCTAACTTATGGAGCACTACAACATGGTGGCAGGCAAAATGAAAATATATATTTAATGTTTAAATTACCAAATACATGATTTCTACCATTTCTATAAATAATCAAATATGTGGCCGCTGTTCACACATAATAAATTCTATGTATATAAACAAGGCCACCAATATTTTTCGGGCCACAAGCACCCTTCTAAAAGCGAGAGATTTTACCCATTTTCAGTGTTTACAATAAAATTTCAACAAGCTTAAATATTTATACAAATAATTTATTACAGAAACGAAGGAACCTCTTAGCAGATAATCCATAACTCAAATATAATGTACAGCACCTTTAACTTAATACTGTTGAAAAAAAGTTCCTGTGGGGACAGTTGTGTGCCATCAGATGGGGTGTGGTCATTCTACGTAGGGGGTGTGGTCATGTGACAAGTAAAGTGAGCCATGCCCATCCCAACAAACTTGGCTCCTCTCATATAAACACTTTTCTTTACCGTATAAATCCTTTGTAACATTCTCCTGCTTTCACTCACAGACTAAGCTCTGCAGTAATACAGGGACAGCCTGTAAGCGACTCAGGAGGTTCAGCTCATTCATTCTGATTCACTGACCAATATGACTGCAAATGAATGGACCAACCAACCACAAAGAAACCAGGTACAATGCCGAACAAAACAGACAAATGGTCTCCCTGAAACTATTCAATGTCCTGTGAGCTCCTAAAAAACTTTCCTTGCATGCCTCATGCGTTTGCGGTCGGAATTTCACCGTGTGTCGGGATTCCAGCGTTGGTATCCAGACATCCGGCAAACTGAATGGCACCAATTGTATCACTGACATTGGCAACTGTCTTCCTTTATATGCTTTTCTTTTTTTTTCTTAAATCAATTTGCAACAGTATTAGCTTAGATATGAAAAAGGTATGAAACTAATCAAGCTCTGCAAAAAAAAAAAAAAAAATGGCAGTATCACAAGCAAACCAAATGGAACAGCACAAATTTGCACAACTAAAAAGTCAGATTAAAAAAACAAAACTGTTTTGTCTTGAAAATGATATTTAAATTATTACATGTACTTAGTATTATCTATATTTGTGGCAAAGTAAGAGACTTAACCACATGCCTTTGGAATATATTCAGTTTTCACTATGGTACAGTCAGAGAAGCCAAACAGAACACCTGGGCAAATCAGCTTCAGGTAGAGAAGGAAGCTCTCAGACTCAGGGATAAGACACCATGGGTTTAATAGCAGCCAATTAGGAAACAGCTGTGGTGGAACTCAAATTTTAATTAACGTTCTGTATTCTGTGAGTGGGGTGACTTATGCTAGGGCAGCTGGCTGATCGCATCGTCAGTTGGACTGTGTTCGTTTAGTACTTGGGATTTCCAAGAGATAATAGTTTTGTTTCATTAAGAACTTAAAATAAAAAAAACCACTATATAGAGTAGGGGGGTAAAAATAAGAATTTACTTACCGATAATTCTATTTCTCGCAGTCCGTAGTGGATGCTGGGGACTCCGTCAGGACCATGGGGAATAGCGGCTCCGCAGGAGACAGGGCACAAAAATAAAGCTTTAGGATCAGGTGGTGTGTACTGGCTCCTCCCCCTATGACCCTCCTCCAAGCCTCAGTTAGGATACTGTGCCCGGACGAGCGTACACAATAAGGAAGGATATTGAACCCCGGGTAAGACTCATACCAGCCACACCAATCACACCGTATAACTTGTGATCTGAACCCAGTTAACAGTATGACAAACGTAGGAGCCTCTGAACAGACGGCTCACAACAAATAACAACCCGATTTTTTTGTAACAATAACTATGTACAAGTATTGCAGACAATCCGCACTTGGGATGGGCGCCCAGCATCCACTACGGACTACGAGAAATAGAATTATCGGTAAGTAAATTCTTATTTTCTCTAACGTCCTAAGTGGATGCTGGGGACTCCGTCAGGACCAAGGGGATTATACCAAAGCTCCCAAACGGGCGGGAGAGTGCGGATGACTCTGCAGCACCGAATGAGAGAACTCAAGGTCCTCCTCAGCCAGGGTATCAAATTTGTAGAATTTTGCAAACGTATTTGCCCCTGACCAAGTAGCAGCTCGGCAGAGTTGTAATGCCGAGACTCCCCGGGCAGCCGCCCAGGATGAGCCCACTTTCCTTGTGGAATGGGCCTTGACAGATTTAGGTTGTGGCAAGCCTGCCACAGAATGTGCAAGTTGAATTGTGCTACAAATCCAACGAGCAATCGTCTGCTTAGAAGCAGGAGCACCCATCTTGTTGGGTGCATACAATATAAGCAGTGAGTCAGACTTTCTGACTCCCGCCGTTCTTGAAATATATATTTTCAATGCCCGGACCACGTCCAACAACTTGGAATCCTCCAACTCGTTAGTAGCCGCAGGCACCACAATAGGCTGGTTCAGGTGAAACGCTGACACCACCTTAGGCAGAAAATGAGGACGCGTCCGCAGTTCTGCCCTGTCCGTATGGAAAATCAGATATGGGCTCTTATATGATAAAGCCGCCAATTCTGATACTCTCCTGGCTGAAGCCAGAGCCAGTAGCATGGTTACTTTCCATGTGAGATACTTCAGCTCCACCGATTTGAGCGGCTCAAACCAATGGGATTTGAGAAAATCCAAGACTACATTAAGATCCCACGGTGCCACTGGGGGCACAACCGGGGGCTGTATATGTAGTACTCCTTTTACAAAGGTCTGGACTTCAGGAACTGAAGCCAATTCTTTCTGGAAGAAAATCGACAGGGCCGAAATTTGAACCTTAATTGACCCCAATTTGAGGCCCATAGACAATCCTGTTTGCAGGAAATGTAGGAATCGACCCAGTTGAAATTCCTCCGTGGGGGCCTTCCTGGCCTCACACCACGCAACATATTTTCTCCAAATGCGGTGATAATGTTGTGCAGTCACCTCCTTCCTGGCTTTTACCAGTGTAGGAATGACCTCTTCCGGAATGCCTTTTTCCTTTAGAATTCGGCGTTCAACCGCCATGCCGTCAAACGCAGCCGCGGTAAGACTTGGAATAGACACGGTCCCTGCTAAAGCAGGTCCCGTCTTAGAGGTAGAGGCCACGGATCCTCCGTGAGCATCTCTTGAAGTTCCGGGTACCAAGTTCTTCTTGGCCAATCCGGAGCCACTAGTATCGTTCTTACTCCCTTCTGCCGTATAATTCTCAGTACTTTTGGTATGAGAGGCAGAGGAGGGAACACATACACTGACTGGAACACCCACGGTTTTACCAGAGCGTCCACAGCTATTGCCTGAGGATCTCTTGACCTGGCGCAATACCTGTCCAGTTTTTTGTTGAGGCGGGACGCCATCATATCCACCATTGGTTTTTACCAACGGTTCACAATCATGTGGAAGACTTCTGGATGAAGTCCCCACTCTCCCGGGTGTAGATCGTGTCTGCTGAGGAAGTCTGCTTCCCAGTTGTCCACTCCCGGAATGAATACTGCTGACAGTGCTATCACATGATCTTCCGCCCAGCGAAGAATCCTTGCAGCTTCTGCCATTGCTGTCCTGCTTCTTGTGCCGCCCTGTCTGTTTACGTGGGCGACTGCCGTGATGTTGTCCGACTGGATCAACACCGGCTGACCCTGAAGCAGGGGTTTTGCCAGACTTAGAGCATTGTAAATCGCTCTTAGCTCCAGTATATTTATGTGAAGAGACATCTCCAGGCTTGACCATACTCCCTGGAAGTTTCTTCCTTGTGTGACCGCTCCCCAGCCTCTCAGACTGGCATCCGTGGTCACCAGGACCCAGTCCTGTATGCCGAATCTGCGGCCCTCTAACAGATGAGCACTCTGCAACCACCACAGAAGAGACACCCTTGTCCGTGGCGATAAGGTTATCCGCTGATGCATCTGCAGATGCGATCCGGACCATTTGTCCAGCAGATCCCACTGAAAAGTTCGTGCGTGGAATCTGCCGAATGGAATCGCTTCGTAAGAAGCCACCATCTTTCCCAGGACTCTTGTGCATTGATGTACAGACACTGTCCCTGGTTTTAGGAGGTTCCTGACAAGTTCGGATAACTCCCTGGCTTTCTCCTCCGGAAGAAACACCTTTTTCTGAACCGTGTCCAGAATCATTCCCAGGAACAGCAGACGTGTTGTCGGGGTCAACTGAGATTTTAGAAAATTCAGAATCCACCCGTGTTGTTGCAGCACTACTTGGGTTAGTGCTACTCCGTCCTCCAGCTGTTCTCTGGACCTTGCCCTTATCAGGAGATCGTCCAAGTAAGGGATAATTAATACGCCTCTTCTTCGCAGAAGAATCATCATTTCGGCCATTACCTTGGTAAAGACCCGAGGTGCCGTGGACAATCCAAACGGCAGCGTCTGAAACTGATAATGACAGTTTTGCACCACGAACCTGAGGTACCCTTGATGTGAAGGGCAAATTGGGACATGCAGGTAAGCATCCTTTATGTCCAGGGACACCATAAAGTCCCCTTCTTCCAGATTCGCTATCACTGCTCTGAGTGACTCCATCTTGAACTTGAATTTTTGTATGTACAGGTTCAAAGATTTCAGATTTAGAATAGGTCTTACCGAGCCGTCCGGCTTCGGTACCACAAATAGCGTGGAGTAGTACCCCTTTCCCTGTTGTAGGAGGGGTACCTTGACTATCACCTGCTGAGCAAACAGCTTGTGAATGGCTTCCAATACCGTCGCCCTGTCTGAGGGAGACGTTGGCAAAGCAGACTTTAGGAACCGGCGAGGGGGAGACTTCTCGAATTCCAACCTGTAACCCTGAGATACTACCTGCAGAATCCAGGGGTCCACCTGTGAGCAAGCCCACTGTGCGCTGAAATTCTTGAGTCGACCCCCCACCGTTCCTGAGTCCGCTTGTAAGGCCCCAGCGTCATGCTGAGGGCTTTGCAGAACGCTGGGAGGGCTTCTGTTCCTGGGCAGGGGCTGCTTGCTGCCCTCTCTTACCCCTTCCTCTGCCCCTAGGCAGATATGACTGTCCTTTTGTCCGCTTGTTCTTATAGGACCGAAAGGACTGCGGCTGAAAAGACGGTGTCTTTTTCTGTTGGGAGGGGGTCTGAGGTAAAAAGGTGGATTTTCCGGCAGTTGCCGTGGCCACCAGATCCGATAGACCGACGCCAAATAATTCCTCCCCTTTATACGGCAATACTTCCATATGTCGTTTGGAATCCGCATCACCTGACCACTGTCGCGTCCATAAACTCCTTCTGGCAGATATGGACATCGCATTTACTCTCGATGCCAGAGTGCAAATATCTCTCTGCGCATCTCGCATATAAAGGAAAGCATCCTTTAATTGCTCTATAGTCAGTAAAATACTGTCCCTATCCAGGGTATCAATATTTTCAGTCAGGGAATCCAACCAGACGACCCCAGCACTGCACATCCAGGCTGAGGCGATGGCCGGTCGCAGTATAACACCAGTATGTGTGTATATACTTTTTAGGGTAGTTTCCAGTCTCCTATCTGCTGGATCCTTGAGGGCGGCCGTATCCGGAGACGGTAACGCCACTTGTTTTGATAAGCGTGTGAGCGCCTTATCCACCCTAGGGGGTGTTTCCCAGCGCGCCCTAACCTCTGGCGGGAAAGGGTATAATGCTAATAACTTTTTTGAAATTAGCATTTTTCTATCTGGGTTAAACCACGCTTCATCACATACATCATTTAATTCCTCTGATTCAGGAAAAACTACAGGTAGTTTTTTCACCCCCCACATAATACCCCTTTTTGTGGTACTTGCAGCATCAGAGATATGCAAAGCCTCCTTCATTGCCGTGATCATATAACGTGTGGCCCTACTTGAAAATACGTTTGTTTCATCACCGTCGACACTAGATTCAGTGTCTGTGTCTGGGTCTGTGTCGACCGACTGAGGTAAAGGGCGCTTTACAGCCCCTGACGGTGTCTGAGACGCCTGGGCAGGTACTAACTGGTTTGCCGGCCGTCTCATGTCGTCAACTGATTTTTGTAATGTGCTGACATTATCACGTAATTCCATAAACAAAGCCATCCATTCCGGTGTCGACTCCCTGGGGGGTGACATCACCATTATCGGCAATTGCTCTGCCTCCACGCCAACATCGTCCTCATACATGTCGACACACATGTACCGACACACAGCAGACACACAGGGAATGCTCTTATCGAAGACAGGACCCCACTAGCCCTTTGGGGAGACAGAGGGAGAGTTTGCCAGCACACACCCAAGCGCTATAATATATATGGGAACAACCTTATATAAGTGTTGTTCCTTATAGCAGCTTAAATATATCCAGTATATCGCCAAAAAATGCCCCCCCTCTCTGTTTTACCCTGTTTCTGTAGTGCAGTGCAGGGGAGAGTCCTGGGAGCCTTCCTCACAGCGGAGCTGAGCAGGAAAATGGCGCTGTGTGCTGAGGAGAATAAGCCCCGCCCCCTATTTCGGCGGGCTTTCCTCCCGTGGATTTAGATAATTGGCATGGGTTAAATACATACATATAGCCTTAATGGCTATATGTGATGTATTCTTTTGTCTTAAGGTAATAAAATATTGCTGCCCAGGGCGCCCCCAGCAGCGCCCTGCACCCTCCGTGACCGCTTGGTGTGAAGTGTGTGACAACAATGGCGCACAGCTGCAGTGCTGTGCGCTACCTTCATGAAGACTGAAGAGCCTTCTGCCGCCTGTTTCCGGACCTTCAATCTTCAGCATCTGTAAGGGGGGTCGGCGGCGCGGCTCCGGGACGAACCCCAGGGTGAGACCTGTGTTCCGACTCCCTCTGGAGCTAATGGTGTCCAGTAGCCTAAGAATCCAATCCATCCTGCACGCAGGTGAGTTGAAATTCTCTCCCCTAAGTCCCTCGATGCAGTGAGCCTGTTGCCAGCAGGACTCACTGAAAATAAAAAACTTTTTCTAAGCAGCTCTTTAGGAGAGCCACCTAGATTGCACCCTGCTCGGACGGGCACAAAAACCTAACTGAGGCTTGGAGGAGGGTCATAGGGGGAGGAGCCAGTACACACCACCTGATCCTAAAGCTTTATTTTTGTGCCCTGTCTCCTGCGGAGCCGCTATTCCCCATGGTCCTGACGGAGTCCCCAGCATCCACTTAGGACGTTAGAGAAAATACGATTTTAAACCTACCGGTAAATCTTTTTCTCCTAGTCCGTAGAGGATGCTGGGGACTCCGTAAGGACCATGGGGTATAGACAGGCTCCGCAGGAGACATGGGCACTCTAAAGACTTTAGAATGGGTGTTCACTGGCTTCTCCCTCTATGCCCCTCCTCCAGACCTCAGTTAGAGAAACTGTGCCCAGAGGAGACGGACAGTACGAGGAAAGGATTTTTGTTGATCTAAGGGCAAGATTCATACCAGCCCACACCATCCACACTGTATAACCTGGTATATACGCAACCAGTTAACAGCATGAACAAAACAGCATCAGCCCACGACTGATATTAACTGTAACATAACCCTTATGTAAGCAACAACTATATACAAGCCTTGCAGATACATGTCCGCACTGGGACAGGCGCCCAGCATCCTCTACGGACTAGGAGAAAAAGATTTACCGGTAGGTTTAAAATCTTATTTTCTCTTACGTTCTAGAGGATGCTGGGGACTCCGTAAGGACCATGGGGATTATACCAAAGCTCCAAACCGGGCGGGAGAGTGCGGATGACTCTGCAGCACCGATTGAGCAAACACGAGGTCCTCATCAGCCAGGGTATCAAACTTGTAGAATTTTGCAAAGGTGTTTGAACCCGACCAAGTAGCTGCTCGGCAAAGCTGTAAAGCCGAGACGCCTCGGGCAGCCGCCCAAGAAGAGCCCACCTTCCTAGTGGAATGGGCCTTTACCGAATTTGGCAACGGCAATCCAGCCGTAGAATGAGCCTGCGAGCAATAGTCTGCTTAGAAGCAGGAGCGCCAACCTTGTTGGCTGCATACAGGACAAACAGTGCCTCTGTTTTCCTAACCCGAGCCGTCCTGGCTACGTAAATTTTTTAAGGCCCTGACTACATCAAGGGACTTGGAATCCTCCAAGTCTCCAGTAGCCACCGGCACCACAATAGGTTGGTTCATATGAAACGATGAAATCACCTTAGGCAAAAATTGAGGACGAGTCCTCAACTCTGCTCTATCCACATGGAAAATCAGATAGGGGCTTTTGTGAGACAAAGCTGTCAATTCGGACACCCGCCTTGCAGATGCCAAGGCCAACAACATGACCACCTTCCAAATGAGAAATTTTAATTCAACTGTTTGAAGAGGCTCAAACCAGTGAGAGGTTAGGAACTGTAACACCACGTTAAGGTCCCATGGTGCCACTGGGGGGCACAAAAGGAGGCTGGATGTGCAGCACTCCCTTTACAAAAGTCTGGACTTCTGGGAGAGAAGCCAATTTCTTCTGAAAGAATACAGATAGGTTCCATTAAGGTACAGATTTCGGCCCTAACTTCAGGCCTATATCCACTCCTGTCTGTAGAAAGTGGAGAAAACGGCCCAAGTGGAAATCTTCTGTAGGAGCATTCTTGGCTTCACACCAAGATACATACTTCCTCCAGATACGGTGATAATGTTTCGCCGTCACCTCCTTCCTAGCCTTTATCAGAGTAGGGATGACTTCCTCCGGAATACCTTTCCCAGCTAGGATTCGGTGTTCAACCGCCATGCCGTCAAACGTAACCGCGGTAAGTCTTGGAACACGCAGGGCCCCTGCTGCAACAGGTCCTCCCTGAGAGGAAGAGGCCAAGGATCTTCTGTGAGCATATCCAGAAGATCTGAATACCAGGCCCTTCGAGGCCAATCTGGAACAATGAGTATTGTCTGCACTCTTTTTCGTCTTATGATTCTCAATATTTTTGAGAGGAGAGGAAGAGGAAGGAACACATAGACCGACTGAAACACCCATGGTGTCACCAGGGAGTCTACCGCTACTGCCTGAGGGTCCCTTGACCTGGCACAATACCTCCGAAGCTTCTTGTTGAGGCGTGACGCCATCATGTCTATTTGAGGAAGTCCCCAAAGACTTATCTCTGCAACAACTTCTTGATGAAGTCCCCACTCTCCTGGATGGAGATCGTGTCTGTTGAGGAAGTCTGCTTCCCAGTTGTCCACTCCCGGAATGAAGACTGCTGACAGAGCGTTTACGTGATTTTCCGCCCAGCGAAGAATCCTGGTGGCTTCCGCCATTGCCACTCTGCTCCTTGTCCCGCCTTGGCGGTTTACATGAGCCACGGCTGTGACGTTGTCTGATTGAATCAGAACCGGTAGGTCGCAAAGAAGATTCTCCACTTGTCGTAGGACGTTGTATATGGCCCTTAATTCTAGAATGTTGATGTGTAGACAAGCCTCCTGGCTTGACCATAGTCCCTGAAAATGTCTTCCTTGTGTGACTGCTCCCCATCCTCGGAGGCTCGCGTCCGTGGTCACCAGAACCCAGTCTTGAATGCCGAACCTGCGACCCTCTAGAAGGTGAGCACTCTGCAGCCACCACAGGAGAGACACCCTGGCCCTGGAGGACAGGCTTATTTTCTGATGAATTTGAAGATGGGACCCAGACCACTTGTACCGAAGGTCCCACTGAAATGTCCTTGCATGAAACCTGCCAAAGGGGATGGCCTCGTAGGTCGCCACCATTTTTCCCATTACTCGAGTGCATTGATGAACTGACACTCTTTTCGGTTTTAACAGGTCTCTGACCATGTTCTGGAGTTCCTGGGCTTTTTCCATTGGGAGAAAAACCCTCTTTTGTTCCGTGTCCAGAATCATGCCTAAGAACGATAGCCGAGTCTTTGGAACCAACTTTGACTTTGGTAGAATTAGAATCCAGCCATGCTGCTGGAGTACTCTCAGGGAGAGCGACACGCTCATCAGCAACTGATCTCTCGATCTCGCTTTTATCAGGAGATCGTACAAGGACGGGATAATTGTGACTCCCTGCTTGTGCAGGAGCACCATCATTTCCGCCATTACCTTGGTGAAAATCCTCGGGGCCGTAGAAAGCCCAAACGGCAACGTCTGAAACTGGTAATGACAGTCCTGTACAGCGAATCTCAGGTACACCTGATGAGGGGGATATATGGGGACATGTAGGTATGCATCCTTTATGTCCAGAGACACCATAAAATCCCCCCTTCCAGGCTGGAGATAACTGCCCGGAGCGATTCCATCTTGAATTTGAACTTTTGCAAGTACAGGTTTAGGGATTTTATATTTAGAATGGGTCTGACCGAGCCATCCGGTTTTGGAACCACAAACAGGGTTGAATAGTACCCCTTCCCCTGTTGAACTAGGGGAACCTTGACAATCACTTGCTGTTGACACAGCTTTTGAATTGCAGCCAAAACTATCTCCCTCTCTGGGGGAGAAGCTGGTAAAGCAGATTTGAAAAATCGGCGCGGAGGCACCTCTTCGAATTCCAGCTTGTAGCCTTGGGATACAATTTCCATCGCCCAAGGATCCACGTCTGACTGAACCCAGACGTGGCTGAAGAGTCGAAGACGTACCCCCACCGGCGCGGACTCCCTTAGTGGAGCCCCAGCGTCATGCGGTGGATTTAGTAGAAGCCGGGGAGGACTTCTGCTCCTGGGAACTAGCCGTGGCAGGTATTCTTTTCCCTCTACCCTTACCTCTGGCGAGGAAGGAAGAGCCCCGATCTCTTTTGGACTTATGCGACCGAAAGGACTGCATCTGAGATTATGGCGTTTTCTTTTGCTGTGGGGGAACATAAGGCAAAAAGGTAGATTTACCCGCGGTAGCTGTGGAAACCAGGTCCGCGAGACCTTCCCCAAATAAAACCTCACCCTTGTAAGGCAAAACTTTCATATGCCTCTTTGAGTCGGCATCACCCGTCCATTGGCGGGTCCACACTGCTTGCCTAGCAGAAATCGCCATGGCGTTGGCTCTCGAACCTAGCAGCCCAACGTCTCTCTGAGTGTCTCTCATATATAATACTGCGTCTTTAATGTGACCTAAGGTCAATAAAATGGTATCCCTATCTAGGGTATCAATGTCAGCTGACAAGGTATCTGTCCAAGATGCTACCCCACTACAAACCCAAGCCGATGCTATTGCCGGTCTGAGCAAAGCACCCGTATGTGTATAAATTGATTTTAATGTAGTTTCCTGTCTGCGATCAGCAGGATCCTTGAGGGCCGCCGTGTCTGGAGACGGTAGCGCCATCTTCTTGGACAAGCGCGTTAAAGCCTTGTCCACCTTGGGCGTGGATTCTCACCATACCCTGTCCTGTGCAGGGAAAGGATACGCCATAAGAATCCTCTACGGAATCTGCAGTTTTTTGTCTGGAGTTTCCCAAGCTTTTTCAAATAACGCGTTCAGCTCATGAGATAGGGAAAAGGTTAACTCAGGTTTCTTTTCCTTAAACATGCATACCCTCGTGTCAGGGAAAGAGGGGTCATCTGTGACATGTAAAACATCCTTTATTGCAATAATAAGATTTTACTTACCGGTAAATCTATTTCTCGTAGTCTGTAGAGGATGCTGGGGACTCCTTAAGGACCATGGGGATAGACGGGCTCCGCAGGAGACATGGGCACTTCAAGAAAGAATTTAGTTCCTGGTGTGCACTGGCTCCTCCCTCTATGCCCCTCCTCCAGACCTCAGTTAGAGAAACTGTGCCCAGAGGAGATGGACAGTACAAGGAAAGGATTTTGTTAATCCAAGGGCAAGATTCATACCAGCCACACCAATCACACCGTATAACTTGTGATAACTACCCAGTTAACAGTATGAAAACAACATATCATCAGTGCAAGACCGATGCAACTATAACGTAACCCTTATTGAAGCAATAACTATATACAAGTATTGCAGAAGAAGTTCGCACTTGGGACGGGCGCCCAGCATCCTCTACGGACTACGAGAAATAGATTTACCGGTAAGTAAAATCTTATTTTCTCTAACGTCCTAGAGGATGCCGGGGACTCCGTAAGGACCATGGGGATTATACCAAAGCTCCCAAACGGGCGGGAGAAGGCGGATGACTCTGCAGCACCGATTGAGCAAACATGAGGTCCTCCTCAGCCAGGGTATCAAACCTATAGAATTTTGCAAAAGTGTTTGAACCCGACCAAGTAGCAGCTCGACACAGCTGTAGTGCCGAGACCTCCCGGGCAGCCGCCCAAGAAGAGCCCACCTTCCTAGTGGAATGGGCCTTGACCGATTTTGGTAACGGCAATCCAGCCGTAGAATGCGCTTGCTGAATCGTGTTACAAATCCAGCGAGCAATAGTTTGCTTTGAAGCAGGGGCACCAATCTTGTTGGATGCATACAGGACAAACAGCGCTTCAGTTTTCCTTACTCTAGCCGTTCTGGCCACGTAAATTTTCAAAGCCCTGACCACATATAGTAACTCGGAATCCTCCAAGTCACGTGTAGCCACAGGCACCACAATAGGTTGGTTCATATGAAAAGATGATACCACTTTTGGCAGAAATTGCGAACGGGTCCGCAATTCTGCTCTATCCATATGGAAAACCAGATAGGGGCTTTTATGTGACAAAGCCGCTAATTCTGACACACGTCTAGCCGAAGCCAAGGCTAATAACATGACCACCTTCCACGTGAGATATTTTAACTCCGCCGTTTTAAGTGGTTCAAACCACTGTGACTTTAGGAAACTTAACACCACGTTAAGATCCCAAGGTGCCACCGGAGGCACAAAAGGAGGCTGGATACGCAGCACTCCTTTTACAAACGTCTGAACTTCTGGTAGAGAAGCCAACTTTTTTTTTTTTTGAAAGAAAATGGATAGGGCCAAAATCTGAACCTTAATGGAGCCTAAGTTTTAGGCACAAATTCACTCCAGTTTGTAGGAAGTGAAGGAAACGGCCCAGATGGAATTCTTCCGTAGGAGCATTCCTGGCCTCACACCAAGAAACATATTTTCGCCATATACGGTGATAATGTTAAGATGTCACGTCCTTCCTAGCCTTTATCAGCGTAGGAATGACCTCATCCGGAATGCCTTTTTCCGCTAGGATCCGGCGTTCAACCGCCATGCAGTCAAACGCAGCCGCGGTAAGTCTTGGAACAGACATGGGCCCTGTTGTAACAGGTCCTGCCTTAGAGGAAGAGGCCACGGATTTTCTGTAAGCATTTCCTGCAGATCCCGATACCAGATCCTTCGTGGCCAATCTGGAACAATGAGGATTGTTCTCACTCCTCCTTTTTCTTATTATTCTCAACCCTTGGGTATGAGAGGAAGAGGAGGAAATACATAGACTGACTGGAACACCCACGGTGTCACTAGGGCGTCTATCGCTACTGCCTGTGGGTCTCTTGACCAGGCGCAATAACTCTGCAGCATTTTGTTGAGGCGGGACGCCATCCTGTCTATCTGTGGCAGTCTCCACCGAACTGCAATCTGTGCGAAGACTTCCTGATGAAGTCTCCACTCTCCAGGACGTATGTCTGGTGAGGAAGTCTGCTTCCCAGTTGTTCACTTCCGGAATGAACACTGTTGACAGTGCTCTTACATGATTCTCCGCCCAGCGAAGAATTCTGGTGGCTTTCGCCATCGCCACTCTGCTCCTTGTGCCGCCTTGGCGGTTTACATGAGCTACTGCGGTGACGTTGTCTGACTGGATCAGAACCGGTTGGTCGCGAAGAAAGGTTTCCGCTTGACGTAGGGCACTGTATATGGCCCTTAGTTCCAATATGTTGATGTGAAGACAAGTCTCTTGACTTGACCAAAGACCTTGGAAATTTCTTCCCTGTGTGACTGCTCCCCAGCCTCGGAGACTCGCGTCCGTGGTCACCAGGATCTAGTCCTGAATGCCGAATCTGTGGCCTTCTAGAAGGTGAGCACTCTGCAGCCACCACAGGAGAGATACCCTGGCCCTGGGGGATAGGGTGATCAACTGATGAATCTGTAGATGTGACCCGGACCACTTGTCCAGTAGGTCCCATTGGAAAGTCCTAACATGGAACCTGCTGAAGGGAATGTTTTTCCCAGGACTCGAGTGCAGTGATGCACTGACACCTGTCTTGGTTTCAATAGGTCCCTGACTAGAGTCATGAGTTCCTGGGCCTTCTCTATCTGAAGGTAAACCCATTTCTGGTCTGTATCAAGAATCATACCCAAGAAGGGCAGACGAGTTATAGGAACCAACTGTGACCTAGGGAAATTGAAAATCCAGCCGTGTTGCTGTGACACCTTCAGCGAAAGTGACACGCTTTTCAACAACTGCTCTTTTGATCTTGCCCTTATTAGGAGATCGTCCAAGTATGGGACAACTGTGACTCCTTGCTTGCGTAGGAGCACCATTATTTCCGCCAATTACCCTGAAATTGGTAATTACAATCCTGTACCGCAATTGTCAGGTACGCCTGATGGGGTGGATAAATGGGAACATGAAGGTATGCAGCCTTTATGTTTAGATACACCATCAAATCCCCCCCTTCCAGGCTGGCGATGATCGCTCTGGGCGATTCCACTTTAAATTTGAACCTTTTCCCGTATAGGTTCAGAGATTTTAAATTTTAAAAATAGGTCTGACCGAACCGTATGGTTTCGGGACTACAGCCAAGGTTGAGTCATATCGCCTTCTTGTTGCAGGAGGGGGATCCTTGAGCACCACCTGTTGGAGATACAATGTGTGAATTGTATTTAATATTATCTCCCTTCCTGGGGGAGAAGCCGGTAGGTCCGATAAGGAAAAACCGGCGAGGAGGCACCTTTCGAATTCCAGCTTGTAACCCTGAGAAACAATTTTTTATTGCCCCGGGAACCACCTGTGAGTGAACTCAGATGTGGCTGAAGAGTCGAAGACGTGCTCCCACTGGGGCGGACTCCCTTAGCGGAGCTCCAGCGTCATGCGTTGGATGTAGTAGAGGCCGGGGAGGACTTCTGTTCCTGGGAACTAGCTGTGCCCTGTACCCTTACCTCTGGTAAGAAAGGACGCTCCTCGTACTTTCTTGTTATTCTGCGACCGAAAGGACTGCATTTGATAATGTCGTGCTTTCTTAGGCTGTGAGGGAATATAAGGCAAAAGATCAGAATTACCAGCTATAGCTGTGGAGACCAGGTCCGAGAGACCTTCCCTACACAATTCCTCATCCTTGTAAGGTAAACCTTCCATATGCCTCTTTTAGTCAGCATCACCTGTCCATTGCATGTTCCGCAGGACACTTCTAGCAGAAATCGACATAGCGTTGACTCTAGAACCCAGTAGACTAATGTCTCTTTGGGCATGTTATATTATATATATATATATATACACACACACATATACATACTAGAGTCAATACCATGGTATCCTTATCTAGGGTTTCAATCTCCGCTGATAAGGTATCTGTCCACGCTGCTACAGCGCTATATACCCATGCCGACACAATCGCCGGTCTGAGTAGTGTACCAGAATGTGTGTAAATGGACTTCAAAGTACTTTTACTGCAAGCTATCTGCAGGATCCCTGAGGATAGCTGTTAAGTCAGCGCTACCTTTTGGGTAAACGTGACAAAGCTTTGTCCACCCTAGGGGAAGATTCCCATCGTATCCTGGCCCTAGTAGGGAAAGGATACTCCCTGAGAATTCTTTTTGGGAAGCTGCAGCTTCTTGTCTGGAGATTCCCGCTCTTTTTCTTAATGAGAGGAGGGAAATTTACCTCAGCTTTCTTCCCCTTAAACATGTGTACCCTCGTGTCAGGGACAGATGAGTCATCAGTGATATGCAAAACATCTTTTATTACAATAATCATATATTGAATACTTTTCTACCAGTTTTGGCTGTAACTTTGCATTATCGTAGTCGACACTGGAATCAGACACCGTGTCGATATCAGTGTCTATTATTTTGGATAGTGAGCATTGTGAGACTCTGAAGGTCTCTGCGACATAGGGACAGACCTGTGTAGATTCACTGTCTGTTCTCTAATCTTTTGTGCAATAAATTTACCTCAGCACTTTATTTCACATATCCAATCAGGTGTCGGCGTTGTCGACGGAGACACCACTCACACACATTTGCTCCATCTCCTCCTTAGGAGAGCGTTTTACCTCAGACATGTCGACACACACGTACCGACACACCACACACTCAGGGAATGCTCATCTGAAGATAATTCCCCCACAAGACAGAGAGATAGTATGCCAGCACGCACCCCAGCGCTATATGACCCAGGAAAAAACACAGCAATTGAATGTTTACCCAGTAGCGCTGTTATTATCTGCGCCGAATTATGTGCCCCCCCTCTTCTTTAAAACTCTCTCTTCTACCGTGGTATAAGCAGGGGAGAGTCCGGGGAGCTTCCTCTCAGCGGTGCTGTGGAGAAAAACATGGCGCTGGTGAGTGCTGAGGGAGAAACCCCGCCCCCTCGATTGCGGGCTTCTGTCCCGCTAAAAGTGTAAAATTGGCTGGGGGCTCATGCATATATACAGTGTCCAGCTGTATATATGCTCCTTTTTGCCAAATAAGAGGTTTGTATTGCTGCCCATGGCCCGGGCGCCCCCCCCCCCCTGCGCCTTACGGTGACCGGAGTATGTGAGGTGTGTGGGAGCAATGGCGCACATCTGCAGTGCTGTGCGTTACCTCAGTGAAGATCATGAAGTCTTCTGCCACCTATGAAGTCTTCTTTTCTTCTCATACTCACCCGGCTTCTATCTTCCGGCTCTGCGAGGGGGATGGCGGCGCGGCTCCGGGACGGACGGCGAGGGTGAGATCCTGCGTACCAATCCCTCTGGAGCTAATGGTGTCCAGTAGCCTAAGAAGCAGTACCTAGCTTCAGAGAGTAGGGCTGCTTCTCTCCCCTCAGTCCCACGATGCAGGGAGTCTGTTGCCAGCAGAGCTCCCTGAAAATAAAAAACCTAACAAAATACTTTCTATCAGTAAACTCAGGAGAGCTCACTGAAAAGCACCCAGCTCGTCTGGGCACAGTATCAAATTGAGGTCTGGAGGAGGGGCATAGAGGGAGGAGCCAGTGCACACCAGGAACTAAATTCTTTCTTGAAGTGCCCATGTCTCCTGCGGAGCCCGTCTATCCCCATGGTCCTTACGGAGTCCCCAGCATCCTCTAGGACGTTAGAGAAAATCATATAATGAATACTTTTGGCCACCCTTGGGTGTAACCTCGCATCATCGTAGTCGACACTGGAGTCAGAATCCGTGTTGGTATCAGTGTCTGCTACTTGGGACAGGGGACGCTCAAATTATTTATACTGGCGGGGGTTTATAAATATACTGCATCCGCAGTATCTACTTTATAAGCCAGTGTCCCTAGAGGTTTTTTATTGCTGCCCAGGACGCCCCCCTCTGCGCTTTGCACCCTTACAGTGCTCGGTGTGTGTGTGTATGTGTGGGGGCAATGGCGCGCAGCGTTACCTCAGTGAAGATCTGAAGTCTTCTGTCGCCTTTGAAGTCTTCTTTCTTCTTATATCTTCCGGCTCTGTGAGGAGGACGGCAGCGCGGCTCCGGGACGAACGGCGAAGGTGAGCCCTGCGTTCCGACCCTCTGGAGCTAATGGTGTCCAGTAGCCTAAGAAGCAGAGCCTATCATTTAAGTAGGTCTGCTTCTCTCCCCTCAGTCCCACGATGCAGGGAGCCTGTTGCCAGCAGTGCTCCCCGAAAACAAAAACCTAACAAAAAGTATTTTTTCAGAGAAACTCAGTAGAGCTCCCCTGCAGTGCACCCGGTCTCAACTGGGCACAGGATCTAACTGAGGTCTGGAGGAGGGGAATAGAGGGAGGAGCCAGTGCACACCCATTCTAAAGTCTTTAGAGTGCCCATGACTCCTCTAGAGTCCCCAGCATCCTCTAGGACGTAAAAGAAATATACCTTCTTCCTTACAAATAAATACGTGACCTTTTGAACTGTTAAATAAATTAGTATAACACGTCCGAATGAAAATCAAAAACTGTAGAAGTTCAAAATAAAGAAATATTGCCCCCAAAAACCTTAATGTGGCCCATACATCAGTACCACAATTTCCCGGACATTGATGATCTGCATCACTCCCAGACTCGCCGATCCAGATCATTTTCTGTTTCTAATCAGCGAATCTAGGGATTTCCAATATGTTGGATTTTCCCATTTCACAGACCCCAGGAGAACTGAGAATTGGGGCAATCCATCACAGAATTATGAGCACTATTAGGTGGCAGAGATGCTATTAGTGAGTTGCTCTGGATGTTTAGGCAACTCCTGCAAGTGAACACGAATGACGAAGTCACCAGTGTATCTACAGTATTTTATTTGGAAGGGAGATTACATTTTACAGTACATAAACATTACTTTATCAGTATGATCTGCAAGATAGTCCGCCTCACAGAGGTGATTGACAGCCGTTAAATTGAATCCCAAGACACTGGCACATACTAAATATCATCACTGGTTAAGAACAATAACCAAAGCATGGACTCACGTGTGGAAAAGCCATCCCACACCAGGCTTAGTGTCTGAAGGATCAGGTATTAGCGAACAATGAACACAGGTCAAACAAACAAACAATCAAATACACACGCATTATATATATATATATATATATATATATATATATATATATATATATATATATATATATATATATACACACACACAATTGTGAAATAAGGGGCGCAAGTAATCTGACCTTGCTTCAGTAGAGTTTTGAGAAGCACTGAAAGTTTTTTGTGTGTAAAACGTGATTTAAATACTTCATTTTGACAAAACTTACAGGATCCCTAAAACTACAGAATAATTTAACCCAGAGGTTCTCAAACTCGGTCCTCAAGGCACCCCAATGGTCCAAGTTTTAAGTTTATCCATGCTTGGCCACAGGTGACTTAATTAGTAACTCCGTCAATTTGATTTAACCAACTGTGCTAAGCCATGGATATACATAAAACCTGGACTGTTGGGGTGCCTTGAGGACCGCGTTTGAGAACCTCTGGTTTAAACACATTTCAACAAGCATATGCCATCCAAAAAACAAACAAAAAAAACCCACAGAACTGCAATCCACTACAGTGAGTGGTCTAGTTGAACTTTGTCTACATTTCTAAATTTACATGCGCAACAGAAAGTGCTGGTGCTATTGAGATGTGCACCGGAAATTTTTCGGGTTTTGGTTTTGGATTCGGTTCCGCGGCCATGTTTTGGATTCGGACGCGTTTTGGCAAAACCTCCCTGAAAATGATTCGGGTGTGTTTTGGATTCGGTGGTTTTTTTTTTTTTAAACCCTCAAAAACAGCTTAAATCATAGAATTTGGGGGTAATTTTGATCCCATAGTATTATTAACCTCAATAACCATAATTTCCACTCATTTCCAGTCTATTCTGAACACCTCACAATATTATTTTTAGTCCTAAAATTCGCACCGAGGTCGCTGGATGACTAAGCTAAGCGACACAAGTGGGCGGCACAAACACCTGGCCCATCTAGGAGTGGCACTGCAGGGTCAGACAGGATGGCACTTCAAAAAAATAGTCCCCAAACAACACATGATGCAGAGATAAAAAAAAAAAAAAAAAAAAAAGAGATGCAAGATGGAATTGTCCTTGGGCCCTCCCACCCACCCACCCTTATGTTGTATAAACAGGACATGCACACTTTAACAAACCCATCATTTCAGCCACAGGGTCTGCCACACGACTGTGGCTGAAATGACTGGTTGGTTTGGGCCCCCACCAAAAAAGAAGCAATCCATCTCTCCTTACACAAATCCACCTCCTCCTCATCGTCCGATTCATCACCCCTTTCACTGTGTACATCCCCCTCCTCACAGAGTATTAATTCGTCCCCACTGGAATCCACCATCTCAGGTCCCTGTGTACTTTCTGGAGGCAATTGCTGGTGAATGTCTCCACGGAGAAATTGATTATAATTCATTTTGATGAACATCATATTCTCCACATTTTGTGGAAGTAACCTCGTACGCCGATCTCTGACAAGGTGACCGGCTGCACTAAACACTCTTTCGAAGTACACACTGGTGGGGGGGCAACTTAGGTAAAATAAAGCAAGTTTGTGCAAGGGCCTCCAAATTGCCTCTTTTTCCTGCCAGTATACGTACGGACTGTCTGACGTGCCTACTTGGATGCTGTCACTCATATAATCCTCCAACATTCTTTCAATGGTGACAGAATCACATGCAGTGACAGTAGACGACATGTCAGTAATCGTTGGCAAGTCCTTCAGTCCGAACCAGATGTCAGCACTCGCTCCAGACTGCCCTGCATCACCGCCAGCGGGTGGGCTCAGAATTGTTAGCCTTTTCCTCGCAGCCCCCGTCGCGGGAGAATGTGAAGGAGGAGCTGTTGACGGGTCATGTTCCGCTTGACTTGACAAGTGTCTCACCAGCAGGTCTTTGAACATCTGCAGACTTGTGTCTGCCGGAAACAGAGATACAACGTAGGCTTTAAACCTAGGATCGAGCACGGTGGCCAAAATGTAGTGCTCTGATATCAACAGATTGACCACCCGTGAATCCTGGTTAAGCGAATTAAGGGCTCCATCCACAAGTCCCACATGCCTAGCGGAATCGCTCCGTTTTAGCTCCTCCTTCAATCTCTCCAGCTGCATCTGCAAAAGCCTGGGAATGACCGGACTCTTGCTTCCGCAAAAGAGGGGAATGACCTGACTCAGGCTGGCAGTGTCTGAACTGACTTCACGTGTGGCAAGTTCAAAGGGCTGCAGAACCTTGCACAACATTGAAATTATTCTCCACTGCGCTTGAGTCAGGTGCATTCCCCCTCCTTTGCCTATATCGTAGGCAGATGTATAGGCTTGAATGGCCTTTTACTGCTCCTCCATCCTCTGAAGCATATAGAGGGTTGAATTCCACCTCGTTACCACCTCTTGGTTCAGATGATGGCGGGGCAGGTTCAGGAGTGTTTGCTGGTGCTCCAGTCTTCGGCACGCGGTGGCTGAATGCCGAAAGTGGCCCGCAATTCTTCGGGCCACCGACAGCATCTCTTGCACGCCCCTGTCGTTTTTTAAATAATTCTGCACCACCAAATTCAATGTATGTGCAAAACATGGGACGTGCTGGAATTTGCCCACATGTAATGCACGCACAATATTGGTGGCGTTGTCAGATGTCACAAATCCCCAGGAGAATCCAATTGGGGTAAGCCATTCTGCGATGATGTTCCTCAGTTTCCGTAAGAGGTTGTCAGCTGTGTGCCTCTTATGGAAAGCGGTGATACAAAGCGTAGCCTGCCTAGGAATGAGTTGGCGTTTGCGAGATGCTGCTACTGGTGCCGCCGCTGCTCTTCTTGCTGCGGGAAGCAATACATCTACCCAGTGGGCTGTCACAGTCATATAGTCATGAGTCTGCCCTGCTCCACATGTCCGTGGTTAAGTGGACATTGGGTAATACTGCATTTTTTAGGACACTTGTGACTCTTTTTCGGACGTCTGTGTACATTCTCGGTATCGCCTGCCTAGAGAAGTGGAACCTAGATGGTATTTGGTACCGGGGACACACTACCTTAAGAAATTCTCTAATTCCCTGTGAATTAACGGTGGATACCGGACACACGTTTAACACCAACACAGCTGCCAAGGCCTGAGTTATCCGCTTTGCAGCAGGATGACTGCGAGGAAGATGAAATATCACAGCAAATGACTATTGGACAGTCAATTGCTTACTGGAAGTAGTACTAGTGGTCTTCCGACTTCCCCTCTGGGATGACAATCGACTCCCAGCAGCAAAAACAGCAGCGCCAGCAGCAGTAGGCGTTATACTCAAGGATCCATCGGAGGAATCCCAGTTAGGAGAGGACTCGTCAGACTTGCCAGTGACATGGCCTGCAGGACTATTGGCGTTCCTGTCTAAGGAGGAAATTGACAATGAGGGAGTTGGTGGTGTGGTTTGCAGGAGCTTTGGTACAAGAGGAAGGGATTTAGTGGTCAGTGAACTGCTTCCGCTGTCACCCAAAGTTTTTGAACTTGTCAATGACTTCTAATGAACGCGCTCCAGGTGACGTATAAGGGAGGATGTTCCTAGGTGGTTAACGTCCTTACCCCTACTTATTACAGCTTGACAAAGGCAACACATGGCTTGACACCTGTTGTCCGCATTTCTGTTAAAATAATTCCACACCGAAGAGGTGATTTTTTTTTTGTAATTTGACCAGGCATGTCAATGGCCATACTCATCCCACGGACAACAGGTGTCTCCCCGGTGCCTGACTTAAACAAACCACCTCACCATCAGAATCCTCCTTGTCAATTTCCTCCTCAGCGCCAGCAACACCCATATCCTCATCCTGGTGTACTTCAACAGTGACATCTTCAATTTGACTATCAGGAACTGGACTGTGGGTGCTCCTTCCAGCACTTGCAGGGGGCGTGCAAATGGTGGAAGGCGCCACCTCTTCCCGGCCAGTGTTGGGAAGGTCAGGCATCGCAACCGACACAATTGGACTCTCCTTGGGGATTTGTGATTTAGAAGAACGCACAGTTCTTTGCTGTGCTTTTGCCATCTTAAGTCTTTTCATTTTTCTAGCGGGAGGATAAGTGATTCCATCCTCATGTGAAACTGAACCACTAGCCATGAACATAGGCCAGGGCCTCAGCCGTTCCTTGCCACTCCGTGTCGTAAATGGCATATTGGCAAGTTTACGCTTCTCCTCAGACGCTTTTAATTTAGATTTTTGGGTCATTTTACTGAACTTTTGTTTTTTGGATTTTACATGCTCTCTACTATGACATTGGGCTTCGGCCTTGGCAGACGACGTTGATGGCATTTCATCGTCTCGGCCATGACTAGTGGTAGCAGCTTCAGCACGAGGTGGAAGTGGATCTTGATTTTTCCCTATTTTACCCTCCACATTTTTGTTCTCCATTTTTTAATGTGTGGAATTATATGCCAGTAATATCAATAGCAATGGCCTACTGTACTGTACTATATGTATACTGCTGGTCACCAAAATGCTGCACTGTCCTACTATATACTGCTCACAATACTGCAGCACAGAGATAGTATACTTGACACAGAGCTGCAAGATACAGCAATGGCCTACTGTACTGTACTACTATAATTATATACTGGTGGTCCCCACAGTGCAGCACACTGAGCACAGATATTTGCAGCACACTGAGCACAGATACGGAGCTTTTCAGGGAGAGAACGCAGCCACGTCCTCTGTTCAATCTCCAATGCACGAGTGAAAATGGCGGCGACGCGCGGCTCTTTATATAGAATACGAATCTCGCGAGAATCCGACAGCGGGCTGACGACGTTTGGCCGCGTTCGGGTTAACCGAGCATGGCGGGAGATCCGAGGTTGCCTCGGAACCGTGTAAAATAGGTGAAGTTCGGGGGGGGGTTCGGATCTCGACTAACCGAACCCGCTCATCTCTAGTGCTATATAAGTAAATGTTAATATACAAGGCTAACTTTCGGACTAGTTCACTATGCAGTGCTTTACCGCACTGTGCATGCACAATGAATGTGATTCCCTTTTCACAATCTAATGTGCAATAGTATCCACGGTGACAGAAACACAAAATTAAACTTTCTAAACAGAAATTTTATATAAAGTACTGTGCAAAAAAATGCTGCAAAGTAAGCATGATTTCAAAAATGGAAGTGTTAATAGCATTTTGTTAATTGGTAAAAAAGAAACTAAGTGAATGAACAGTAGAGAAATCTAAATCAATACAATATTTGGTGTGACTACTCTGCCTTCAAAACAGCATTATTTTTTCTAGGTACACTTGCACACAATTTTTTAAGGAACTGCGCAGGGAGGTTGTTCCAAACATCTTGGAAAACAAACCACAGATCTTCTGTGGATGTATGCTTGCTCAAATCCTTCTGTCTTTTCAGATAAACTCGAAGATGTTGAGATTTGTGGAGGCCAAATCATCACTTCCCTGGTCTACTTGTTCTTCTTTACGCTGAAGATAGAACTTAATGACATTGGCTGTATGTTTGGGGTCATTGTTCTACTGCAGAATAATTTTGGAGCCAAACAGATGCCTCCCTGATGGTACTGCATGATGGATAAGTGCCTGCCTGTATTTCTCAGCATTGAGTACACATTAATCCTGACCATGGAGGTAATTCAGAGTTGATCGCAGCAGCAAATTTTTTTAGCAGTTGGGTAAAACCATGGGGGTAATTCCAAGTTGATCGCAGCAGGATTTTTGATAGCAATTGGGCAAAACCATGTGCACTGCAGGGGAGGCAAATAGAACATGTGCAGAAAGAGTAAGTGTGTACACACGGTGAGATTTTTTCTTAAGATTTTGACTATATAGTCAAAATCGTAAGAAAAGTTAGTGCAGATCGCAAGGTGAAAGTCACCTTGCGATCCCGATGCGCGGTCCCGCCAGGTCGGCATCGCAAGAAAAGATAGACTGTGCAGGCAAGTCAATCCTTGCTAGATCAGTGTACTATCTAGTTTTTCTCACATGTCAATGACATCTCACATAAGCCGAAATCTCACATAAGCCAAAATCGTAAGCACACATAGTACAGATCTCAAGAAAAGTTAGGACAGATTTTGACTATCTGGCCTCCGGGGAGTTCAAGGGAAATCTCAAGTAAAAATAGGACATAGCAAGGATCTCACCGTGTGTACACACCCTTAAGGTCCATACACACTCATACCCCTTTTCCACTTACGAGCACGGGTCGCAGCCGGGAGCCTGACACGGGAGCTGCCCCCTGCTGCGACCCGTGCTCGGCCCCTTTCCCATCAGCAGTCACAACCCGGCATATGCCGGGTTGGTGACGCTTCTAGTGACGCGGCAGGGGCGGCGCAGGGAGATCACTTGATCTCCCAGCGCCGCCCTTCCATACAGTGTAAATGGGAGCCGTGTCTCATCGACATGGCTCCCGTTTACACTACAACCCTACCCGGATCAGTCCCGTGTCCTACCCAGGTAATTCACGGGTTCACGGGTCACTTGATCCGGGTTTACCCTTTTCCACTTGCAAAAAACACGGGTAAATGCGCGCCCCCGTGCATTTACCCGTGTTTTTTGAGCTAGTGGAAAAGGGGTATCAACGATATAATGAGTGACGTCGCTCATTTTCCCCCTCCTTGAGCGACGTCGCTCATTATATCGTTAAATGTGTATGCCGCCAGCGACGATCGATGCGCGGCCCCGCGGGTCGGCAACGATCGTCGCTGTCGGTAGGGCATGCATGAAGGATGTGGACTGTCGTCCACGACCTTCATGCAGGGCTGGCGGGGGCGTGACATCACTGAGCGATATGAGCGGTCATATCGCTCAGTGCGTACAGGCTGCCGCCGACCGGCCGGCCCGGGAGGGGGAGACGTTAGACGATGTCGCTCACAGAGCGACATCGTCTAATGTGTATGGGCCTTTAGATTTGGGTGGGTTATTTTATTTCTGTGCATGGTAAATACTGGCTGCTTTATTTTTACACTACAAATTAGATTGCAGACTGAACACACCACACCCAAATCTAACTCTCTCTGCACATGTTATATCTGCCTCCCCTGCTGTGCACATGGTTTTGCCCAATTGCTAACAAAAATCCTGCTGCGATCAACTTGGAATTACCCCCCATGTGCACTACATGGGGTGCAGATGTAACATGTGCAGAGAGCAGACAGCCACATCCAGATTGTCAGAATCCCGACAGGGTGAATGCAAGTATACTTACCTTCCTCCAATACCCCCATAACCCACCCTTCCGGCAGCCTAAACCTAACCCTCTGCCCCGCCCACCCTTGCAGCCTAGCCATAACCCTCCCCGATGGTGCCTAAACCTAACCCCCCCCCTTCACCTTACAACTTTGGCAGCCCGGCAGTGTCGATCAGGATCCTGGGCGTCGGCATTCCGATCAGTGTCAGTATTTCCACTGCAGGGATCCCAACCGCTTCCCCAGGAACCTATTACCAACCTGTGTCATTTTATTACTGCTTTGTTCCCAATTGTAAGGCACAATGGAATATGCTGGCGCTATATAAGTGTTAATAAATGAAAGGAGAGCTCTTTAAAGCTACTAATGTGTTTGCAGAAAAAGTCTTCCCTTTAGGTGCACTGGCAGGCTGATATGGACTGCCTAAAGCAGATACAGGGTACTGTGGTTTCACGCCACAAGGGAAACAATAGAGTTTACTGAATAATGCATCTGGAGAGGGATTTTCTTAAGAAATGTATCTCTGCAAAAAATCTGTACTGAGCGTTTTTTTCTGGTAATTTATAGTTTTGACATACAGAGAACAAAAGCAATTCTACAGCAACAAATGCTGTTTAGCAGAAGTGATTCAATCCCTTCTATGTGTCAGGTGATTGTCAGATACCATAGGTTTCAATGCAGCTACATTTTCCAGTAGCGTTCAGTTTGCTGCCACCAATACCTGCTAAATGATTTGTAGAGGAAAACTGCTGGTATGACAAAGCAAAAGTTATTGGATGATACCATCTGGGAACATGTTTTCTGTAATACTCACTGAGCTAATCATGGAGGAAAAATTCCCAGTGAAACTGGGCCCGATTCTGAGTTGGGAATAAAACATGAATGAGCAAGTAACTGTGCACCTGGACAAGCCATGTTGCAATGCAAGGTGTGTATATATATATATATATATATATATATATATATTTTTTTTTTTTTTTTGCATGCAGAGTAAATACTTTCTGCTTTTGCCTGTAGACCACAAGAACTGGACCTCTTTAGTTTTACACTACAATTTAGGATTTCAGATACAAAAAGTTATTTGCTTTGCTCCCACCAGCCCCAATGTGGTGAGCCTGTTGTGACAAATGCACAACAATGGGTGGGAGTATCAGTACCCCCCCTACTGTTAATGTTTGAATCAGGTCATTGCTACGTATTAAGCAAGTCCAGCAAGTCCAGGGACTGGTAAGCAGTTGAAATCTGATGGATATTGGACTATTAGTTGCACAAAGTGTAAAACAGGAGGGGGGCATTGCAGGCAAACTGAACAAATTACATGAATATTTTATGTTACAATGTTAACTGTAATTGTGCTTTTATTCTTTAATGTTTATGAAGTAAAGTGCTAAATACCAGAACAGTTTTTCCAAAACAAATAACCAAGTTAATGACAGAAAATGTGTGGTCTTTGAGTCCATTAACGGAGAACAGCCTTACAAAATGGTTTAGTGGTTAACAAATATTGTGGGGTTCAAACTACTAAAGGCTACTTTGTAATTTTAATATCTTCTAAAGCACTTTACTGCCGGTTATAATAAAACCTACAAGAAAAGAAAAAGCAAACCGTATGTTCAAGCAGAGTACCAAAACCAAAATGTGAATGCTTAAGTGTTTTCATAAACGGTGAAAGTCTTTGGGTGGTATTCAATTCTTTCCACCCCCTTCCACACCCGTTCTGTTTCTGCTGACCGGCGTGGTATCATCATTTCAGCTCACTACCCTCTCGCTGGTGCTTTTTCCCTCTCCATTTTATCACTTTCCAAGCGATGATGCACCTAGCTCTGTGTGTCTTATAAGGACCACTTACAAGAACTGCAAAATGCAATTAAATCTAGAACAAAAAATAATTATGCCGTTTCAATAAGTATGTACTTTAGGACATTAATAGCCCTTTTCCACGGACATAAAAATCCTGGGTTTTTTCATGTGAATGTGCAAAACCCAGGCTTTTGATTAGAGGAAAAGGAGTCTACCCGGGACCCCGATCAGGGTCATGCAGCTGAAACCCAGTTATTTGCCAAGTTAATAGACACAGCAATTTCAAAGGTCACATAAAAAAGGGGTATAATAAAATTTGGACCAAATGTATTAAGCCTTACAAAAAAATAAAATAAAGTGGAGACTGATAAAAAGTGATAAAGTACCAGCCAATCAGCTACCTAACTGCCATTCTAAAGGATGTGTTTGAAAAATGACAGGAGCTGCTTGGTTGGTGCTTTATCACTCTTTATCTGCCTCCACTTTATCACATTCTAAAGGGGGTACTCACGGAGAGATCCATGCTTAAAATCTAAGCAATCTGACTAGACTGCTTAGATTTTATGCACAGATCACTCGTGTGTACCCACCTCAGCGATCTATCGCCGGTGCTAGATTGGCCTGCATGCAGGCCAATCTAGCACGTCGTTCATTTCATCCGCTGGGTGAAATGAGCGGCCCCCGTCCTCCCCCGCATCGCTCAGCACACATCGCGCTCCGCTGTGCTGAGCGGCGGGAGAGATGTGTGCTAAGCGGTTCACTCAGCACACATCTCTCCCGTCTATATGGGCCTTTAGACTTAATACATTTGGGACATTCTTCTGTTGCCTTATTTTTATAGTACAAGTTAGATTTAAAAAAAAAAAAGAAAAAAAAAGAAAGAGTCCACCACTGTTTCATTGGTTATTAGACAAAACTACATTTTCAATATAGTTTCCTACAGAACAGTTTTCAGGGACTTCGTCTGCATTTTTCATTCAAATATCCTATAAAGCTGCAATACTACATACTAAAAGGAGGTCGTGGAAGGGCCACAGCCCTGGGGGATGCTCCATGCAGTTATTTTCTCCCAGAGCGACCCCACCCAACCCCCCTGTTGCTGTTATATAAGGGTGATTAATACAATTAGTATTACAGGGTTCCAGCTGGTGCAAGATCAGGATCAGCACTACCAGATCTTATTAGGTAGTAGCGCCACCTCAAAACTACCATTTTTCTCAGCTTAAATACAACCGTAACTTACAAATGTATTTATTACAGTAAAGTTTTTCACAAGCCAGCATCTACACATTGATGTTAAAATAATAACAGTAATAATAATGAATACGGCCTTAGACAAATCCTTAATTTTAACAAAGTGTTCAAAACCTATTCTCTAAGCATCCCTTGCAGTAAAACTGCCAATACGGTGCAGCAAACCAGCAGCAATTGACTACTCCACACTTGGAGCACATCCATATCCTACACCATGTATGGAGGTTAGCTCTATTCACAGCATGAAGTGGGCTGAATGAAGGGCGGGTGGATCTGACAGGTATGAAAATCAAACCAAATGATTCAGTCAGTTGTTTTTAGCTGTTTTCATCTGTAAGCAATCATCCTTCAGTGCCACACAGTGAACAACAATCATTCAAACCAAATCAATGAATTGCCTAGTTTGCATGAGTATCATATAATGCAGAGGTTCCCAAACGCGGTCCTCAAGGCACCCCAACAGTCCAGGATTTAGGTATATCCATGGCTCAGCACAGATGGTTAAATCAAATTGACTTAGGTGCTAATTAAGTCACCTGTGGCCAAGCATGGATACATTTAAAACCAGGACCATTTGGGTGCCTTGGGAACCTCTGATAAAATGTATAGCCAGCTTCAAACACAGCTAGTTACATGGCAGTTTATTTATTTATTAACAGTTCCTTATAGAGCACAGAATATTCCATTGCGCTTTACAATGTTAACAGTAATAAAACAAAACTGGGTAAAAACAAACGGACAGACGAAGTCCCTGCTCGCATGCTTACAATCTATAGGAAGCTGATTGGCTGGTATTTTCTCTCTCTCCAAACTTTAGTGAATCTAAAGCTGGGTACACACTATAAGATCTGTCCAACCTTTCTTGTTGGAACTAGAATCCGGTAATGTATGGGAGAAAATTGGAAACAACCACTTAATCAATTTAGATGAGCAACAGTTTTTGTCCATTTCCCAGATTTTGGGAGCAAATGGTTGATTGTAATTTGCTCCCAGACATTACAAGATTTTTGCTCCAACCAGCCAGACTGGATAGATCTTATAGTGTGTATCCAGCTTTATGGTCCATACACACTATGCAATATCGTACACAATCTGAACGATATTGTTCAGTCCTACATGATATTTCATAATGTGTATGCATGATCAGACGTACGATGCGCGCTCCCGCGGGTCGCATGCGACCTCGTACATCGGACTGCATGCAGTCTTGATGAGGCGATATTGTGTGCTTTAGAACTCCAGTGATGACTTTGTTTCTAGACATTGTTTGTAGTGTGTACACACGATCCGATATCTTATACAATATCATGCAATATATTATTGTATGGGATCTCATAATGTGTACATAGCATTAGACTCGAGCTTTGGTAAGACTTAAGCTAGGCATACACTATACAACTTTCTGACAAATCATCTGCCAGATCTGGCTGGTTGGAATGAAAATCTTGTATTGGATGAGTGCAAAATGATAATCGACCATTTGCTTCCAAACACTGGAAAATAGACAAAACCTGTGATTCAGATAAATTGGTTAAATCACGGATGTAATCAATTTGTATGAACGACAGTTTTTCTGTAATTGTTATACACTAGCTTTTGGAACACTGCTATGGGGATTCGCATCCACACAGACACACAAGCATTAGCGACAAAGGCTAGCTCATAGCTTGGGCTCCAATTTAACAGTTTTATTCAATGTTAGACACCATTTTATATTCTGTCTGGGGATAGTGTTTGACCATCCCTTGCAATTTTTAGACCTGGTTACACCTATATCACATCCAGATGCAGCCTATTTTGCTCTCATTAGAAATTAATTTTAAGTTGTTAATACAACAGATAACAAAGCTAATAACCGAAAAATTAAGTGCTTAAAAGTTAACCAACAAATCACCTAGTCGATGACAACATTCAACAAGTGCCAGAGAATCCTTTTTGCATTAATTTTATCCACACATATTTCGGCAAGCCCAACCATTTTTTGTAATACTGGTTCAAACAGTCATAGATTTCACAGGCTCCCAAACAAAATAGCCATGGTGGGTATGTGTTCCTGTGGTAGGAGAACATACTGTAAGCTCCAACATGGCCTGTAAAATGTACCTGTATTAGGGGGAAGAGCAGTTAGCTTCCCGGCAGACGGGATCCTGGCAGTCGATATACTGATGCCCGGATCCCGAAGCAAGAGGCAATGCCGGCATCAAGATACTGACGCCGCACAGGATCCCAGCGTCACATTACCGGCAACTAGCATCCCGATCGTCTGGACAGCGCAGGGGAAGGGGGGGAATTAGGTTTAGCCAGAAGAAGGGGGGTTAGGGTTAGGCTTAAGGGCCGGGAAGGTTAGGGTTAGGTACCAGGGAGGGAGGGTTAGGCACAAAGCAGACAGGGTTAGGGTTAGGCACCCACAAGGGAGGGTTAGGGGGCTTACTGGGGGGCTGTCGGGATTCTGATGGACGGGATGCCGCTGTCGGTATTCTAACCACCGGCATCCCATCCATCAGCAAATCATACTGATCCTGTATTAGGAGTACTTAAACCTGGACTTGAGGTGACCACTAAACAACAGTACAAAAGTCTCATTTTGCAACACACATGGGTGGTTAAGTTGTCCAAAATACAGGTGTCTGGCTTTCGGATTAAACAATCGAGTCTATGAGTGAAGTAGGAAGAGGACTTCACACACAGATCAAGGTCATCATCTTCCTACTGGATCTAAAGCTGGGAACACACCTGATGGTGCAACCAGACGATGCAATGTAACAATACATCACACCACCATACACACTGCTCAATCCACTGTACGACAGTGCAATTTACCTTTACATGTGATCTGGGAAGGTGTATTACATGCAGCAACATCGCCCGATTTATGGTATTATGTGTCCCCAGCATTACGGCAATCCAGATAATCATTGTTGAGCTCAGCTTATGAAAACATGCTGCAATATCAGGGCAAGTGCAGAAAATATAAGAAACTCTGCTTGCAAATGGGTTTTCACATACTCTTTTCTATCATCGTATAGCTTAAATAATTCATATTTCATAAACAGATTGCAGAATTCCTCATTTCTGGTACCACAAAGATTTGTACCCGTGTTCTTGCTTCAATAAGCCACTTTAGTCAACAGATACTAGTGTGTAAAGAAATAGAAAAAAAATCAATTAAAAAAACTACATATAAAACGGATGTATTTGCAGACCTTCTGTAAAGCAACATACTGGTACACTGGCCAGTTCTGGCTGATAAATAAGCTTCTCCATTACTGTACCAATAGTTGAATTCCTGGTCAGATGACTAAGAGAGAGCACAATGGGTAGACCACCACCAACAACATGTTTGAAAATGGGCACCAGTGACACTGTAATTGTAATGGAGAAAGAACTATAATAGGTTATGGGGAATGCTATAAGAAACGGTTTTAAAGCCTTTAAGGTTGAATGGAGTTGTATTCTATTTTGGTAAAGATACATTGTGCTTTGCTTTTAGTTTATTGTTTATTTGTAAATAAACAACAGTGCTGTTTTATGAAGTTAGTTGAGCCAATTTCCGATTACCATAATATCTGTATAGCATATTTACTTTTTATTAGTGTCACTACAGTGCTAGTTTACCAACATATCTGTCAATATTGCTCTTTCTTGCTTTGTAGATAAACCAAAGAACAGGGAGATATGTCATCAGAAATACAGAACAATACATTAACATAAAATGTGGAATGCAAAGCAATGGACTCCAGCCAAATCTGGAGAAAGTGGATGCAAAGATTAGCTAAAGTCGGCCACACAACAGATAAAGTGTTCCTGGCAGAGACAAAGTACAGCAAACTTCCAAGTTACAAGACTCAGTATTGCGTAATACTACAAAAAGAAAGGGCACCTGCCATTCATTAAAACAAATTTTAATTAAGAGTATTTCTCTACATTTCTGCACAAAAGTGATCTCTATTTATTGTTGGTCTGTACGGCTGGGATAGTCGGTAAAGTGTTAAGGTGCATACACACGTTGAGATATTGACTAAGTGCCGATATCGACTTTGCGATTTCCCTTGGACTCCCCGAAGCCCAGAACCACCGATATTGACTATTTGCGATTTTGACTATACTAGAAACTAGATTGTACACAATATGGGGCCTAATTCAGATCTGATCGCTGGGCTGCTAATTTTGCTGTCCTGTGATCAAATAGACACCGCCTCCAGGGGGAGTGTAAATTCAGCGTGCAAGTGTGCGATCGCATGTGATAGCTGCGCTGCAAAAATCCACTTTGTGCAGTCTCTGTGCAACCCAGGACTTGCTACTCCAGTGCGATGAGAACGGGCCGGAGCCGACGTCAGACACCCTCCCCGATAACGCCTGCATTTTTCCAGACACTCCCAGTAAATGCTCAGTTGCCACCCACAAATGGCCTCTTCCTGTCAGTCACCTTGCGAACGCCCATGCGATCGGATTTTTTGCACCATCCCGTCGCTGACCGGCGATGCCAGTTGTTGTTGTCTGACGCGCGTGTGCAATGCTGTGCATACACAAGCGCTGTAATAACCTAATCGCCCGCTGTGCGGAAACGCACAGCAGCGATCAGATCTGAATTACCCCATAGTCAACATTACCTTGCCTGCACAGTCTACTTTTTCTTGCGATACCGACCCCACGGGAGCGCGCAACGGTATCGCAAGTATATAGTCAAACATCACACCATGTGTATGCACCCTAAGCGTACATGTACATGCTGTACAAACTGGGAAAATAAACGTAACTGGAAATGTGCATCAGATGTATGTTTACTATGAGCCTTCTATATGGTTTACTCCCACCAACAGAATCTATTGTACTTGTGGCCCATGTTAATGCAGTCAAAATAAGTAATTCTACTTTCTAATTCTAACTTATAAAAAGCAGCGTCACTTCTGAATGCAAAAGTGGGAATGAGGCCCTGAGAAACCATTCATAACATGTGAAGCAGTTTTCCGGCTTTAGCAGCAGCTTGGAGGTGTGAACAAGTCCATAGAGATCAAAGGCACAGGTAAATGTACGCTAGTTTACGCTACAAACAGAATGTTGTATTACATTACTGATATCAGTGCTCAACTTGCAGCCTTTCCACTGTCTGCAGGAATCTGCCCTCTCAGCACACTGTTACGTGAAGCCGCCTGATGAGAGATCTGCCAACCAGGGTTCCCACACAGGCTATACTACCCACAAGAGCCGACTGTTTTGAAACAGAACTCTTAGCTCTGAATAACAACCAGCGCACACTACAAACATAAGTCCTGATCCCTCCCATTAGTAAGGACAACTGGCACAGACATCACCCAACCCCCTCCATAGGTGGCATGTGTCCCAATAGGAATGAAGAATGGAATGCAGTGCAGTTTATAGCTCTGTTTGGAATCATAAAGGAATATATACAAGTGTTCATATTCATATCAAATGCTAAATTAATTCAACTATATAAAAACCTGAGCTACACTATAACTAGTTTCACTATTCAATCATTTGATTTGTTTAAGTTTAAAAGTAATTTCTGTTGAGTCCTGTGTGCTCTAGAGACACAGAATCAGTGTAATAACTACTATTATTACTATGAAACAAAAGTTCAGGCGACTGTCAGAGCTGGAGACGGATACAAAACAATATTGCGTTACAGTCAGCACTTTCCTAGAACACAGTAGTTACAATGACATGCAGATAATATTTTTTTAACAAGAATAGAGCACAGACCATGCACTACTTTCCATAAAGAACTACAGCAAGCTGTCCAGGAAATACCTGAAAAGGAGAGGTAACTCCTGGCAGATCATTGTATACACTTATAAACCAGCAAATACTGTAACAAGATGTGACACTGCTATATCCAGAACAGACATATCCAATGTCAGTACTAATAACTCTATAGGGCACAGCCAAAACACAAGCAGCGCTTGTAAACACACTGCACATGCCTTATAGCTCCCTCACTGTGTCTGATGCAGGCACCCATGTAGTTAGGTCACCCATTCCCTGTGCCCAGCTGTAGACACCCATGTAGGTTTGTCATCCCATCCCTGTGCCCAGCTGAGGGCACCCATGTAGTTAGGTCAACCCATCCCACTGCCCAGCTGCAGGCACCCCTCCCTGTGTTCTGCTGTGGGCACCTCTGTAATTAGGTCACCCCTCCCTGTGACCAACTGCAAGCACCCATATAGTTAGGTCACCCCTCCCTGTGCCCAGCTGCAGACACCCATCCCCGTGTCTTGCAGCAGGCACCCATATATTTATGTCACCCCTCCCTGTGCCAAGCAGCAGACACCCATCCCCGTGCCCAGCAGCAGGCACCCATATAGTTAGATCACCCCTCCATGTGCCCAGCTGCAGACACCTATATAGTTAGATCACCCGTCCCTGTGCCCAGCTGCAGGCACCCATGTAGTAAGGTCACCACATCCCCGTGCCCAGCAGCAGGCACCCATAGTTAGGTCACCCCTGCCCTGCAGTTGAGATCCCAGGCACGCTGAGGCCCACTCCCTGATTGTTCCTACTACAGCCAAACTCGCCGAATGCAGGATACTTACGAAACGTTTTAACTTTTTCTCCGGCGGTGATTTGCGGAGCCAGCCCGAG
Organism: Pseudophryne corroboree; assembly: GCF_028390025.1. Classification (NCBI taxonomy): domain Eukaryota; kingdom Metazoa; phylum Chordata; class Amphibia; order Anura; family Myobatrachidae; genus Pseudophryne; species Pseudophryne corroboree. Next base: position 947,352,986 of record NC_086444.1, on the reverse strand, counting down.
CACACCACCTCCCCGCCGCCTCCTGAGCCCACTCCGCCGGCTCCTCCGGAGCTCATCATCCCTCTGCCGCTCAGACCCGCAGAGGGTCTCCTCCTGGTATCCGAGAGCAGGCTGATGAAGCCGAGTTCCAGGATCGGGCAGCCCCCCCGGGTACTGCGCTCAGGGCCGCACACGCTGCGACTCCAAAACTTTGGAAAACTTTTATCTCCGTTCCTGTGTTATGTGCCGGGGTGGAAAGAGGAGAGAGCTCCGGGGAGAGAGAGGCTCAGGCCGGCTCCCCACCCTCTGGCCGCCCCTTTCCCCGGCAGGAGTCGCTGGGCGTCTGGTTGCCTCTTCTTCCCGTCTTGCTCTGGCTACAAGTTCCCCCTCAGGAACAGAAGTCGGGACTCTCCCTCGGCATGGACTAGCAGTGATCCCGGACGAGGGAGGATTTGGGGGGGACGGGGCCGCCCGGAGCGCTGTCCTCTGACCCTGTAGGGGATAGATCGTGCAACAGACACATTTTTCCCCCAACTGTGAATCTTTATTTTTTTTCTCCCTGTTCCTTCCCCTCCTCCCTCCACCGCCCCTCGCTGCCAGCGTCGTCCTGCTGTCCCTCCCTCTGTCCTCCACGCCTCCCTTCTGCATACATTCTGTATTATTATACATCAGTCGTGTGTGTGTGACTTATTATTACCTGCTGCGCCGGGTTTCCTTAGGATTTCTGCCAGTCACAGAGCCATGTGTGCCCATCATATATACCCATCATATAATACCCATGCCTCTCCGGCCCATTGCTCTCATGAAGTTTCTCACACTAATGTTATACGTACAGTATTATATAGAATTATGGGGGTCATTCAGATCTGATCCATGCTGTGCATTTTAGCACAGCGGGCGATCAGGTACTGACTGCCCATGCGTATGTGCGCCCGTCGGACAGCAACAAAGGGCATCGCTGGTCAGTGACGGGATGGTGCGAAAATCCATTTGAACGGCCGTTCGCAAGGTGATTAATAGGAAGAGGTAGTTTGTGGGTGGTAACTAACCGCTTACTGTGAGTGTCCGGAAAAACGCAGGCGTTCCCAAGCGTTTTCTGGGAGGGTGTCTGACGTCAACTCTGACCCCGATCAGCCTGTTGTCATCACACTGTAGGAGTAAGTCCTGGGCTGCGCAGAGACTGCACAAAGTGAATTTTTTTTTTAATCATGTTTTTTTTTATTGAGTTTTGAAACGTACAAACAGTACATATACTCATAAAAACTAGAGATGAGCGGGTTCGGTTCCTCGGAATCCGAACCCCCCCGAACTTCACCCATTTTACACGGGTCCGAGGCAGACTCGGATCCTCCCGCCTTGCTCAGTTAACCCGAGCGCGCCCGAACGTCATCATCCCGCTGGCAGATTCTCGCGAGATTCGTATTCTATATAAGGAGCCGCGCGTCGCCGCCATTTTCACTCGTGCATTGGAGAGGACGTGTGCAGCGTTCTCTCAGTTGTGTTCAGTGTGCTGCAAATATCTGTGCTCAGTGTGCTGCAAATATCTGTGCTCAGTGTGCTGCAAATATCTGTGCTCAGTGTGCTTTATTGTGGGGACTGGGGACCACCAGTATTATATAGTAGGAGGACAGTGCAGAGTTTTGCTGACCAGTGACCACCAGTATTATACGTTCTCTGCCTGAAAAACGCTCCATATCTGTGCTGCATTGTAGTATATAGTAGGAGGACAGTGCAGAATTTTGCTGACCAGTGACCACCAGTATTATATCAGTACGGTACAGTAGTCCACTGCTCTACCTACCTCTGTGTCGTCAAGAATACTATCCATCCATACCTGTGGTGCATTTTAGTTGTTGTGCGCAGTAGTAAGAGGACAGTGCATAATTTTGCTGACCACCAGTATATAATATATAGCAGTACGGTACAGTAGTCTACTGCTCTACCTACCTCTGTGTCGTCAAGTATACTATCCATCCATACCTGTGGTGCATTTTAGTTGTTGTGCGCAGTAGTAGGAGGACAGTGCATAATTTTGCTGACCCCCAGTATATAATATATAGCAGTACTGTACAGTAGTCCACTGCTCTACCTACCTCTGTGTCGTCAAGTATACTATCCATCCAGCGACCTTGGTGCACCTCTTTTTTTCTTTGCATCATGTGCTGTTTGGGGACTATTTTTTAAATCTGCCATCCTGTCTGACACTGCAGTGCCAATCCTAGATGGGCCAGGTGTTTGTGTCGGCCACTTGGGTCGCTTAGCTTAGCCACACAGCTACCTCATTGCACCTCTTTTTTTCTTTGCATCATGTGCTGTTTGGGGACTATTTTTTAAATCTGCCATCCTGTCTGACACTGCGGTGCCACTCCTAGATGGGCCAGGTGTTTGTGTCGGCCACTTGGGTCGCTTAGCTTAGCCACACAGCTACCTCATTGCACCTCTTTTTTCTTTGCATCATGTGCTGTTTGGGGACTATTTTTTAAATCTGCCATCCTGTCTGACACTGCAGTGACACTCCTAGATGGGCCAGGTGTTTGTTTCGGCCACTTGGGTCGCTTAGCTTAGTCACACAGCGACCTTGGTGCACCTCTTTTTTTCTTTGCATCATGTGCTGTTTGGGGGCTATTTTTTTAAGTGCCATCCTGTCTGACACTGCAGTGCCACTCCTAGATGGGCCAGTTGTGTGTGTCGGCCACTTGGGTCGCTTAGCTTAGTCATTCAGCGACCTCGGTGCAAATTTTCGGACTAAAAATAATATTGTGAGGTGTTCAGAATAGACTGGAAATGAGTGGAAATTATGGTTATTGAGGTTAATAATACTATGATTTAAGCTGTTTTTGAGGGTTTTTTGTAAAAAAAACACCCGAATCCAAAACACACCTGAATCCGACAAAAAAATTTCAGGGAGGTTTTGCCAAAACGCGTCCGAATCCAAAACACGGCCGCGGAACCGAATCCAAAACCAAAACACAAAACCCGAAAAATGTCCGGTGCACATCACTAATAAAAACCATAACATAGCATATGCCATCAATAAACAACATGGTAAAAAGAAAAAAATAACAAGATTCATATGTGCGTCTGTGTGGTATTGTTTTCCATCCTCATACCATGTAATAAAAGGCTTCAGCAAATATAAAAAAAAAAAAAAAATAACCATAGTATCTCAATACAGCAGAACACTGAAATCTGAACTGGTTTGAGCAGACACTAGAGTATATATCAAGCAGGGGTGTTTCTACAGAGGAGGGTGCCCGTGTGCACCTCCGGGTGGTCCCCCTCCTCTGAACGTTGCTGTAGACTCTGGCAATGTGCCGTAGTCTACTGCGCATGCGCAGGTCTCCGGAAACATGGCGCCCGCCATGATCCGGAGACCAATTTGGCTACCGCGCATGCGCGGCGGCCATTTTGGTGGTGATTTTCGCCGCGGACGCTGTTTCCGCCGCTGGACTCTGGTAAGGTAAGTATTTAAATGGGTGCAATGTGTGCGGTGTTGGCCCCCCCTGGACCCAGGGGCCCGTGTGCACCGCACACATTGCACCCATTATAGAAAGGCCAATGATATCAAGTATCACCACGTATAGCCAAATTATTCTATGTGCATAATGCAGGTCAGCCCAGCCTAGAGTTGTACCAACCATCCCATTTCTCCGTGAATTTAGAAACAGATCCACATGTTTTATACATATATCTCTCATGCCTGGCCACATCGTTAACCAACGCCCTCCACTGACATATATTGGGTGAATCAGCTGGAAACCAAACTCTCACTATAATGACCTTAGCTAGAGTAGTAAGACAGAGGACGTATTTATATATAGGAAGCGAGTGCGTTTCTTCAAGGTCAAGGCCAAATATGAATATGCTAGGACTCAAAGCAGGAAGGGAAGGGGTAGTCAGAATCACATCTTGCCACACCGCTTCCCAGAATGCAGAGATCACAGGGCAGTTCCATAGTGGATGCCAGAACCCGGCATCAGCAGCGTGACATTTGGGACAATAGGAATTATCTCTAAGCCCTGCCCTCTGCATGGATACAGGAGTGCGGTATATTCTGTGTAAACATAGTAAAACACCTGTCTATATCTAATAAAAGGCGTAGCACATTTAAGAGATCCAAGTATTTGGAGCCATTGTTCATTAGATAGGGGTCCCAGATCCATCTCCCATTTGGACGGAGACTATTTAATTGATCTGGGTTAAAGCTATCATTCAGAGCAGTATACGTGGCAGATATTTTCCCTCTCTGGCCCAGAGTAGACAATAGCGATTTAACAGGTGAATCGGAAATTACGAGCGAATCTCAGGGAAACTGGGCTTGCACAGCGTGTCTTAGCTGGATATATCTAAACAAAGCAGAATTAGGAACATTAAATTCATCTTTTAAATGTTGGAAGGATTTGAATACTCCTTCATGATATAATTGGCCCACAGTCAGTACGCCTTTAATAATCCATATATTGTCCAGTGATAGCTTATGGAGCTCGGAATATGTGTCGTTGAACCATAGTGGAGCACATTTATCGTGATCGGACCAATCATATAGGGTATGCGCATAGCGCCAACCCAATAAGGCCTGCCGCAGTAAAGGAGGCAAACCAGTAGCTGACCGGCCAGAGAGAAGGAATTGAAGGGGAGAGAGAGAAAAAGTAGAAGACTCCACCCGCTCAGCCAGGAACCCCTCCATAGTCAAATCCACCGAATCCACAGTCAATCTAGAAAGATGGGACAGCTGTGCAGCAACATAATATAATCTCAAATTGGGAAGACCCGCTCCCCCCAGAGACTGTGGTCGATATAGTGTCTTAATAGAAATCTGTGCTGTGTTACCCCAAACAAATGACGACAGAATACCCTCAATTACAGTGAGCACAAAGTGAATTTTAGCAGCTCGGCATACACACGCAATCGTACACTTGCACGGCGAATATACACTCCCCCTGGAGGTGTCGACTATCTGAACGTAGAACAGCAAAATCAGCAGCCCAGCAATCACATCTGAATGATCCCCTATGTCATGATATACTCTATAGGTGTCTTCACTCAGTCTAGTTACTAATAGGTAACCCAGGTCACAAGTGTGTTTGTTCACTGTCAGGGGTCAAGGTAGGCTTCAAATGTGTCCTAAAAATGCATCAAAAGATGTCCCCATGTCATCCATTAATCAGTGTTCTGTAAAATCTGTCTGCATTACAATCATTGCCAATGAATACAGCACAAGCCAACTAACCAGTGTTTCCACTTACAGGTTTTTATAGGGTTATTATTTATTTATTTATTTATTTCCTTGATTGGGAACATTCTGCTTACTGGGTTATTTCCCTTCCCTACTGGGAAATATGAAGTTTCCCAGTAGGAAACTGATTGGGTGAAATTTCCCCGTATAATTCAGAAAAATAATGTTTTTATGTTTTTCCCTTGTTTATGTACTTAGGTCCTGATTCAGAGAAAAATGCAGGTGCACCGCAACACGTAGATTTCCAGTTATTGGTAAAATGCTGCTGCACAAGGTCCACTGTCTGACTGACAGGCAGCAGCGTTGAGGGGAGGGGCGGGCGAGTGTTCCTGAAAATGGGCATGTATCCCCCATTTTCTGGGAGAGTACAGCCACACAGACTTCCTGGCCTCGCAGACCCCCCTTCTGTTGGTCAGCTGCTTTAGCTGAGGCTTACTCAGCTGGCCGTTTGCATGACCAGATAAGCTTGCGACGTCGGTCGCAGTGCTTGGATCACAGCTAAACGCAGTAGTCGTCTCTTCTACTGAGACGTCTCCTGCATGCTCCCACTTCAGATTGGACGGTAATTCAGAATCGCTTACAAGTGGCATCAATTTCCGTCCATCTCTTAATCAGGACCTTAGTTTGTTAGTTTTCATGTTAGGTATGTATCACAGCACTTTAAACACAAATTTTGCCCAACAAATCTGGAATTGGAAATTGGGAACACTGCAACAAACCTATAGTGATGCTACAACCAGAGCCGGCCCTAACCAATATGATGCCCTAGGCCAGTGGCGTAAGTTCGTCCCAGTTGCCCGGAGGCAAGATAAATATTGATGCCCCCCATTTACTATATTAGGATAAATATGTGTATGTAGATATGCGTATACATATATATATATATATATATATATATATATATATATACAAGTGTGTGTGTGTGTGTGTGTGTGTGTAGTGTTCTGAAAAAAATGTATATACTGTATTTATACATTCAATTGTCTTTTATTTTAAATCACACATTTCTTAGCAGTCATACCCAGGATTAGAACCCATGACCTGTTACACTAACAGCAGACACTTTACTGATGGAGTTATTTGCTCCTGTAGAGGAAGCATGAGAATTCTAACTATATGAAGTTACATTTAATTGTCAGAGAAGTATCTTCATATAGTTAAAATTCTCATATTTCCTATACATGAGCAAACAGCTTCATCATAAGGTGCCGCTTCCAGTGTAATAGGTTGTGGTTTCTAATACTGGGTATGACACTTGTAAAATGTGTATATTCAGTATAATAAAGAGGGTGTAATTTGTAAGGTGCAGGCACCACTGAGGAATTCGGCCACTGAAAAGACAGTGGCAGCTATCAATTAACTTAATTCTATGGTGTCACAGAATGGGAGGAGAGGTGCCCCCCCTCAGAGCAGGAGCCCGGCGGCAGATGACTCCGTTGCCTCCCAGAGTTCTGCCTCTGTTCTAGGCAAGATTTTGGCTGGTGCCCCCTAGCACCGCCGCTAGTTCTGCAAGAGATGCCTGACATGAGTCAGCTGGCAGCTCTGCTAACGTCGGGCACCTTTTGTTTATGAAAATGCATCTTATTTGCATTACTATGTGGCTAGGATGCACAAGCAGCTTCTACTGATTAAAATGATATGCAGCATGCCTATATACTGTGTGCCACTGCGGCTGTATCTGCATACGAAATGCTACATTACAGTAATTTCCAGGAATACACACAGAATATAGGCATGCCGCATATCATTTTAATCAGCAGAAGCTGCTGGTGCCCCTAAGCATACCAAATGCCCTAAGCATTTGCGTAGTTTGCCTATGCCTAAGGCCGGCTCTGGCTACAACCAATAGTGGGTATGCATTCTAACAAAAATGTGAAATGAGATTAGTACTATGGGGGTAATTCTGAGTTGATCGCAGCAGGAACTTTGTTAGCAGTTGGGCAAAACCATGTGCACTGCAGGGGGGGCAGATATAACATGTGCAGAGAGAGATAGATTTGGGTGTGGTGAGTTCAATCTGCAATCTAAATTGCAGTGTAAAAATAAAGCAGCCAGTATTTACCCTGCACAGAAACAAAATAACCCACCCAAATCTAACTCTCTCTGCAAATGTTATATCTGCCCCCCCCTGCAGTGCACATGGTTTTGCCCAACTGCTAAAAAATTTCCTGCTGCGAACAACTTGGAATTACCCCCTATGTTTGAGGTGAAATGTGTTGTGATGACACAGGTATGCAGGATGCATTGATACCAACAAAACATAGGCAAATGTAGGCACTTCCCCACAGCCTGGCCAGCTACATGCATTATAAAGGGCGAAATAGAGCGGCTGCACATGTTCAGTGGCAGCAGATTTTCCTGCCAAGTCTGGTGTGTGTGTGTGTGTGTGTGTGTGTGTGTGTGTGTGTGTGTGTGTGTGTTATACAGGGACAACATTTTAAATAAAACACTGTATGCAATACAAGTCGGCACAAAGGAGGAGTCTTTCTCATTCTCAAAAGACACCTACTTAATTTCTGAGCCGATGCATGCCCGCAGTGTCATTTTCTGAAAATTTCAGAAGAACAGTGGCTGTAGGAGTGGAATTGCAAGATCTCTTTCCTTTCATACAGTATGCACACATCTGAAGATGTCGCTAAAGGATAAAAAAAAAAGGGGCAGACTAGATGGGCCAAGTGGTTCTTATCTGCCGTGAAATTCTATGTTTCTATGTTTCTATGTTAACCTACAGGGCCAGAATCCAAAAGTTACACCTTTTGGAGCTTGGTACATAAGGTTAGACTGCAGTCCCCATTTGGAATAATAGCATACCTCCCAACCGTTCCGATATCAGCAGGACAGTCCCGCTATTCAGACACTGTCCCGCTGTCCCACCCACAGTGTCTCGCGGGTGGGGGGGGGGGACGACAGATGGGAGAACCAGTGATCACCGCTGCTCTACTCTGCAAAGCAGCCGGTGATCACTGAATAGATGCCGCGCACATGTGCACGCATTTGAACAGTGCAGGGAGGAGAGGAAGGGGCTGCCCAGCTGCTCGGGGAGCGCTGGGCACACCCTTAAAATAAATACGGGGGTTGTAGCGCAATGCCCCTTCTCCTGAGGCTCCGCCCATTTTAGCGAGGCCCTGCACCCTTTCCGGCTGCGGTCGCACCTTTGACGCGGCATGACCCGCACTGAGGAGAACAGCAGTTGGGAGGTATGTAATAGGGACTGTGGTCTACAATGCTAATTAGCATGTTTCAGGAGATTTCTGTGATATTGCTTTCATTTTACTAATACTACATAACCCCAATACTTAAAATCATGCATTAAGTGCAGTTCCTGCATGACACAAGTTCATAAATAAAGGGATTGATACATGCTGTAGGCCCCTAATTCCTCTTTTTGTTCTTAGTGAGCTACCACAATAGAAACTTTGAAACAAAACTATTTGATTTCTTGGAAATTGCTTTTGTTCCTGGATGTCTTAATATTTGGTATTCTAGAGCTCTTTTATATGTTAATAGACATGTGCATTATTTTAAATATGCACATTGTTAACCATGCACGTTTGCTAAATGGGTAATCACCACATTGCTGTAAATGCACATTTGCCAATGCACTGTAATACACGCGGGTTTTGACAGCTTGTAAAAGTAGTAATTCAGCACTTCACTTTGAGCTTTTAAAATGCTCATATAGCTATATTTATGCACATTCCTTGCATGTTTTTAGAACACTGAAATAAAATTTTTGAAGAACATGAGAAAAAGCTCCTGGCTACAAGGTTACAGCGTAATGTGGAAACTGGACAGCCTGTGCCATGGTTGGCTCTTAAAGTCAATATATGAGACCCAACATTCCAACATTTTGCATTCATAGACACCTGCACCCTAGAGGAACTATTTATCAAGCCCATTTCCAGTTTTCATAAAATTATTTAAAAAAACACAGCAGTTTTTGCATAATTTTATGTATTCCTACTATTTACTGACAGCCTAATGGAGGAGACTTCACAGAAGTTTAATTAGCATTGCAGACTGCAGTCCAGAGCCGTAACTAAACATTTTGGTGTACTGTGCCAGATAAAGAATTGGTGCCCCCCACACCCCTTCATAGTCAAAAGAGGAACAGTGTGCGCCGTAGGCGAACACCAAAAATACAGGGGTGTGGCTTCACTGGGAAGGGACGCAGCCACTGAATAGTACCAATTCACATTACACCTCCCACTAGTTTCCGTTATTCAAATTACACTGCACCCTTATACATGTATAGTAGTGCCCCTTATACACGTTACACCACAGTAAGAGCCCCTTATACACACTGCAGCGCACAGTAAGAGCCCCTTATGCACGTTACGGTATGCAGTTAACATACAGATTGTCGGGATCCCAGGGATTACAATACCAACGCCATTATCCCGACAGGTGTACAATCCCACTGCCGGGATACCGGTGAGGTAGGTAATTCTCCCTCTGTGGGTGTTCATGACACCCATAGAGTGAGAATATAACCTGTGGCGAGCGAAGCAAGCCACCGTGCCCGCAGCATGGCAAGCACAGCAACCCCACAGTAAGAGCCCCTTATACATGTTACCCCACAGTAAAAGCCTCTCATACACATTACACTGCACAGTAGGAGCCCCTTATACACCGCACAGTAAGATCCCCTTGTACACATTACATGGCACAGTAAGAGCCCCTTATTCACGTTACACCACACAGTAAGAGCCACTTATTTACGTTACACCACACAGTAAGAGCCACTTATACTTGTTACACTGCACAGCAAGAGCCCCTTATACACATTACACCACCGTAGTAGCCCCTTATACACATTACACCACACAGTAAGAGTCCCTTATACATGTTACACTACACAGTAAGAACCCTTTTACGAGTTACATCGTACAGTATGAGCCCTTATACACGTTACATTGCACAGTGAGAACCCCTTATCCTCATTACACTGCACAGTTACAGCCAGTAAAAGCCCCTTATACACATTACACCACACAGTAAGAGTCCTTTTTCACAGTAAGAGCCTTTATACACATTACACTGCACAGGAAGTTCCCCTAGTAGACATTACACTGCACAGTAAGAGCCCCTTATAGACGTTACACTAATCATTAAGAACCCTTATACATGTTACACCACACAGTAAGAGTCCTTATACATGTTACACCGCACAGTAAGAGCCCTTATACACATTACACCACATAGTAAGAGCCCCTTATACACGTTAAACTACACAGTAAGAGCCCATATACACGTTACACCGCAAAGTAAAAGCACTTATACACGTTACACCACACTGTAAGAGCACCTTATACATTATGCCAAGCAAAGCCCCTACACAATGAGAGTGTGAGTGTGTGTGTGTGTGTGTGTGTGTGTGAGTAATATCTTGGGGTTAAACTGCGCACTGAGTATCTTTTGTTTGGACGAGCTGCTGCACTTGTTGGTGACCAACCTTCTTAACAATAAATATTTCGATATCTAGTGCAGCGCTCAATCCTGGCTATTATGACTATTTCTACTTTACTGTGTAGTGTTGTCTTGGGACAGATGGTAGTGAGTGAGGGATAATATACTGTTTCCCCTTTAAATATTCCACCTATGAATGCCGTGAATGGTGTAAATGTATTGATAAACTTGACAAAGTAACTCAAATTCTTGTATTATGCTGAAACCAAATAAACAAATAAGCAATTGAACAAGTGTATAAAGTTCTCTGTAGCACATCCGTGTGCCTCTTTAATTAAGATGCTAATCAAAGAAATTGTACTCCACTATTGAAAAAGGAGATGTCTCTTTAAAAGCTTTTCATAGTCTGTGTTGCAGCTTGCGGTGTCCCGCACATCTGCATATAAACGTATTCTGCTTAGATGAAGTAGCAAATTGAATAAATGATTTAGTAAGTCCTAGGGTTCTTCACGGTATGAGAGCTTCTGGTGTGAATTGCATTAAGTAGGATAACAATGGGGCTCCGGACTGGTCTGTCCTATCTCGCTCCAGCTGCCCGTGGTGCATCCTGGTACAGACACCCCCTGGGCGCCGGTCGGTCCGAGAGGTAACCTGTCAAGGGTCAGGGGGAAACTCAGAGAGTGCTCTGCAGAGCTGCCGGCTGTGCTGCCCCCGCCACGTACGGAGACTCACCTATCACCTTCTCCTGCTGTCCACCGTGCTCAGTCACCGGCTTCCTCCCCTTGTCCTCCGTGCTGCGGTTGCCTGGTAACGCTGTTGATATCCGGGTTTCCCGGTCACGTGACCTGGTCTTTCAAAGTTCCTCCGCGGTGAGCGCTCTGTGCAGTAATTGTAAGTGTAACACAAGTCAGTTGTAGCTCCTGTGTGTGTGTGAGTAAAGTGTAGTGTGTGTGTGAGAGCAAGGTGTAGTGTGTTTGTATGTGTGTGCGCGTGTATGTGTGCGTGAAGAAGATGTAGTGTGTGTAAGAGAGAGGGCAAGGTGTAGTATATGTGTGTGTGTGAGAGAGAAAGATGCAGTGGCGTAACTAACGAGGGTGCAGGAGATGCAGCTGCTATGAGGCCCTGGCTGCTTCCCAGGCCGGCAGCTCCTACTGCAACCTGCCACTGGGAACCTCCGAGGCCTGCTGCTCCCCTTTCACCACCGGCCGAGGGCAGAACGGCCACAGGGTATGTAGCGGGGCCCACAAAACGGCAAGCACTGTCCCAGCCTGTCCTGTCCGCTCTGCCCTGCACCCTACCTGGCTGTCAGCAGGGAATGCAGTGCCGCGATTCTCAGATAGTTAGGGGGTGGCCTAATGCCGTGAAGTAACTGCCCCTATCCTAGACCTGTGCAGTGCGCAGTAATCAGGTAATGTCTATCCTGCATACTTCCCCCTTCCTCTCCCCCTATCTCTCTCGTGCTCATTCCCACTCCCTCTCTCTCTCTCTTCTGTCTCTCTCCCTCTGTCTCCCTCTTCTCTCTCTCCCTCTCTCTCTCCTCACTCCCTCCTCTCTGTCATGTTCACTTCCACTCCCTCTCTCTCTCTGGGCGGGATGTACTATATGTCATCGCCGCCCCTCGCCACCTACCGCAGTGATACTAATCGCATATGTACTAACATATGCAATTAGTATCGCAATGCGGTATAGGAGGCCCCCGCGATGATGTGTGAAAGGGTCGGCGGGGGTCAGCACGGGTCTCCGTCACCTCCCAGACCCGGGAGGTGACGTGTTCAGGGAGTCCCCGGGCTCCTCCTCCTCCCCCCTGTAGCCCAAAGGAGATAAGGCTGTGCTGCGGGGGAGAAGGAGGAGGGGGGCCGCAGCAGCACAGGTATGCCGGGGGAGAAGGGTCGTCGTGTGCGGCGCGGGGGGGGGGGGGGGGGCGGCGGTATGCGGCGGTAAGAATCCCATAGGCTTTTATAGGGTATCGCCATAAAAAGATGGCGATACCCTATGGGGCGAAAACGCGGCGGTCGGGGGTTAGTACATACGAAAATGCGGTAAAACGGGGTTTTACCGCATTTTCCCTTTAGTACATCCCGCCCACTTTCCTGTTCACTCCCCCTCCCTCTCCCCCTCTCACTTCTACTCACTCTCTCTCTTTCTCTCCCCCCTGTCTCTTGCTCACTCCCCCTCCCTCTCCCCCTCTCTATCTCTTGCTCACCCACCTCTCTCTCTCCTGCTCACTTCCCCTCCCTCTCTCTCCTGCTCACCCCCTTCTCTCTCTCTCCTGCTCACTCCTCCTCCCTCTCTCTTACTCCTGCTCACTCCCCATCCCTCTCTCCCCTTTCTCTCCTGCTCACTCCCTCTCTCTCTCCCTGACACTGTCTCTCTATCTCTCTCTCTCTGACACTGTCTCTCTTTGTCACTGTCTCTCTCTCCCTTATGCTGCCACTCTCCCTGACTCTCTCTCTAAGACACACACTTTCTCTCTCTCTCTCTCTGCCTGACACCCTCTCTCTTCCTCTCTGTCTCGCCATGACACCCTCTCTCTCGTTCCCTTCTCTCTCCCACACTCTATCTTTCTCACGATCACTCCCCTCCCTCTCTCTCTCTTGCTCCCCTTCTCTCTCTCTTTCACCGACACTGTCTCTCTCCCCCTGACACTGTCCCTCCGTTTCTCTCTACCTGACACTATCTCTCCTTCTCTCTCCTCATGACACTGTATTTCTCTCTTGTGAGCACTGTTTGTCTCTCTCTCTGACACTGTAATTTCATCTCTCTATCTCTGACACTGTATCTCACTCTCTCTCTCTCCCTGACACTATTTCTATCTCCCTGACACTTTCTCTCTCTGCCTGACACTCTCTCTGCCTGACATCCCCTCTCTCTCTTGTTCTCTCTCTCTCTGTCTCTCAGTGATGCTCTCACTCTCTCATTCTCCTCTTTCTCTTTCCCTCCCTCCCTCCCTCCCTGACACACTCTCTCACACTCCCCTCTCTCTCTCTCTCTCTCTCTCTCTCTCTCTCTCACTCCTCCCATCTCACACCCTCTCTCTCTCCCTAATGCCCTGTCTCTCCCCTCTCATCCCTTTCTCTCTGTTTCTCCCTGACAACCTATCTGTCTCTTGCTTCTCTCTCATTCTCTATTTTTCCATGAAACTCTCCTCTGTCTCTTTCTTGCCCCTCTATCTCTTTCTCCCCCTGACACCCTTGCACTCTTTCGCTTGCTCCCCTAAGCAGCATTATAGTGACAAGGGGAGGAGGCAGGCCCTTTCAAGATTTTGCTATGCAGTCCACACAGTTCTAGTTATGCCCCTGGTAGGGTGTAGTGTATGCATGTGTGTGTGAGCACCCCTTGCCCCAGCTGTCAGCATGGTCAATGCTCATCCGCCACCACTCCGGTGCTGCTGCCAGCTGCCGGATACTGGCTGTCCCTGCAGACGTGTGCGTCCCTGCCCACAGTGGAACACTTCTCTTGCACAGCAGCGCAGCGGGGGACTCACCATCACCAGCTCTGCCGTGATGGCACTGTCACACAACCAGGGCAGCCAATTGTGGACACGGTGCACAATGCGCACCTATCACAAGTGCACTGTGTGCAAAGCACACTCTGTACACACATGGTTTTGGCACTGCTGCAATCCCAATTATTATCAACAGGAACTGCAGTCTGACCTACTGTATATGTACCAAAAGTCGGAAAACTGAAGCTTTTCAGAATCTGGCCCCGTAGGTTTATGCCATTATGAGTGTACATAAACCGCTTGAAGCTTATGCTGGCAAGTTACATTTAGTACATAGGGGGTAATTCCAAGTTGATTGCAGCAGGAATTTAGTTAGCAACTGGGCAAAACCATGTGCACTGCAGGGGAGGCAGATTTAACATGTGCAGAAAGAGTTAGATTTGGGTGGGGTGTGTTCAAACTGAAATCTAAATTGCAGTGTAAAAATAAAGCAGCCAGTATTTACCCTGCACAGAAACAAAATAAACCACACACATCTAACTCTCTCTGCACATGTTACATCTGCCCCCCCATCCCTGCAGTGCACATGGTTTTGCCCAATTGCTAACAAACTTGCTGCTGCGATCAACTCAGAATTACCCCCATAGATGGGGCATTTTTGTGAAAACGAAAAAGTCAGTCCCAAGATGAACTGTTAATAAGAGCGGCACTGCATTTTGTTTGCTAATTATAAGGTTTTAGACCTAATAAGAATTTCTTATAGCTGCACTTCGCTGCAAAATATAATTTACATTCCCGGAATGTACTAAAAATCACATTCAGGGACAGGGTCTCCAAAAGGAGATGTGTAAAGAAGTGGAATGATTGTAAAAGCAATAGTTTCACTTCTACTTAGGGAGCCGGGCCGTTATGTTCTTTCACAGTCTGCTGACCACACGTGCAGCGGCCATTGCTGGGGAGGGTTCCTGAGGAACCCTTTTTCGGTGTTTTCTGTTATCTGTGGAATTTATCACCTTGGGCCAAATAGTTTAACACACTTTGTAAGAATATCTTTTTCCAAGACCAGATTCCCAAATAGTGTATTCTATCTTTATGTTTGGGGAAATTATCCTTAGGGAGGCTAAGTAAAATATTGTAAATCAGAAACATTTAGCCCTTCTGAATTCAAAACTAAAAAAAAATATGTGTGTGCAGTATATAAAGTTAACTTAGAAGATATAAAGGAAATGAGTGGAAAACATAACAGTATTTTCTGTAACATGAAATTTCCTCACCATTAGTTTAATACATTGGCATTTCTATAATGGGTGCAATGTGTGCGGTGCACACAGGCCCCTGGCTCCAGGGGGGCCTACACCACACACATTGCACCCATATTTTAATACTTAACTCTCCGGAGTCCAGCGTCTGGCAGCGAAAATCTCCTCCAGGATGAATTTCGTCCAGTAGTGAATTTGGTTTCCGGAACATGGTGGGCGCCATGTTTCCGGAGACCAGCGCATGCGCAGTAGACTCCAGTACAATGCCAGAGACTACTGTGCCCAGCAGAGAAGGGGTCCCAAAGTGAGTCTGCACAGGGGCCCCCTGGTTTGATAGCCAGCCACAGATTTAAACTATATAAACAGTGGTCAATACGAAATATTCAGAGATGCATCCGTTGTGCTTTGTCCCAGTGCCTCCTGACAGTACATGTGATGATGAGGCACTGTGAATTAAATAGCTCAAGGTAAATGGCATGGGGATGGCTCAGCAGGAGAGGGATCTCAGGCTACCAAATGGGGTATCTGTGCAATGGGTGGTCTTCAGTTTGCCGGCTGTTGGGATCCCGGCGCACGGTATACCGGCGCCGGAATCCTGACACCTGGCATACCAACACCTTTTCTCCCTCTGGAGGGAAAATAGATGCGCCACCGTGCACTCAGCGTGGCGAGCGCAACAAACCCGCAAGTGGCTTATTTGCGCTCGCTTAGGTGTTGGTATGCCGGCGGTCGGGATTCCGGCGCTGGTATGCTGGCTGCTGGGAGCCTGGCCGCCGGCATAACATACTATACCCCTGTGCAATATATGAAAGAATTTCATAGAACAATGAAAATTTGGGACAATTTGGATTATAGGGGGCATCTAGGTTACATGTAAAATAGTGATCTGGTGTCCATGATTGTATTGAGATTACTATAGTTTATAGAATAGGGGAGGCAATCAAGTTGCCGGCTGCCGGAATCCCGGAGTTTAGGATACCGACGCCTGTATCCCGACACCCGGTGAAATACTGGCAATCGGAATCCCGAAAGCTGCCCGAAATCCCTACTTGAGTGGTGGTCCATGCCACCACCCGAGGGGAAATATAAACCAAAGGTCTCCATCAGGCCTGAAGCGTGGCGAGCCCTCGAAGGGACACGCTGCACTCACTGCTGGTATTCTGGCTGTCGGGATCCCGACGTCTCTCTCTCTCTCTCTCTCCTCACTCCCCCTCTCTCTCTCCCTCTCTCTCAGTCATGTTCACTTCCACTCCCTTTCTCTCTCTCTCTCTCTCTCTCTCTCTCTCTCTGTCTCTCTCTCTCCTACTCACTCTCCCCTCTCACTTCTACTCACTCATGTCTATGCACTGCACATCCGGAAATGTATTGCACACCCCTTATAATCTGGGACTAGTAAGAGCATCCCTTGTAATAGAACCCCTGTTTGCATGGTTTAATTCAGACTGGGATGTTGATGACAAGGTATTATCATATTGGTGTGCATGATATGATTTGCCAGGTAATGTATTTAACATAAAGTCATAAAAAACAGAATAGAATAAAATTATGACATTATGATGTTACAGTTTTTTTTTGCAAATTTTACTTTGCTAGTATAGCAATTCAACTATTTCATTAATTCTTTCAAATTATGTTAATCTATTTTATTTGTAGATGTTGCTATTTTATTTCTAGAACTATTCAAGTTTAAATAAGATTTACAATTTTATTTCGCTGTAGCTTTTCAATATTTTTTATCTGAATCCAATAAAAAAAATACAAAACAATTGAATAGACTGTAGACACTTTTGATAAAGTAGATTTAGGGGTTGAAGTATCAAGCAGTGGACAAGTGGAGACATTTCCTATAGCAACCAATCGGCTTTAAGGTATTATTTATCAAGAACATTCTATAAAATGATAGGTAGAAGCGAGTTTGGTACGTGTGACCAGCGGTCTGGAGACTGGCGGTCACAATACCGATGGCGGGATCCCGGCAGTTACATGCCCGGCGGTGGGGAAAGGGGGGGGGGGAGAGTGGAACAAAGCCCCTCGCAGGGGGGGTGGTGGTGTTGTGTTTCAATTCCCACTCTATGGGTGCTGTAGACACCCACGAGTGGGAATAGTCCCTGTTGGTCAACATGCCGACCATTGGGATAGTGAGGGGGCGGGATGTAGGTGCCGGTATTGTGACCGCCGGTCATATAACTACATCCCGTAGAAGCTTATAGGTTGCCTTGGGGCAACTTCTCCGTGCGTCTTCTTTTCAGCCTCTTTTCACTGCTTGACACATAAACTTTTAATTTTGTAAGGTTAACATTATTCTCAATTATCATTTCTGGATATGTTAAAACCTCTTGACAAACATACTCATGGCTGTTTTTAATCTCTAACAGTGCTGCAATTACATGAACACAACCATTTTGTACTTGACCTGACTGTCCAAGAGTAACGTGTACTAGATGTAGTAAGTGCAAGATGCGGTTGAGTCTGCATGTGAACATAAGCAGGCCCATTTTTTTCAGAGCTTGTGCAGAACCAAAAACTTGTTTTATACAAAAATAAATGTATGTACAACTTTAAATGAGCCCCTATGTTTCCCATTTGTCATTTATTTGAAAGTAGACAGATGGAGATGATCATGCATGGTGCTTACTGAGCCTGTGCAAATGAGGTTTACGTAATTTCCCCGGCAGAGGTTTTTGAGTAACCTGCCTGGCAATGAGTTCCCAGATTTAAGCCTGTCCTTGAAATCTACATAATGCTTCAAAGGGGTCTGTATGGAATCTTTACAATGGGGTCTAGATAACCTGTCTTTCAAAAACAAACAACTAGTGCTGGTATGAAACAACAGACTCTGTTTTTGATAAAATGTTGATTTCCTGGCTTATAACTTGATGTAAATCTAAAACCTATTACATTGCCCCCTAATTTAAAAATCAAAATAAATGTATTACTATAATTGGACTTTTTTATGTATTTGCCACAAAAAAATATACAAGACTGTAATTTTTAATAGTGTGTAATTACCCCCCCCCCCCCTCCCCCCCAGAAGATTAAGGGTGCTAATTGATCCCCTGGGTCTATCCAATTAGCTCCAAAGCGAGCAGTTGCCTCAGTGGGTGGAAAAACATCTTGGCACACTTAATGTTAAAGCCCATTAACCCATGTTAACACCCGTTAACAAGGTACTTTACTGGCTATTGGGGAAATCTGGAAGCACAATTGAATAACCCACAGGTATTAGAGCCTGAGGCTACTTCCCATTTTCACCTGTGACAATTTTCCATGGCTGATTGAATTCCCCCCATAATCTTGAAAATGGCTAAATATGCAATTAAAGTGGGTTACGTTTTGTTGCACTCTAAATATACTGTACTTAGCAATAAAACTTCCATAGGGCTCTGTGAGTAGTCATACAACCTATTAAGTATATGACTGTACTAGCCTAGGTATGTAATATTGTTAAAAGGTATTTTGGCTCACATAAGGATGATAAAATTATAAGATTTATTGTAGTTTGGATGTAAGCCACAATATCAATTTACCATATTCACACTCTGCTGCTACATAAGTAGAAATGATCAATTTTTTAAGATAGCGTTATTTTTATATAGTCCATACAAGTTAATGCAGTGCTATAGACAAATGTTGAGAAACAGTTTTTGTGCCCAATTATTCGTATAATGTAATTTTTCTTACCTAAGAATGTGAAAACAATTGCTGATGCTAGCATCTTAGGCAGGATCTCTAGCAAATCTCTGAAGCTATGGTCAGACTTTGCCAGCATTGACCAATGTTATACACCTAGTGTCTCATTCTAAACACGTGCTGGCATTGATCACCTCCTTCTATGTGAAGTGCATGTAAAGCAGCAAGTTTGACAGGCCTTGCACACTGAAGAATGTCATAACAATTATGAAGTCGCTATCATTACTTCCTTCAGATTCCTACTGTTCTCAATATGTTACAGTATATCATAGGTGCACACAAGGTCATTATTTATTTCACAGTGCGCTCCAGTTGATTGGTAAAATTCAGTACAGGACAGAACAGAATCTCAATCAGCCTATAATGAAGCCTGAGAGTAACTCTTATATCCCTTTTCCACCAAACTTATAACCCGGGTCATTACCGGGGCACCCTGGGTCGAGGTTTGAAGGAAGAGGGTCAGATCAAAATGACCCAGGTAGCGTAACTCGGGAATTCAATCCGGGCAGCTACCAGATTCAAACCTGTCATTGATCGTGGTTTCCTGCTGTGTGAACTGTGTGACCCCTTCATATGACCGGGTCATGCTAACAGCATACTGAGAGCCAGATCACCAGTGATTGGAGATGATGTATTCTCCAAGTGCCAGCAATAACCCAGGTCCAGTCTGAGGTGTGAAAGGGGTTTCAAGCCGCTACCCAGGTTGGACTCAGTGGGAGTTTTTAGCAAGAGGGATTTGGTGATTATAAGCAAAAGAAATAACTATGCTTTGCATATTAAAACAATTAAAATGCAGGTGCACACTCTAACCACTAAGAACTCTGGTAATCAAAACAATTATAATAAACTGCACAAGTTAATATAGAGTAAAATTGAGGTTCTTAGCACAATTTTGGACAAAAATGTGGGCGTACCTACAGGGACGGTTCTTGGGCGCTGTGCGCCCCGGGCGACAATAGGGGCGTGGCTACATACAGGGGGCGTGGTCATTTACGCCCCCTGTACAGACTGAAATGATGTGCGGTGCGCGATGACGTCATCGCGCACCGCACAGTAAAGGACCTCTCCACGAAGGGAAACTAGACGCGTATGCGTCTAGTTTCCCTTCACAGCGGCAGCGGACAGCGGGGGGCACAGCAGCAGCGGATCTTGCTCTGGTGCGGCGCCCTCCGGATGGCGCACTGCACCCTCTGGAAGGCGGCGCCCTGGGCAAAAGTCCTGCTTGCCCGTGGCAAGATCCGCTACTGCGTACCTACCATGTCACAGTGACCTCATCAGGTGGGTCCCGAACATCCCTAATAAAGACACATTATATAAATTTATCCAGGTCTTACATATCAGAATCAGAATCAGCTTTATTGGCCAGGTGTACTCACGTACACTAGGAATTCTTTGTGGTACAATGCATTGCCAAGCAGCAACATGGAGGACAAAAAAAAAAAAAAAAGTAGAATACATTACACATATGAGTTCATACTGCACATATGCAACTGTACAGTAGACATATTATACATTTAAGACTAAAAACTAAGGCTGCTTGGCAGAGCAGCAGCGAGGCAGCCATCCGCGGCGCCAACTAGAACTCACACAATGCACATAATACAGAAGATTTAAGCATTACATCAAAAGATAAACCACACAGACAAAGACACAGAAGGAATAATGCATGATTGGTGTAGGCATTTTGAGTAATAACCTCCAGGGGTTGTGTATTCCACCATCACAAGGCACCAGGTGCGGCAGCCATCTTAGGCGCACTGCGTAGGATTACCCACGGTGGAATAGTCCACCCCTAGAAGAGAACACAAAATGGGGAGATTGCAGAGTCCTTAAGTTCAGAGTAGGGTTCCAATAGAAACATCAGGTCCACACATTTTTCATCCCATCCACAAGCGCACCAGATAAGGCAGCCATGTTGGGCGCACTACAAGGTTACACAGAGGGAGATGAGCCATACAGGGGCCAAATGCATGTATAGGAGAACTGACACGTGTGTAGGAGTAAGCTATACCCTGCATGGAAAGATCCAAATGAAGCACACCCCGCCCACAGGGGAACCATCCGAGGCAGCCATGTGGGGCGCACTGCATAGGTTACTGCTGGCAGGGTGTGCAACCAATGGAGGTACACATTTACGGGAATAGCACACAGTGGGGTGGAAGTACCGTGTAAGAAGAAAGAGAAGAGAAAGACACATTTGCTGGAAAAAAAAAAAGCTGTACTAACATTATTTTGTGAAAAAGATAAATGTCCTGGTCTCATGAGAGCAGTGTGGGTGGGTGTGAGAATGTGGGGTGCACACTAATGTCCAATGGAACTGACCCAGCAAAGTCTGGTCCTGATGCGCACGTCCCTCAGTTCCCTGCTGAGCTTGGGGGTAGTCCTGGGGGCAGTCATGATGTTCTTGGACACAGAAGTAGTAGGAATTGGTCCTGGTGTTCTCATGGCAGAGGTGAGGACAGGCCGCATAATGTTCCAGATTTCTTTCTTGATGCTTTTCAATGTTTGTTCAACTGTTTTTTTAACTGTTCATTTTCAAAACGCTTAAAGAAGGAACGCTTTGAGTATTGGAACGCACAGCTGACATGCACAGCTGTGCATGGTTAAAGTTAAAGAAATACTATGGGAAATTGACCCAACTACAGCTGAGGCATATGTTCCACCAATCAAAGGTGTTACATTACACACTGATTGATTAAACAAACACCAGCCCAGTGAGCCTTAATTAAATATGCGGCACTGACCAAGCTTTGAAACACAGGTATTTTACATTACAAACAAAAGCAAAAATCACAAAAACTGTCTAACAGATGATTTGAACATACTTTTTTTAAAATATGGAAGTTTTGAATAGGTGCAGATAGCAATAGCCAGATTACATGGGGACATTTGAACATACTTTTGAACATATCATAGTGTATGTAGTATTATTTTTCACTCAGTGTGCATTAGGGAACACAAATTGTTTTTTCTTACACAGAATTACCCCTCCCTTTTAGCACCTGAGTGACATCACAATCTGATTGAGCAGCTTTCCAATATATGTGCATTGTATTTAGAGAGGCATGGATGGGTCAGCATTAGGAGGGATTGCTGACTACAGAGTGCCATTGGAGAAGTTAGGCGTGTCTCCAGGTAAGCAGGCTCTCAGATGTTGTAGGAGCACCCGCTGGGTGAAGTGAGCGACCCACTCGATTGGCCTGCATGCAGGCCAATCTAGCAGTAGCGATAGCGATGCGCGGGGCTGCACATCGCTATCGCTGTAGGGGGTACACACGGAGCGATCATGCTTAAAATCTAAGCAATCTAGTTAGATTGGTTTGATTTTAAGCAGCGATCGCTCCGTGAGTACCCCCCTTTACACTGGGCATTCAGACCCAGACATACTGTATGTGTTATTATTTATGGGATGGGTGTGGGGTGCGGTGCCCCTATGTCGGTATGGCTGGACGGCTTCAGGTCGGCAGACCCTAACACTTTATTAACACTTATGATTTTCCCTATCACTTTGTATATATTTTTGTATTATTTTAATCACACTTCACTTACATAGCACTTATGTGCTTCTTATTAACCCCTATTAACTTTCACCTGTGTGCTGACCTAGGGTAGCCGACCTGTGCCGACGAGATGGGGTCCCGCACCCCAAACTCATACCTAGTATTAGGGACCCCCAGTGATGGAGACGCATTGCCGAACGGCCTGGGGGCTTAACCCTATATCTGTAGATATACGCAACTAAGATCTCCGTATTATCTGATTATTATGTAGTATTATTTCTCATACGTCCTAGAGGATGCTGGGGATGACATCAAGACCAAGGGGTATAGACGGGATCCGCAGGAGACATGGGCACTCTTAAGACTTTTCATTGGGTGTGAACTGGCTCCTCCCTCTATGCCCCTCCTCCAGACCCCAGTTTTAGAAATGTGCCCAGGCAGACTGGATGCATTCTGAGGAGCTCTACTGAGTTTCTCTGAAAAGACATATGTTAGGTTTTTAATTTTCAGGGAGGTCTGCTGGCATCAGACTCCCTGCTTCATGGGACTGAGGGGGCAGAAGCAGAACCAACTTCCTCAGAGTTTCATGGCTCTGCTTCTGGCTGACAGGACACCATTAGCTACTGAAGGAAACTGAACGCTAGCCGTGTCTAGATGCTCACTCCCACAGCACGCCGTCACCCCCCTCACAGAGCCAGAAGTCAGAAGACAGGTGAGTATAAGAAGAATGATCTTCTATCAAGTAAGTGATGACTGAGGTGTGACGCGGCTGGCGGGAGCGCAGAGCGCCATTGCTGCCCACACACACAGGCACTACAGGGTGCAGGGCGTTGGGGGGGCGCTCTGGGCAGCAAGAAAAATACCTCAAACTGGCTAAAAGGGGGCATACCCCCGCCAGTATAAATATTACAGTGTTTTTATGAGTGTAAGGATGCATCATTGCGGGGGCGGAGCTTCTTCCTCAGGCAGCCAGCACACTACACAGTGCCATTTTCTTTCTCTCCTCAGGCTGCAGAGAACACGCTGGTCCTCTCCTCCACTTCTGACAAGTACAGGGTGCTATTAAGGGGGGGCACAAAGCGATTGTGGTGCATTTGATAGTGTATATTACTATTTAAAAAGTGCTGTTGGGCTGTGGACATACTGTGTTCACAGGAAATACTGGCGCTGGGATTGTGAACTGGCTGCTCCTATCCTGTGCTTACCCTTTCCCGGCTGAGGACAGGAAAAAGTGGGAGTCACCCCCTGTGTTAGACAGTACACTTTCCAGGTTGACAAAGAAGGTAATTCTCCCTGCTCCTGGCATGGCTTCTCTTAAAGAGCCAACAGACCGCAAAATGGAAACGATATTGAAATCAATTTATGTTACCAATGGTACACTGATTAGGCCCACTATTGCCTGCGCATGGGTGAGTCGCGCTATTGAAAAATGGTCAGACAGCGTGTCATCAGAAATTGACACGATTGATAAAGATGAGATACTCCTTAAGTTAGGGAATATCAAGGATGCTGCCGCCTACATGCTGGAAGCAATGAAGGATATTGGACTCTTGAGTTCACGGGCCGCTACCATGGCAGTATTGGCTAGGCGGGCGTTGTGGATTCACCAGTGGAACGCGGATGCAGATTCCAAAAGAAACATGGAGGCTCTCCCATATAAAGGTGAGGTCTTATTTGGCGATGGCCTGGATGCGTTAGTCTCGGCGGCTACCGCAGGTAAGTCGACATTTTTGCCCTCTGCGCCTGCAGCGGCAAAAAAGACCTATCACCCGCAAATGCAGTCCTTTCGGCCTAATAAATACAAAAAGACGAGAGGTTCCCCCTGTTGCCATATGGGTAATTGTCTGCACTTAGTATAATATTAGGCTAATAGATGTTGTCTGAATCAAAATATAATTCATTATAAATAGGCGATGTTACCATAGTGGACAGTATACTGGATATATATAGTAAGGAATAGATATGAAATAAGTTTGAATGTATGAGGTAATGTTTAGCTGATTTAAGAGATTAGGTTTGTGTATGTGTTTATATAGATATACTGTATATTTGTGTTTTACTGCAAGATGGTAAAACAGTGTAGGGAACAGGTTTATTCTGCTCTAGCCATAAATAAGGCTAGAGAGGTCACAGTAAGATCAAGAGTCATTGTAGAGAAAAGGTATTAGGCCATAAATGATAATAGGTGAGTGACAGAGCTCTGTTGGTCATTGGAATTCACAGGTGTACATTTAGATCAGAATCAAGATTGCAATACCTTTAGCAATTATAAAACTGGTTTGTCTATTGTCCAGTAGAGGTTAAAGCTAGGGACCATAAATTAGCTACTATGAAAAGAGATCACATCCATTGATAAAACATGGTGTAACCCACCCCAGGAAAACTTGGCAATACAACAGAACTTTGGATGAAAAGACATTCCAGATTTTACAATACTATACTTGCTTAAGGCAGTGTGGACACCACACTTTTATGACACCATGCCTCCGTGAACAGGACACGACAGCCCAGTTCAATGTTTGTTTTATTACACCTTGGAATCTGACAAACCTATAATTACCTATTCCATTGGAAACTATGAGAATATGATAGTTTGAATTGGTAAAATATAGGATAAAAAGAGGTAGGTCTGATAGTTAGGAAGAAGGAAGAAGGAGAAGGAGAAGGAGAGAAGGAAGGAAGTCAGTCAGGAGGAGAAGAAGTCATGGAGAAGATGCAGGCGCAAAGGATCTGTAACTTGCAAGTATAAATATGATAGTAATTGAAACTGTTTGTGAAACTTATGTCATGTTGTTTTATGTTATGTAACGAAGGAAGCATAGCATAGCTTAATATAATAATTAGTATATATATCACTACTGTGTATATCTTATTCTGTACGATTTGATCTGCCTGTAAATAAATAATCGTATAAAAAGAGCGGTAATATTCAAGCTTGAACTCTCTTTAAGGAATCTTAATTTCATAATTTCATAAGTCATATATATATATAAGGACTGCATATATTTATCAGCCACTTAGTAAGCCTGACATAATATACTTGCAGATATATATGATAAATGCATATTAATTGAAATATATCAATATATTAAATACCATATATGATATATTAAATATTAATATTCATAAATATGATTCCATAAATCAATATTGGCGACCACGGAAGGGACTTGTTATTACTGAATCTGATTATCTGATTTATAATATTTATGAGGAGTAGCAAATGCTATAAGCTGGCTACCAAATCTGCAGAATCACGGTGGGGATGTATCTATGAAAATTTATTACCATTGTGTAATGCCAATTTTGTATTCTGTATAACCTAGGATAAATGTGTTAGTGCAATATACGTTATTTTAACTAACATAATATCTATTAGGAAGCAGCACCAATGGCTGTAAGCCTGCTGGCAAAGTACAAGATCACAGTGGAATAGGTTACAAATGAGAATAAAGAATTTAAAGGCCTAGAATAGAAAATGTGCACAGTGGAAATGAGTATTTCCAAATAAATGAATATATGTACCAGGTATTAGAGTTTAACCTTAAGACACCGGTCAATCTTAAGGAGAGGATACCGTCAGTACAAAAACAAGGAATATAAAAATTTAGCATTGTAAATGATTGCAATGATAAAAATGCAAAAGTTTTCTGTAGCATTAAGAAAAATGCGCAGAACTGCGGCTTTAGAAGCCAAACAGAAATGTAAAGAAGAATCAGGTTCGCGTCTTCGTAAGGCGTGCCTGACCATTAATGCAAAAATGCATTCATTATTTAAGTCCCTTAAACAGAAAAATAAACAGAAAAAGTTTGGGGCAGAAGCAAAAAGCCTGGCAGATTGTAAGCAAACTGTCATGACCTCTCAGGAGGAGATAAAAGAAAGTACAAGGGAGAACATTGTAGATGTAGGTGAGACTCAGGACAGCATTGTCCATGTGCAGCACACAGAGTCTGCTATGGTCACACAGACCACCAGCAGAACAGCCTCTTTGGTAAAGGAAGAAAGTAGCAATGTGCAGGATGTGTCTATCATCAGACAGCACATTAATGTAAAGGAGGTAGCAGCAATAGGAGATGTCCCCTATACTGTGTCTAGTAAGGGGGAAGATCAGTGTAATTCAGATTATGAGTATTCTGCTGAATACACTCTCAGAGTTCCCAATGTAAATGAAGAATTTGTTATGCCCTTAGGCAAAGGTGAATTGTCAGCAGACTTAAACACTGATAGCTGCAGTACAGTGCACACAGGGGTGGAGAAGTTCTCCATGGTGAAAAATCCAATGGTAACCAGAGTTGAAAACCCTGAAATGTATTCACCTGGGAACATGTTTAAAGGGAAAATCCATGAAATTAATTCAGGAATGCATGTTTACAAACAAAGTTCCCAAACTTTTGTAACCCCCACACAACACTCAGAGACATCTAGTGATGGTGCAAATGTTTGCAGGCTCTCAGAGAGACCGCATGCAGAATGTCATTCTGCAAACCACACACCAATTAACAATGACAAAAAGGATCACCAGGATGAAAATGTTTTTATGCACTGGTGCCATAACCATTTTATTAAAGGTGTGGACAAACAGAAGGCCCTGGAACCTACAAAACATATTTGGCAAAGTCTAACAAGTTTCTCTCCCCACAAGAATATTTTTCAGGAACTACAAGATGCTTCAAGACCAAGGAGCCACGCCAAGCAGCAAACGCTATGGTTGGAGACAGTCTGGGCCCAGGCTGCGTCACAAGGGAGTATGGTCACAAGTGAATACGGTAGTATCATTTCTTTACTTGTTAGATCCAATGTAGCCATTGTTTGCTTTGATTTTTCAACAGCCACAGTTTCCAAATTAAACCTGCATCATATCTGCAGCGACAATTGTGCTGTCATTGACACACAATGTGACAGGAAAGATTGGCACAGGCCAGAAACAATTGTTTGTTTGTTATTCAATCTTTAAAGACACATTTGTAAATTCTGTACCTGATAACATGCAGCAGATAGGACAGAATGCATAGCACGGTGTGTTAAATCACTGTATAAATATCTGTGATATTCATTGTATGTCTTTTTGTTTGATTCATAGTAATCCTGGCAACCTGTATACAGAATGGTGCAAGACTCCAAAAAGACTCCAATTTACAAGGGAAAAGGTCTTCATTAACCCTTTCATCGCTGCTATCCAGCAAAATCTACATAGCATCCCTAAAGACTGATATATGGACAAATCCTCAAGGAGTTTTCCAGTTTCACAAGAAAGGGGAAGGTTTTCATTAACCCTTTCATCACAAGTAATCATTACTTGTCTTTCAAACTACATGTACACCCCCACAACAGTGTACAGCACATCTCATCACTGTGATTATACAGAACTGTCTCATCCCTTCATATACCTTAATCAAATATATATGTAAACATTTGTCTGATATATATATATATATATATATATATATATATTTTATATCATTGTATTATATACCTTGTAAATATTTTATGTTTTTTTTATATTACACAGTAGATACTACCTATGCTTCCTTCGTAAAAGCTTCAAAAGTAATTAAATATCTAATACTGGATGGAATTAGATTTAGTCAAAGCCATTCCTAAATTATATTTAATATCTGTTTGAAGCAAAATTGTATTCATTTATTGTATTGATAGGATGTTACTATATACACATCAAAAGTATTTTAAATAATTATTAGTCAAAATATAGGTAGGATAGAAAACGCCTTTATATGGGTTAAACTGGTATACGGTTATTTAAGATTGAGATGTATAAATAGGTTCAAGGTAGAATAAGGAGACTTAAGACTGCATGGTAATTTATTCAGTGAGGAAATACAGTAAATAGAGTAGGTGTACTACTCGCAGCCATTTGTGGTACTATTGCCCGAAGACAATTAAGACCTACTATTAACAAGCAAGGAAAGAAAGAAAGAAAGAAAGAAAGAAAAAACAAAAGACTGTTTCATATATACCTGTTCTATTCAAAATCACAACCTGTTTGTGCAAAAGCAATATGGACACTTGTCACAACTGCGGCATTGGAAAAACATTTAAAGGACGCACAAGGCTAAAGACCATTACTGAGGGTCGTCACAAGTACTGAATGTTCAAGACACAGCACTCGACGTACACAGCCCTCTGCCTCAAACAGCGAAATGGCAAGCAAAGGAGCAGCTGCTATGAAGAATTCTACTTCAACTGCCTCCATGATGCAAACGTAATACGTCTCCAATGGCAAGCAAACCACGCAGATGACAGTACTATCCCAGTAAATTGCTACAGCCAAGAACAGCAAAAATGTCCAAACGTACTGATCCAGATACAGAAAAAAGGTCTACAATTGGGCTATGGTATTCCAAATGTCTGTAGAAATGAGTTTTCCTCATGAATACTGAATAAAAACCTCAGTCTTGTCTGCTTTAGTTAAAAAGTAGAATAAGGTTAGGTAAGCTAAGAATTTTTAGAGATTTTTAAAATCATAATGGTTATTATCATTACACTTATGGTATATATTATGGTTACAACGAAAGTTATGTTTGAAGGAATATTTTGAAATGTATTTGGAAGCAATTACGCTAGTTTAATGTGTGGCCAATCAAAATAATTTCTCATGGCCACAAGGGGGCGACTGTTGCCATATGGGTAATTGTCTGCACTTAGTATAATATTAGGCTAATAGATGTTGTCTGAATCAAAATATAATTCATTATAAATAGGCGATGTTACCATAGTGGACAGTATACTGGATATATATAGTAAGGAATAGATATGAAATAAGTTTGAATGTATGAGGTAATGTTTAGCTGATTTAAGAGATTAGGTTTGTGTATGTGTTTATATAGATATACTGTATATTTGTGTTTTACTGCAAGATGGTAAAACAGTGTAGGGAACAGGTTTATTCTGCTCTAGCCATAAATAAGGCTAGAGAGGTCACAGTAAGATCAAGAGTCATTGTAGAGAAAAGGTATTAGGCCATAAATGATAATAGGTGAGTGACAGAGCTCTGTTGGTCATTGGAATTCACAGGTGTACATTTAGATCAGAATCAAGATTTCAATACCTTTAGCAATTATAAAACTGGTTTGTCTATTGTCCAGTAGAGGTTAAAGCTAGGGACCATAAATTAGCTACTATGAAAAGAGATCACATCCATTGATAAAACATGGTGTAACCCACCCCAGGAAAACTTGGCAATACAACAGAACTTTGGATGAAAAGACATTCCAGATTTTACAATACTATACTTGCTTAAGGCAGTGTGGACACCACACTTTTATGACACCATGCCTCCGTGAACAGGACACGACAGCCCAGTTCAATGTTTGTTTTATTACACCTTGGAATCTGACAAACCTATAATTACCTATTCCATTGGAAACTATGAGAATATGATAGTTTGAATTGGTAAAATATAGGATAAAAAGAGGTAGGTCTGATAGTTAGGAAGAAGGAGGAAGGAGAAGGAGAGAAGGAAGGAAGTCAGTCAGGAGGAGAAGAAGTCATGGAGAAGATGCAGGAGCAAAGGATCTGTAACTTGCAAGTATAAATATGATAGTAATTATAACTGTTTGTGAAACTTATGTCATGTTGTTTTATGTTATGTAACGAAGGAAGCATAGCATAGCTTAATATAATAATTAGTATATATATCACTACTGTGTATATCTTATTCTGTACGATTTGATCTGCCTGTAAATAAATAATCGTATAAAAAGAGCGGTAATATTCAAGCTTGAACTCTCTTTAAGGAATCTTAATTTCATAAGTCATATATATATATAAGGACTGCATATATTTATCAGCCACTTAGTAAGCCTGACATAATATACTTGCAGATATATATGATAAATGCATATTAATTGAAATATATCAATATATTAAATACCATATATGATATATTAAATATTAATATTCATAAATATGATTCCATAAATCAATACCCCTTCTTTGCAGGTAGGGGAAGGGGAAAGAAGCAAACAGCAGCTCCAGGTTCCCAAGAGCAGAAGTCTACCCCTACTTCTGCCAAATCCCCAGCATGACGCTGGAGCTCCCTTGCGGGAGGCCGCTCGGGTGGGGGCACGTCTCAGACTCTTCAGCCAGGATTGGATTCTGTCTGGCCTGGATCCCTGGGTGTTGCAAATAGTATCCCAGGGGTACAAGCTGGAGTTTCAAGACGTTCCCCCATGCCGATTTTTCAAATCGACCTTGCCAGTTTCTCCGTCAGAAAAAGAAGCAGTAACAGCGGCAATCCAAAAATTATGTTAAGACCATGTCATAGTCCTGGTACCGTTGTCACAACAAGGGAGGGGTTTTTATTCAAGCCTCTTTGTGGTTCCGAAGCCGGACGGCTCGGTCAGACCGATCCTAAATCTAAAGGATCTGAATTGTTACCTAAAAAGGTTCAAGTTCAAGATGGAATCACTTCGGGCAGTGATTGCCAGTCCGGAGGAGGGGGACTACTTGGTGTCGATGGACATAAAGGATGCTTTCCTGCATGTTCCCATTTATCCTCCTCACCAGGCTTATCTGAGATTCGCGGTTCAGGATTGCCATTACCAATTCCAGACATTACCTTTCGGTCTCTCCATGGCGCCGAGGGTATTCATCAAGGTGATGGCGGAGATGATGTTTCTCCTTCATCAGAAAGGAGTCAATATAATTCCTTATCTGGACGACCTCCTGATAAAGGCGAGATCCAGGGAGCAGTTGTTACAAAACATATCACTCTCTCTGTCAATACTCCAACAACACGGGTGGATCATAAATTACCCAAAGTCACAGATGGAACCGACGACAAGGTTGTCTTTCCTCGGGATGATTCTGGACACAGAAGTTCAGAGAGTATTTCTTCCGCTGGAAAAGGCTCTGGAAATCCAGAAAATGGTAAAATAGATATTGAAACCATCAAGTGTGTCGATCCATCAGTGCATTCGGTTGTTGGTGAAGATGGTGGTGGCCTACGAGGCCATACAGTTTGGCAGGTTCCATGCCAGAGTATTCCAGTGGGACCTGTTGGACAAGTGGTCGGGGTCACACCTACACATGCACAGAAATATAATGTTGTCAAAAAACAGGATTTCGCTCCTGTGATGGTTACACAGCTCTCACCTACTAGAGGGACGCAGGTTCGGGATTCAGGACTGGGTCCTGGTAACCACGGATGCAAGTCTCCGAGGCTGGGGAGCAGTCTCTCAGGGAGAAAACTTCCAGGGACGTTGGTCACAACAGGAAGCCTGCCTTCACATAAATGTTCTGGAGCTAAGAGCCATTTACAATGGCTTTCATCAAGCGGTACATCTTCTTCAAGACCGTCCTGTGCAGATCCAGGCGGACAATGTAACAGCAGTCGCATACATAAACAGGCAGGGTGGAACGAAAAGCAGAGCGGCAATGGCAGAAGCGACAAAAATCCTCGCCTGGGCAGAAAAACATTTACAAGCTCTGTCGGCAATATTCATTCCGGGAGTAGACAACTGGGAAGCAGACTTTCTCAGCAGACACGATCTCCATCTAGGAGAGTGGGGCCTTTACCAAGAAGTCTTCGCAGAGGTGACAAGTCTTTGGGGAGTTCCTCAAATAGACATGATGGCGTCTCGTCTCAAGTTTCAGAGATACTGTTCCAGGTCGAGAGACCCTCAAGCAGTAGCAGTGGATGCACTGGTGACCCAGTGGGTGTTTCCGTCAGTGTATGTCTTCCCTCCACTTCCGCTGATCCCAAAAGTACTCAGGATCATAAGAAAAACAAGGGTTCGAACAATCTTCATTGCCCCAGACTGGCCAAGGAGGGCTTGGTACCCAGATCTTCAGCAGTTACTCATAGGAGATCCTCGGCCTCTTCCTCCTCGAGAGGACCTGCTGCAGCAGGGGCCGTGCATGTACCAAGACTTACCGCGGCTATGTTTGACTGCATGGCTGTTGAGCGCCGTATCCTAGCCAGGAAGGGTATTCCCGAGGAGGTCATCCCCACCCTTATTCAGGCCAGAAAGGGAGTAACGTCGAAACATTACCACCGTATTTGGAGAAAATATGTATCTTGGTGTGAATCCAAGAAAGCTCCTACGGAAGAGTTTCACTTAGGACGTTTTCTCCATTTTTTTGCAGGATGGTGTGGAGGCGGGCCTCCGATTGGCATCAATCAAGGTCCAGATTTCGGCCTTGTCAGTGTTCTTCCAGAAACAATTGGCCTCTCTTCCAGAGGTTCAGACCTGTGTGAAAGGGGTTCTGCACATCCAGCCTCCATTCGTGCCTCCAGTGGCACCATGGGACCTTAACGTGGTATTGCAGTTCCTTCAATCGGATTGGTTTGAGCCTCTACAAAAGATAGAGTTGAAGTTTCTCACTTGGAAAGTGGTGATGCTTTTGACTTTGGCATCTGCAAGGCGGGTGTCTGAATTGGGGGCCTTGTCTCACAAGAGCCCTTACCTGATCTTCCATGAAGATAGGGCAGAGTTGAGGACTCGTCAACATTTTCTTCCGAAGGTGGTTTCATCTTTCCACATAAACCAACCTATTGTAGTGCCAGTAGTTACTGACACATTCACTGATTCAAAATCTCTAGATGTGGTTAGAGCTTTGAAAATCTATGTCGCTAGAACGGCTCGTATACGGAAAACAGAGGATCTGTTTGTTCTGTATGCTCACAACAAGATTGGCTGTCCTGCTTCGAAGCAGACTATTGCACGTTGGATTAGAAATACGATTCAGCAAGCTCATACTACGGCTGGATTGCCGTCACCGACGTCGGTAAAGGCCCATTCCACTAGGAAGGTGGGCTCATCCTGGGCGGCTGCCCGGGGGGTCTCGGCATTACAACTTTGCCGAGCAGCTACTTGGTCAGGGTCAAACACATTTGCTAAATTCTGCAAGTTTGACACCTTGGCCGATGAGGACCTCAAGTTTGGTCAATCCGTGCTGCAGGGTCATCCGCACTCTCCCGCCCGTACTGGAGCTTTGGTATAGACCGCATGGTCTTGATGTCGTCCCCAGCATCCTCTAGGACGTATGAGAAAATAGGATTTTGATACCTACCGGTAAATCCTTTTCTCCTAGTCCGTAGAGCAGGCATCCCAACCGCGGTCCTCAAGGCACACTAACAGTGCAGGTTTTAGTGATATCCAGGCTTCAGCACAGATGGTTAAATCAAAATAACTAAGGTACTAATTAAGTCACCTGTGTTCAAGCCTGGATATCCCTAAATCCAGTACTGTTAGTGTGCCTTGAGGACCGAGGTTGGGAAACACGGCCATAGAGGATGCTGGGCGCCCGTCCCAGTGCGTATTTTACCTGCAGTTTAGTTATTACAGTTACACAAGTTGTGTTATTTTAGTTCAGCATGTTGCTGCAATTGGTTCATGCCTGTTGGCGTGTGTTATGTTGAATGCCATGTGTGCGGCATGGTTGAGGGTGTGAGTTGATAGATATCTCACCACTAGTTAAGTAATTCCTTTCCTCGAAATGTCAGTCTCCCTGGGCACAGTTCCTACAACTGGGGTCTGGAGGAGGGGCATAGAGGGAGGAGCCAGTTCTCACCCAATGAAAAGTCTTTAGAGTGCCCATGTCTCCTGCGGATCCCGTCTATACCCCGTGGTCTTGATGTCGTCCCCAGCATCCTCTACAGACTAGGAGAAAAGGATTTACCAGAAGGTATCAAATCCTATTTTTTCACTCAGTGTGCATTAGGGAACACAAATTGTTTTTTCTTACATATCATAGTGCCTATTCTAATATGCACATCAAATGAAAGGACCCATACTCACTAAAAACACCTTAGGGCCGGTGGGTGGGGTCTTAGTCCTGGTAGAAGATACTCTACCTTCAAGTGTACATACATACACAATTACAGAGTAAAGGGGTTGGGCTGGACTCCACGCCCTAAGTTTAAACATAATAGGTGCTATCTCTGCACACGCTAATTTTAAACATAAGAGGTGCTACCTTACAATCATGGATGTAGACGAATGTGACACTTGGTGCCCAAAATGGCTGCCTCATCTTTTGCATGCTCCTGATCATCTCCATAAAACAGCTTAAATTCTCCACAACTGACCTATGAATCATCATAAATATCCAAGGACTTACCTTTAACTTGTACTACTCTATGCGGACATCTCATCATAACCAACAGATTGCATTCCTGCACTGAGATACAGACTAGATTGAATCCTCTGCATCTCCCCACTGAGAAGTCCTTCAGTCTGGAATCTGCTGTACTCTGCATTGGACATCCCAGACACGGTACTGTGGACTACAACCTATATTTGGCTCCATCCAGCCCCTCATTTAGTCATCATCCACCTCTGTTCTCTGAGCAACAAATAACTGACTTCTTGCATTTTTCAACTAATATTAGTATATTCAGGCTCTGAATGGCTTAAGGGTCACCATTTCAAATAGCAGGATCCCAGCCATTCCCCAGGACAAAGGATATCACTACCCTCACAAGAAATCTACTTCAAAGGCCCCTCACACTGAGCCTTTTCCTACCTACACAGTAGGAATTGGATTCTAACACCTTCCACAAGCCTGCTCTGTTCCGGAATAATTTACTAAATCAGCAACAAAAAAGTAAAGTTATTTTATTTATCTCTTGTTTCAAATATACACATTGGATTATTGGAGCAGCAATAGGTTATAGCAATAACTCTGTTCATGTACCCATTATAATTTTTGGATCACATATCGAATTGGGGGAAAACATATATATATATATATATATAGCTTTCTCTCCTTCTCTCATCATCATATGCAGCTCATACTTATAGTAATCTGTCATTGACGACCCAATGTATACGTATTCCTCCAGCTGCATTCTTTCACTCCGCCCACCACGTTCCGCAGTTCCTATTACACCATCACAGGCTTTTATCCTCCAATCTGTCGTGACTGAGGTTTTTGTGAACCCGGTGTAGTGAAGTCTGTGCGGGCGACTGGAGGATTATGTGAATACTACCACTGACCTGGTTTGGAAATGCTGTGGACTCTGGGTTTCCTCCGGTGACTGGGAAGAGGAACCGCAGCAGAGATGGCCGAATCTAGGTTCTCCTCATGCAGGATTAGGTCGGCAGACAGGAGGCATGCTGAAGGTCTCCTGAAAGACAGAACTGGAAAGGCACTGATGAATCAGTGAAGAATACCAGGTATAATTGTGCTAAAGGGCACGGGGTGCTTGGAGACACTGAGGTGCTTGCGGACACTGAGGTGCTTGCGGACACTGAGGTGCTTGCGGACACTGAGGTGCTTGCGGACACTGAGGTGCTTGCGGACACTGAGGTGCTTGCGGACACTAAGGTGCTTGGAGGCACTGAGGTGCTTGGAGGCACTGAGGTGCGTGGAGGCACTGAGGTACGTGGAGGCACTGAGGTGCGTGGTCACGGAGATGCTGAGGTGCTGGAAGCACGGAGGTACTGAGGCACGGAGGTACTGAGGCACGGAGGTACTGAGGCACGGGGGTGCTGGAAGCACGGAGGTACAAAGGCACGGAGATGCTGGAAGCACGGAGGTGCTGAGGCACGGAAATGCTGAGTCACGGAGATGCTGAGGTGCTGGAAGCACGGAGGTACTGAGGCACGGAGGTACTGAGGC
Organism: Pseudophryne corroboree; assembly: GCF_028390025.1. NCBI lineage: Eukaryota > Metazoa > Chordata > Amphibia > Anura > Myobatrachidae > Pseudophryne > Pseudophryne corroboree. The sequence goes on along the minus strand of NC_086444.1, from coordinate 947,316,881 downwards.
ACGGAGGTACTGAGGCACGGGGGTGCTGGAAGCACGGAGGTACTGAGGCACGGAGATGCTGGAAGCACGGAGATACTGAGGTGCTGGAAGCACGGAGGTGCTGAGGCACGGAGGTACTGAGGCACGAAGATGCTGGAAGCACGGAGGTGCTGAGGCACGGAGATGCTGAGGCACGGAGATGCTGAGGCCCGGAGATGCTGAGGCACGAGGTACTGAGCCCTGGAGATCCCAACTACAACAGCAGTAAAACTGAAACACGACAGCTGTGGTTTTCAGGAGAGAACACGGAATTCAGTACTGTGCCTTTAAGACGAAACATTGCAGCTGTACCTTTACATTGAGACTCAGGGAAATGGTGAAATCAAATGGCAACACACAAGTAAACCAAACGGTAACAAGGGAGCAGAGTTTCCACAGGAACTTAGGTACAAAGGTTACCTTTAGGGAGCTCAGCTTAAGACCCACACAAGGCTGTATGTGACACAAGGAACTGGCCCAGATTGCAACTCAGCCTCCTGATTTATACTTCCTGGTCCTTGATGATTGGTGGGCAGGATTAGGTGATGTCACTGACATGTGACTACTCTAGCCAAGGCTGTGATGTAGAATGAGGCCTAGCAGGCCAAGAGAACACTGAAGCCTGGACTTCTGCAAAACACAGGATGCTTGCTTTTAGATTACTGAATTCAGCCTCACACAGGAGATCACCACAGGTGGAGCTGATTACCTCTCAGGCAGAGAACTCAGGAATACTCATAGTGCTGACAAGCTGTTTAACTCCGTGAGTGAAAAGACACAGGATCCAGGACAGATGGCAGGGGTAAGTCACCAAATATAAACCTACAGTCAGGATTGTGACAGTATCCCCCTCTTCAAGGGTGGACTCCGGACACCCATCTTGAATCTTAGAGGAACTTGATGAATAACTTGTACACAAAGCTTCTAAAAAGTGGAAACCAGAGGGTCCAGAACAAAACTTAAGCTGGATTCTTTAGAAGTCTTCCTGATCTTCATCTTCAGAACAGGTAGACCATCCATCATAGACAAGACTGGAATTTCCTTCATCCGAAAGGACTGAGGAATAAACTGTAGAAGGTTCCAAAGGTTTAGGACTAAATTCTTTAACTACAGCGTTACTAAAAGTCTGTAAGTCATGGAACACAGGATCATTACTCTCAAAGAGCATGTTGGCCCACTCCAAAGCTCTTCCTCTGAATGCCAGGAACAGATATCGAGTAACGTTGGAAGGAGTTATTGCACCTAAAGGATCAGACTCCATCCGAGAGAGAAATTGTTCAACCAGAGCGGCATATTGCAATAAATCTCCATCAAAGTAAATAGGTGGAAAACCATCAGATGAACGCTTAGAGGATGAAACTGAAGAAAGCTTTGGCTGGACGAGTAGGACTGGATTGGATCCGAGGATACTTGGATTGGCTGGAGCCAAAGGAGACGGACCAGGCTGGTCCTGGAGTATTGCTGGACCGGCTGGAACCGGGACGGACTGACCAGGCGGAGCCTGGAGTATTGCTGGACCGGCTGGAACCGGGACGGACTGACCAGGCGGAGCCTGGAGTATTGCTGGACCGGCTGGAACCGGGACGGACTGACCAGGCTGGGCCTGGAGTATTGCTGGACCGGCTGGAACCGGGACGGACTGACCAGGCAGAACCTGGAGTATTGCTGGACCGGCTGGAACCGGGACGGACTGACCAGGCGGAGCCTGGAGTATTGCTGGACCGGCTGGAACCGGGACGGACTGACCAGGCTGGGCCTGGAGTATTGCTGGACCGGCTGGAACCGGGACGGGCTGAGCCCTTTCTTCACAGGGCTGGGCTGAGGCAAGAGCCCCCACTTCACGGGGCTGGGCTGAGGCAAGAGCCCCCACTTCACGGGGCTGGGCTGAGGCAAGAGCCCCCTCTTCACGGGGCTGGGCTGAGGCAAGAGCCCCCTCTTCACGGGGCTGGGCAGCACTCTGTAGAATCTCTGGCTGGGCAGCACTCTGTAGAATCTCTGGCTGGGCAGCACTCTGTAGAATCTCTGGCTGGGCAGCACTCTGTAGAATCTCTGGCTGGGCAGCACTCTGTAGAATCTCTGGCTGGGCAGCACTCTGTAGACTCACTGGCTGGGCAGCACTCTGTAGACTCACTGGCTGGGCAGCACTCTGTAGACTCACTGGCTGGGCAGCACTCTGTAGACTCACTGGCTGGGCAGCACTCTGAAGACTCTCTGGGGCTGGACGCTCTGAAGACGCCCCTCCTGGGGCTGGACGCTCTGAAGACGCCCCTCCTGGGGCTGGATGCTCTGAAGACGCCCCTCCTGGGGCTGGACGCTCTGAAAACGCCCCTCCTGGGTCTGTGGACACGGACTCCTCTGTGACTGTAAATGGCTTGAACATTCTTCTCTGGACACCCAACTTGGGATAAGGTCTTTTAACCACCGGACCCCAGTCATAAATTTGAGTCTCTCTCAGAAGAGTAGCCTTCTTGATACCCCCGTCAGCAGCAGAAGAATCGGATACTGTGGATGACTTGTAGACATGAGCACTATGATACTGAGATTTGTCACTATTACCTGGCTTGCGAAGAATGCAGTCTTTAACAAAATGACCAGAATTTCCACAGTAAAGACAGAGATGTAGCTCCTTACGCCGCTGACGTTCAGCTTCAGAGAGCTTGGGCCGTGGATAGCTCTGATGAAAAACTTTCCCTTGCGCAGAGGAAGAGACTCTATTAACTGGATGGGACAAAACAGGATCAACAACGTTGGTAGTATTCCTGAGGAGATCAGGCATCACAGAGAGAATACTAGACAAAAGTTCTTGTAACTGTAGTAACATCTGGTAGAAAATCTGCAGTTGGTCAGGAGTCTTAGAGCAGAAGGTCATAGAATCTCTGGAGGACGAATTCCGCTGCAGACACTGTGCCAATCGATGCTGAGTCGACTCCAGACCTTCCAAGCGTCCTGCAATATTGCTTAGGAGGTCATGCGTCAGACTAACACTTTCGGCCGGGTCCATGTGGCCAGTTCCTACTGTCGTGACTGAGGTTTTTGTGAACCCGGTGTAGTGAAGTCTGTGCGGGCGACTGGAGGATTATGTGAATACTACCACTGACCTGGTTTGGAAATGCTGTGGACTCTGGGTTTCCTCCGGTGACTGGGAAGAGGAACCGCAGCAGAGATGGCCGAATCTAGGTTCTCCTCATGCAGGATTAGGTCGGCAGACAGGAGGCATGCTGAAGGTCTCCTGAAAGACAGAACTGGAAAGGCACTGATGAATCAGTGAAGAATACCAGGTATAATTGTGCTAAAGGGCACGGGGTGCTTGGAGACACTGAGGTGCTTGCGGACACTGAGGTGCTTGCGGACACTGAGGTGCTTGCGGACACTGAGGTGCTTGCGGACACTGAGGTGCTTGCGGACACTGAGGTGCTTGCGGACACTAAGGTGCTTGGAGGCACTGAGGTGCTTGGAGGCACTGAGGTGCGTGGAGGCACTGAGGTACGTGGAGGCACTGAGGTGCGTGGTCACGGAGATGCTGAGGTGCTGGAAGCACGGAGGTACTGAGGCACGGAGGTACTGAGGCACGGAGGTACTGAGGCACGGGGGTGCTGGAAGCACGGAGGTACAAAGGCACGGAGATGCTGGAAGCACGGAGGTGCTGAGGCACGGAAATGCTGAGTCACGGAGATGCTGAGGTGCTGGAAGCACGGAGGTACTGAGGCACGGAGGTACTGAGGCACGGAGGTACTGAGGCACGGGGGTGCTGGAAGCACGGAGGTACTGAGGCACGGAGATGCTGGAAGCACGGAGATACTGAGGTGCTGGAAGCACGGAGGTGCTGAGGCACGGAGGTACTGAGGCACGAAGATGCTGGAAGCACGGAGGTGCTGAGGCACGGAGATGCTGAGGCACGGAGATGCTGAGGCCCGGAGATGCTGAGGCACGAGGTACTGAGCCCTGGAGATCCCAACTACAACAGCAGTAAAACTGAAACACGACAGCTGTGGTTTTCAGGAGAGAACACGGAATTCAGTACTGTGCCTTTAAGACGAAACATTGCAGCTGTACCTTTACATTGAGACTCAGGGAAATGGTGAAATCAAATGGCAACACACAAGTAAACCAAACGGTAACAAGGGAGCAGAGTTTCCACAGGAACTTAGGTACAAAGGTTACCTTTAGGGAGCTCAGCTTAAGACCCACACAAGGCTGTATGTGACACAAGGAACTGGCCCAGATTGCAACTCAGCCTCCTGATTTATACTTCCTGGTCCTTGATGATTGGTGGGCAGGATTAGGTGATGTCACTGACATGTGACTACTCTAGCCAAGGCTGTGATGTAGAATGAGGCCTAGCAGGCCAAGAGAACACTGAAGCCTGGACTTCTGCAAAACACAGGATGCTTGCTTTTAGATTACTGAATTCAGCCTCACACAGGAGATCACCACAGGTGGAGCTGATTACCTCTCAGGCAGAGAACTCAGGAATACTCATAGTGCTGACAAGCTGTTTAACTCCGTGAGTGAAAAGACACAGGATCCAGGACAGATGGCAGGGGTAAGTCACCAAATATAAACCTACAGTCAGGATTGTGACACAATCCCTTGGCATTTTAAAAAGAAAACACAGGGGCATTCGTGGGAAGCGAGCAGGCCGGAAACTTCTTTTCCCCGGTAACCACCTAACTCTTTTGCCCACCTGCTCACCCCCAGCTTCAAAGAACAATCAAATGGAAGTGATACCCAAAAGACGGCCCTGTGCTTGGAAGAACAGAACTGTCAATTCTCGCTTGGTAACTCCCATGCCCAGAGCTCCTGCACCTAACATAAAGAAAACTGAGGGCACACTGGTATGCCCAATCAGGTCAGTCCTTTGTAATGCCAGATCTATAAGAAACAAGACTGCAACAATTGCTGACCTTATTGAATCTGCAGATCTAGCCTGTATTACAGAGACCTGGCTAGATGAAAATGCAGCACCTATATTGGAGGCTGCAGTCCCAACAAACTACTCTGTCATCCACAACCCAAGACTGGACCGCAGGGGTGGCGGGGTGGCTATCTGCTTCAAAAAAGACCTTAAACTTAGGGTCCACCCTATTGAAAGTGCATTGCTGCCCGGAGTTCGACAGGATTAAGTTTCAGAGTATTTCTCATTTACTGGCCCCCTGGAGATGGAAAGATATTTCTACAAGAAATTGCAGACACTGTCCTGGCCTGGTTCTGGAATATCAAAGATGGCTCATCCTCTGGGATTTCAATGCATGGGTGGATGATGAGCTCTCTCGCCTTGGCCAAGACCTCCTGTGCACAATGAATGGTCTGGGCTTCACACAGGTCATTCCTTCTGCCACACATAAAAGTGGTCACACTCTTGATCTTGTTTTTCAGATTGGATTAGAAGTCACTGACCTAAAAATAAACCCAGTCATCTGGTCAGACCACCATGCCCTTTGGATCTCAGTTGCAACCCCTCAAATAAAATCTCTGCCCGTGGAGTTGACCAGGTATCGTCCAAGGAGGGGTATGACTCCCCAGGCTCTAACAGCAAATCTGGATCTCTCTGCTATACTGGGTGCCTGTGAAGATCCCTGTTCCCTAGTCCGTTATTATAATAGGGATGATATGGCTGCAATTGATATTATCGCCCCTGTGCGTATAAGACCTCGTAAACCACAACGTCGAGCTCCATGGTTCGACAACAGTGTTAGTGAGCTCAAGAAAAGGGGGCGTAGACTGGAAAGATGATGGAGGAAGACTAACCTAGTGGATGACAAAATAAAACTAATAAAGCATAATGAAGAATATCAATCGACAATCACCCGTAAGAAATCACAGTTTCTGTCAAATGAGATCACGGCAGCAAACAATAGGCCAGCTCAACTTTTCCGCACAGTGGAGATGCTTTGCAAGCCAGCATGCCTGCAGACTGATGAAACCCTCTCCCAGGCAAGATGCAACGAGTTTGCAAACTTCTTTGCAGATAAAATATCCACCATTCGGGCTGGAATCTCCACAGTGCCATCAAAGGAGTGTCAAACTACAAAACCTGCCAATATAAGCCACCTGCCTTCATGGACCAGCTTTCACCCAGTGGATGTAAAGGACATTGCTGAAATTGCTCGGATTTTGCGTCCCACCACCTGTGATCTGGACCCTGCCTCAACCAAGCTTCTAATAGGGTGTATGGATATAATTGGTCCTGTCTTTGCAAAAATTGTTCAATGCTCTTTGCAGACAGGCATATTTCCTGGACCCCTAAAGGAAGCAATTGTTAGACCTCTTCTTAAAAAACCTAATTTAGATCCCGACTGCATGACCAACTACTAGAGATGTGCACCGGAAATGTTTCGGGTTTTGTGTTTTGGTTTTGGATTCGGTTCCGCGGCCGTGTTTTGTATTCGGACGCGTTTTGCCAAAACCTCCCTGAATTTTTTTTGTCGGATTCGGGTGTGTTTTGGATTTGGGTGTTTTTTTACAAAAAACCCTCAAAAACAGCTTAAATCATAGAATTTGGGGGTCATTTTGATCCCATAGTATTATTAACCTCAATAACCATAATTTCCACTCATTTTCAGTCTATTCTGAACACCTCACACCTCACAATATTATTTTTAGTCCTAAAATTTGCACCGAGGTCGCTGGATGACTAAGCTAAGCGACCCAAGTGGCCGACACAAACACCTGGCCCATCTAGGTGTGGCACTGCAGTGTCAGACAGGATGGCACTTCAAAAAAATAGTCCCCAAACAGCACATGATGCAAAGAAAAAAAGAGGCGCAATGAGGTAGCTGTGTGACTAAGCTAAGCAACCCAAGTGGCCGACACAAACACCTGGCCCATCTAGGAGTGGCACTGCAGTGTCAGACAGGATGGCACTTCAAAAAAATTGTCCCCAAACAGCACATGATGCAAAGAAAAATGAAAGAAAAAAGAGGTGCAAGATGGACCCTTATGTTGTATAAACAGGACATGCACACTTTAACGAACCCATCATTTCAGCGACAGGGTCTGCCACACGACTGTGACTGAAATGACTGGTTGGTTTGGGCCCCCACCAAAAAAGAAGCAATCAATCTCTCCTTGCACAAACTGGCTCTACAGAGGAGAGATGTCCACCTCATCATCATCCTCCGATTGCTCACCCCTTTCACTGTGTACATCCCCCTCCTCACAGATTATTAATTCGTCCCCACTGGAATCCACCATCTCAAATCCCTGTGTACTTTCTGGAGGCAATTGCTGGTGAATGTCTCCACAGAGGAATTGATTATAATTAATTTTGATGAACATCATCTTCTCCACATTTTCTGGAAGTAACCTCGTACGCCGATTGCTGACAAGGTGAGCGGCTGCACTAAACACTCTTTTGGAGTACACACTGGAGGGAGGGCAACTTAGGTAGAATAAAGCCAGTTTGTGCAAGGGCCTCCAAATTGCCTCTTTTTCCTGCCAGTATACGTACGGACTGTCTGACGTGCCTACTTGGATGCGGTCACTCATATAATCCTCCATCATTCTTTCAATGGTGACAGAATCATATGCAGTGACAATAGACGACATGTCAGTAATCGCTGGCAGGTCCTTCAGTCCGGACCAGATGTCAGCACTCGCTCCAGACTGCTCTGCATCACCGCCAGCGGGTGGGCTCGGAATTCTTAGCCTTTTCCTTGCACCCCCAGTTGCGGGAGAATGTGAAGGAGAAGCTGTTGACGGGTCACGTTCCGCTTGACTTGACAATTTTCTCACCAGCAGGTCTTTGAACCTCTGCAGACTTGTGTCTGCTGGAAAGAGAGATACAACGTAGGTTTTAAATCTAGGATCGAGCACGGTGGTCAAAATGTAGTGCTCTGATTTCAACAGATTGACCACCCGTGAATCCTGGTTAAGCGAATTAAGGGCTCCATCCACAAGTCCCACATGCCTAGCGGAATCGCTCTGTTTTAGCTCCTCCTTCAATGTCTCCAGCTTCTTCTGCAAAAGCCTGATGAGGGGAATGACCTGACTCAGGCTGGCAGTGTCTGAACTGACTTCACGTCTGGCAAGTTCAAAGGGTTGCAGAACCTTGCACAACGTTGAAATCATTCTCCACTGCGCTTGAGTCAGGTGCATTCCCCCTCCTTTGCCTATATCGTGGGCAGATGTATAGGCTTGAATGGCCTTTTGCTGCTCCTCCATCCTCTGAAGCATACAGAGGGTTGAATTCCACCTCGTTACCACCTCTTGCTTCAGATGATGGCAGGGCAGGTTCAGGACTGTTTGCTGGTGCTCCAGTCTTCGGCACGCGGTGGCTGAATGCCGAAAGTGGCCCGCAATTCTTCGGGCCACCGACAGCATCTCTTGCACGCCCCTGTCGTTTTTTAAATAATTCTGCACCACCAAATTCAATGTATGTGCAAAACATGGGACGTGCTGGAATTTGCCCAGATGTAATGCACGCACAATATTGGTGGCGTTGTCCGATGTCACAAATCCCCAGGAGAGTCCAATTGGGGTAAGCCATTCTGCGATGATGTTCCTCAGTTTCCGTAAGAGGTTGTCAGCTGTGTGCCTCTTATGGAAAGCGGTGATACAAAGCATAGCCTGCCTAGGAACGAGTTGGCATTTGCGAGATGCTGCTACTGGTGCCGCCGCTGCTGTTCTTGCTGCGGGAGGCAATACATCTACCCAGTGGGCTGTCACAGTCATATAGTCCTGAGTCTGCCCTGCTCCACTTGTCCACATGTCCGTGGTTAAGTGGACATTGGGTACAACTGCATTTTTTAGGACACTGGTGACTCTTTTTCTGACGTCTGTGTACATTTTCGGTATCGCCTGCCTAGAGAAATGGAACCTAGATGGTATTTGGTTCCGGGGACACAGTACCTCAATCAAGTCTCTAGTTGCCTGTGAATTAACGGTGGATACCGGACACACGTTTCTCACCACCCAGGCTGACAAGACCTGAGTTATCTGCTTTGCAGCAGGATGACTGCTGTGATATTTCATCTTCCTCGCAAAGGACTGTTGGACAGTCAATTGCTTACTGGAAGTAGTACAAGTGGTCTTCCGACTTCCCCTCTGGGATGACGATGGACTCCCAGCAGCAACAACAGCAGCGCCAGCAGCAGCAGGCGTTACACTCAAGGATGCATCGGAGGAATCCCAGGCAGGAGAGGACTCGTCAGACTTGCCAGTGACATGGCCTGCAGGACTATTGGCTTTCCTGTGTAAGGTGGAAATTGACACTGAGGGAGTTGGTGGTGTGGTTTGCAGGAGCTTGGTTACAAGAGGAAGGGATTTAGTTGTCAGTGGACTGCTTCAGCTGTCACCCAAAGTTTTTGAACTTGTCACTGACTTCTGATGAATGCGGTCCAGGTGACGTATAAAGGAGGATGTTCCTAGGTGGTTAACGTCCTTACCCCTACTTATTACAGCTTGACAAAGGCAACACACGGCTTGACAAATGTTGTCCGCATTTCTGTTAAAATAATTCCACACCAAAGAGGTGATTTTTTTGTAATTTGACCAGGCATGTCAATGGCCATATTCGTCCCACAGACAACAGGTGTCTCCCCGGGTGCCTGACTTAAACAAACCACCTCACCATCAGAATCCTCCTTGTCAATTTCCTCCCCAGCGCCAGCAACACCCATATCCTCATCCTGGTGTACTACAACAGTGACATCTTCAATTTGACTATCAGGAACTGGACTGCGGGTGCTCCTTCCAGCACTTGCAGGGGGCGTGCAAATGGTGGAAGGCGCAAGCTCTTCCCGTCCAGTGTTGGGAAGGTCAGGCATCGCAACCGACAAAATTGGACTCTCCTTGGGGATTTGTGATTTAGAAGAACGCACAGTTCTTTGCTGTGCTTTTGCCAGCTTAAGTCTTTTCATTTTTCTAGCGAGAGGATGAGTGCTTCCATCCTCATGTGAATCTGAACCACTAGCCATGAACATAGGCCAGGGCCTCAGCCGTTCCTTGCCACTCCGTGTCTTAAATGGCATATTGGCAAGATTACGCTTCTCATCACACGCTTTCAATTTAGATTTTTGGGTCATTTTACTGAACTTTTGTTTTTTGGATTTTACATGCTCTCTACTATGACATTGGGCATCAGCCTTGGCAGACGACGTTGATGGCATTTCATCGTCTTGGCCATGACTAGTGGCAGCAGCTTCAGCACGAGGTGGAAGTGGATCTTGATCTTTCCCTATTTTAACCTCCACATTTTTGTTCTCCATTTTTTAATGTGTGGAATTATATGCCAGTATCAATAGCAATGGCCTACTACTATATATACTGCGCACAACTGAAATGCACCACAGGTATGGATGGATAGTATACTTGACGACACAGAGGTAGGTAGAGCAGTGGCCTTCCGTACCGTACTGCTATATATACTGGTGGTCACTGTCAGCAAACTGCAAAACTAAAATGCACCACAGGTATAGAATCTAGATGGATAGTATACTTGACGACACAGAGGTAGGTAGAGCAGTGGCCTTCCGTACCGTACTGCTATATATACTGGTGGTCACTGTCAGCAAACTGCAAAACTAAAATGCACCACAGGTATAGAATCTAGATGGATAGTATACTTGACGACACAGAGGTAGGTAGAGCAGTGGCCTTCCGTACCGTACTGCTATATATACTGGTGGTCACTGTCAGCAAACTGCAAAACTAAAATGCACCACAGGTATAGAATCTAGATGGATAGTATACTTGACGACACAGAGGTAGGTAGAGCAGTGGCCTTCCGTACCGTACTGCTATATATACTGGTGGTCACTGTCAGCAAACTGCAAAACTAAAATGCACCACAGGTATAGAATCTAGATGGATAGTATACTTAATGACGACACAGAGGTAGGTAGAGCAGTGGCCTTCCGTACCGTACTGCTATATATACTGGTAGTCACTGTCAGCAAACTGCAAAACTAAAATGCACCACAGGTATAGAATGTAGATGGATAGTATACTTGACGACACAGAGGTAGGTACAGCAGTGGCCTTCCGTACCGTACTGCTATATATACTGGTGGTCACTGTCAGCAAACTGCAAAACTAAAATGCACCACAGATATAGAATCTAGATGGATAGTATACTTGACGACACAGAGGTAGGTAGAGCAGTGGCCTTCCGTACCGTACTGCTATATATACTGGTGGTCACTGTCAGCAAACTGCAAAACTAAAATGCACCACAGGTATAGAATCTAGATGGATAGTATACTTAATGACGACACAGAGGTAGGTAGAGCAGTGGCCTTCCGTACCGTACTGCTATATATACTGGTAGTCACTGTCAGCAAACTGCAAAACTAAAATGCACCACAGGTATAGAATGTAGATGGATAGTATACTTGACGACACAGAGGTAGGTACAGCAGTGGCCTTCCGTACCGTACTGCTATATATACTGGTGGTCACTGTCAGCAAACTGCAAAACTAAAATGCACCACAGGTATAGAATCTAGATGGACAGTATACTAGACGACACAGAGGTAGGTAGAGCAGTGTCCTTCCGTACCGTACTGCTATATATACTGGTGGTCACTGTCAGCAAAACTCTGCACTGTACTCCTCCTATATAATACTGCTGGTCCCCAGTCCCCACAATAAAGCAGTGTGAGCACAGATATATGCAGAGCACAGATATTGAGCGTTTTTCAGGAAGACAACGTATAATACTGGTGGTCACTGGTCAGCAAAACTCTGCACTGTACTCCTCCTATATAATACTGCTGGTCCCCAGTCCCCACAATAAAGCAGTGTGAGCACAGATATATGCAGCACACTGAGCACAGATATGGAGCGTTTTTCAGGCAGAGAACGGATAAAACTGGTGGTCACTGATCAGCAAAACTCTGCACTGTACTCCTCCTATATAATACAGCTGCTCTCCAGTCCCCACAATTAAGCAATAAGCACAAATATTTGCAGCAACATTAATAAACGGAGAGGACGCCAGCCTTGTCCTCTCCCTAACATTTCCAATGCACGAGTGAAAATGGCGGCGACACGCGGCTCCTTATATAGAATCCGAATCTCGCGAGAATCCGACAGCGGGATGATGATGACGGTTCGGGCACGCTCGGATTAACCGAGCCATACGGGAGAATCCGAGTATGCCTCGGAACCATGTAAAACGGGTGAAGTTCGGGGGGGTTCGGTTTCCGAGGAACCGAACCCGCTCATCACTACTATATATACTGGTGGTCACTGTCAGAAAACTGCAAAACTAAAATGCACCACAGGTATAGAATCTAGATGGATAGTATACTTGACGACACAGAGGTAGGTAGAGCAGTGGCCTTCTGTACCGTACTGCTATATATACTGGTGGTCACTGTCAGCAAACTGCAAAACTAAAATGCACCACAGGTATAGAATCTAGATGGATAGTATACTTGATGACACAGAGGTAGGTAGAGCAGTGGCCTTCCGTACCGTACTGCTATATATACTGGTGGTCACTGTCAGCAAACTGCAAAACTAAAATGCACCACAGGTATAGAACCTAGATGGATAGTATACTTGACGACACAGAGGTAGATAGAGCAGTGGCCTTCCGTACCGTACTGCTATATATACTGGTGGTCACTGTCAGCAAACTGCAAAACTAAAATGCACCACAGGTATAGAATGTAGATGGATAGTATACTTGACGACACAGAGGTAGGTAGAGCAGTGGCCTTCCGTACCATACTGCTATATATACTGGTGGTCACTGTCAGCAAACTGCAAAACTAAAATGCACCACAGGTATAGAATCTAGATGGATAGTATACTTAATGACGACACAGAGGTAGGTAGAGCAGTGGCCTTCCGTACCATACTGCTATATATACTGGTGGTCACTGTCAGCAAACTGCAAAACTAAAATGCACCACAGGTATAGAATCTAGATGGATAGTATACTTGACGACACAGAGGTAGGTAGAGCAGTGGCCTTCCGTACCGTACTGCTATATATACTGGTGGTCACTGTCAGCAAACTGCAAAACTAAAATGCACCACAGGTATAGAATCTAGATGGATAGTATACTTGACGACACAGAGGTAGGTACAGCAGTGGCCTTCCGTACTGTACTGCTATACATAGTATACTGGTGGTCACTGTGTCAGCAAACTGCAAAACTAAAATGCACCACAGGTATAGAATGTAGATGGATAGTATACTTAATGACGACACAGAGGTAGGTACAGCAGTGTCCTTCCGTACCGTACTGCTATATATAGTATACTGGTGGTCACTGTGTCAGCAAACTGCAAAACTAAAATGCACCACAGGTATAGAATGTAGATGGTTAGTATACTTAATGACGACACAGAGGTAGGTACAGCAGTGGCCTTCCATACCGTACTGCTATATATAGTATACTGGTGGTCACTGTGTCAGCAAACTGCAAAACTAAAATGCACCACAGGTATAGAATGTAGATGGATAGTATACTTAATGACGACATAGAGGTAGGTACAGCAGTGGCCTTCCGTACCGTACTGCTATATATACTGGTGGTCACTGTGTCAGCAAACTGCACAACTGAAATGCACCACAGGTATAGAATCTAGATGGATAGTATACTTAATGACGACACAGAGGTAGGTACAGCAGTGGCCTACTGTACCGTAATGCTATATATTATATACTGGTGGTCACTGGTCAGCAAAACTCTGCACTGTACTCCTCCTATATAATATTATACTGGTGGTCCCCAGTCCCCACAATAAAGCAGCACACTGAGCACAGATATGGAGTGTTTTTCAGGCAGACAACGTATACTGGTGGTCACTGTCAGCAAAACTCTGCATTGTACTCCTGCTATATAATACAGCTGCTCCCCAGTCCCCACAATTAAGCAGTGTGAGCACAGATATATGCAGCACACTGAGCACAGATATGGAGTGTTTTTCAGGCAGACAACGTATTACTGGTGTTCACTGTCAGCAAAACTCTGCACTGTACTCCTCCTATATACAGCTGCTCCCCAGTCCCCACAATTAAGTAATAAGCAAGCACAAAATATTTGCAATGCATCAACATAAACGGAGAGGACGCCAGCCACGTCCTCTCCCTAACATTTCCAATGCACAAGTGAAAATGGCGGCGACGCGCGGCTGCTTATATAGAATCCGAATCTCATGAGAATCCGACAGCGGGATGATGACGTTCGGGCGCGCTCGGGTTACCCGAGCCATACGGGAGAATCCGAGTATGGCTCGGACCCGTGTAAAAAGGGTGAAGTTCGGGGGGGTTCGGTTTCCGAGGAACCGAACCCGCTCATCACTACTTTATATACTGGTGGTCACTGTCAGCAAACTGCAAAACTAAAATGCACCACAGGTATAGAATCTAGATGGATAGTATACTTGACGACACAGAGGTAGGTAGAGCAGTGGCCTTCCGTACCGTACTGCTATATATACTGGTGGTCACTGTCAGCAAACTGCAAAACTAAAATGCACCACAGGTATAGAATCTAGATGGATAGTATACTTGACGACACAGAGGTAGGTAGAGCAGTGGCCTTCCGTACCGTACTGCTATATATACTGGTGGTCACTGTCAGCAAACTGCAAAGCTAAAATGCACCACAGGTATAGAATCTAGATGGATAGTATACTTAATGACGACACAGAGGTAGGTAGAGCAGTGGCCTTCCTTACCGTACTGCTATATATACTGGTGGTCACTGTCAGCAAACTGCAAAACTAAAATGCACCACAGGTATAGAATCTAGATGGATAGTATACTTGACGACACAGAGGTAGGTAGAGCAGTGGCCTTCCGTACCGTACTGCTATATATACTGGTGGTCACTGTCAGCAAACTGCAAAACTAAAATGCACCACAGGTATAGAATCTAGATGGATAGTATACTTGACGACACAGAGGTAGGTACAGCAGTGGCCTTCCGTACTGTACTGCTATATATAGTATACTGGTGGTCACTGTGTCAGCAAACTGCAAAACTAAAATGCACCACAGGTATAGAATCTAGATGGATAGTATACTTGACGACACAGAGGTAGGTAGAGCCGTGGCCTTCTGTACCGTACTGCTATATATACTGGTGGTCACTGTCAGCAAACTGCAAAACTAAAATGCACCACAGGTATAGAATCTAGATGGATAGTATACTTGATGACACAGAGGTAGGTAGAGCAGTGGCCTTCCGTACCGTACTGCTATATATACTGGTGGTCACTGTCAGCAAACTGCAAAACTAAAATGCACCACAGGTATAGAATCTAGATGGATAGTATACTTGACGACACAGAGGTAGGTAGAGCAGTGGCCTTCCGTACCGTACTGCTATATATACTGGTGGTCACTGTCAGCAAACTGCAAAACTAAAATGCACCACAGGTATAGAATCTAGATGGATAGTATACTTGACGACACAGAGGTAGGTAGAGCAGTGGCCTTCCGTACCGTACTGCTATATATACTGGTGGTCACTGTCAGCAAACTGCAAAACTAAAATGCACCACAGGTATAGAATCTAGATGGATAGTATACTTAATGACGACACAGAGATAGGTAGAGCAGTGGCCTTCCGTACCGTACTGCTATATATACTGGTGGTCACTGTCAGCAAACTGCAAAACTAAAATGCACCACAGGTATAGAATCTAGATGGATAGTATACTTGACGACACAGAGGTAGGTAGAGCAGTGGCCTTCCGTACCGTACTGCTATATATACTGGTGGTCACTGTCAGCAAACTGCAAAACTAAAATGCACCACAGGTATAGAATCTAGATGGATAGTATACTTGACGACACAGAGGTAGGTAGAGCAGTGGCCTACCGTACCGTACTGCTATATATACTGGTGGTCACTGTCAGCAAACTGCAAAACTAAAATGCACCACAGGTATAGAATCTAGATGGATAGTATACTTGACGACACAGAGGTAGGTACAGCAGTGGCCTTCCGTACTGTACTGCTATATATAGTATACTGGTGGTCACTGTGTCAGCAAACTGCAAAACTAAAATGCACCACAGGTATAGAATCTAGATGGATAGTATACTTGACGACACAGAGGTAGGTAGAGCAGTGGCCTCCTGTACCGTACTGCTATATATACTGGTGGTCACTGTCAGCAAACTGCAAAACTAAAATGCACCACAGGTATAGAATCTAGATGGATAGTATACTTGATGACACAGAGGTAGGTAGAGCAGTGGCCTTCCGTACCGTACTGCTATATATACTGGTGGTCACTGTCAGCAAACTGCAAAACTAAAATGCACCACAGGTATAGAATCTAGATGGATAGTATACTTGACGACACAGAGGTAGGTAGAGCAGTGGCCTTCCGTACCGTACTGCTATATATACTGGTGGTCACTGTCAGCAAACTGCAAAACTAAAATGCACCACAGGTATAGAATCTAGATGGATAGTATACTTAATGACGACACAGAGGTAGGTAGAGCAGTGGCCTTCCGTACCGTACTGCTATATATACTGGTGGTCACTGTCAGCAAACTGCAAAACTAAAATGCACCACAGGTATAGAATCTAGATGGATAGTATACTTGACGACACAGAGGTAGGTAGAGCAGTGGCCTTCCGTACCGTACTGCTATATATACTGGTGGTCACTGTCAGCAAACTGCAAAACTAAAATGCACCACAGGTATAGAATCTAGATGGATAGTATACTTAATGACGACACAGAGGTAGGTAGAGCAGTGGCCTTCCGTACCGTACTGCTATATATACTGGTGGTCACTGTCAGCAAACTGCAAAACTAAAATGCACCACAGGTATAGAATCTAGATGGATAGTATACTTGACGACACAAAGGTAGGTAGAGCAGTGGCCTTCCGTACCGTACTGCTATATATACTGGTGGTCACTGTCAGCAATCTGCAAAACTAAAATGCACCACAAGTATAGAATCTAGATGGATAGTATACTTGACGACACAGAGGTAGGTACAGCAGTGTCCTTCCGTACTGTACTGCTATATATAGTATACTGGTGGTCACTGTGTCAGCAAACTGCAAAACTAAAATGCACCACAGGTATAGAATGTAGATGGATAGTATACTTAATGACGACACAGAGGTAGGTACAGCAGTGGCCTTCCGTACCGTACTGCTATATATAGTATACTGGTGGTCACTGTGTCAGCAAACTGCAAAACTAAAATGCACCACAGGTATAGAATGTAGATGGATAGTATACTTAATGACGACACAGAGGTAGGTACAGCAGTGTCCTTCCGTACCGTACTGCTATATATAGTATACTGGTGGTCACTGTGTCAGCAAACTGCAAAACTAAAATGCACCACAGGTATAGAATGTAGATGGTTAGTATACTTAATGACGACACAGAGGTAGGTACAGCAGTGGCCTTCCATACCGTACTGCTATATATAGTATACTGGTGGTCACTGTGTCAGCAAACTGCAAAACTAAAATGCACCACAGGTATAGAATGTAGATGGATAGTATACTTAATGACGACATAGAGGTAGGTACAGCAGTGGCCTTCCGTACCGTACTGCTATATATACTGGTGGTCACTGTGTCAGCAAACTGCACAACTGAAATGCACCACAGGTATAGAATCTAGATGGATAGTATACTTAATGACGACACAGAGGTAGGTACAGCAGTGGCCTACTGTACCGTAATGCTATATATTATATACTGGTGGTCACTGGTCAGCAAAACTCTGCACTGTACTCCTCCTATATAATGTTATACTGGTGGTCCCCAGTCCCCACAATAAAGCAGCACACTGAGCACAGATATGGAGTGTTTTTCAGGCAGACAACGTATACTGGTGGTCACTGTCAGCAAAACTCTGCACTGTACTCCTGCTATATAATACAGCTGCTCCCCAGTCCCCACAATTAAGCAGTGTGAGCACAGATATATGCAGCACACTGAGCACAGATATGGAGTGTTTTTCAGGCAGACAACGTATTACTGGTGTTCACTGTCAGCAAAACTCTGCACTGTACTCCTCCTATATACAGCTGCTCCCCAGTCCCCACAATTAAGTAATAAGCAAGCACAAATATTTGCAATGCATCAACATAAACGGAGAGGACGCCAGCCACGTCCTCTCCCTAACATTTCCAATGCACGAGTGAAAATGGCGGCGACGCGCGGCTGCTTATATAGAATCCGAATCTCATGAGAATCCGACAGCGGGATGATGACGTTCGGGCGCGCTCGGGTTACCCGAGCCATACGGGAGAATCCGAGTATGGCTCGGACCCGTGTAAAAAGGGTGAAGTTCGGGGGGGTTCGGTTACTCGGAAACCGAACCCGCTCATCACTACTATAGACCGGTATCAAACCTTCCTTTTCTAGGAAAGGTTATTGAGAAAGTGGTTGCAAATCAACTGGAAACCCACCTGACAACCCATGATATCTATGATCCATTCCAGTCAGGATTCAGGAGAAGACATAGGGGTATATGCAATTCACGGCGAATCGCGGCAATTTTTCGCCGTTTTTTAATTCGACAGGTGAATTCCGGCAGGTGGCTGCCGGAATTCACCATATTCAATTAAAAACGGATTCGACAGACCCGCGGGCGAAAATCGGCCGATTTGGCGGATTTTGCCGCGATTTTAAAAAACGGGAAAAAACTGGAAGAACCCGAAAAAAAAAATGGCGTGGGGTCCCCCCTCCAAAGCATAACCAGCCTCGGGCTCTTCAAGCTGGTCCTGGTTCTAAAAATGCGGGGAAAAATTGGGCAGGGATCCCCCGTATTTTTAAAACCAGCACCGGGCTCTGCGCCTGGTGCTGGTGCCAAAAATACGGGGTACAAAAAGAGTAGGGGTCACCCGTATTTTTAACACCAGCATCGGGCTCCACTAGCTGGACAGATAATGCCACAGCCGGGGGTCACTTTTATGCCGTGCCCTGCGGCCGTGGCATTAACTACCCAACTAGTCACCCCTGGCCGGGGTACCCTGGGGGAGTGGGGACCCCTACAATCAAGGGGTCGTCCCCCCCCAGCCACCCAAGGGCCAGGGGTGAAGCCCGAGGCTGTCCCCCCCCATCCAATGGGCTGCGGATGGGGGGGCTGATAGCCTTTTGTGATAATGAAAAGATATTGTTTTTTCCAGTAGTACTACAAGTCCCAGCAAGCCTCCCCCGCAAGCTGGTACTTGGAGAACCACAAGTACCAGCATGCGGGAGAAAAACGGGCCCGCTGGTACCTGTAGTACTACTGGAAAAAAAATACCCAAATAAAAACAGTACACAGACACCTTGATAGTAAAACTTTATTACACACTACCGACACACACATACTTACCTATGTTGACACGCCGACTGCCACGGTCTCCGACGATCCGAGGGTACCTGTGAAAAAATGATACTCACCTTCCAGCGTCCAGAGGTACATCCACGTCCAGATATAAATCCACGTACTTGTTAAAAAAACAAACCGAACACCCGCTCCATGCCGGACTGAAAGGGGTCCCATGCTTTCACATCAGACCCCTTTCTCCCGAATGCCGGGACATCACGTGACTCCTGTCACTGAAGTCCCTTCAGCCAATCAGGAAGCGCTACTTCCGTGGCGCTCACCTGATTGGCTGTGCGCTGTCTGTGCTGTGACAGCGCATCGCAAAGCCGCTCCATTAGTTTCAATGGTGGGAACTTTGCCGTCAGCGGTGGGGTTACCCGCGGTCAGCCGCTGACCGGCGGGTGACCTCACCGCTAGCCGCTAAGTTCCCACCATTGAATATAATGGACGGGGCTGTGCGATGCGCTGTCTGAGTTCAGACAGCGCACAGCCAATCAGGTGAGCGCAACGAAGTTGCGCTTCCTGATTGGCTTTAGAGACCTTTGTGTGACAGCTGTCACTGACAGGTCTCATTCGTGGAAAGGGGTCTCATGTGTCAGCATGGGACCCCTTTCAGTCCGGTGGCCCGTGTGTTCGTTTTCTTTTTTTGCCAAGTACGTGGATGTATCTCTGGACCATGGCTGAGGTGAGTATATTGATCTTTTATTTTCAGGTATCCGTGGATTCTACATGGAGAAGAGGACCGATGTCGGCGTGTGAACATAGGTAAGTATGTGTGTGTCGACATATGAAATAAAGTTTTACTGTCACGGTGTGTGTGTCCTGTTTTTATTTGGGTATTTTTTCCCCAGTAGTACTACAGGTACCAGCGGGCCCGTTTTTCTCCCGCATGCTGGTACTTGTGGTTCTCCAAGTACCAGCTTGCGGGGGAGGCTTGCTGGGACTTGTAGTACTGCTGGAAAAAACAATATTCTTTTCATTATCACAAAAGGCTATCAGCCCCCCCATCCGCAGCCCATTGGATGGGGGGGGACAGCCTCGGGCTTCACCCCTGGCCCTTGGGTGGCTGGGGGGGGGGGACCCCTTGATTGAAGGGGTCCCCACTCCCCCAGGGTACCCCGGCCAGGGGTGACTAGTTGGATATTTAATGCCACGGCCGCAGGGCACGGCATAAAAGTGACCCCCGGCTGTGGCATTATCTGTCCAGCTAGTGGAGCCCGATGCTGGTGTGAAAAATACGGGGGACCCCTGCTCGTTTTGTCCCCCGTATTTTTGGCACCAGCACCAGGCGCAGAGCCCGGTGCTGGTTTTAAAAATACGGGGGATCCCCTGTCAATTTTCCCCCCGCATTTTTAGAACCAGGACCAGCTCGAAGAGCCCGAGGCTGGTTATGCTTTGGAGGGGGGACCCCACGCCATTTTTTTTAAGGATTTTACCGTTCCAGCAATAAAAAAAAAAAAAAAAATTTTTTTTTTAAATATATAAATAATATTTGTGCCTCCAAAAAAAAAAAAAAAAAATACCTAATCCCTTCTAATATAAATAGATATGCTATTCCTAAAAAAAAAAACACCAAAAAAAACATGTTTAAATTTTTTTTTATTGTTTTCACCCTCCAAAGTGTGGCGGATTGAAAATGACGAATTTGCTGTCTAAAAGCACTGCTGTCGAATTTCCAAACTTGAATTGAATATGCTTTTGTCGAATTGCAGCACTTGTTTCATTGCAGAAAAGTCGAATTTGCAAAAATTCGAATTTCAAAAAGTCGAATTTTGAAAGTCCGTTTTTTGGTCGGAAAGCACTGAATTGCATAGGCGAATTTTTTTTTTGGGCGAAAATGACCCGAAATTCGACAATTTCGGGAATTCGACCGCAATTGCATATACCCCATAGCACTGAAACAGCCCTGGTGTGTGTGTTAAATGATCTTCTGACGGCAAGAGACAGAGGCGACTGTCAATATTAATCCTTCTGGATCTCTCTGCAGCATTTGATACCGTGGACCACGGGCTTCTGATTGAGCGTCTGATACATTTTTGTGGACTGGATGGCACAGTCCTAAATTGGTTCAAATAATTAAATAATTTCTCATAGGCAGGTCACAGAGAGTATCGTCTGGATTATACTCATCACCACCAGTGCCATTGCCATGTGGTGTCCCACAAGGTTCTATACTATCCTCCATGCTTTCTGCAGTATACATGCTCCCGCTGGGTGAAATAATCAGGCGCCATGGGCTAGTCTACCACTGCTATGCAGATGATACACAACTGTACTTGTCCTTTGCTCCGGGCACTGATAACCCAATAGCAACCCTAAATGTTTGTCTAGCTGAACTCCAGGAGTGGATGAGTGCTAGTTGGCTGCGACTGAACCCGGATAAAACAGAGGTCCTTATGATAGGACCGCAACATCAAAGGACAAGACTGCAGCATAGTCAACCAACTGGACTTACACTCGGGGATTCAGAATTACAAACCACTGATCGTGTGCGGAATCTTGGCGTTGTCCTGGATGGTGGCCTGACACTTAAACATCAGATATCAGCCACAATCAAATCCTCATTCTTTCACCTGAGGAACATAGCCAGAATCAAGCACTTAATTCCCTCAGATGATCTGCCAAAAGTCATCCACGCATTTGTATCATCTCGATTAGACTACTGTAATGCCCTCTACCTTGGTCTCCCAGCAAAAGAATTGCACCGCTTACAGCTGGTGCAAAACACAGCTGCCAGGCTGTTAACCAACCAGCCCTGTTCTAGCCACATAACACCCATCCTCTACTCCCTTCACTGGCTGCCTGTAAGATGGCGAATCATCTTCAAGATTGGCTTACTGAGTTTCAAAGCACTACATGACCAGGGCCCAAGGTACCTGAAGCAGCTGCCGCTCTAGTTCACTATAGGCTGTCTTCCGAGAACAGCCTATAGTAAAGCAGAGGGGCAGCAGCAGCAGCGCCTCCACCAATGACACAGCGCTGCTGCGGCTCCCTCCTCCACCTCCCTCCTCCTTCTCTCCAGCCCGGGAATCGTCTGACGCTGCACCGAGGAGCCTGAGCCAGCGGAGACGCCGGAGAGGGTAAGTATAATTCTTTCTTTCTGTCTCTTTCTTTCTGTCTCTTTCTTTCTTTGTTGGGACTGCCTGCCGCTATATGTAAAAATGGGGGACTGCCTGCCGCAATGTGTAAAAATGGGGGACTGCCTGCCGTTATGTTTTTAAAAGGGGGAATCTGCCTGCCGCAATGTGTAAAAATGGGGAATCTGCCTGCCGCAAATGTGTAAAAATGGGGGACTGCCTGCCGCAATATGTAAAAACGGGGGACTGCCTGCTGCAATGTGTAAAAAGGGGGAATCTGCCTGCCGCAATGTGTAAAAAGGGGGGACTGCCGGCCGCTATGTGTAAAAATGGGGAATCTGCCTGCCGCTATGTGTAAAAAGGGGGAATCTGCCTGCCGTAATGTGTACAAAGTGGGACTGCCTGCCGCAATGTGCAAAAAGGGGGAATCTGCCTGCCGCAATGTGTAAAAATGGGGAACTGCCTGCCGCAATGTGTAAAAACGGGGGACTGCCTGCCGCAATGTGTAAAAAGGGGGAATCTGCCTGCCGCAATGTGTAAAAAGGGGGGACTGCCTGCCGCTATGTGTAAAAATTGGGAATCTGCCTGCCGCTATGTGTATAAAGGGGGAATCTGCCTGCCGTAATGTGTAAAATGGGGGACGCTGTCTGCCGTTATGTGTAAAAAGTGTACGCTGTCTGCCGCTATGTTTAACAAGGGCACGCTGTCTGCCGTTATGTGTAAAAAGTGTACGCTGTCTGCCGTTATGTGTAAAAAGTGTACGCTGTCTGCCGCTATGTGTAACAAGGGCACGCTGTCTGCCGTAATGTGTAAAAAGGGGGACGCTGTCTGCCGTAATGTGTAAAAAGGGGGACGCTGTCTGCTGTAATGTGTAAAAAGAGGGACGCTGTCTGCCGTAATGTGTAAAAAGGGGACGCTGTCTGCCGTAATGTGTAAAAAGAGGAATCTGTCCGCTGTAAGGTGTAAAAGGGTCTCTACCTAATGTAGTGGTGCTACTGTGCGGCGTAATTTGAATAATGGAGACTACTGTGCACCGTTTTATGAATTGGTATTATTTTGTGGCCACACCCCTTCCCCATGAAGCCACGCCACTATGTATTTTTGCGTGCGCCTGCGGCGCGCACTGCCCCTGTTTTGCATGCAGGGGTGTGGCTCCGATGCCGTTTCTTGCACGCAGTGCTAAAATGTCTAGTTACGGCACTGTTGCTAGGTATCCATTTCTCTGGCCCTGAGCAGGTTCCCCTCACCAGATCCTCTCCAGGGGTGAGGGGGTGGACTTGGATGGGATGGGGGGGGCGCAAAGCATTTTGTCGCACCTGGGCCCACCGCTCGCTAGTTCCGCCACTGTCCCTGCTGTAGATAAAGTCAGTGAAAAGGGCTCTGCATTCAGGTGCCTTTTGATCCAGGACATTGTGAGTATGTTTTGCCCTTTGCACTCATATTGAACACTATCCCAGACCACAGCCACCCACATACCCTGGGGTATCGTGGCAGGCAAGCCTGTCTGACACACAGAATATTTGCCCTAAGGATAATCAACCCAAACAAGAAGCAGGGAGAAAGGAGCCTTATGTAAGTAGGTCTCCCAGGGTTATGCCGACCCCTGCGACTCAGTGATATTTCAGCTACACCATGTAAAATATAGCAAGCAGTGTGGGGGAAAGCGAGTAACCAATTCCCATCCCACCAGTCAGCAGGGCCTACACTCTAATTGCAGTAAGAAGCGTGGCTGCGGTACATGTTCCAGGTAGTCTCAGCTACAGGACAGTGTCCGTATTACAGTGCCTGAGAAAACTGAAGGAATAGCACCATCTAGTGCATGACTGGAATGCAGGAGGCTGCTGATCTAGTGTGAATGTCATCGCTAGCAGTAACCTTACTTGTGACTGAAGGAACAAACTTCTGGGTGGCAGCGGGTGACGTTCACAGCTAGGCAGAGTTTACAGGGCCGTCTTATTGTATGGGCTCAATGGGAAGTTGCCCAAGGGCGCCAAGAGTATAAGGGTCCTAGGCTGATACCTGAGGGTCCCCTTTTTCCAGGGGTACCAGATTTTTTAAAATCGGCCCTGGGCATCCGGAGATATCCGACTTCAAAGCAGTGGCCCCCATCTGAGCCTGTTTCTTGCTCTTCCCAGCCAGATATATTGGGTTTTGTCTGACTTAGAGTTTATCTGAGGCTATAATCCAAAAGCTGGGACTATTATCTTTTGGTGGACCTCTGGCAGTTTGTCTCTACTATACCCTGAACCAGAGATATCAGCCGCTGGTCCCTGCTCCAGCTCCACACGCTTTGTATGCAGTTTTATATTTTCATTGGTGGATTGCTCTGGCTCCTAAACTCTAAGCCCCAAGAACCCAACTGCACTGGTACTAACTGCACAGGTACTAAACCGCAATGCGCACGCACGTCGGACAACAACAAAGGGCATCAACGGTTAGCGACAGGATAGTGCGATAATTCCATTCACACGGGCGTTTGCAAGGTGATTGACAGGAGGAAACCGTTTGTGGGTGGTAACTGACCGTTTTCTGGGAGTGTCCGGGAAAAAACAGGCGTGCCCAAGCATTTCTGGGAGGATGTCTGACGCCAGTTCCGGCCCCGATCAGCCTGATGTGATCGCACTGGAGGAGTAAGTCCTGGGCTGCGCAGAGACTGCACAAAGTGAATTTTAGCAGCTCGGCGTACACATCCAAATGCACACTTGCACAAAGAATTTACACTCCACCTGAATGAAGGACAGCAAAATTAGCAGCCCAGTGATCAGATCTGGATGACCCCCTAAATGAGGCCCACAGTGTGGGTGTAGTAAAATCTGACATGCACTTCACAAGAACGAACAGCATAATTGTAGCGTGTTGTTTGGTCAGTAATGAATTGTAATTGCATACAAAATACAAGAACAGAAAAAAAAAGTATTCTATACTTCTGGCACATAAATAGTGATATACATTACAATATACCCTTTATTATTTCCTATTAAAAAGCGAATTATAAAACCCATTATGATGTGATATATTAAAAGTAAGATCCAGTGAAGTTTCAGTTAAAAAAACAGGTATAATGACCAAGCTAACGCAACCAATAGCAAAATAATAATCTTATAATAAATATAGAAAAATATCTTAGCCAATGAATATGATACAATTACAGTCAGTATTACATGTAATGATAGGATACTACAGAACTGTGGGGCAGATGTATTAACCTGGAGAAGGCATAAGGTATTGATAAACCAGTGATATGTGCAAGGTGATAAAGGCACCAGCCAATCAGTTCCAATATGTAAATTAACAGTTAGGATCTGATTGGCTGGTGCCTTTATCACCTTGCACATATCACAGGTTTATCACTTCCTTATGCCTTCTCCAGGTTAATACATCTGCCCCTGTGTCTCTATCCATTTATTAATTTAGATTGTAATAAGACTGTTGATATATGCTAAAGGTGGATGACTTAGAAATTACCACTTTCCCATGGATATCTAGTCTCATATGGGGTCCGATTTATCACCATCCGCATCTGAGCATGCAGATGTGAGGTGATAAAATCGACCCAATTCGCAATGCACACGGATGTATCAATAATCCCATGCAGGGACAGAGCTTGCAAGAAAGCTCTGTCCCTGCAATGACACTCCGTAGCACTATCAGGGTATTTTCTGTGAGAAATGCACCGAGTGTGCACTGCACATGCGCCGCTGTCCACCATCATTGCCTCTACCACCACCACCTTCCTCCCCATCGCAATGACCCCTCGCACCACACTGAAACTACCCCCGACCGCTGCACTCATACTCACCACCGGTGATCGTGCTCTGGTGCACGCTGCCAGTCATCGGGGCTTCCTGCTGTTGTGACCTCAGGTACTGTAAAGTGAGATGTCACTCACTTTACAGCAGCAGCAGGGAGCCCAGATGACTGGAAGCCTGCACCGGAGCACTGATCACCAAACCTTGGGTAGGTGAGTATTTATTTATTTTTATTTTTTTTAAAAAGAAAGCTCTGCAGAAGTACCGAATCCGCAGTGTGATTATGCCAGATTCAGCTAGAGTAATTATCACAGGGCTCACTGCGGTTTTTTGACAATTTATTTTTTTATTGAATTCGGACATATTACATTTCCCATTATAAGTATGGGAAATGCAATGTGGTTACTAAAAAAAAATTACAATTAATTAATGACAATTTTCAAGAAAACTGCTCCAAAAGCCCTTTAATATATTCTGGTGAAACTAAAATAATGTGAAAAGGGCGTAAAAATGCATATTTTTCACATTATTTTAGCAAAAAAAAAAAAAAAAGTTAACAAATAAGCCCTGTGATGACATACAGAAAAGGACTACTTACTACTTATTAAAGTGAATAATGATTGCCACTCGTATGCGGATAATGGTGGTCATTCCGAGTTGTTCGCTCGCTGCCGATTTTCGCAGTGCAGCGATTAAGTAAAAAAACTGCAAAAATGCGCATGCGCATGGTACGCAGTGCGCATGCGCTAAGTACTTTCACAGAAAACTTTGTAGATTTACACAAGCTCGAGCGACGTTTTTTCATCGCTCAAGTGATTGTAGTGTGATTGACAGGAAGTGGGTGTTTCTGGGCGGAAACTGGCCGTTTTCAGGGAGTGTGCTAAAAAACGCAGGCGTGCCAGGTAAAAACGCAGGAGTGGCTGGAGAAACGGGGGAGTGGCTGGCCGAACGCAGGGCGTGTTTGTGACGTCAAACAAGGAACTGAACGGACTGAGGTGACCGCAGTCTAGGAGTAGGTCTGGAGCTACTCAGAAACTGCAGGGAATTATTTAGTAGCAGTTCTGCTAATCTTTCGTTCGCTATTCTGCTAAGCTAAAATACACTCCCAGAGGGCAGCGGCCTAGCGTGTGCAATGCTGCTAAAAGCAGCTAGCGAGCGAACAACTCGGAATAAGGGCCTATATTAGTTAGAATTCTAATATCAATTGGTATCAGGTGATTCTCTCAGTATAGCAGCAGGGCTTCTATTCCCACTATTAAGCTGTCCTTGTGGTATCTCTATGTAAATTAACTCCCACCTATTTATAAAGTGACTCTAAGAAAACAGTAGAAAGGTCATTGTATACTCCTATTATATAAGCTGCCCGAGGCTATTCAAAGACATTCCTCTTTAGTATGTTTTGTAATAATTGTAGGAGAGATGGATATAGCTGCAGATTTCTATACTATAATCATTAAACCTCTTGAGTTGATAAACACACTATCCTTTGTATCATTTATTAATTCAAGGTTGATTGCAAAATAGCATTTTCCTCTTATGGGCAAAACCATGGAGGTAATTCAGAGTTGATCGCAGCAGCAAATTTGTTAGCAGTTGGACAAAACCGAAGGGGTAATTCTGAGTTGATGGCAGCATCAAATTTGTTAGCAGTTGGGCAAAACCATGTGCACTGCAGGGGGGACAGATATAACATGTGCAGAGAGAGTTAGATTTGGGTGGGGTGTATTCAAACTGAAATCTAAATTGCGGGGGAAAAATAAAGCAGCACAGAAACGAAATAACTAGAGATGCGCACAGGAAATTTTTCGTGTTTTGTGTTTTGGTTTTGGATTCGGTTCCGTGGCCGTGTTTTGGATTCGGACGCGTTTTGGCAAAACCTCACTGAAATTTTTTTGGCGGATTCGGGTGTGTTTTGGATTCTGGTTTTTTTTCAAAAGCCCCTCAAAAACAGCTTAAATCATAGAATTTGGGGGTAATTTTGATACTATAGTATTATTAACCTCAATAACCACAATTTCCACTCATTTCCAGTCTACTCTGAACACCTTACACCTCACAATACTATTTTTAGTCCTAAAATTTGCACCAAGGTCGCTGGATGACTAAGCAAAGTGACCCAAGAGGGCGGCACAAACACCTGGCCCATCTAGGAGTGGCACTGCAGTGTCAGACAGGATGGCACTTAAAAAAATTGGCCCCACACCGCACATGATGCAAAGAAAAGAGAAAAAGAGGTGTACTGTGGTCGCTGGACAGCTAAGCTAAGCGACACAAACACCTCAATATCACTGGAATTATTCGTTCTAATCAATGGTATTATTGGTCCAAATCACTGGAAGAAAATGACAAAATCACTGGAATTATTCATTCTAATCAATGGTATTATTGGTCCAAATCACTGGAAGAAAATGACAAATCACTGGAATTATTTGTTCTAATCAATGGTATTATTGGTCCAAATCACTGGAAGAAAATGACAAAATCACTGGAATTATTTGTTCTAATCAGTGGTATTATTGGTCCAAATCACTGGAAGAAAATGACAAAATCACTGGAATTATTTGTTCTAATCAATGGTATTATTGGTCCAAATCACTGGAAGAAAATGACAAAATCACTGGAATTATTCATTCTAATCAGTGGTATTATTGGTCCAAATCACTGGAAGAAAATGACAAAATCATTGGAATTATTCGTTCTAATCAATGGTATTATTGGTCCAAATCACTGGAAGAAAATTACAAAATCACTGGAATTATTCGTTCTAATCAATGGTATTATTGGTCCAAATCACTGGAAGAAAATTACAAAATCACTGGAATTATTCGTAAACATTTGTAGAAAGTTGCTGCTTTCTGATTACAGAAATGCTCAGATATTCCTGCGAATCCACAATCCCTTCCCAGAGGAAAAAGAAATTGAGAAACAATTGTTTGAGAACGTTTGTTCTCTTTCCCTTACAAAGGAACAAACCACTTTCCAAGAAGACTGACGTTTTTGGGATTATGGAGACATAATGTTTTTGAATATAAATCCTAAAGCAGGTGGTGTATTAGAGCAAAAGAGTGCAAGAGACCAGCCATGCAGTTTCTGAAATATTATGACAAAATGTTACTGTATTTCATAAGCAATCTTTCCGAACTCTGCTAAGTACTGTTTGGTATACTGTATCTGGCTTCCATGAGGTAGTTGTCCATTATTTCAGCTTCCATTGACCTTTTTGAAAGCGGTAGAAGTTATCGATTCTTTTTTGAAATTTTTATTTTCCCCTATTTTTAATTTTCTCCTGCATAGCCCAGTAAAATGTTGCAATGTTAAGTATTGACTTGTGCCTTCTGGGGGTCCAACCTTCACCAACCTCAGCCAAATCTCATCCTAACCCTCTGTTCCACGTTCTCTATGTACCCCATCTGTGTCACCCATGTCTGTCTACTCCTCCCCTTTAGATTGTAAGCTCTCACGAGCAGGGCCCTCTTCCCTCATGTGCTTATCCTTTGTCTTACTTTAATAATCTTCAACTGTACCACATCCAGCAGTCTTCTGCCACCTGATACTTATTCCAGTGTCATCTGCTGATGTAACTATGTTTATTTACCCTGTACTTGTCCTATACTGTCATCAACTGTAAGTTGCTGTTTTCCTGTTTGATTATTTATGTACTCTGTTATTGGGCGCTGCGGAACCCTTGTGGCGCCATATAAATAAAGGATAATAATAATAATTAGAGATAAGCGGGTTCGGTTCCTCGGGATCCGAACCCCCCGAACTTCACCCATTTTACACGGTTCCGAGGCAGACTCGGATCCTCCCGCCTTGCTCGGTTAACCCGAGCGCGCCCGAACGTCATCATCCCGCTGTCGGATTCTCGCGAGATTCGTATTCTATATAAGGAGCTGCGCATCGCCGCCATTTTCACTCGTGCATTGGAGATGATAGGGAGAGGACGTGTGCAGCGTTCTCTCAGTTGTGTTCAGTGTGCTGCAAATATCTGTGCTCAGTGTGCTTGCAAATATCTGTGCTCAGTGTGCTTAAAATATCTACGTTCTCTGCTTGAAAAACGCTCCATATCTGTGCTCAGTGTGCTGAAAATATCTGTGCTCAGTGTGCCTTATTGTGGGGACTGGGGACCACCAGTATTATATAGTAGGAGGACAGTGCAGAGTTTTGCTGACCAGTGACCACCAGTATTATACGTTCTCTGCCTGAAAAACGCTCCATATCTGTGCTGCATTGTAGTATATAGTAGGAGGACAGTGCAGAATTTTGCAGACCAGTGACCACCAGTATTATATCAGTACGGTACAGTAGTCCACTGCTCTACCTACCTCTGTGTCATCAAGTATACTTTCCATCCATACCTGTGGTGCATTTTAGTTGTTGTGTGCAGTATATATAGTAGGAGGACAGTGCATAATTTTGCTGACCACCAGTATATAATATATAGCAGTACGGTACAGTAGGCCACTGCTCTACCTACCTCTGTGTCGTCAAGTATACTATCCATCCATACCTGTGGTGCATTTTAGTTGTTGTGCGCAGTAGTAGGAGGACAGTGCATCATTTTGCTGACCACCAGTATATAATATATAGCAGTACGGTACAGTAGGCCACTGCTCTACCTACCTTTGTGTCGTCAAGTATACTATCCATCCATACCTGTGGTGCATTTTAGTTGTTGTGCGCAGTATATATAGTAGGAGGACAGTGCATAATTTTGTTGACCACCAGTATATAATATATAGCAGTACGGTACAGTAGGCCACTGCTCTACCTACGTCTGTGTCGTCAAGTATACTATCCATCCATACCTGTGGTGCATTTTAGTTGTTGTGCGCAGTGTATATAGTAGGAGGACAGTGCATAATTTTGCTGACCACCAGTATATAATATATAGCAGTACGGTACAGTAGGCCACTGCTCTACCTACCTCTGTGTCGTCAAGTATACTATCCATCCATACCTGTGGTGCATTTTAGTTGTTGTGCGCAGAATATATAGTAGGAGGACAGTGCATAATTTTGCTGACCACCAGTATATAATATATAGCAGTACGGTACAGTAGGCCACTGCTCTACCTACCTCTGTGTCGTCAAGTTTACTATCCATCCATACCTGTGGTGCATTTTAGTTGTTGTGCGCAGAATATATAGTAGGAGGACAGTGCATCATTTTGCTGACCACCAGTATATAATATATAGCAGTACGGTACAGTAGGCCACTGCTCTACCTACCTCTGTGTCGTCAAGTATACTATCCATCCATACCTGTGGTGCATTTTAGTTGTTGTGCGCAGTATATATAGTAGGAGGACAGTGCATAATTTTGCTGACCACCAGTATATAATATATAGCAGTACGGTACAGTAGGCCACTGCTCTACCTACCTCTCTGTCGTCAAGTATACTATCCATCCATACCTGTGGTGCATTTTAGTTGTTGTGCGCAGTATATATAGTAGGAGGACAGTGCATAATTTTGCTGACCACCAGTATATAATATATAGCAGTACGGTACAGTAGTCCACTGCTCTACCTACCTCTGTGTTGTCAAGTATACTATCCATCCATACCTGTGGTGCATTTTAGTTGTGCGCAGTATATATAGTGGGAGGACATTGCATAATTTTGCTGACCACCAGTATATAATATATAGCAGTACGGTACAAT
Source organism: Pseudophryne corroboree (assembly GCF_028390025.1). Taxonomy (NCBI): domain Eukaryota; kingdom Metazoa; phylum Chordata; class Amphibia; order Anura; family Myobatrachidae; genus Pseudophryne; species Pseudophryne corroboree. The sequence goes on along the minus strand of NC_086444.1, from coordinate 947,285,101 downwards.
AGGCCATTGCTATTGATATATTACTGGCATATAATTCCACACATTAAAAAATGGAGAACAAAAATGTGGAGGGTAAAATAGGGAAAGATCAAGATCCACTTCCACCTCGTGCTGAAGCTGCTGCCACTAGTCATGGCCGAGACGATAAAATGCCATCAACGTCGTCTGCCAAGGCCGATGCCCAATGTTATAGTAGAGAGCATGTAATATCCAAAAAACAAAAGTTCAGTAAAATGACCCAAAAATCAAAATTAAAAGCGTCTGATGAGAAGCGTAATCTTGCCAATATGCCATTTACGACACGGAGTGGCAAGGAACGGCTGAGGATCTGGCCTATGTTCATGGCTAGTGGTTCAGATTCACATGAGGATGGAAGAACTCATCCTCTCGTTAGAAAACTGCAGTTCTACTCCTAGATGGGCCAGGTGTTTGTGTTGGCCACTTGGGTCGCTTAGCTCAGTCACACAGCTACCTCATTGCACCTCTTTTTTTCTTTGCATCATGTGCTGTTTGGGGACTATTTTTTGAAGTGCCATCCTGTCTGACTCTGCAGTGCCACTCCTAGATGGGCCAGGTGTTTGTGTCGGCCACTTGGGTCGCTTAGCTTAGCCATCCAGCGACTTTGGTGCACCTCTTTTTTTCTTTGCATCATGTGCTGTTTGGGGACTATTTTTTTAAGTGCCATCCTGTCTGACACTGCAGTGCCACTCCTAGATGGCCAGGTGTTTGTGTCGGCCACTTGGGTCGCTTAGCTTAGCCATCCAGCTACCTTGGTGCACCTCTTTTTTTCTTTGCATCATGTGCTGTTTGGGGACTATTTTTTGAAGTGTCATCCTGTCTGACACTGCAGTGCCACTCCTAGATGGGCCAGGTGTTTGTGTCGGCCACTTCTGTCGCTTAGCTTAGCCATCCAGCGACCTTGGTGTGCCTCTTTTTTTTTTTTTTTTTTTTGCATCATGTGCTGTTTGGGGACTATTTTTTGAAGTGCCATCCTGTCTGACACTGCAGTGCCACTCCTAGATGGGCCAGGTCTTTGTGTCGCCCACTTCTGTCGCTTAGCTTAGCCATCCAGCGACCTTGGTGCATCTCTATTTTTTTGTACATCATGTGCTGTTTGGGGACTTTTTTTGAAGTGCCATCCTGTCTGACACTGCAGTGCCACTCCTAGATGGGCCAGGTGTTTGTGTCGGCCACTTGGGTCGCTTAGCTTAGTCATCCAACGACCTCGGTGCAAATTTTAGGACTAAAAATAATATTGTGAGGTGTGAGGTGTTCAGAATAGACTGGAAATGAGTGGAAATTATGGTTATTGAGGTTAATAATACTATGGGATCAAAATGACCCCCAAATTCTATGATTTAAGATGTTTTTAAGTGGTTTTTGTAAAAAAACACCCGAATCCAAAACACACCCGAATCCGACACAAAATTTTCAGGGAGGTTTTGCCAAAACGCGTCCGAATTCAAAACACGACCGCGGAACCGAATCCAAAACCAAAACACAAAACCCAAAAAATGTCCGGTGCACATCACTAAAATATAGGGTGTATAATCAGGTGTATCTCACACATCGCTCAGTACAGTATACAGGGTGTATAATCCCCAGGTGTATTTCACACATCGCTCAGTACAGATTACAGGATGTATAATCACCAGGTGTATAACACACATCGCACCAGGGACGTGCAGTAAGGGGAGGCAGGGGAGGCAGTGCCTCCCCTGTCATTAATATTTAAAATAATCTAAAAAAGATACTTATGACACAAATTTTGTGTCATAAGTTTATGCTTTAACCTTTGAATTATTTTAATAATTTTTTTATTTGTAAAAATCTGCGTTGAAGGTGTTTCGGCGGCACCGGTCTCGGTGCCTCCCGCTGACAATGTAAAAGGGCCGGAAGCGGGGGTCAGGACCAAGCAGCGGGAAGAAAAATACCATTTAAAAAAAGCTCTATAAGCGGCATTTATGAAAATGCCTCTTAGACAGGGGCGTGCGTTCAACCCACATGAAAGCACGCCCTTGTCACTGTGGAGGAGGTGATTGGGCAGTGCGGGTGTGTCAGCTATATGTGGCCATCCTGCTCACTCGTCCCCCAGTCCGTCCCCTAGGTTGCCGCTGAAGGGTGGACACTTTCTTCATTGTCCCCCGGCAGTTCGTGCTCTTCTTGCTGCATAGCTAGGAGCCGCCCAGTGGAGAGCCGCACCGCGCCGCGCCGCACTAACATGACCAAGCCTAGCTTCCCCGCCACCGCTACTGGTAAATCACGTAATTTGGTCATTAAGGCCACCTACACACTGGCGTTACAATTCTATTATATACAATACATGTAATTCCCACAACGCTCAAATGCAAAAAAAAACATTAAAAAAAGTATGAGGGATTCATGTGCATTTAACTTGTACTGTCCTGCAGCTTCTTAACATATAGCATGACAGAGCAGTGGTCAGCATCGCTACCTCAAATAACTGGGGTTGGTTTGATTCCCACCATCTGTGCGTAGAGTTTGTATGTTCTCCCTTGTTGTTCCCAGGTTTCCAATGGGCATTTTGTTTTCTCCCGCACTCCAAAGCAATACTGGTAATTTAACTGCCTTCTGTCAGAATTAACCCTAGCGTGTCTGTGCAGTAGGGTTAGGGATCATACCGTAGATTCCGCTGGGGCTGGGACTGACTAAATATTCTGCTGCACTGTACTGTATGTAAGCTCTGTATCCATAAAACCTGTCAGTAAATCTGTTACCAAACGTGTTTAACTTGAACAAGACAACAACAAACGATTTGTGTGCGTATGGCCCAGGGGAAGGCAACATCTGGAATGCCAACTACTGTGGAACTGTGTGTGCCAGCATGCCCTGCCGATCGCACAGTACAGTATATAGGGTGTATAATCCCCAGATGTATCTCACACATCGCTCAGTACAGATTACAGGATGTATATTCACCAGGTGTATAACACACATCGCACAGTACAGTATATAGGGTGTATAATCCCCAGGTGTATCTCACACATCGCTCAGTACAGATTACAGGATGTATAATCACCAGGTGTATCTCACACATCGCACAGTACAGTATATAGGGTGTATAATCACCAGGTGTATCTCACACATCGCTCAGTACAGATTACAGGATGTATAATCACCAGGTGTATAACACACATCGCACAGTACAGTATATAGGGTGTATAATCCCCAGGTGTATCTCACACATCGCTCAGTACAGATTACAGGATGTATAATCACCAGGTGTATCTCACACATCACACAGTACAATATATAGGGTGTATAATCCCCAGGTGTATCTCACACATCGCTCAATACAGATTACAGGATGTATAATCACCAGGTGTATAACACACATCGCACAGTACAGTATATAGGGTATATAATCCCCAGGTGTATCTCACACATCGCTCAGTACAGATTACAGGATGTATAATCACCAGGTGTATATCACACATCGCATAGTACAGTATATAGGGTGTAGAATCCCCAGGTGTATCTCAACATCACTCAGTACAGATTACAGCTCAGTAAAGTATACAGGGTGTATAATCCCCAGGTGTATCTCACACATCGCTCAGTACAGATTACAGGATGTATAATCACCAGGTGTATAACACACATCGCACAGTACAGTGTATAGGGTGTATAATCCCCAGGTGTATCTCACACATCACTCAGTACAGTATATAGGGTGTATAATTCCCAGGTGTACGTCACACATCACACAGTACAGTATATAGGGTGTATAATCCCCAGGTGTATCTCACACATCGCTCAGTACAGATTACAGGATGTATAATCACCAGGTGTATCTCACACATCGCACAGTACAGTATATAGGGTGTATAATCCCCAGGTGTATCTCACACATCGCTCAGTACAGTATACAGGGTGTATGATCACCAGGTGTATAACACACATCGCACAGTACAGTATATAGGGTGTATAATCCCCAGGTGTATCTCACACATCGCTCAATACAGATTACAGGATGTATAATCACCAGGTGTATAACACACATCGCACAGTACAGTATATAGGGTGTATAATCCCCAGGTGTATCTCACACATCGCTCAGTACAGAATACAGGATGTATAATCACCAGGTGTATCTCACACATCACACAGTACAGTATATAGTGTGTATAATCCCCAGGTGTATCTCACACATCGCTCAGTACAGATTACAGGATGTATAATCACCAGGTGTATAACACACATCGCACAGTACAGTATATAGGGTATATAATCCCCAGGTGTATCTCACACCACGCTCAGTACAGTATACAGGGTGTATAATCCCCAGGTGTATCTCACACATCGTTCAGTACAGATTACAGGATGTATAATCACCAGGTGTATAACACACATCGCACAGTACAGTATATAGGGTATATAATCCCCAGGTGTATCTCACACATCGCTCAGTACAGATTACAGGATGTATAATCACCAGGTGTATAACACACATCGCATAGTACAGTATATAGGGTGTATAATCCCCAGGTGTATCTCACACATCGCTCAGTACAGTATACAGGGTGTATAATCCCCAGGTGTATCTCACACATCGTTCAGTACAGATTACATGATGTATAATCACCAGGTGTATAACACACATCACACAGTACAGTATATAGGGTGTATTATCCCCAGGTGTATCTCACACATCGCTCAGTACAGTATATAGGGTGTATAATACTCAGGTGTATCTCACACATCACACAGTACAGTATATAGGGTGTATAATCCCCAGGTGTATCTCACACATCGCTCAGTACAGTATATAGGGTGTATAATCCCCAGGTGTATCTCACACATCGCTCAGTACAGATTACAGGATGTATAATCACCAGGTGTATCTCACACATCACAGAGTACAGTATATAGGGTGTATAATCCCCAGGTGTATCTCACACATCGCTCAGTACAGTATATAGGGTGTATAATACTCAGGTGTATCTCACACATCACACAGTACAGTATATATGGTGTATAATCCCCAGGTGTATCTCACACATCGCTCAGTACTGATTACAGGATGTATAATCACCAGGTGTATAACACACATAGCACAGTACAGTATATAGGATGTATAATCCCCAGGTGTATCTCACACATCACACAGTACAGTATATAGGGTGTATAATCCCCAGGTGTATCTCACACATCGCTCAGTACAGATTACAGGATGTATACTCACCAAGTGTATAACACACATCGCACAGTACAGTATATAGGGTATATAATCCCCAGGTGTATCTCACACATCGCTCAGTACAGATTACAGGATGTATAATCACCAGGTGTATAACACACATCGCATAGTACAGTATATAGGGTGTATAATCCCCAGGTGTATCTCACACATCGCTCAGTACAGATTACAGGATGTATAATCACCAGGTGTATAACACACGTCGCACAGTACAGTATACATACTGGTCACAACAATGCAGCAGATATTGAGCACTGATCAGGATACTAGAATAGACACAGAGCTGTAAGATACAGCAATGGCCTACTGTACTGTACTATATATGTATACTGCTGGTCACCAAAATGCTGCACTGTCCTACTATATACTGCTCACAATACTGCAGCACAGATATGATATGGAATGGATACTTGCAGTGACACAGAGCTGAAAGATACAGCAATGGCCTACTGTACAACTATATACTGTTGGTCACCAAAATGCTGCACTGTAATACTATATATACTGTTCACAATAATGCAGCACAGATACGGAATGGATACTTGCAGTGACACGGAGCTGCAAGATACAGCAATGGCCTACTGTACTGTACTACTATAATTAATTATATACTGGTGGTCCCCAGTCCCCACAATAAAGCACACTGAGCACAGATATTTGCAGCACACTGAGCACAGATATGGAGCGTTTTCAGGCAGAGTACGTAGATATTTTCAGCACACTGAGCACAGATATTTACAGCACACTGAGCACAGATATTTGCAGCACACTGAGCACAGATTACGGAGCTTTTCAGGGAGAGAACGCAGCCACGTCCTCTTCATTCAATCTCCAATGCACGAGTGAAAATGGCGGCGACGCACGGGTCTTCATATAGAATACGAATCTCGCAGGTTAACCAAGCAAGGCGGGAAGATCCGAGGCTGCCTCGGAACCGTGTAAAATAGGTGAAGTTCGGGGGGGTTCGGATCTCAACGAACCGAACCCTCTCATCTCTAGAAATAACCCACCCAAATCTAACTCTCTCTGCAAATGTTATATCTGACCCCCCCCCCCCCCCCCCTGCAGTGCACATGGTTTTTCCCAATTGCTAACAAACTTGCTGCTGCGATCAACTCAGAATTACCCCCCATGTGCACTGCAGGGGGGCAGATATAACATTTGCAGTGAGTTATGTTTGGGTGGGTTATATTGTTTCAGTGCAGGGTAAATACTGTCTGCTTTATTTTTACACTGCAATTTAAATTTCAGTTTGAACACACCCCACCCAAATCTAACTCTCTCTGCACATGTTACATCTGCCTCAACCGCAGTGCTCATTGGCCCTCATTCCGAGTTGATCACACGTAGTAACATTTTGCTGCTCATACGATAAACTTGACGCCGCCTATGGGGGGGTGTATTTAAGCATAGCAGGGCTGCGATCGCTTGTGCAGCCCTGCTATGCTAAAATAGTTTCCTGCAAAACAAGACCAGGGTCAGACCTACTTACCCTGTGCAGCGGATCCAGTGACGAAGGTCCTGGAATTGACTTCAGACACCCGCCCTCCAAACACCTGGACACGCCTGCGTCCACCTCACCATGCCTGGAAAACGGTCAGTTGACGAACCCCGGAATGCCTCCCACCTATCAATCTTCTTGCGATCGCCGCTGCGATTACTTTTTCCACTGGCAATTCCGCGCGTGCACAATGCGTCCGCCAAGCATGTGCAGTTCCGACTCGTTCGCACCACTGCGACAAACTGCAGCGTGTGAACTGGGTAGAAATGACCCCCATGGTTTTGCCAAACTGCTAACAAATTTGCTGCTGCAATCAACTCTGAATTAGGCCCCACGTGCATATAAGGAGCCGCGTGTCGCCGCCATTTTCACTCCGGCATTGGAGAGTGTAGAGAGAGAGGACGCGTCTCCGTCCTCAGTGTCCTGCAACAGTTCAGTGGTAGTGTCTTGTGCTGCATCAGTCCAGTCACAGTGGTTGTGTCCTCTGCTGCCATATGTCCAGTGCTGCTGTATAAGTCCAGTCCAGAGGTGCTGTCTTGTGCTGCATCAGTCCAGTGGTGGTGTCTTGTGCTGCATCAGTCCAGTCACAGTGGTGGTGTCCTCTACTGCCATATGTCCAGTGCTGCTGTATAAGTCCAGTCCATTGCAGTGGTGCTTTGTTGTCCTGCATCAGTCCAGTGGTAGTGTCTTGTGCTGCATCAGTCCAGTCACAGTGGTGGTGTCCTCTGCTGCCATATGTCCAGTGCTGCTGTATAAGTCCAGTCCAGAGGTGCTGTCTTGTGCTGCATCAGTCCAGTGGTGGTGTCTTGTGCTGCATCAGTCCAGTCACAGTGGTGGTGTCCTCTGCTGCCATATGTCCAGTGTTGCTGTATAAGTCCAGTCCATTGCAGTGGTGCTGTGTTATCCTGCATCAGTCCAGTGGTGGTGTCCCTGTGCTGCTGTATATGTCCAGTGGTACTTCCGTATATGTGCAGTGATACTGCCATATATGTCCAGTGATACAACCATGTATGTCCAGCGGTACTGCCGTATAAATCCAGTAGTACTGCCGTATAATTCCAGTGATACTGCCATATAATTCCAGTGGTACTGGCGTATAATTCCAGTCCAGTGATACTGCTGTATATGTCCTGTGGTACTGCCGTATAATTCCAGTGATACTGCCGTATAATTCCAGTGGTACTGGTGTATAATTCCAGCGGTACTGGCGTATAAATCCAGTCCAGTGATACTGCCGTATATGTCCAATGGTACTGCCATATAATTCCAGTGGTACTGGCGTATAAGTCCAGTCCAGTGGTGCTTTCTTATGCTGCATTAGTCCAGTGGTAGTGTCCTGTGCTGTATATTATTTACTCCAAATAAAAGGGCTATATACATTACTTATATTATTATCCAAATAATTTTTACAGGGTTTGCCCTGTGTGGTGTAGGGATATGCTGTGCTGCATATTATTATAATAGCTCCAAATAAAAGGGTTATTATTATTCAAATTAATTTTACAGGCTTTGCCGTGTGTGTGTGTGGTTTAGGGGTACGCTTTCCTGTGCCACCAATATTGTGCGTGTATTACATCTGGGAAAATTCCAACACGTCCCATGTTGTTTGTGCCACACACTTGTGCCACTTAGCTTAGTCATACAGCTACATGATTGCACCTCTTTTTCTTCTTTGCATGATGTGCTGTTTGAGGCCTAGTTTTTTTAAGTGCCATCCTGTCTGCAACTGCAGTGCCACTCCTAGATAGGGCAGGTGTTTGTGCCGCACACTTGTGTCGCGTAGCTTAGTCATACAGCTACCTAATTGCACCTCTTTTTCTTCTTTGCTGTTTGGGGCCTATGTTTTTAACTCTGCCATCCTGTCTGCCACTGCAGTGTCACTCCTAGATGGGTCAGGTGTTTGTGCTGCACACTTGTGTCGCTTAGCTTAGTCATCCAGCCACCTCGGTGCAACCTTTTGGCCTAAAAACAATATTGTGAGGTGCGAGGTGTTCAGAATAGACTGGAAATGAGTGGAAATGAATATTATTGAGGTTAATAATACCGTAGGCTCAAAATTACCCCCAAATTTTCAAAAAATCATCCAGATCCAAAACCAAAACCAAAACACGAAAGAGTGGTTTTGGCAAAACCAATCCAGATCCAAAACACAAGCATAGAACCAAAACACAAAACACGAAAAGTGCCAGCCGCACATCTCTAGTTCAAACTGAAATCTAAATTGCAGTATAAAAATAAATCAGCCAGTTTTACCCTGCATAGAAACAAAATAACCCACACAAATCTAAAGGGCAGTACACATGGGGATAGATGTGTGCTGAGCGATCTGTCACAGACCGCTCAGCACACATCTCTCCCCCCCACTCAGCACAGCTCGATGTGTGCTGAGTGAGGGGACGATGACAGGGGGGCCGCTCATTTCACCCAGTGTGTGAAATGAGCGATGTGCTAGAGTGTGCCTGCATGCAGGCCAATCTAGCACTGGCGATAGCGACGCGCAGGGCCGTGCATCGCTATTGTTGTGGGGCATGCACACTGAGAGATCTAGTCAGATTGCTTAGATTTTAAGCATGGATCCCTCTGTGTGTACCCCTCTTTACTCTCTCTGCACATGTTATATCTGCCCCCATCCCCTTCAGTGCATATGGTTTTGTTATATATTGGTTAAATGCTATTTTGCAATCAACCTTGAATTAGGCCCTATGGGGTCTATTTATGAAGCAGTGAAAAGTGTGGAAAAGTGAGGCAGCTGAGAACTTGCCCATGGCAAATTTTCATTTTTCTACTGGTTTTGTCTCTTTTCATGGTTTTAAATTTATTTTAGTGTATATTTTTATTCTGGCCTCCCTAATTGTTGTTTGGGAGGCAGTGCTGGATGCCTGATTCTTATTTCAAAGGTTTTTACCTTTTTTATTGGCTTTTCATTTTTTTACTGGTATTTTCATTTTTTCACTGGTTTTGTCTTTGTTTCATGTTTTGCTCATTTACTTTAGTGTATATTTTTATCCTGGCCTTGCTAGTTGTTGTTTGGGAGGCAGTGCTGCATGACTGATCTTTTTTCATTGACTGTTTACTTTTTTAAAGGTTTTTAATTTTTTTACTGGTATTTTCATTTTTTTACTGTTTTTTTTCATGTTCTGTTCATTTATTTTAGTGTATATTTTTATTATGGCCTCCCTAACTGTTGTTTGGGTAGCAGTTGTGGATCCATGATTCTTTTTTAATGGCTTTTTCCTTTTTTATGGCTTGTTATTTTTTTACTGATATTTTTATTTATTTTACTTGTTTTGTCATTTTTCATGTTTTGTTCATTTATTTTAGTGTATGTTTTTATTCTGGCCTCCCTAGTTGTTGTTTGGGAGACAGTGCTGGATGACATCTTTTTTTCTATGACTGTTTTCTTTTTTAATAGCTTTTCATTTTTTACTGTTTTTTTTTTACTGGTTTTGACTTTTTTCATGTTTTGTTTATTTATTTTAGTGTATATATTTATTCTGGGGCCCCTAATTGTTGTTTGGGAAGGAGCTCTGGATGACTGATCTTTTTCAACCACGTTTTCCCTTTTTAATGGCGTATCATTTTGTTACTGGTATTTTTATTTTTATTTTTACTGGTCTTGTCTTTTTTCATGGTTTTGCATTTATTTTAGTGTATAATTTTACTCTGGCCTCCCTAACTGTTGTTTGGGAGGCAGTGCTGAATTCCTATTTCTCATTTCAAAGGATTTTTTCATTTTTAATGGCATTTCATTTTTTTACTGGTATTTTTATATTTTTTTACTAGTTTTGTCTTTTTTCATGTTTTGTTCATGTATTTTAGTGTATATTTTTATTCTGGCCTCCCTAACTGTTGTTTGGGAGGCAGTACTGGATTCCTTATTCTTATTTCAAAGGATTATTCCTTTTTTAATGGCTTTTCATTTTTTTACTGGTATTTTCATTTTTTTTAATGGTTTTGTCATTTTTTCATGCTTTGTTCATTTATTTTAGTGCATATTTTTATTTTGGCATCCCTATATGTTGTTTGGGAAGCAGTGCTGGATGACTGATCTTTTTTCAATGGATTTTTCCTTTTTTATTAGCTTTTTATTTTTTTACTGTTTTGGTCTTTTTTCATGGTCTTACATTTATATTAGTGTATATTTTTTTTCTGGCCTCCTATCTGTTATTTGGGAAGCAGTGCTGGATGCATAATTCTTTTTTCAATGGCTTTTTCCTTTTTTATTAGCTTTTTATTTTTTTTTTACTGGTTTTGTCTTTTTCATGGTCTTACATTTATTTTAGTGTATATTTTTATTCTGGTTTCCCTAATTTTTGTTTGGGAGGCAGTGCTGGATGACTGTTCTTTTTTCAATTACTTTTTTGCTTTTTAATAGCTTTTCATTTTGTTTACTGGTATTTTCATTTTTTACTGGTTTTGTCTTTTTTATGGTCTTACATTTATTTTAGTGTATATTTTTATTCTTGCCTCCCTAACTGTTGTTTGGGAGGCAGTGCTGAATTCCTATTTCTCATTTCAAAGGATTTTTCCATTTTTAATAGCATTTCATTTTTTTACTGGTATTTTCATTTTTTACTGGTTTTGTCTTTTTTATGGTTTACATTTATTTTAGTGTATATTTTTTTCTGGCCTCCTATCTGTTATTTGGGAAGCAGTGCTGGATGCATAATTCTTTTTTCAATGGCTTTTTCCTTTTTTATTAGCTTTTTATTTTTTTTACTGGTTTTATCTTTTTCATGGTCTTACATTTATTTTAGTGTATATTTTTATTCTGGCTTCCCTAATTTTTGTTTGGGAGGCAGTGCTGGATGACTGTTCTTTTTTGCTTTTTAATAGCTTTTCATTTTTTTTACTGGTATTTTCATTTTTTACTGGTTTTGTCTTTTTTTATGGTCTTACATTTATTTTAGTGTATATTTTTTTCTGGCCTCCTATCTGTTATTTGGGAAGCAGCGCTGGTTGCATGATTATTTTTTTCAATGGCTTTTTCCTTTTCATTTGTTTACTAGTTTTGTCTTTTTTTCATGGTTTTACATTTATTTTAGTGTATATTTTTATTCTGGCCTCCCTAGTTGTTGTTTGGGAAGCAGTGCTAGATGCCTGATTCTTTTTTCAATGTTTTGGGGGTTTTTTTCAATTTTTTTTACTGGTATTTTAATTTTTTTTTACTGGTCTTGTCTTTTTTCATGTTTTGTTTATTTATTTAGTGCACATTTTCTTTCTGGTATCCATAATTGTTGTTTGGGAGGCAGTGCTGGATGACTGATTTTTTTTACTTTTTCCCTTTTTAATGGCTTTTCATTTTTTTACCCTGTTCAAAGATACATTTCTTCAACTTGCAAAACATTTGGTTGTCTCAAAGCTGGCTGGATACTTCTTTCACATTGTAGTGTCTATGCTTATATTGGATTGGGCATGATTAAAAAATTGTATTATTCACATTACCTGATGTATCGATATATCAATAAAAGTTAACTGTATTTGCATGACAAATGGTTGGAAGTTAATGGCCTTGGTGCTATTTCTTTAGAGCCACAAAACTTCAGAGACAAGCTGTTAATAGCCCTAGGATCCAGTATGGGACAGTAATTAGAGGTTGAAGTTTGTGTATAACACAGCAGGTGTCCACCCTGCAACCTACTAAAGACACTATGTCTAACAAGGTGTGTAACCTTTTTCCAAGAACTGCTAAGAGCTTGTGTACACAGTCCCACTTCAGCCAGCTTCAAGCAAACAATTAAAAGATAAGGGAATTCACCCTTGCCAGAGTGAATCAGAAATCCAAAGAGTATACATTGAGATTCACTCCAGTCTGCTTTTGGGAGGGCTAAAGTAATCCCAAATAGGTGGGGGAAGCTGCAGCATGGAGTAGCTTTAAGTATCGGAAACTGACTCTGGAAATATGTTATTATTGTGAGGTGTCTCCAGTGAGGGACTGGATCCTATAATGTTCCCAGCACTCAATGTATATAATGTTCCTCACTCAACCAGCATTCTGGCCTACAGGTGACTAGAACATTGTTTTTCTCCCTATTTTATTTCTTAAAATTGCAATTACTTGTGTGACTATTTAAACTATTATATTCTTGTAACCTTTCTCTTTCTCTAACTATAAACGTTGAAGTTTTGACTTGGATTAAAAATCTTAATCTTAGTTCTGGATTGTGTGTTTTCATACCCAAACCCAGAGAGGCTCATGTTACCTACTTTTTACATATATAATTGTGTTTGGGGGTGAGAGCGGGAGCTCACGCTGGGTTTGACCCAAAAGGTACTTCTGCTGGTGCCAGTTACCGTGTTGATTTACCACATACGCTGAGGTAATCAGTAAGGTGTCATGGGCAGTGTTCCTAGATTGGTGTGTCTGGGGAATTGCTGTGCCTGGAGTCATGATATACATGCTAGTGATGAGAGGTTAAAACCTTGGAACAGATCAAAATGTCTTATAGGTAGACAACATTTATGCAAGAGATCCTGGAATATGCTGTTGATATAATTTTGGAAAACCGCTGGTGCATTACTCAGTCAAAATGCAATAACCAAATATTCACAATGACAATAATGGTTGTTAACTGCTGTCTTCCACTTACCCCCAGATCTGATTTTTACCAAGTTGTAGGCTCCACATAGATTCAACTTGAAAAAAAACCTTGGCCACCTTAATGCGATCAAAGAGCTTTTACTGTAATGGCATTTAATCTTCCATAACTGATACAGGATCTGAGACCCCCATCTTTTTTTTTTACAAAATAGAGTGCTATTCCCACAGGTGACTTGGGTTTTAGGAAGCGACAAGGGGAAGACTAGTTCTCGAGGGGGCATTTTCACAGGTAATTCCAGTACCAAAATAATTTACAGGATTACCAGACTGCAATCCTGGGATCCCTCTATTAATTTCAGTATTGGGATTGAGAAAAACAATTTAAAAGATTCTAAAGCAGCCCAAATCTCCACATTGGAAATAATTAGTTAACTAGATGATGATGATGATGATGATGTAATGCAAACTGCATTATTCTAAAAAATGTTGGAGTCTTTTTCATTTGCTGAAAGTATGACCTAAGAAAAAGCAGGGCATTCAGGGTCAGAGAAAGAATGTTCAGGCTTTTCATTAGTGGGTGGAAAAACAGTGGGTACTGGTATATCAATAGCAAGTTATGGCCTCTTTTGCCCTCCCCCTTGAACATATTATATATAATATCCAGACATTAATAGAACACCGCAAGAAAATGGATTTGGACACAATTCTTCTTTATACCATATTCATGCACTTAGTTTGAGAACTCATTGTTCAGTTACAATACCCTTTATTAAATAACACATTTCAATATGCTGCCATACCCAGGATTCAAACCTGTAACCTCTTTCATTCCAGTCAAGCGCCCTATTTATTGTTCTATTTGATTCTGCATAAAAACTATGAGAACTATATGAAGCTGCTTGTACTTTGTAAAACAATAATCAGCATTGCAATTGAGCAGATCTATGTAGTGTGCAGTCACACATCCAATCCCTTGCAGCTGCATCTGCTCAGCTGCAATGCTGATCTTTCCCCCCCCCCCCCCCCCCACAAAGTACAAGGTAAGCTTCAAGTAGAATTATTTAGCTTTATATGGAGGGTCAGATAGCTCATGAATAGAGTGTCTGACTGCAATGCCACAATCAATAGGTTTGAGTCCTGGGTATGTCAGCATCTTGAAATGTAATAAAGGACAGTGTGACTGAATAACAAAGAGCTCTCAAGTTAAGTTCATGAATGTTGTATAGGTACTAGAGACTAAAGGGGCGGTGAAAGGAGACAGGGGTGGGCAGGAGATGCTGGGCTTCAAAAAGGGGGAAGCTGCAAGTGAAAGTAAATAAAACAGATAATTGACAAGTATCGCCGACAGCGCCCACTACCCTGCAGTGCTATGTGCAGTGTTGCACACAACTAGTTACAGCCCTGGTCTTCTTTATTCCAGTTAAATACATTTTTGGCCGTGCTGGTTCCATTGCTTTTTTTATTTCAAGATTAATTATTTGCTTTAAAATACAAATCTTTGTCTGGGGCTGGCCTGAGTCCGGCTCTTCATGGGACATTTCTTACAGATCCTCCTCATGAATCTCTAGTATAGTTGTGCCTGGTTCATTTATGCATATTGTTAGCCTCTTAACCCTTTTTTATTTTGCTTCCTTATTGTTGTTTTCAACATTCAAATAATTATAAATAGGATTCTGCAAGTATTTGAAAACTACTAAAATGTCTACTTTGTACCATTAACCTATTTGTTTTTTAAGGCATGACACATACTGCTTGTAAACATAGATTTATGTTTCTGTAATTTACTCATGAGAAACTTTAGAATGGCATCTTATACACAATCTATACACAAATTTGCGTCCTGTCAACACAAGGCTTCTACAGCTTGGAGACAGTGCATCCTCTATTTCAGCAAGAATCTTGATATTGTGTTCTTCCTATGATACAGGATATTTAAAATCAATCAGTTCTTTTTGAATGGAGATCTTTGAAGTGATAAATTGTTCAAGCATTGCCAACAGTGGTTTCCCTCTAGTTTTGCAATCCGCTGTTACTGACAATTCTTAGCCTTTCTCAGCTTTTATATATTTTTTTAGAATTACATATTTTTTTGTGGGAGACCTTTTGAACATAAAAACTATTTTTTAAACTTTTTTGACAAATTCATTTATGTTTTTCTCATTAGATAGGTGAAAGATACTGTTTTAATTTGAAGCTGTAAGTACAGTTAAGACCATGTCCATTTCTTCAGCTGTGATATCACTTGCTGGTTTAGCTGTGTCAAAATATTTGTCATAACCATCACAATCTATATTCAGGATCAGCGACAGTGGGGTCAAAGAGGACACCTGTATCGGGCCCCAAAGATCAGAGAGGCCCCAAGGATACGCCACTTAGTGCCCGGCAAGGATGTAAGCCTTCTTGTCCAAATAGGGCAGTGAGATGTAGGTGGTGTGGGCGCAGCCTCAGAGTGACAGGAGCCTCTCACACACAGTTACTCCATGGCACGAGTGTGCACCTGCTCTACTGGTTCTAGCTCTGTTGCAGGCAGTTACAGGACAAAACCATTTCCATATTATCTCTCAGTTGCTTTAGTGCTCGCTTTTCATAATTTTTGAGATTACTACTTGATTTACCATTCACTGCTTGTAAGTTCCCCACACAGAGGACTTAAATTACCTTCAAAATATTACCCACAAGAATCGAGGAGTAGCCAAATAGATATGTTCTATCAATTGGTGAAGAAGGACCTCTGTGTGGAGAACTTACAAGCAGGGAATGGTAAATCAAGTAGTAATCTCACAAATTTTTAAAAGCAAGTACTAAAGCAACTGAGAGATAATATGGAATTGGAATTGGTTTTGAGACAAGCCGATAAAGAAGGAGGGCTTGTGATAATGAATAGGAGTGATTACGAGACACAGATTCATACCAGAAACTCAAGAAAGATCCCACCACTGATTTTGTGGAAGAGTTGAGGCCAATATTTGTTGAAGCATTACATGGAGGGATAATTTGTAAGGATGAATATCAGTTTTTGATCAAGAATCATCCAATTATTCCAGTTTTTTATTTTTTACCGAAAATCTATAAGCAGTTAAAAAAAACCCTGGGAGACCAATAGTTGCTGGGATAGGTTCACTTACGGCTAACATTTTGGAGTACGTAGAGGTATTTTTGAAGAAATATGTGCCACATCTTAACTCTTATATTAAGGATACCACATAGGTTTAACAGATTTTAAAGAATATGGAATGGAAGGAAGGTTATCTATGGGTGACCATAGATGTACAATCCTTGTACACCTCAATTAATCACAGGAAGGGGATCAAATCCTGCAGGGATTTTTTGATGTTGGATATGGATTTGAATGACAGGCACAAGGGGGTATATTTACTAAAATTCGTATTTGTACCGATTTGGAGTGAGATTCATCACGAATAACATCGAATGTGTAAGTGTGCAACTTTTTGAATTGGTTACGCCTCATTTACTAAGCTGTCGTATTTTTATTATTCGTGTTTTCCGATGTCGATGTAATTTGTGGTTTTGTAAGGTAGAATGCGGCCCATTTAGTAGTTTTGCGGGCGTGTTATGAGGTTTTCTTACGACTGCGTCACATTTCGGTTACGGCAGTGTTTGTCCGTTCACGGACGCGTTTTTTTCCAAAGTTTCGTTTTTGTCACTCGTCCGTGATTGGTTTGATTCGTGATGGAGGAGTGTCTGTGCACATTACTATAAAAACGCCCCAAACCATCCGAACCTCGTGGGTTTAGCTAGGGAGAGGTGAGAGGAAGGTGTGTTAGGAGTTGGTGAGTAGTTTGGAGTTTTTGGTGGTTTTGAGGAGGTTCTTTGTGATTGTTGAGTGCTGTACTGTGTGTGTAAGTAGTCTTGTCATACTTGTTGTGTAGTTATTTAAAAGTCTGTCTAGTTTTTTGTCATTGTTTTTTATTTCACGTCTATTGTCATTGTTTGTGAGTGAGTGAGTGAGTGAGTGAGTGTGTGTGTGTTTGGTGTGTGGTGTGTAGTGGTAGTGGAGGAGTGTGTTTACTGTTTTTTTTTCTCAGTGTTATTTGTTGTTTGTCCTGATTATGTCCCAGTCAGAGGTGAGTGTGGTGGAGGAGGTGAGTGAGAGGGAGGAGGTGAGTGAGGTGGAGGAGGTGAGTGAGAGGGAGGAGGTGAGTGAGGTGGAGGAGGTGAGTGAGAGGGAGGAGGTTAGTGAGGTGGAGGAGGTTAGTGAGGATGAGGGGCAGGTTGTTGCTGCGACCTCCAGTGATAGTGATGGTGTTGTGGCTCCGCAGCCACGCACCACTACAAAGACTGGCCGCAATGTCAAATTTAGCTACGCTGAAAATATGGCTTTGGTGCGGGAGCTGATGAGGCATCATCGGCAGTCGTTTGGCCATGATGCTGCAAAGGTGTCGTCACGCAGGAAGAGTGTTCTGTGGGGGAAGGTCATTGCGGCTGTGAATAGTGAGGGTGTGGTGAGGCGGACCGAGGACACGTGTCGTGAGCGTTTCTACGACATAAAGCGCCGTGTCAAGGCGAAGATGGCCAAGGAGGCTAAATCGGCCCGCCAAACCGGGGGTGGACACCCCTTCCGTGCATCTTACCGTGATTGGGAGGAGCCTGTGCGTGCACTCATTCCGCCAGAAGTGGTTGGTGCCACTCATGTCCGGGATTCGGATCGGCCAAGGCAGGATGGTGAGTTATTTGTGTTATTTTTGTAACAATTTAAACATGTGTGCTTTGTCCTTAGTTGTCTGAAATGTCTTCTAGATAATTGTGGTTGTCAATTTGTTCATTCTTCTAATGTGTTGGTGATGTAGTGCAGGCCTGGCCAACCTGTGGCTCTCCAGCTGTTGTAAAACTACAAGTCCCATCATGCCTTGCCACAGTTTTGCTATTAGGGAATGCTAAAACTGTGGCAGGGCATGCTGGGATGTGTAGTTTCACTACATCTGGAGAGCCACAGGTTGGCCAGGCCTGATGTACTGTTATTCTCAATTATGTTTTTTTGATAATAATAATTTTTTTTTTTTTTTTCTGGTTGCCTTGGAGTTTTTCTGGTGTTTTATGTCAAAAGTAAATGTTTGTTGGTGTATTTTAAAGAAGTTTTTTTTTCTACAAAGGTTTTTTGTAAATACATTTCATAGCATTTATGTTTATTGTGTGTTGTTCTGGGTTGCCCTTTGTGTGCTTGATGTGTTTTTTAATGCATATTTGGTTGTGACGTTTCCAATTTTTTGCAGAAATTTTTGTCTAGTGTTTTATTATTAGTATCAAAAATTGGGACCTTAGCGTGCAATATTGTGGTTTTGTCAAGCTACGACGTTTTGGTTTTAAGTAGTATAATTGTTTGCATTATGCGCCTTTGTGTATGGTTTTTTTTACGTAATTTTTGCTAATCTAAAGAATACACACCCTATGAAGTCAGGCAGAAAAGCATAAGCATCGTTTAGTTTAATTCTCATCAGTTACCACATACATTTACATCACAATAAGGAATTTGCATAAGCATATCACCAAAATAGTATGTTCATAAGGACATTCTTCATATTTCTACAGTACGCCAGAGAAGCAGCACAGCCAGGCCACAGCCAACACTGCCAAGAGATGCAGATGGTGGCAATGCCGGTAAGATTTAACTGTAAATACATATTCTGCAAACACATAGAAACACAAAATGTTAATGATTATCTTATCACATAGGTTCTTCTTCGGCAAATCCACCTACACTAAGGCGCCCATCACAGGGCTCGGTTACTGTGGCAACGAGGCCACCCAAGAGACGCCGTCTTGAGGCTCCAGCTCCAGCACCAGCATCACCACCCCAACGGCACATCTCCGCGGTGTCGGCCGTGCCACCACTAGCTCTTTTGGCCAACCCCCAAAGTGAGGATCCACAATCCCCTCAGTTGTCTGGTGAGTAAACATAACAATTACGTGTAAATAAGTAAACAAACTGTGGTGTAGATTTATTAACCTGGAGAAGGCATAAGGAAGTGAAAAAACACTGATATGTGCAAGGTGATAAAGGCAGCAGTACAAAATAAACACAACTGTTAATGTACATATTGGATCTGTTTGCCTTGTGCCTTTATCACCTTGCACATATCACTGGATTTTCACTTCCTTATGCCTTCTCAAGGTTTATACATCTGCCCCACTGTTAGTACATAGAAAATAAAAATACACTAATGACCAGTCATCCTTGCAATAATCAACAAGCAGATGGTGTTAAGGTATTTTTAGATGGATAATTGTCAGATGTGATGTTGGCCATATGAACACATTTTTGTCACATAATTTTTGGAGTAAAAAATCAACATAAATGTTAAGTCTCATCCAATTGTTTTGCATGGCCAACAACACCACTTCTAAACATAGGGCACCTTAATAATTTTTCATCCATTGCTAATGTGTACATTTTAGGCCACTATATTTGTTTACGTTTTTGCAAGACCACTGACTGCCATGAACAATGTATGAGTGTATTGGTCAACACATTTATTGTATTGTGTGTTGTTCCAAAGGAAGCTTCATACCCAATATGTAAATGTAGTACTTTGTATTTGTTAGAGTTCTTCGTGTTTAAACAGTAATTATGGCTCTGAATCCTACTATTCCCAAAAATTTTAAACAACTGAGTAGTGAACGTTAGAAGCCACATATTTATAAAAAAAGGTGAGCAACATAGTTAAGTTTATGCCACAATCTATTTAGCAATTACAACATTAATATTAAGAAGTAATGCATGTTGACGTAAAGACCAATGCTACATATTTACTAAATAGTGTCTGTCTTCAACCCCATACAGACCCAGCCATCATCACCGAGGATGACCAGCAGGAACGTGACCAGGAGACCATCACACTCCACCTGCAGCCCATCAATCCAACTCAGCCAACCACGCCGCAGGACATACCCCAACCACCCCAAACATCCCACAGCCCCCAATTGAGCACAACACAAGTTGACACACAAATGGGCCCTGAGTTTTGGAGCCGTTGGGCATCACAACAGGCGCAACACTACGCGTGCCTCACCACCCACAGCCAATACCTGTCAAGTCTGCCCCATCATTTGCCTAGACTGAGTCACAACTCAGGCAGACTTATAGTGCAGGTGGGCAGAATCGCTAACTCCATGGAGCAGATGAGGGCAGACAACAGCCAAATGCAAACAAACCTACAGCGCATCTTGGATGATCAGCAGCGGCAGCAACAATCACTTATCCAGATCATACAACACAATCAAATGATCAACGACAACCTATCACGCATGATAGCTAACAACACTGCCGCTAATACTCAGCTCACAGCAAGCTTGAACATTCTAAGTCAAAGCCTTAGTGTGTTGGCATCACACCATGCCACATCTAGTTCTGGGACAACGACACCAAGCCACACCCCAGTTCATTCCCCAGTCCGACGCTCAAGTCGAACCCGCACCAACGAGCCAGCACAATCCTCGGCACCCAGCACACAAAAAAAACACAAATAATAATGGTTGGTCAGAATATGTTGACCATTACAATGTTTTTTCTTTTTTATTTGTCACAAAAATTTGTGTGTTAAAATTAATAAATTGTGAACATGCAATATGTGTATTGTTTAATTAGCTCCACAAACCACATGCACATTAGTGTCTTGGGCCAGATGTGGATTGTTAGAAATATATTGCCTGCCCCTAGGTGTCCTCAGCTCAACATGTGTCTAATCTATGTCACCCAGCACATTGTCCATGGCCGCAAGATCAGATAAAGCTACCCTGACTGCATACCACTGCGACTCCTGGGTAGGGAAGCAGAGAGAGGCATCTATGTAGCCATCCAAGACATCCAAAACCTGAGTGGCCATTCAAAAATTAAAGGTGAGTGTCATGACCTGTAATCAATACAATACTGTTTTCTATTACATTACAGAAGCACCACTTAGACATAGACGTGTATGTATGTTTTAACTCACCTGAATTAAATATTTTTAAAAGGTGGCCTGTGAGATACTAATTACATCGCCAGTCACAGGCTGGAAGCTGCCAGTAGCCATAAAGTGCAACACAGGCAGGAGTTTGTGCAGGCCTGAGACAGAGCGACAGCGTACTGTCTCAGGGTCTAGGTTCAGTTTGACAAGGTCATACAGAGGGAAAATATTATTTACATTTAGTCTGAGCATCTGTATAACATGGTCATCAGCAATTGTGTTATCGTTTAAACGCCCACTGAAAAAACAAGCCATGGCCAGCCTACGCGGAACATGTACAACCTGCTTACCCTGTTGATTTTCCTGGCCTGGGTTTATTGTAGCCTCATGGAGCAGTGTCAGGTATCCCCCAGCAAACAAGACAGCAGTACTACACACAGTAGCAGCCATTTCAGATTGAGAGTGGTGAAAAATGTGTTGGGGCCCCTTTTAAAGGTCCAAAAAGTCAGGTGTGACTAATGTAGAATTGACAACACATGTAAACACGCTTCTCAAAAGCAGGTCTACTTTTTTTTAGGCTTTTTGTACGATTAGTAATTTTTTGCGGCCGCAATTCCATTTTCACGGTAGAGATTTCAAATACGAATGCTTAGCAAATGACCGAGTTCTAGATCTAAACAGCCGCGTTTGACCGATGGTGTATTCATTCGTATTTTTACTACACAGCCGTAATAAAAATATGAATGCCCTCATCACTGCCGAGATTTGTGCTTAGTAAATTCCCGAGATGACATTTTGAAGAAAAAATACCAAATCGGTCAAAATCGGGAGCTTAGTAAATATACCCCAAGGAGTTTATTTGTGTTTTAATCAATTTTATCCCTACACATAATTATTTTAAGTTTCTTGATCAATTTTTTATTCAGGTCTGTGGAATAATGATGGGGACAGTTTCTGCCCCAAGCTTTGCGAATTTACATATAGGGAGCGGAAATATATTTATGAGACCAACCCCTTTTTGGAGAATCTGGTGCTTTTTAAACGTTATATCGATGACATCCTAATTATATGTAATAGTGGATACTTTTAATCTTTTTATGTCTCATATTATGAGAAATTATTATACTTTAAATTTTACATGCAAAACAAGCTATGATGAAATTGAATACCTGGATCTTGTCCTAAGTAGCAAGGATAATAAAGTAATTACTACAAATTTTATTAAGAAGGTGGATACCAATTCCTATGTACATTTTATGAGTGGTCATGCATCTCACTGGGAAATGAACATTCCTTACTCTCAATTGTGTAGGGTAAAAAGAAACTGTAGTGAGGAAGTGAAGTGGAAACAGCAATTACAAATATACATACAATGTTTCGAGGAAAGAGGATACCCTAAAATACTTTTGGAGGAAGCAACTAGGAAGATGGAATTGACTCTTGGAGAAGACCTTCTGGTATATAAAAATAAGGAAGTCGGGACGAAGACTATTAATTTTATTACACCATTTAATGAATGAGAAAAGGATATACGGAGAGTTTTTGCAAAACATTGGGACATTTTAAAGATGGACACTGTTTTGAATACAGTACTACTGATAAACTGAGAATTATATTTAAAAAAGCAATGAGACTGAAGGACCATCTGGCTCCCAGTATGCTTCCACCAATAGGACCGGTAAAAAGGAGAGGAGTTTGTGATCAACCTTTGAAGGTTTTTCTTTTAAGTGTAACCATTGCAATAAATGTAAATTTTCACATCGTATTACTCGTAGTGTAGCAAATTTAAATGAGTTAAAAACATACCCCATTAAGGATTTTATAAATTGTAATACGGCATGGGTTATTTATATTTTAGAATGTCCATGTAAACTAAAATATGTTAGAAAAATGAAAAGACTACTTAAGATAAGGATTCAGGAACATGTAAGGAGCATTCGGAACAAAATAGACATTCATGCTAGTCCTAGACATTTAAAAAATTTCCATGCATCAAATCCGGACTGTCTATCTTTTAAATCCATAGAATTGGTACAGTTAGGACCTAGAGGGGGTGACCGTGAGAATAAGTTGTCAAGGCGAGAGATGTACTGGATTTTCCAATACCATGGTCCCTAATGGGTTGAACGATAATTATGAAATAGCACCATTTTTATAAAATTATCTATTTACTTCTTTTTTAGTGTTTATCCATAAGGAAGACCCTTTATTAACTATATGCTATTAAATAATGTCTGAAGTTTTTTTTATTTCTGATGATTCTTATTTCTGCCATTCATATTGCTATTATCATTTTAAGAATTTTATGCATTTTTAACAGGGGATTGATTTTACAAGTAGAATATTTTTGATTTATATACCCGCTAGAATTAGGTGTTAAACGATGTAGTTATATGCCAAAGTAAGGAATATGTATTGGTGTCTGCAATGTGGGACTCCATCAAAATGGCTGCCATTATCCTGACAAATGTGCTCGCCTTAGTGTGCAGAGGAGGCGGCACTGTGACTGCGTTCCACTCCCGCGCATGCACAGGTGCATTGTCTGGCGTTCATCCTTATGACATCATCGCACCCTGAAGGATTAACGGGCGTAATGATGACATGCCGCTAGCGGCAGTGAGAGCAGCGTGTTGATGTCATTCCGCAGACGACGGCGGAGCCACGTGACCCGCTACTCAGACATATCTATGTCTGAAAGCTGCGTGTGGGTTGTAAACAATAAAATGCCTACTTCCGGTTTTGGTTTTCCGGTCTCTAACCGGACGTTGGATAACATAAATGTTTTGGGCGGTAACTCCTCCCCTAATTAAGAATCTTAGATGGGTATAAATAGAGCACCCAGTGAGAAAGGTTATATACTCCTGAGGAAGTTCGGCATACAGAGCTACATGGACGAAATGCGTTGAGTACGACCGCTGGGACTACTTACCTACTGTCTAACAGATAAGCTTTACTACTTCTTTTTTGATGTATGGGTTTTAATGTTTATGTTTTGGGGCCAATAAATTGTGTTAAACAGTATTACACGATTGTTGGATTTCCTTTTTGCCCCTACATATGGTCTGTATGACTGAATAATATATTCTCTGGCAGATGTATTAACCTGGAGAAGGCATAAGGAAGTGATAAACCAGTGATATGTGCAAGGTGGTAACCATACCAGCCAATCAGCTCCAATATGTAAATTAACAGTTAGGATCTGATTGGCTGGTGCCTTTATCACCTTGCACATATCACTGGTTTATCACTTCCTTATGCCTTCTCCAGGTTAATACATCTGCCCCTCTGTGAGCTGCTGCTGAGCTGAATTATCATACCCACCTGGATGA
The DNA here is from genome assembly GCF_028390025.1 of Pseudophryne corroboree. Lineage (NCBI taxonomy): Eukaryota > Metazoa > Chordata > Amphibia > Anura > Myobatrachidae > Pseudophryne > Pseudophryne corroboree. The sequence continues at coordinate 947,260,605 of NC_086444.1, read as the reverse complement.
TCCTAAACAAAAGCGAACTATAAGTGGATGTGTTCCACTATATATGGTACCTGCTTCATCTAATGGTGTTTTGGAATTTGGTGAAGGTTCTTACGTACAAGTTACGTTTAATGCACTAGAAGGCGCCGTTCTCACCCTTGTTTTCCAGATTAAATTGAAAGAACAGATTGAACACCGGTCCACTTGAGGATAGCTGCCACTCATTAAGAGAGGCGTGCTAAAGAATTTGGGGGACACTGACTTGATTATACTAACCTAATACCTGTGGGACAAACAACATAGGGTGTAGCGCACAGTACCACCATTGATGTGTGTATATATATATATATATATATATATATATATACTGTATATGTATATACTGTATATATATACTCAAGAAGTACAGACACAAACTCCAGAAATTGTTTTGTCCATGTAGAGATAATATATTTTTTTAGAAGTAAAATGTTGAACACCAGTCTGTCTAAAACTGTACTAAAGTTGCATCTAGTGATGTATTTTCTGAAGGCCCAAAATAATACATTTTCTTTTGTTTCATAGATGGTGGACCTTCATCAGTATACATTTCACATAAACTCTGAATGACCATAGCCTCTTTTGGTCTTACTTTTATGTTGTGTTTGGCTGTTAAATGTGTTTGCAAACTTTTTGTAGAACCACCCAATGTTTTTAAAATAGCAATGCAAGTTTTGTATTTTGTTGTTTGGTTTAATAATTTGACAGCTGTTGATAATCAAACAGACTTTTCACATGAATATTTTTATGTGCATCGTAGAAAGTTGTGAATTTTTTTTTGTGCTTTTGCTATAATACAAAGTTCCACAGTGGCAGTTTGAAATGCAAGAATTAAGTTTGCATGTTTTTTATAATAAGCTAGGGTGTGCAGTCCAGGCCCCGTTTCCATGTTTTTTACACTAACGCACCTGTATATAAATAGGAATGGATGAAGAAGCATGTGTTAAAGTGGCTGGATTTATTTTATTTTCACACTGCTCCTTTACAATGTCAATTTAATTACCCTTCTATTACGGAGCATGGGTACTTCAAAAGCTGTTACTGCTGGGAGATTTTTGGAGTAGTCCCCCACTTCTCCCGGAAGAGTGGCAGGATGGGTAGATAATACAAGAAATTGCTGGCCTGTAAAAAGATGGGGCTAAAATGATGTGCAGTGTCAGGTTCCAGGCAGTGCACTCACATTATACATTGTTCCTGTATTAGAGGGTCAGATCATGATCTCTAATGGCTGTCAAACCTCTGTGTGGACTGATGTTTCCCCCCTCACCTGTGGTAAATGTGCACATCCCTTAAGCATGGTCCCTACCATGGTCCCCCAGCAATGACATGCGGTGGGGTGAGGCAGGGTCATGCCCCAGTCCGACACTGTCCACACACCGTTATTAAAAGGGTGCATTTGATACCTCCATCAGTACCAACGGCAAATGCAGGATTTCTAGAAGGCGGTTTCCAAATGCAATCCACAATCTCCCCTTTTTAAAGAAGCTGCAGCATGTTTATTTTTTATATGCACATATTATATCTGTGATTCCATTGTTGGTATTGAGGTGATAGAATTTATTGATTGATTTTTTATTGTCTATTGTAATTTACTTTTTACTTACTTTAGAACTACCAGCTGTTATTAATATTTTCATTTTTTTTAATTATTAGAAAGAATTTATCGTTTTTTATTATTTATGTTGTGATCACTTTCTTTTACTAGAGCCTGATATTTTTTTTCCGACAAGTACAGATGGTACAGTAGCAGTACCACAACAGAGGTTTTTGAAGTCTTATTTTTTTATATCTATTTGCTGTTATTAAGCATCAGACTACATTCACAAGGAAGCGCTGTGCAATTCTGTGTAATAAAAATGCAAGAGTAGGTATGTGTAGGAGATAGACGCCTTCTTCATGCATTTTCAAGATTCGAGTGTAGCGTCTGTGAATGCAGCCTCGAATCACCATTGTGACCATAGGTCACAATTTGCAATATTTCAGGCAGTAGCCATCAGATCCATACACGTGGGTCCAATAAGTCTGAGTCCGATGACGCAGACCCTGGACCCATCATGACTTTAAAATGCGGGTGAAAGGCTCCTGTTTTGAAGAACGGTGCTGGATGACACCCCCACTCCTCCCACCCAAACAGACAGGGGTCTGCAAGCGATATCGCAAAATCCGTTCTGCACATGTACAGAATGGGTCTTGCCCCTGGACAGACCCCAAAACATCGGATTTGTATGCAAACCATCAGGTTTGGATACATATCTAAAATAGGAATGGAATTGACCTTGGGCCCTCCCACCCACCCTTGTGGTGAATAAACAGGGCATGCACACTTTAACAAACCAATCATTTCAGCGACAGGGTCTGCCACACGGCTGTGGCTGAATGAGTGGTTTGTTTGGGCCCCCACAAAAAAAGAAGCAATTAATCTCTCCTTGCACATACTGGCTCTACAGAGGCAAGATGTCAAGCTCATCCTCATCGTCCGATCCTCACCCCTTTCAGTGTGTACATCCTCCTCCTCCTCACAGAGTATTAATTCGTCCCCACTGAATCCACCATCACAGGTCCCTGTGTACTTTCTGGAGGCAATTACTAGTCAAGGTCTAACTGGAGGAATTACCAAGGTTACCGGCTGCACTAAACACTCTTTCGAAGTACACACTGGAGGGGGGGGCAACTTAGGTAATATAAAGCCAGTTTGTGCTAGTTATGAGCGGGTTCGGTTTCTCGGAATCCGAACCCCCCCGAACTTCACCCATTTTACACAGGTCCGAGGCAGACTTGGATCTTCCCGCCTTGCTTGTTAACCCGAGCGCGCCCGAACGTCATCATCCCGCTGTCGGATTCTCGCGAGATTCATATTCAATATAAGGGGGCGCGCGTCACCGCTATTTTCACTCGTGCATTGGAGATTATAGGGAGAGGACGTGCAGCGTTCTCTCAGTTTCTGTGTTCAGTGTGCTGCAAAAATCTGTGCTCAGTGTGCTGCAAATATCTGTGCTCAGGGTGCTTGCAAATATCTGTGCTCAGTGTGCTGAAAATATCTATGTTCTCTGCCTGAAAAACGCTCCATATCTGAACTCAGTGTGCTGCAAATATCTGTGCTCAGTGTGCTAATTGCTTTATTGTGGGGACTGGGGACCACCAGTATTATATAGTAGGAGGACAGTGCAGAGTTTTGCTGACCAGTGACCACCAGTATTATACGTTCTCTGCCTGAAAAATGCTCCATATCTGTGCTGCATTGTAGTATATAGTAGGAGGACAGTGCAGAATTTTGCTGATCAGTGACCACCAGTATTATATCAGTACGGTACAGTAGTCCACTGCTTTACCTACCTCTGTGTCGTCAAGTATACTTTCCATCCATACCTGTGGTGCATTTTAGTTGTTGTGCGCAGAATATATAGTAGGAGGACAGTGCATAATTTTTCTGAACACCAGTATATAATATATAGCAGTATGGTACAGTAGGCCACTGCTCTACCTACCTCTGTGTTGTCAAGTATACTATCCATCCATACCTATGGTGCATTTTAGTTGTGCGCAGTATTATTTAGTAGGAGGACAGTGCAGAATTTTGCTGACCACCAGTATATAATATATAGCAGTACAGTACAGTAGGCCACTGCTCTACCTACCTCTGTGTCGTCAAGTATACTATCCATCCATACCTGTGGTGCATTTTAGTTGTGCGCAGTATTATATAGTAGGAGGACAGTGCAGAATTTTGCTGACCACCAGTATATAATATATAGCAGTACGGTACAGTAGGCCACTGCTCTACCTACCTCTGTGTCGTCAAGTATACTATCCATCCATACCTGTGGTGCATTTTAGTTGTGCGCAGTATTATATAGTAGGAGGACAGTGCAGAATTTTGCTGACCACCAGTATATAATATATAGCAGTACGGTACAGTAGGCCACTGCGCTACCTACCTCTGTGTCGTCAAGTCTACTATCCATCCATACCTGTGGTGCATTTTAGTTGTGCGCAGTATTATATAGTAGGAGGACAGTGCAGAATTTTGCTGACCACCAGTATATAATATATAGCAGTACGGTACAGTAGGCCACTGCTTTACCTACCTCTGTGTAGTCAAGTATACTATCCATTCATACCTGTGGTGCATTTTAGTAGTGCGCAGTATTATATAGTAGGAGGACAGTGCAGAATTTTGCTGACCACCAGTATATAATATATAGCAGTACGGTACAGTAGGCCACTGCTCTACCTACCTCTGTGTCGTCAAGTATACTATCCATCCATACCTGTGGTGCATTTTAGTTGTGCACAGTATTATATAGTAGGAGGACAGTGCAGAATTTTGCTGACCACCAGTATATAATATATAGCAGTACGGTACAGTAGGCCACTGCTCTACCTACCTCTGTGTCGTCAAGTATACTATCCATCCATACCAGTGGTGCATTTTAGGTGTGCGCGGTATTATATAGTAGGAGGACAGTGCAAAATTTTGCTGACCACCAGTATATAATATATAGCAGTACGGTACAGTAGGTCACTGCTCTACCTACCTCTGTGTCGTCAAGTATACTATCCATCCATACCTGTGGTGCATTTTAGTTGTGCGCAGTATTATATAGTAGGAGGACAGTGCAGAATTTTGCTGACAACCAGTATATAATATATAGCAGTACGGTACAGTAGGCCACTGCTCTACCTACCTCTGTGTAGTCAAGTATACTATCCATTCATACCTGTGGTGCATTTTAGTTGTGCGCAGTATTATATAGTAGGAGGACAGGGCAGAATTTTGCTGACCACCAGTATATAATATATAGCAGTACGGTACAGTAGGCCACTGCTCTACGTACCTCTGTGTCGTCAAGTATACTATCCATCCATACCTGTGATGCATTTTAGTTGTGCACAGTATTATATAGTAGGAGGACAGTGCAGAATTTTGCTGACCACCAGTATATAATATATAGCAGTACGGTACAGTAGGCCACTGCTCTACCTACCTCTGTGTCGTCAAGTATACTATCCATCCATACCTGTGGTGCATTTTAGTTGTGCCCAGTATTATATAGTAGGAGGGCAGTGCAGAATTTTGCTGACCACCAGTATATAATATATAGCAGTACGGTACAGTAGGTCACTGCTCTACCTACCTCTGTGTCGTCAAGTAAACTATCCATCCATACCTGTGGTGCATTTTAGTTGTGCGCAGTATTATATAGTAGGAGGACAGAGCAGAATCTTGCTGACCACCAGTATTTAATATATAGCAGTACAGTACAGTAGGCCACTGCTCTACCTACCTCTGTGTCGTCAAGTATACTATCCATCCATACCTGTGGTGCATTTTAGTTGTGCACAGTATTATATAGTAGGAGGACAGTGCAGAATTTTGCTGACCACCAGTATATAATATATAGCAGTACGGTACAGTAGGCCACTGCTCTACCTACCTCTGTGTCGTCAAGTATACTATCCATCCATACCTGTGGTGCATTTTAGTTGTGCGCAGTATATATAGTAGGAGGACAGTGCAGAATTTTGCTGACCACCAGTATATAATATATAGCAGTACGGTACAGTAGGCCACTGCTCTACCTACCTCTGTGTCGTCAAGTATACTATCCATCCATACCTGTGGTGCATTTTAGTTGCGCACAGTATTATATAGTAGGAGGACAGTGCAGAATTTTGCTGACCACCAGTATATAATATATAGCAGTACGGTACAGTAGGCCACTGCTCTACCTACCTCTGTGTCGTCAAGTATACTATCCATCCATACCTGTGGTGCATTTTAGTTGTGCGCAGTATTATATAGTAGGAGGACAGTGCAGAATTTTGCTGACCACCAGTAGATAATATATAGCAGTACGGTACAGTAGGCCACTGCGATACCTACCTCTGTGTCGTCAAGTATACTGTCCATCCATACCTGTGGTGCATTTTAGTTGTGCGCAGTATATATAGTAGGAGGACAGTGCAGAATTTGCTGACCACCATTATATAATATATAGCAGTACGGTACAGTAGGCCACTGCTCTACCTACCTCTGTGTCGTCAAGTATACTATCCATCCATACCTGTGGTGCATTTTAGTTGTGCACAGTATTATATAGTAGGAGGACAGTGCAGAATTTTGCTGACCACCAGTATATAATATATAGCAGTACGGTACAGTAGGCCACTGCTCTACCTACCTCTGTGTCGTCAAGTATACTATCCATCCATACCTGTGGTGCATTTTAGTTGTGCGTAGTATTATATAGTAGAAGGACAGTGCAGAATTTTGCTGACCACCAGTATATAATATATAGCAGTTCGGAACAGTAGGTCACTGCTCTACCTACCTCTGTGTCGTCAAGTATACTATCCATCCATACCTGTGGTGCATTTTAGTTGTGCGCAGTATTATATAGTAGGAGGACAGTGCAGAATTTTGCTGACCACCAGTATATAATATATAGCAGTACGGTACAGTAGGCCACTGCTCTACCTACCTCTGTGTCGTCAAGTACACTATCCATCCATACCTGTGGTGCATTTTAGTTGTGCGCAGTATTATATAGTAGGAGGACAGTGCAGAATTTTGCTGACCACCAGTATATAATATATAGCAGTACACTACAGTAGGCCACTGCTCTACCTACCTCTGTGTCGTCAAGTATACTATCCATCCATACCTGTGGTGCATTTTAGTTGTGCACAGTATTATATAGTAGGAGGACAGTGCAGAATTTTGCTGACCACCAGTATATAATATATAGCAGTACGGTACAGTAGGCCACTGCTCTACCTACCTCTGTGTCGTCAAGTATACTATCCATCCATACCTACCTGTGGTGCATTTTAGTTGTGCGCAGTATATATAGTAGGAGGACAGTGCAGAATTTTGCTGACAACCAGTATATAATATATAGCAGTACGGTACAGTAGGCCACTGCTCTACCTACCTCTGTGTCGTCAAGTATACTATCCATCCATACCTGTGGTGCATTTTAGTTGTGCGCAGTATTATATAGTAGGAGGGCAGTGCAGAATTGTGCTGACCACCAGTATATAATATATAGCAGTACGGTACAGTAGGCCACTGCTATTGATATATTACTGGCATATAATTCCACACATTAAAAAATGCAGAACAAAAATGTGGAGGGTAAAATAGGGAAAGATCAAGATCCACTTCCACCTCGTGCTGAAACTGCTGCCACTATTCATGGCCGAGACGATGAAATGCCATCAACGTCGTCTGCCAAGGCCAATGCCCAATGTCATAGTAGAGAGCATGTAAAATCCAAAAAACAAAAGTTCATTAAAATTACCCAAAAATCTAAATTAAAAGCGTCTGGTGAGAAGCGTAAACTTGCCAATATGCCATTTACGACATGGAGTGGCAAGGAACGGTTGAGGCCCTGGCCTATGTTCATGGCTAGTGGTTCAGATTCACATGAGGATGGAAGCACTCATCCTCTCGCTAGAAAAATGAAAAGACTTAAGCTGGCAAAAGCACAGCAAAGAACTGTGCGTTCTTCTAAATCACAAATCTACAAGGAGAGTCCAATTGTGTCGGTTGCGATGCCTGACCTTCCCATCACTGGACGGGAAGAGGTGGCGCCTTCCACCATTTGCACGCCCCCTGCAAGTGCTGGAAGGAGCACCCACAGTCCAGTTCCTGATAGTCAAATTGAAGATGTCACTGTTGAAGTACACCAGGATGAGGATATGGGTGTTGCTAGCGCTGAGGAGGAAATTGACAAGGAGGATTCTGATGGTGATGTGGTTTGTTTAAGTCAGGCACCCGGGGAGACACCTGTTGTCTGTGGGACGAATATGGCCATTGACATGCCAGGTCAAATTACAAAAAAAATCACCTCTTTGGAGTGGATTTATTTTAACAGAATTGCGCAAAACTGGTGTCAAGCCATGTGTTGCCTTTGTCAAGCTGTAATAAGTAGGGGTAAGAACGTTAACCATCTAGGAACATCCTCCCTTATACATCACCTTGAGCGCATTCATCAGAAGTCATTGACAAGTTCAAAGACTTTGGGTGACAGCGGAAGCAGTCCACTGACAACTAAATCCCTTCCTCTTGCAACCAAGCTCCTGCAAACCACACCACCAACTCCCTCAGTGTCAATTTCCTCCTTAGACAGGAAAGCTAATAGTCCTGCAGGCCATGTCACTGTCAAGTCTGACGAGTCCTCTCCTGCCTGGGATACCTCCGATGCCTCCTTGAGTGTAACGCCTACTGCTGCTGGCGCTGCTGTTGTTGCTGCTGGGAGTCGATCGTCATCCCAGAGGGGAAGTCGGAAGACCACTTGTACTACTTCCAGTAAGTAATTGACTGTCCAACAGTCCTTTGCGAGTAAGATGAAATATCACAGCAGTCATCCTGCTGCAAAGCAGTTAACTCAGGCCTTGGCAGCCTGGGTGGTGTTAAACGTGTGTCCGGTATCCACCGTTAATTCACAGGGAATTAGAGTATTTATGAGTTAGTGTGTCCCCGGTACCAAATACCATCTAGGTTCCACTTCTCTAGGCAGGCGATACCGAGAATGTACACAGACCTCAGAAAGACTCACCAGTGTCCTAAAAAATGCAGTTGTACCCAATAGGGGTAATTCCAAGTTGATCGCAGCAAGAAATTTTTTAGCAGTTGGGCAAAACCATGTGCACTGCAGGGGAGGCAGATTTAACATGTGCAGAGAGAGTTAGATTTGGGCGTGGTGTGTTCAATCTGCAATCTAATTTGCAGTGTAAAAATAAAGCAGCCAGTATTTACCCTGCACAGAAATAAAATAACCCACCCAAATCTAACTCTTTCTGCACATGTTATATCTGCCTCCCCTGCAGTGCACATGGTTTTGCCCAACTGCTAAAAAAATGTCCTGCTGCGATCAACTTGGAATTACCCCCAATGTCCACTTAACCACGGACATGTGGACAAGTGGAGCAGGGCGGACTCAGGACTATATGACTGTGACAGCCCACTGGGTAGATGTATTGCCTCCTGCAGCAAGAACAGCAGCGGTGGAACCAGTATCAGAATTTCGCAAATGCCAACTCGTTCCTAGGCAGGCTACGCTTTGTATCACCGCTTTCCATAAGAGGCACACAGCTGACAACCTCTTACGAAAACTGAGGAACATCATCGCAGAATGGATTACCCCAATTGGACTCTCCTGGGGATTTGTGACATCGGACAACGCCACCAATATTGTGCGTGTATTACATGTGGGAAAATTCCAGCACGTCCCATGTTTTGCACATACATTGAATTTGGTGGTGCAGAATTTTTTTAAAAACGACAGGGGCGTGCAAGAGATGCTGTCGGTGGCCCGAAGAATTGCGGGCCACTTTCGGCATTCAGCCACCGCGTGCCGAAGACTGGAGCACCAGCAAACACTCCTGAACCTGCCCCGCCATCATCTGAAGCAAGAGGTGGTAACGAGGTGGAATTCAACCCTCTATATGCTTCAGAGGATGGAGGAGTAGCAAAAGGCCATTCAAGCCTATACAGCTGCCTACGCTATAGGCAAAGGAGGGGGAATGCACCTGACTCAAGTGCAGTGGAGAATGATTTCAACATTGTGCAAGGTTCTGCAACCCTTTGAACTTGCCACACGTGAAGTCAGTTCAGACACTGCCAGCCTGAGTCAGGTCATTCCCCTCATCAGGCTATTGCAGAAGCTGAAGAGATTGAAGGAGGAGCTAAAACAGAGAGATTCCGCTAGGCATGTGGGACTTGTTGATGGAGCCCTTAATTCGCTTAACCAGGATTCACGGGTGGTCAATCTGTTGAAATCAGAGCACTACATTTTGGCCACTGTGCTCGATCCTAGGTTTAAAGCCTACGTTGTATCTCTCTTTCCGGCAGACACATGTCTGCAGAGGTGCAAAGACCTGCTTGTGAGACACATGTCAAGTCAAGCGGAACGTGACCCGTCAACAGCTCCTCCTTCACATTCTCCCGCAACTGGGGCTGCGAGGAAAAGGCTAAGAATTCCGAGCCCACCCGCTGGCGGTGATGCAGGGCAGTCTGGAGCGAGTGCTGACATCTGGTCCGGACTGAAGGACCTGCCAACGATTACTGACATGTCGTCTACTGTCACTGCATATGATTCTGTCACCATTGAAAGAATGGTGGAGGATTATATGAGTGACCGCATCCAAGTAGGCACGTCAGACAGTCCGTACGTATACTGGCAGGAAAAAGAGGCAATTTGGAGGCCCTTGCACAAACTGGCTTTATTTTACCTAAGTTGCCCCCCCTCCAGTGTGTACTCCGAAAGAGTGTTTAGTGCAGCCGCTCACCTTGTCAGCAATCGGCGTACGAGGTTACTTCCAGAAAATGTGGAGAAGATGATGTTCATCAAAATGAATTATAATCAATTCATCCGTCGAGACATTCACCAGTAATTGCCTCCAGAAAGTACACAGGGACCTGAGATGGTGGATTCCAGTTGGGACGAATTAATAATATGTGAGGAGGTGGATGTACACAGTGAAAGGGGTGAGGAATCGGAGGATGCGGAGGAGGTGGACATCTTGCCTCTGTAGAGCCAGTTTGTGCAAGGAGAGATTGATTGCTTCTTTTTTGGTGGGGGCCCAAACCAACCAGTCATTTCAGTCACAGTCGTATGGCAGACCCTGTCGCTGAAATTATGGGTTTGTTAAAGTGTGCATGTCCTGTTTATACAACATAAGGGTGGGTGGGAGCAGGGCCGGTTCAGGCGCTCTGTGCGCCCGGGCGTCAATAGGGGGCGTGGCTTCGTACAGGAGGCGAGGTCATTTACGGCCCCTGTACAGACTGAAATGATGTGTAGTGCGCGATGACGTCATCGCGCACCGCACAGCAAAGGTCCTCTCCACGAAGGGAAACTTGACGCGTAGCGTCTAGTTCCCTTCGTGGAGAAGACCTTTGCTGTGCGGTGCGCGATGACATCATCGTGCACCGCACAGTAAAGGACCTCTCCACGAAGGGAAACTAGACGCGTACGTGTCAAGTTTCCCTTCGTGGAGAGGACCTTTGCTGTGCGGTGCGCGATGACGTCATCGCGTACTACACATCATTTCAGTCTGCACAGCGGCAGCTGGGGGGGGCAGCGGCAGCAGGGGGGCAGCGGGAAGCGGGGGGCACACAGCATCAGCGGATCTTGCCCTGGTGCGGCGCCCTCCGGAAGGCGGCGCCCTGCGCCCTCCAGAAGGCGGCTCCCCGGGCAAAAGTCCTGCTTGCCCGTGGCAAGATCCGCTACTGGGTGGGAGGGCCCAAGGACAATTCCATCTTGCATCTCTTTTTTCTTTCATTTATCTTTGCATCATGTGCTGTTTGGGGACAATTTTTTGAAGTGCCATCCTGTCTGACACTGCAGTGCCACTCCTAGAGGTGTTTGTGTCGGCCACTTGGGTCGCTTAGCTTAGCCATCCAGCGACCTTGGTGCACCTCTTTTTGTCTTTGCATCATGTGCTGTTTGTGGACTATTTTTTAAATCGGCCATCCTGTCTGACACTGCAGTGCCACTCCTAGATGGGCCAGGTGTTTGTGTCGGCCACTTGGGTCGCTTAGCTTAGCCATCCAGCGACCTTGGTGCACCTCTTTTTTTATTTGCATCATGTGCTGTTTGGGGACTATTTTTTAAATCGGCCATCCTGTCTGACACTGCAGTGCCACTCCCAGATGGGCCAGGTGTTTGTGTCGGCCACTTGGGTCGCTTAGCTTAGTCATCCAGCAACCTTGGTGCAAATTTTAGGACTAAAAATAATATTGTGAGGTGTAAGGTGTTCAGAATAGACTGGAAATGAGTGGAAATTATGGTTATTGAGGTTAATAATACTATGGGATCAAAATGACCCCCAAATTCTATGATTTAAGCTGTTTTTGAGGGGGTTTTGTAAAAAACACCCGAATCCAAAACACACCCGAATCCGACAAAAAATTTTCAGGGAGGTTTTGCCAAAACGCGTCCGAATCCAAAACACGGCTGCGGAACCGAATCCAAAACCAAAACACAAAACCCGAAGAATTTCCGGTGCACATCACTAGTTTGTGCAAGGGCATCCAAATTGCATCTTTTTACTGCCAGTATACATACGGACTGTCTGACATGCCTACTTGGATGCTGTCACTCATATAATCCTCCACCATTCTTTCAATGGTGACAGAATCATACACAGTGACAGTAGACATGTCAGTAATCGTTTGCAGGTAATTCAGTCTGGACCAGATGTCAGCACCCGCTCCTGACTGCCCTGCATCACCGCCAGCGTGTGGGCTAGGCAATCTTATCCTTTTCCTCGCAGCAACATTTGCAGGAGAAAATGAAGGAGGAGCTGTTGACGGGTCATGTTCCACTTGATTTGACAATTTTCTCACTAGCAGGTCTTTGAACCTCTGCAGACATGTGTCTGCCGGAAAGAGAGATACAACATAGGCTTTAAACCTAGGATCGAGCACGGTGGCCAGAATGTAGTGCTCTGATTTCAACAGATTGACCATCCTTGAATCCTGGCAAAGCGAATGAAGGGCTCCATCCATTAGTCCCACATACTTTGCAGAATCGTTCCATCTTAGCTCCTCCTTCAATTTCTTTAGATGCTTCTGCAAAAGCCTGATGAGGGGAATGACATGACTTACGCTGGCCGTGTCTGAACTGACTTCACGTGTGGCAAGTTCAAAGGGTTGGAGAACCTTGCACAATATGGAGATCAATCTCCACTGCGCTTGAGTCAGGTGCATTCCCCCTCCTGTGCATATATCGTAGGTGGATGTATAGGCTTGAATGGCATTTTGCTGCTCCTCCATCCTCTGAAGCATATAGAGTGTTGAATTCCACCTCGTTACCACCTTGCTTCAGATGATGGCAGGGCAGGTTCAGGAGTGTTTGATGGCGCTTCAGTCTTCAGCACGCAGTGGATGAAAGTCGAAAGTGGCCCGCAATTCTTCGGGCCACTGACAGCAACTCTTGCACGCCCCTGTCATTTTTCAAAAAATTCTGCACCACCAAATTAATTGTATGTGCAAAACATGGGACATGCTGGAATTTGCCCAGATGTAATGCACGCACAATATTGGTGGCGTTGTCCGATATCACAAATCCCCAGGACAGTCTAATTGGGGTAAGCTATTGTGCGATGATGTGCCTTAGTTTCCATAAGAGGTTGTCAGTGGTGTGCATCTTACGGAAAGTGGTGATACATAGCGCAGCCTGCCTAGGAATGAGTTGGCGTTTGCGAGAGGCTGCTACTGTTGCCGCTGCTGTTGTTGCTGCGGGAAGCCATACATATACCTAGTGGGCTGTTACAGTCATATAGTCCTTAGTCTGCCCTGTTTCACTTGTCCACATGTCTGTGGTTAAGTGGACAGTGGGTACAACTGCATTTTTTAGGACACTGAGGACACTTTTTTCTGACGTCTCTGTAAATTCTCGGTATCGCCTGCCTAGTGAAGTGGAATCTAGATGGGATTTGGTACCGGGGTCACACTACCTCCATTAATTTTCTAAGTCCAACTGCACTAATGGTGGATACCAGATGCACGTCTAACACCAACATAGCTGTCAAGGCCTCAGTTATCCGCTTTGCAACAGGATGACTGCTGTCATATTTCATCTACCTCAGGACTGTTGGACATTCAGTTGCTTAGTTGAAGTAGTACAAGTGGTCTTCCGACTTCCCCTCTGGGATGACGATCGACTCCTAGTAGCAACAACAACAGCGGCAGCAACAGCAGCAGTAGGCGTACCACTCAAGGATCCTCCAGAGGAATCCCGGTTAGGCGAGGACTCCTCAGTCTTGCCAGTGACATGGCCTGGAGGACTACTGACGTTCCTGACTGAGGAGGAAGTTGACGTTGAGGGTGTTGGTAATGTGGCTTGCAGGAGCTTGGTTACAAGAGTAAGAAGGGATTTAGGTGTCAGTGGACTGCATACACTCTTACCCAAAGTTTCTGAACTTGACAATGACTTCTGATGAATGCGCAGCAGGTGACATATAAGGGAGGATGTTCCTAGGTGGCTTACATCCTTACCCCTACTTATTACGGATTGACAGCTGTTGTCCGGATTTGTGGAGAAATAATTTTACACCAAAGAGGTGGCTTTTTTGGTATTTTGCCCAGGCATCACAATGGGCTTATTCATCCAATGGACAACTGTCTCCCCCGGTTCCTGATTTAAACAAACCACATCACCATCACAATCCTCATCGTCAACTTCCTCCTCAGCGCCAGCAACACCCATATCCTCATCCTGGTGTACTTCAACAGTGACATCTTCAATTTGAATATCAGTAACAGGACTGTGGGTGCTACTTTCAGCACTTGCAGAGGGCGTGCAAATGGTGGAAGGAGCCACCTTTTCCTGTCCAGTGTTGGGAAGGTCAGGCATCGCAACCGCCGACACACTTGGACTTTCCTTGGGGATTTGTGATACCATCTTAGAACGCACAGTTCTTTGCTGTGCTTTTGCCAGCTTAAGTCTTATAATTTCTCTGGCAGAGTCCACAGGTTATCCACAGGATAACAATGGGATATGATGGAGCGACAGTGGATTTGCACCAATCGGTCAAAGCTTTCCGGCCTCCCGGCATGCAACGGGACCGTCCATATATCACCGCCTCCTGGCTCAGGCAAATTGTTTTTTTGTTTGGTTCGGCAGGAGCTGGACCATGGTCAGAGGGCTGTTGCTTTTTAGCAGCCCTAAGCTTTCTTATTTTATTTTTATAGTCTTACTAATTTTTGAGTGATCTTTCTAAACAGCGTCTTATACGTACCTTAGAAAGAGTCGCTCCAACAACTCTCCACCGGGTCGCGACAACACTTACCCACGAGTACAGTGCTGTTTCGGCGGGCGTCTGTGTCGGATATACTAGCAAACGTTACCATTCTGGGGCCGGAGCACGGGGAGAAGGTAAGGTATCGATTCTGCTTAGTAGATGGAATACGGACACAGCTGCACTGTTTTGGGAGGAGACTACCAAACAGTAGCTGATGCGGCTGCCACCCCAGGTGCACCAGTGCTAGGCCTTAGGGATCAGAGGCTCCAGGAATAGTATGAGGCCATATGGTTGATGTCAGCAGTGGGGAGTCAGACGCTCTCCTGGTCGCCCTTCCCCCCAGTTCATGACCAGCTTCCTCCGAGTCTCTCACCATGAACTGTTTTTCAGCTTCTGTCCCAGATGCTGTGCATGAGAGGACCCGGTTGCAGCATAGGTGGCCGTGTGACCGGTGCGTCTGTGTTCACTGAGCGTCTGTGTTCACTATGAGTTCATGGAGCGGCAGTATACACTAGTAGTGTCTGGATCCATTCAGCGTTCGCTATCATATTTGATCGATCTTGGAAGCGGGGTGAGTCTCCCTGTATCCCACTCTACTGAGTACGGGTAATACAGCACTAAATCTCTATCTACCTTTTGAGTACAAATAGATAAGTGCCTATTGCATATGAGTCTGTTTACTATTACTGTTGTTTCTTTCACATTGCATCTGAATACGTTAGATCTGTTTAAAACATGATTCAGTAAATGTGTTCTCCTACATACTTAAAATTTCATTGTTGTTTTTGATGTAATCATATGGTTTATTATACTAATGTATAACATGTAACTGGCTTCCAGTATGATGCTGATTTTACTATATGTTTGTCAGTTTGTTTTGCAGATCCTCAGTGCTGGTGCTTGGGTAGGGTCGGATGGATGTCATTTTAAAAAGTTAAAATGATTACAGTCACAAAATTGTGTAGTACACTGTGGAAGTGCTGAATATTTATCATGTATAAGAGCGGCAAAGGTGAGGACACTCATACCATGTTGTTTTGCAAAGCTGTATTATCCGGTATCCGGACTCCAGGTAGACAGCAAAATGGTCGACACACCTTAGGTCGACGCCAGTTGGTCGACACATCGTAGGTCGACATGGAAAAAAGGTCGACATGGACAAAAGGTCGACAGGAACAAGGTCGACATGGAAAAAGGTCGACATGAGTTTTTCACAATTTTTTTCTTTTTTGTAACCTTTTCATACTTAACGATCCACGTGGACTACGATTGGAACGGTAATCTGTGCCGAGCGAAGCGGTAGCGGAGCGAAGGCACCATGCCCGAAGCATGGCGAGTGAAGCGAGCCATGCGAGGGGACGCAGTGCACTAATTGGGGTTCCCGATCACTCTACGAAGAAAACGACACAAACCCCCCCATAAAAAACTCATGTCAACCTTTTTCCATGTCGACCTTGTTCCTGTCGACCTTTTGTCCATGTCGACCTTTTGACCACGTCGACATAAGGTGTGTCGACCAATTGGCGTCGACCTAAGGTGTGTCGACCTTTTTGCTGTCGACCCTGAGTCCCAGACCCATATTATCCTCTCATGATCTGTTTCAGGATGGTTTGTGTGCATATTGTTTTAGCTTCAGCAAAAATACAAGGCAGATTCAGGTACAAATGTATCCACCTTGGGCTATCTTTGCACACTCCAAACTCCTGTACCAGGGATAATGTTACACTATTAACCTTTACATGCAGCTCCCCACCTATGGTGTATCACTCCCAACACCAGCTTCTCAAAGCCGGTGGTAAGTAAATCTTCACCCTCACAGGCTACACATTGTTCAGATAAGGATTCATCTGAAGATGAAAGCTCAATTTATTCTACTTTATCATATGAAAGAGTTAGGTCTCAGCTCTATAGCTGAGTTAATGAAAGCAATGAAAGCCATTCTGCCCTTAGAGGATTCAGCAGAGCCTGTGTTAAAAATCAAGGCACCTGTATTTAAACGTACCAAAACCTAAGTTTTTCCAGGGTCAGATCAGCTCACAGAAATCATGAAAGAGGCTTGGGCTATGCCCAATGGTGGTCATTCCGAGTTGTTCGCTCGCTAGCAGTTTTTAGCAGCCGTGCAAATGCTATGCTGCCTCCCACTGGGAGTGTGTTTTAGCTTAGCAGAAGTGCGAACGGAAGGATCACAGAGCAGCTACAAAATAATTTTTTGCAGTTTCAGAGTAGCTTCAGACCTACTCAGCGCTTGCGATCACTTCAGACTGATCATATCCTATTTTGACGTCACAAACATGCCCTGCGTTCGCCCAGCCACGCCTGCATTTTTCCTGGCATGCCTGTGTTTTTTCGAACACTCCCTGAAAACAGTTAGTTGACACGCAGAAATGTCCTCTTCCTGTCAATCACTCTGCGGCTAGCAGTGCGACTGAAAAGCTTCGCTAGACCTTGTGTGAAACTACATAGTTCGTTGTAATAGTACGACGCGCGTGTGCATTGCGCCGCATACGCATGCACAGAAGTGCCATTTTTTTTGCCTGATTGCTGCGCAGCGAACTAAAGCAGCTAGCGATCAACTCGGAATGACCCCCCAATAAGACGTTTAGAATTTCTAAGAAATTAAATTCCAATTATCCTCTTCCAGCTGGGGATTGTTTAAAAATGGGGAGGTGGCTCCTAAAGTAGATACGCATGTAATTCGAATAGTGCAAAAAATCTACATTATCTTTGCTTTCAACATCACGGGTAAGAGAGTGGATGGTTTTCTAAAAAACATTTTTTTCCCTGTCTAGGGCAGTCATAAGGCCAAACCATGGCTTTGGCTTGAATGGCAAAGGCAGAGCTGCCTGGGCTGATGCATAGCTCATATAAAAAAAGACTGCAATATTTCTGGAGAAGCAGCATTGGATATAGGCATTATTTCCTTTGGGGCATCAGCCCCAATTATACCTGCTCGCAGAGCAGTTTGGCTGCGTACGTGGAAGCTGATTCAGAATCTAAGAATGTTTTGGAATCTTTGTTCTTTTCTGGAGATATTCTTTTTGGTAAAGAATTGACAAATATTCTGGAGTCAGAAGCAGACTCCAAGAAGGTCAAGTTCCTTCCACATACAGTTTCAAACCTAAAGTTCTGCATTTCGGCCCTTTTTGGTCTCTAGGAAGAGCAAAAGGAAAAAGCCAATACAACAAGTCTGGGAAGACTAGGAAAGCATTGGGCTACCAGAAGTCCGGTTGGGATCTACAGCTACATTTGGAAGCTAAGCAGTGTCGGGCCTGGTTAGTACTCGGATGGGAGAGACCATCTGGGAATACGAGGTTCTTTAGAAAAAAAACCCATCAGTCTGATGGGGAGGACATCCGCCTGGGGGGGGGGGGTTGACTTCTTCAGTTCGCACAGATCTGGTACGGTATCTCTAGGTTATGCATTTGCCTTCAAGACAGCCCGTCTCGGGTAGAGACGAAGGCCAAGGCTTTGCAAGAAGCAGTTCAGAAATAGCTTAAGTCAGGAATAGTCATTCCAGTTCTTCCTGCAAATGAGGACAAGGTTTTACTCCAATCTGGTTTTAGTTCGGATGCCAAATGGGTCTTTTCAGACCATTCTGAATCTCAAAATGCTGAACAAATACATTGGAACCTTAGTTGCACTTGGAATCATTACGTTCCTTATGTTTAATAATAATAATAATAATAATAATTTTATTTATATAGCGCTCTTTCTCCAACAGGACTCAAGGCGCTTTAGCATGGAGCCAGGGATTATATGGTATCCCTGGATATACAGGATGCTTACCTACATGTTCCTATGCCACTGTCCACCAGTGCTATATCAGGTTTGCTATCCTCTAACAGCATTTTCAGTTCTAGGCCCTACCCTTTGGGTTAGACACAGTCCGCAAAGTATTTACCAAGAATATGGTGGTAATGACACCTTATCTCTGCCAGCAGGGGATAAGATTTTTTTCTACACCTAGACGATCTTTTAATCCTGGCACAGTCACAGGGATTGCTCCTATGTCATCTGCAACAGACATTAACGTGTTTGCAGAGGCACGAGTGACTCATAAATTGGTCAAAATCGTTTCCAGTTCCGTCACACCGGATGACTCCCTTGGGGGCTGTACTGGATCAGGTCTGCAGAGAGTAATTTTACCTCACAACAAGATATCCAGAGCTCAGTCTAGGATTCAGGACTTGCTACACAGTCAAACGGTATCCATTCACGCAACAATGCGGGTGATGGGTTGATGGTATCTACATTCGACAGGGTGGAGTATACACAATTCCAATAGAGGTCTCTGCAGCATCTGATTCTTATCAAATAGAATCTACAGCCACACCACACTGGATATGCCCAATCTCATTGGTTCTTAGAAGCTAAGCAGTGTTTGGCCTGGTTGGTAATTGGAGGGACCACCTGGGAATACAAGGTGCTGTAGGTATTAATGGATTGCATCAGACAATAAAAATGCAGACTATGGTACTTACGATAAAAGTAAGAAGGTCGTTAGCCTGGTGGCTACAGACATCCCAGATGGACAAAGGGAAATCCTTTTGATATCAGATTGGGAAATTCAAACATGGGGAGCAGTGTCAGGAAGGTTGTGTTCACCAAAAAAGAAAGTTGTCTGCTGATAAATGTTAGAACCCTGGGCCATACACAGGGCACCGGTTTAGGCATGGGACAGTCTTTGGGGAAAACCAGTCCAGTTCCACTCGGACAATGCAATGGCTCAGCATCAGGGAGGAACTCGCAGCCTAAAAATGATGAAGAAGGTGAGTCATATACTAAAGTGGGCAGAACTTCATCATCCAACCTTGTCCACTGTTTTCATTCCAGTAATCCTAAACGGGGAAGCGGACTTTCTCAAGTCGACACACCATTAAGGGAAGCGAATGGGCTCTACGCCCGGAGATCTTGACAGAGATATCTCTCATGGCGTCCTGTCTGAACAACAAAGTGCTCACATACGGGTCAAGAACAAAGGATCCCAGAGCGATCTTGGTGGATGCCTTATCGGTGAGATGAGACTTTCATCTGGCTGATGGGTTTTCCTCCAAATACCCTATTACCCAGGGTGGTGAGAAAGTTAAAGCAAGAAAACCAGCAGAGAATGGCAATGGATGCTCTACTTCTGCTCCCTCAACGTTCAGACCTACTGACGCAGGGTCCTGGTTATCACAGACATCTGGATCAACTGTCTTTGACAGTGTTGCCCTTGAAACCTCTATCCTGAAGTCAAATGGATATTTTCAACAGGTAATTCAAACAGTGTTCAGAGCAAGGAAACTTTCCTTAGCTCGCATTTATCACCAAATATGGCAAGCCCATATTCATTGGTGCAGTGAAAGAAAATTGGACCCTAAATCTTTCAGAGTTTCCAGGGTCTTAATATTCCTTCAGGCAGGAATGGATAAAGGTTTGAAGGTGGCTTCCTTGAGAGAGCAAGGGTCAGCATTGACTGTAGGGTTCCAAAAGTAAATGACCTACTTACAGGATGTGCATACTTTTTACCAGGGTATGCTGCGCATCCAACCTCTGGTTGTTCCTCCTACAGTGCCGTGGGACTTATGTTTAGTCCTGAAAGCCCTTCAAGTTGCCCCATTTGAACCACTTATTAAAGTGGATCATAAATGGTTGACAGCTAAAGTGTTTTTTACATACATTCTCTATGGCTTTCACAAGAGAGGATGGCCTGCTGGTAAGCAGACACTGGCAAGATGGCTTCAGATGACGATTTCAGAAGCACATTCTCAAGTTGATCTCCCTTTTCCGTCTAATGTCACTGTTCACTCTACTCATAAGGTAGGTCTTTCATGGGCAGCACAATGTGGTGCTTAAGCAGAACAGGTATGTAAGGCAGCCATATGGTCTTCAATTTACACATTCATTAGACACTATGCCTTGGATACCTTTTGCCTCTCATCATGCTGAATTCGGGCGAAGGATTCTCCTGTGCATCAGGAGCATCCCCATTACTATACTGCTTTGGGAAATCCCATTGTTATCCTGTGGATAACTTGTGGACCCTGCCAGAGAAATATACGTTATGGTAAGAACTTACAGTTGATAACAGTATTTCTCCTAAGTCCACAGGTTCCACAGGGATCCCACCCTGACACATCTGATTTGAGGATCCTTTTACTCACTAAACTCTTCCTTCTTATATGGAAGAGTGTGCATGTGTGTTCTTCTCGCCTGATTAGGGTTCTACATGATGCTCCTGCCTTGAGCTTTGGAATACAACTGATTTGCCTGAGCCAGGAGGCGGGGATATATGAACGGGCCCGTTGCATGCTGGGAGGCCGGAAAGCTTTGACCGATTGGTGCAAATCCGCTGTTGCGCCGTCATATCCCATTGTTATCCCGTGGAACCTGTGGACTTAGGAGAAATACCGTTATCAACGGTAAGTTCTTACCATAACGTATATATTTCTAGCGGGAGGAAGAGGGCTCCCATCGTCATGTGAAGCTGAACCACTAGTCAGGAACATAGGCCAGGGCCGTTGCCGATCCTTGCCACTCCATGTCGTAAATGGCATATTGGCAAGTTTACGTTTCTCCTCAGACCATTTAAATTTATTTTTTCTGGTCTTTTTACTGAACTTTGGCATTTTGGATTTTACATGCCCTCTACTATCACATTGGGCATCAGCCTTGGTGGACGACGTTGATGGCATTACATCGTCTATGTCATGACTAGTGGCAGTAGCTTCAGCACTAGGAGAAAGTGGTTCTTGATCTTTCCCCATTTTATCCTCCAAATTTTTGTTCTCCATTTTTTTTCTGGAGTTATATAACACGATATGCGGCACAGGACAGCGTATCACTGGAATTATACGGCAGTACCACTGGACTTATATGGCAGTACCACTGGACTGGATGTATATAGCAGTATCACTGGATTTATACGCCAGTAGCACTGGAATTATATGGCAGTATCACTGGAATTATACAGCAGTACCACTGGACTTGATTTATATGGCAGTATCACGGGACTTATCCATCAGTACCACTGGAATTATACAGCAGTATCACTGGATTTATACGGCAGTATCACTAGAATTATACAGCAGTACCACTGGACATATACGGCAGTATCACTGGACTGGATTTATACGCAAGTACCACTGGATTTATACTGCAGTACCACTGGATATATACAGCAGTATCACTGGAATTATATGGCAGTACCACTGGACATATACGACAGTACCACTGGACTGGATTTATATGCCAGTGCCACTGGATTTATACGGCAGTACCACTGGACATATATGGCAGTATCACTGGAATTATATGGCAGTACCACTGGACATATATGGCAGCATCACTGGATTTATATGGCAGTACCATTGGTCTGGATTTATACGCAAGTACTACTGATTTACATGGCAGTACCACTGGACATATAGTAACATAGTAACATAGTCATTGAGGTTGAAAAGAGACAAAATGCCCATCGTGTTCAACCTGTATTCTGTATTAATTTGAGTTTATTTGACTGTACCTGCTGAAGAATATTTTTATGACTAGTTAACAACTATAGTCATGTGACACCCAGATTAACAACGTCAATATTTTAAATGTTGTAACCTTGGATATCCTTTTCAATCAGAAATTCAGCCAATCCTTTTTTAAATGCATTTACAGAGTCCGCCATAACTGCTTTCTCTGGCAAGGAGTTCCAAATCCTGATTGCCCTAACAGTAAAGAACCCTTTCCTCCATTGTGTATGGAATTTTTTTTCCTCCAGCCTCAAAGAGTGCCCACGTGTCCTAAACAGAATTCTTTTAATAAATAATTCCTCTGATAACTTTGTAGTGCCCTTTACATATTTGAAGACATTAATAATGTATCCTCTTAGAAGCCTCTTTTCCAGTGTGTACATATTCAACCTAGTAAGCATATCCTCGTAATCCAGTCCCTCTAGCCCTTTAATCAATTTAGTAGCTCGCCTTTGAACCCTTTCGAGTTCGCCAATATCTTTTTTATACATTGGTGCCCAAAACTGAACACAATATTCCAGGTGCGGACGTACCAATGATTTGTACAATGGCAGAATTACATCCTCGTCCCTTGTCTCAATTCCCCGTTTTATGCACGCTATCACCTTACTTGCCTTCTTTACCGCGCTTTGACATTGTATATGGTTATTAAGCTTAATATCAATAAGTACTCCCAAATCTTTTTCCAAAACTGTTACCCCTAGACTTCCTCCATTTAATATGTAGGATGCAAGTTTGTTTTTAGTCCCGAAATGCAAAACCTTGCATTTTTCTATATTGAACGTCATTCCTCATGTAGACACCCAGATTTCGAGTTTAGATAAGTCATTCTGCAGAGACTCAACATCTATTTCTGAATTAATTATCCTACACAGTTTAGTATCATCTGCAAAGATTGAAACTGTGCTTTCCAGGCCTATTTCTAGGTCATTGATAAATATATTGAATAGTAGTGGCCCGAGTACGGACCCCTGTGGTATTCCGCTGACTACTGGTGTCTAGCTTGAAGACTTACCGTTGACCACAACTTGCTGTACCCTGTTGTCCAGCCAGTTACTTATCCATGTACAAACAGTTTTTCCTTGGCCAAGCTCCTTTAATTTGATGATTAGTCACCTGTGAGGCACTGTATCGAAGGCTTTTGCAAAATCTAGGTAGACCACATCCGCTGCTTTGACTTGGTTAAGATTGTCGGTCACTTCCTCGTAGAAGTTAACTAAGTTAGTTTGAAATGATCTGTCCCTCACAAACCCATGCTGCTTCTTGCTAATAATCTTAGTAGTCTGCAGATACTCCTATATGCTATCCCTTATATTTCCTTCCAATATTTTCCCCACTATAGATGTCAAACTAACCGGTCTGTAGTTACCTGGATGATTTTTGGATCCCTTTTTAAACAATGGCACTACCTCTGCTATACGCCAATCCTTCTGTACCAGTCCAGATCTAAGTGAACTATTGAAAATCAAGTATAAGGGTCTTACTAGTTGTGACCTAAGCTCCATAAGAACCCTCGGATGAAGTCCATCCGGGCCAGGTGATTTATTAATCTTTATTTTGCATAGTCTCACCCTGACTACTTCTTCACTTAAACAAGTATCTAACCATGAATCCTTACTGTCATTATCGCTGTGTACTCCTCCCACTGTCAGTTCTTCTTTGGTGAAAACTGATGAAAAAAATGTATTCAGTGGGGTATATTTACTAAGCTCCCGATTTTGACCGAGATGCCGTTTTTTCTTCAAAGTGTCATCTCGGTTAATCTCGGTCATTTACTAAACACTAATCACGGCAGTGATGAGGGCATTCGTAATTTTTTGCTAGTTCAGGTAAAAAATTACGAATGAATACACCATCGGTCAAATTACGCCTGTTTAGATATGAATCTCGGTCATTTACTAAGAAGTGCAAAGCAAAAAAACACAAAACACTGCCGTGAAAAATTACAACTCGTAAAAAAGTCCTAAAAAAAACAGACCTGCTTTTTTTTTTCCGTGATTTGAGATGCATGCAGGGATCCATGAGATCCGTGCATGTATATCAGTGGGAAGGGGTGGGAAAGTGCTTATTTTTGCCAAAAAAATTGCGTGGGGTCCCCCCTCCTAAGCATAACCAGCCTCGGGCTCTTTGAGCCGATCCTGGTTGCAGAAATATGGGGAAAAAAATGACAGGGGTTCCCCCATATTTAAGCAACCAGCATCGGGCTCTGCGCCTGGTCCTGGTCCCAAAAATACGGGGGACAAAAAGAGTAGGGGTCCCCCGTATTTTTAAAACCAGCACCGGGCTCCACTAGCTGGACAGATAATGCCACAGCCGGGGGTCACTTTTATACAGTGCCCTGCGGCCGTGGCATCAAAAATCCAACTAGTCACCCCTGGCCGGGGTACCCTGGGGGAGTGGGGACCCCTTCAATCAAGGGGTCCCCCCCCCCAGCCACCCAAGGGCCAGGGGTGAAGCCCAAGGCTGTCCCCCCCATCCAATGGGCTGCGGATGGGGAGGCTGATAGCCATTTGTGATAATGAAAAGATATTGTTTTTAGTAGCAGTACTACAAGTCCCTGCAAGCCTCCCCCGCATGCTGGTACTTGGAGAACCACAAGTACCAGCATGCGGCGGAAAAACTGGCCCGCTGGTACCTGTAGTACTACCACTAAAAAAATACCCAAAAAAACACAAGACACACACACCGTGAAAGTATAATTTTATTACATACATACACACATACATACATACTTACCTTATGTTCTCACGCAGGTCGGTCCTCTTCTCCAGTAGAATCCAAGGGCTACCTGTTGAAGAAATTCTACTCACCAGATCCATGGGTCCAGGCTCCTCGGCAAATCCAGGGTTAATCCACGTACTTGAATAAATAAAAAAAAACGGTGTCCCGACCACGAACTGAAAGGGGACCCATGTTTGCACATGGGTCACCTTCCCACGAATGCCAGAAACCCACTTTGACTTCTGTCTAAGTGGGTTTCTTCAGCCAATCAGGGAGTGCCACGTTGTAGCACTCTCCTGATCAGCTGTGTGCTGCTGTCCTCACTGACAGGCAGCACGCGGCAGTGTTACAATGTAGCGCCTATGCGCTCCATTGTAACCAATGATGGGAACTTTCTGCCCTGCGGTTGACCTAAAGTGACGTCACCGCTGAGCAGAAAGTTCCCAGCATTGGTTACAATGGAGCGCATAGGCGCTACATTGTAACACTGCCGCGTGCTGCCTGTCAGTGAGGACAGCAGCACACAGCTGATCAGGAGAGTGCTACAACGTGGCACTCCCTGATTGGCTGAAGAAACCCACTTAGACAGAAGTCAAAGTGGGTTTCTGGCATTCGTGGGAAGGTGACCCATGTGCAAACATGGGTCCCCTTTCAGTTCGTGGTCGGGACACCGTTTTTTTTTATTTATTCAAGTACGTGGATTAACCCTGGATTTGCCGAGGAGCCTGGACCCATGGATCTGGTGAGTAGAATTTCTTCAACAGGTAGCCCTTGGATTCTACTGGAGAAGAGGACCGACCTGCGTGAGAACATAAGGTAAGTATGTATGTATGTGTGTATGTATGTAATAAAATTATACTTTCACGGTGTGTGTGTCTTGTGTTTTTTTGGGTATTTTTTTAGTGGTAGTACTACAGGTACCAGCGGGCCCGTTTTTCCGCCGCATGCTGGTACTTGTGGTTCTCCAAGTACCAGCATGCGGGGGAGGCTTGCTGGGACTTGTAGTACTGCTACTAAAAACAATATCTTTTCATTATCACAAATGGCTATCAGCCTCCCCATCCGCAGCCCATTGGATGGGGGGGGACAGCCTCGGGCTTCACCCCTGGCCCTTGGGTGGCTGGGGGGGGGGGACCCCTTGATTGAAGGGGTCCCCACTCCCCCAGGGTACCCCGGCCAGGGGTGACTAGTTGGATTTTTGATGCCACGGCCGCAGGGCACTGTATAAAAGTGACCCCCGGCTGTGGCATTATCTGTCCAGCTAGTGGAGCCCGGTGCTGGTTTTAAAAATACGGGGGACCCCTACTCTTTTTGTCCCCCGTATTTTTGGAACCAGGACCAGGCGCAGAGCCCGATGCTGGTTGCTTAAATATGGGGGAACCCCTGTCAATTTTTTCCCCATATTTCTGCAACCAGGATCGGCTCAAAGAGCCCGAGGCTGGTTATGCTTAGGAGGGGGGACCCCACGCATTTTTTTTGGGGATTTTACATTGTTTAATAAAAAAAAAAAAATAAGAACCCCAGCACGGATCACACAGATCCGGCCGAGATTGATTGTAAAAAAAAACGGCAGTGTTTTGCTAATCACTGCCGTAAAAATAGGTAAAAAAAAAACGAATGACATCGACATCGGAAGAAAAGAAAAACCCGAATACGACAGCTTAGTAAATCCATCGTAATCAATTCAAAAAGTTGCAGTTTTACACTGTCGATGTCATTCGTGATTGAACTTTGACCTTTTTACGGAAATTACGAATCTTAGTAAATTTACCCCAGTATTTCCGCTTTTGATTCGTCATCATTTATCAATACTCCAAATTAATCTTTTATTGGACCTATGCTCTCCAATTTCAATCTTCTGCTTTTTATGTATTTAAATTTTTTTTTAGGATTGGTTTTACTCTCTATAGCAATTTGCTTTTTGTTTTCAATTTTACCTGCTCTTATTGCTTTTTTGCATCTTTTATTGCATTCCTTGTATTACTGGAATGAATCCTCCTTTCCATTAGATTTAAATGCTTTGAAAGCACGCTTCTTTTTATTGATTTCTGCCTTGACCTTCTTGTTAAGCCACATCGGTTTAAGTTTGATACTCCTGCGCTTACTGCCCATGGGAATACATTTTTGAATATTGCTATCTAACAACCCTTTTAAAGCATCCCACATTTCCGAAGTGTTCTTACCATGAAACAAATCCTCCCACTCAATGTCGTTTAGTGCACATCTCAGCATACTGAAGTTAGCCTTCCGAAAGTTTAATGTTTTTGTTGACTCCTTATAGCTATGTTTCCTAAAACTTATGTCGAATGTGATCATATAGTGATCACTGTTACCCAAATTCTCCCCAACTTTAGTATTCGATATGATGTCCACATTATTAGTAATTACTAGATCCAGAGTAGTTTTCCCCTAGTTGGGTCCTCGACTAATTGAGACAAGTAGTGATCCTTTAATATATTTAAGAACCTGTTGCCCCTAGCTTTAACACATGAATCGTTACTCCAATTTATATCAGGATAGTTCAAATCCCCAATCACTAGGATGTCCCTCAATCCCGAAGCCCTTTTGATTTGCTGCAAGAGTTGTTCTTCCTCATGTATGCTAACTATTTTTTTTGCATCAATACCCCCACTTGAGATTTCAACCCATAGTGACTCCACATTATCGCCAGTCCCCTCATAAATAACCTCCTTTAAGTATAGTTTAAGAGAGGGTTTAACATAAAGACATACACCTCCTCCTCTTTTGTTTGCCCTGTCCCTCCTGAAAAGAGAATACCCCTCCATGTTTGCAACCCAGTCGTGAGAGTCGTCCCACCATGTTTCTGTAATACCTATAATATCATACTCAGCCCTAGATGCTAACAATTCCAATTATCCCATTTTACTTGCTAGACTTCTTGCGTTTGCAAGCGTACATTTTAGTTTAGTAGTTCCCTTGCCCGCCTGTTTTTTTAAAGGTACCCCATCATGGTTTACTAAAACCTCCCTAAAGTTAATCTTCCTGACTGTCCTTTTCGCTCCCTTTCCACCCCCACCATACTTAATACTGCCCACCTTACTCTTCTCTTTGATCAACCCAGTGTTTCGGCCTAAATTCTCGACCCTGACATAAGTATTTTCCCTTATGCTACATACATCCTTTTCTATATGCTGAAATGATGACACATAAATGTTAGTTTATGTTTTGGCAATACCTTTGTTACTACCCTTTTTAGAACCCATCCAGTGTTACTGCAGTATCACTGGAATTATATGGCAGTACCACTGGACATATATGGCAGTATCAGTGGAATTATATGGCAGTACCACTGGACATATACGGCAGTATCACTGGATTAATATGGCAGTACCGCTGGACATATACGGCAGTATCACTGGACATATATACGGCAGTATCATTGGACTTATACGGCAGTACCACTGGATTTATACAGCAGCACAGGGACACCACCACTGGACTGATGCAGGACAACATAGTACCACTGCAATGGACTGGACTTATACAGCAGCAATGGAGATATGGCAGCAACGGACACCACCACTGTGACTGGACTGATGCAGCACAACACACCACCACTGGACTGATGCAGCACAACACAGCCCCACTGCACTGGACTTATACAGCTACACTGGACATATGGCAGCAGAGGACACGACCACTGTGACTGGACTGATGCAGCATAAGACACTACACTGGACTGAGCAGCACAAGACAGCACTGGAATTGCCACCCCACTTTCCCTCCCGCACAGACATTGATGACGGAGACACGTCCTCTCGCTACACTCTCCGTGCCTGGAGTGAAAATGGCGGTAACGCGCGGCTCCTTATATAGAATCCAAAACCCGCGAGAATCCGGCGGGAAAACCCGAGCCGGGCTCGGATCCGGGCTCAGGTAGTGAAGTTCATAGGGGTTCAGATCTCAGGGAACCGAACCCGCTCATCTCTAATATATGTATGTATATATATATATATATATATATAAAATACACATATACCATATTTATACTATACATAGATAGATATATATATATATATATATACTTTGATATATACATATTTATATAAAGATATATATATATATATATATACATATACTGTACATACTATTTATGTATACACATTGTACATATAAATATATGTACTGTATATATACATATTTAAATACGATTCAACATGTTTTTAAAATGAATATATTTATATTGAATAATATAAGAGCAGCAGCCAGGTGTCCCTGAAATGTCTGACACTGTCCTCACCACACAGAGGATTGTCAGACAAGCCGCCGGGCAGCCTTCACAGAGCCTCAGTGCTTTCCCCCATGTGCTGCAGCTCTCAGCGGGGTGGCACCTTTGTGAAAGCTTTCCACTGCTCCGCCATTACAGAAATCATCTCTGCTAATGCCGCCGGGTGGCATTATAACCACCTCTATGCGGCGGTGGTGATGGCGGCAGGGGGATCGGCGGCCACTGGGGGCCTAGGAACGCTGCACTAGAAGGAAAAAATGTTTTTCCTATCTACAGCAGCATACAGCAATATGGATGCTGTGGGCCTATTTGTAGTGTGGGCCTGGAGCTGCAGCTCCATCAGCCCCATTGTCAATCCGGCCTTGTGTGTTGAACGAGAACATACTGTATGCAAAGTTATGTGTGAACTGAATAGAAGGGATGTAATTGGGTATGGGTAGGATACTGTAGCTTCTAGAGGTTTTATAGGTAGTTGTGGAATATAGCAGTTGGCAACGAAATACACGAAGCAGACAGCGGCACTCAGGGTCTTGTGAAAAAATTCAAGTGTATTAAATCACTCCATAAGCTCCAACGTTTCGGGACGCGCAAGTCCCGTTGTCAAGGTGAGTAACAAAAAATAAAGCAAGAAAACATACCTTTATACCAAAAGAGAAGGAGGGAGGGAAGAGCCCCAGGTGCTGGTGCGATCGGCGCCGCCCGGCGAGTTCCGGCGTCTGCCGCTGACGTCATCAAGCGGCGTCTGCCGGAGTCATGGAAACCCGGTGACGCTGACGCTCCGAATGACGCGTCAATGTAAACAAAGAGACGTGTGCATAGCTGACAGTTGGTGCGGCAGAGACCGTCGCGCCCTGCTGAAGTGGATAGGTGCACAATGTATGTGGGATGTGACACAGCACAATATATGGTGCTGTGTGGCATGCTGGCGTGAAAAGAAAAATAAACATAGGGGAATGAAAGCCGTGGGGGTGCATGTAAAAGGCTATAAGGTTGCATGGACACTGAGAGAGACCCGAAGGTCAGGAAAAACATGCAACAGTGTGTGGTGCACAAGTGGCCATACATTAAACATGCAGGATTAGGTGGCATATGTCTACTGTGCCCAAATGATGGGAACCGTAAGGTGAGTGCGGTCAGCATGCAGTAGGGAAAAGACGGTCATGTGTAGTGGTGCTGAAAGGGTAGTGAGAAGATTAAGAGAAGTGGCAAAACGTCCCTGATGTTATCCAAGAAGGGTGCATAGACAGGGGTTAGTGACACTAGTACAACATAATCATGGCTGATGATAGCGATAAGTCCACTAGGTGGATTGTGAGGGTCCAAACAGGTCTCGCTGCTCTGCGGGTTACCGCTGAGTCCACTATATGGGTTATAGGGGTCCAAAAGGTTGCGTTGTACTAAGGAAAGGTTGGTGTCAGTGTGGACTTGACACGATCCTCATTAAGCTCTTTACTTGTGCAGGAAGAGATTCCACGGCATCTGCTCGTTTAGTCCTCTCGGGCTAAGTGTGTCGAGCTTGTAGATCCACTTCGCCTCAATGCAGAGCAATTTCCTTTCCCTGTCTCCGCCCCTCAAAGATTTGGGTACATGATCGATCAAGATGTGTCTGAAGTCGTTGATGGAGTGTTTCTTCTCCGCGTAGTGTCTTGCTACTGGCTGGTCCGATGGCTTCCCTGACAACGCCTGTTTTATGGCTGACCTGTGGAGGGCCATCCTTTCCCTGGCTGTACGGATAGATTTCCCAACGTAATATAAATTACAGGGGCATATTATCAAGTATATGATGTACGAGGAAGTGCAGGTCAACGTGTGGTGGATCTTCACTTTGGACTCGTTATGGGGATGTTTGAATGTAGTGCCCGTTAGCATGTGCCCACAAGTGGTGCATTTCGGGCATTTGTAACACCCGGTCGCTCTGGTCAAGAACCCTTTGGGGCGATCGGACCAGGATTTAAAGCCTGTAACGTCCGTGTGTACCACTATGTCTTTGATGTTACGGCCTCTGGTGAAGCAGGTCATGGGGCGTCGATCTTTGAACGTTGGTAGAGACTTGTCGGTTGCGACTATGGGCCATAAAGCTCTTGAGGCCCGGGGAATAACCGGACTAGCAGTGTTGTATCTGGTCACAAACGGGATGATATTCTTATCTTGAGGTTTAACCTCGGTCCCCATGAGGCTACTCCTAGGGAGTTGCAGTATTTCACTCTTGTGTTGCAAAAGTGTTTTGCGATCATACCCTCGTTGCAGAAACTTGTCTACAAGCTTATCCAATTCGCCTTCCAGAGTGGACCTGTCACTGGTGATCCTGGCGACTCGGATCATTTGGGACCGTGGAAGTCCCCTAATGAGACTCTTTGGGTGGTGGCTATTGGCCCTCAAGATGGTATTTTGGTCCGTTGGTTTAACATAAAGTCCTGTTGAGAGTCTCCCGTCTGTGATAGATATACAGACGTCCAGGTAGTTAATGCTCTCCTTGCTGGTTTGAAAGGTATACTTAATCGGAGAGTCACGTGCGTTGGCCGTGGTCATCAGTTGCACAAAGGCTTCCTGTGGGCCAGTCCAGAGAAGGAACAGGTCGTCTATGTACCGAGCGTATAGGAGGATATGTTTGGCTGTTGTGGAGTCTTGGAAAAAGACCGTCTGTTCTTCGCTAAACATATAGACATTGGCGAAAGAAGGGGAGACGTTGCTCCCCATCGCACACCCCGTCTTCTGTTTGAAGAAACGCCCATCGAACAAGAAGAAATTCCTAGTAAGGGTCAACTCAAGTAATTTCATGAACAAGGAGTGATCCAGTGCATCCATTTCTTCAGACCTCAGGAATTCCTTCATAGTTGCCAGGCCCTCTACATGGGGGATACTAGTGTAGAGGCTGTTGACATCGATCGTACATAGAATTGTATTTTTAGGGACCGTTCGGATAGTTGCCAATCGCTGCAAGAAGCAGGTGGTGTCTTTAATGAAGTACTTCTGCCGTACTACCAACGGTTGTAGAATTTTATCTAGCAGTATAGAGACTGGTTGGTAAATGGAATCTCTGGCTGAGATTATCGGACGTCCCGGTGGATGCTCCAAGTTTTTGTGAATTTTTGGAACTGTGAAAAATAGTGGGGCTACCGGGAAGTCCTTGGTGAGCGCCTTCTGTAAATCAGGGCCAATCAGCCCGTCGGTGCAAGCCTTGCTTAAGATGCCGTCGAGCTCTTGTTTATAGCCGCCGGTGGGGTCGTGTGGTAGTTCCTCATATACTGACGTGTCCGACAGTTGGCGTTGTACTTCTGTCAAGTAGTCGGACAGGTTAACTATCACTATGCCGCCCCCCTTATCGGCGGGGCGGATGATAATGTCCTTGTAGGACCCCAGGTCTTTAAGGGCTTTGAGTTCTGCCCGAGACAGATTGTGGTTAGTTCTCGGACAAGCTTTTTGATACTTGGAGACCGATTCCTCCATCAGGCGGATGAATGTTTTTATTGATGAATTGGTGGACGGGGGATCAAATGACGATACAGTTTGAGACCTCACGAACTCTCTGATTTCGATTGATTGAGTCGATGGTGGAGCAGTGATGTGATGAGCTTGAAAGAATTCCTGCAATCTTAATTTTCTTGCAAAACGATGGGAGTCAACTTGCCATGTAAAATCGTCAAATTTAGTGGTGGGGACGAAAGACAGGCCTTTCTCCAGTATTGCCATCTCGTGCACGGTGAGGACCCTGTCGGAAAGATTGTAGATTACCGATTTTTTCTTGTTGAGGACCCTCTGGTTCCTCGTGCATTGCCCGCCCCTGCGGGTGGGCGTCCTCGTCTGCCTTTTTCTTTTTCGGATGCTGGTGTTGCAGGGGTCCCTAAAGGGACACGTGGTGTAGTTGAGGAGCCTTCACTGTCCTGCGGGACGGTATCATTGTCACTATTGGACGTAGCCGACTGAAGGTTCTGTGCTTCCCTTCTTTTACGCCAGCTGTGCCTGGCTCGTGCGTTATATGGTTTGTGCTCCCCTGGTTCCCCTCCCATAAGCCACCGGTAGACTCGGTTCGAATCGTAGTCTTCCTTGACTATCTGGTGCTTGTTTCTTTTGAATTTGATGAGGTCCCTGCGGTAGTTGTCACATTGGACCTGTAGTTTCATCAGCCAATCGTGTTGTGTGTCGGCCTGTAGGCTGTGTAGATGTTCAGCTTCCATAAGTTTAATTTTGTCACGAGTAGTGGATAATTCTTTGCCCGCCTCTTCAACCACAAGGAGCATCAAGTCCAGACTACATTTGTTCAGGATTCCTATCCATTTTCTACAGAATTCCGGACAGAACCGGCCGATTGTCGGGACGTTACGGACTCTGAACCCTCTGGGTATCATCTTCTCCCGATGATAGTCTGAGAGGGAGATCCCATGCAGGAGAAAGTCAATTTCTCGGCGTTTGAGTTTCAGAAGTTGGTGGTAAATGTCCTCGGCCGATCCTGTTTTTTCGGAGTAATCAAGTTGCTCTGTGAAGCGTAGCCGCTCGGCATCATCATCTGTAAAACTGTACAGCTCCCCTTGTGTCGAGGGCATTCCTCTGCAGCCTGGATCACCTTCCGGATAGGAACCTGACGCCATCCTCAAATGTAAAAAGTGCTCTATGCACCTAGTGAAATGATGACTGGTGAAGGGTGCAGCAAGCACGTGGGGGAAATCCTCACCCTGGCTGTTGGTAAGTTGGTAACCAAAGACGATACGTATCGTATCGTCTTTGGTTACCAACTTACCAACAGCCAGGGTGAGGATTTCCCCCACGTGCTTGCTGCACCCTTCACCAGTCATCATTTCACTAGGTGCATAGAGCACTTTTTACATTTGAGGATGGCGTCAGGTTCCTATTCGGAAGGTGATCCAGGCTGCAGAGGAATGCCCTCGACACAAGGGGAGCTGTACAGTTTTACAGACGATGATGCCGAGCGGCTACGCTTCACAGAGCAACTTGATTACTCCGAAAAAACAGGATCGGCCGAGGACATTTACCACCAACTTCTGAAACTCAAACGCCGAGAAATTGACTTTCTCCTGCATGGGATCTCCCTCTCAGACTATCATCGGGAGAAGATGATACCCAGAGGGTTCAGAGTCCGTAACGTCCCGACAATCGGCCGGTTCTGTCCGGAATTCTGTAGAAAATGGATAGGAATCCTGAACAAATGTAGTCTGGACTTGATGCTCCTTGTGGTTGAAGAGGCGGGCAAAGAATTATCCACTACTCGTGACAAAATTAAACTTATGGAAGCTGAACATCTACACAGCCTACAGGCCGACACACAACACGATTGGCTGACGAAACTACAGGTCCAATGTGACAACTACCGCAGGGACCTCATCAAATTCAAAAGAAACAAGCACCAGATAGTCAAGGAAGACTACGATTCGAACCGAGTCTACCGGTGGCTTATGGGAGGGGAACCAGGGGAGCACAAACCATATAACGCACGAGCCAGGCACAGCTGGCGTAAAAGAAGGGAAGCACAGAACCTTCAGTCGGCTACGTCCAATAGTGACAATGATACCGTCCCGCAGGACAGTGAAGGCTCCTCAACTACACCACGTGTCCCTTTAGGGACCCCTGCAACACCAGCATCCGAAAAAGAAAAAGGCAGACGAGGACGCCCACCCGCAGGGGCGGGCAATGCACGAGGAACCAGAGGGTCCTCAACAAGAAAAAATCGGTAATCTACAATCTTTCCGACAGGGTCCTCACCGTGCACGAGATGGCAATACTGGAGAAAGGCCTGTCTTTCGTCCCCACCACTAAATTTGACGATTTTACATGGCAAGTTGACTCCCATCGTTTTGCAAGAAAATTAAGATTGCAGGAATTCTTTCAAGCTCATCACATCACTGCTCCACCATCGACTCAATCAATCGAAATCAGAGAGTTCGTGAGGTCTCAAACTGTATCATCATTTGATCCCCCGTCCACCAATTCATCAATAAAAACATTCATCCGCCTGATGGAGGAATCGGTCTCCAAGTATCAAAAAGCTTGTCCGAGAACTAACCACAATCTGTCTCGGGCAGAACTCAAAGCCCTTAAAGACCTGGGGTCCTACAAGGACATTATCATCCGCCCCGCCGATAAGGGGGGCGGCATAGTGATAGTTAACCTGTCCGACTACTTGACAGAAGTACAACGCCAACTGTCGGACACGTCAGTATATGAGGAACTACCACACGACCCCACCGGCGGCTATAAACAAGAGCTCGACGGCATCTTAAGCAAGGCTTGCACCGACGGGCTGATTGGCCCTGATTTACAGAAGGCGCTCACCAAGGACTTCCCGGTAGCCCCACTATTTTTCACAGTTCCAAAAATTCACAAAAACTTGGAGCATCCACCGGGACGTCCGATAATCTCAGCCAGAGATTCCATTTACCAACCAGTCTCTATACTGCTAGATAAAATTCTACAACCGTTGGTAGTACGGCAGAAGTACTTCATTAAAGACACCACCTGCTTCTTGCAGCGATTGGCAACTATCCGAACGGTCCCTAAAAATACAATTCTATGTACAATCGATGTCAACAGCCTCTACACTAGTATCCCCCATGTAGAGGGCCTGGCAACTATGAAGGAATTCCTGAGGTCTGAAGAAATGGATGCACTGGATCACTCCTTGTTCATGAAATTACTTGAGTTGACCCTTACTAGGAATTTCTTCTTGTTCGATGGGCGTTTCTTCAAACAGAAGACGGGGTGTGCGATGGGGAGCAACGTCTCCCCTTCTTTCGCCAATGTCTATATGTTTAGCGAAGAACAGACGGTCTTTTTCCAAGACTCCACAACAGCCAAACATATCCTCCTATACGCTCGGTACATAGACGACCTGTTCCTTCTCTGGACTGGCCCACAGGAAGCCTTTGTGCAACTGATGACCACGGCCAACGCACGTGACTCTCCGATTAAGTATACCTTTCAAACCAGCAAGGAGAGCATTAACTACCTGGACGTCTGTATATCTATCACAGACGGGAGACTCTCAACAGGACTTTATGTTAAACCAACGGACCAAAATACCATCTTGAGGGCCAATAGCCACCACCCAAAGAGTCTCATTAGGGGACTTCCACGGTCCCAAATGATCCGAGTCGCCAGGATCACCAGTGACAGGTCCACTCTGGAAGGCGAATTGGATAAGCTTGTAGACAAGTTTCTGCAACGAGGGTATGATCGCAAAACACTTTTGCAACACAAGAGTGAAATACTGCAACTCCCTAGGAGTAGCCTCATGGGGACCGAGGTTAAACCTCAAGATAAGAATATCATCCCGTTTGTGACCAGATACAACACTGCTAGTCCGGTTATTCCCCGGGCCTCAAGAGCTTTATGGCCCATAGTCGCAACCGACAAGTCTCTACCAACGTTCAAAGATCGACGCCCCATGACCTGCTTCACCAGAGGCCGTAACATCAAAGACATAGTGGTACACACGGACGTTACAGGCTTTAAATCCTGGTCCGATCGCCCCAAAGGGTTCTTGACCAGAGCGACCGGGTGTTACAAATGCCCGAAATGCACCACTTGTGGGCACATGCTAACGGGCACTACATTCAAACATCCCCATAACGAGTCCAAAGTGAAGATCCACCACACGTTGACCTGCACTTCCTCGTACATCATATACTTGATAATATGCCCCTGTAATTTATATTACGTTGGGAAATCTATCCGTACAGCCAGGGAAAGGATGGCCCTCCACAGGTCAGCCATAAAACAGGCGTTGTCAGGGAAGCCATCGGACCAGCCAGTAGCAAGACACTACGCGGAGAAGAAACACTCCATCAACGACTTCAGACACATCTTGATCGTTCATGTACCCAAATCTTTGAGGGGCGGAGACAGGGAAAGGAAATTGCTCTGCATTGAGGCGAAGTGGATCTACAAGCTCGACACACTTAGCCCGAGAGGCCTAAACGAGCAGATGCCGTGGAATCTCTTCCTGCACAAGTAAAGAGCTTAATGAGGATCGTGTCAAGTCCACACTGACACCAACCTTTCCTTAGTACAACGCAACCTTTTGGACCCCTATAACCCATATAGTGGACTCAGCGGTAACCCGCAGAGCAGCGAGACCTGTGTGGACCCTCACAATCCACCTAGTGGACTTATCGCTATCATCAGCCATGATTATGTTGTACTAGTGTCACTAACCCCTGTCTATGCACCCTTCTTGGATAACATCAGGGACGTTTTGCCACTTCTCTTAATCTTCTCACTACCCTTTCAGCACCACTACACATGACCGTCTTTTCCCTACTGCATGCTGACCGCACTCACCTTACGGTTCCCATCATTTGGGCACAGTAGACATATGCCACCTAATCCTGCATGTTTAATGTATGGCCACTTGTGCACCACACACTGTTGCATGTTTTTCCTGACCTTCGGGTCTCTCTCAGTGTCCATGCAACCTTATAGCCTTTTACATGCACCCCCACGGCTTTCATTCCCCTATGTTTATTTTTCTTTTCACGCCAGCATGCCACACAGCACCATATATTGTGCTGTGTCACATCCCACATACATTGTGCACCTATCCACTTCAGCAGGGCGCGACGGTCTCTGCCGCACCAACTGTCAGCTATGCACACGTCTCTTTGTTTACATTGACGCGTCATTCGGAGCGTCAGCGTCACCGGGTTTCCATGACTCCGGCAGACGCCGCTTGATGACGTCAGCGGCAGACGCCGGAACTCGCCGGGCGGCGCCGATCGCACCAGCACCTGGGGCTCTTCCCTCCCTCCTTCTCTTTTGGTATAAAGGTATGTTTTCTTGCTTTATCTTTTGTTACTCACCTTGACAACGGAACTTGCGCGTCCCGAAACGTTGGAGCTTATGGAGTGATTTAATACACTTGAATTTTTTCACAAGACCCTGAGTGCCGCTGTCTGCTTCGTGTATTTCGTTGCCAACTGCTTTACCCCATTTTATCAGAGGGCACCTGGGCACCCTTGCATCACATAGAGGGAGTGCCAGTCCATCCACCAAAATCTAGTTGTGGAATATGCTAAGTTTGTCTGAAGAGGTGAATTTTCAGGGAACATTTGTAGGTTTGGAGGCAAGAAAAAAGTCTTGTTATGCAAGGGAGGGTATTCTAAAGACTGAGTGCTACTGGAGAAAAAATCCTGTGAGTCTGAATGGGTGCAGACAATGCGTGTGGATGTGTGACGCAGACCTGAGGTGAAGTAGGGAGATATTCTGAGATAAGCGAAGATATGTATGTTCGTTTAGTTTGGTTGATGACCTTATGTATGTGTACAAGTATTTGTATGGTAAGTAAAAGCAGAAAACCAATGTTTTAAGTTGTTAAACTTTATGTGACCCCCTGTAGATGCAGCACAGAGAAACATATTGTCCTTGTACTTACCAGCTTCTTCTGCTTTAAAGCTTGTTGCTCTGATGTAATACCCCCATTATTTGAGGTATTATGGCTGCCGCACATTATTGTGCTTTTCTGCGCATGCACAAGCAGAGAGGGTTCTGTGATAGGTCAGCTGGGATGCTGGAGACAGGTGATAGAAGAGGAGAGGCAGTTGGTGAGCGGCAATTGGTGAGTGATAGTTGGTCTGAGGAAAGGCTGAAGAACTGCTGTGGCAGCCATCTTGAGAGATGGAGAAATCAGAGCTGAGATTAGTGTGACAGAGACTTTCAGTAAAGCCAATGTAAGCAGAACTGAGAGAATAGATATACACAAGGGTGGTCATTCCGAGTTGTTCGCTCATTATTTTTTTGTCGCAACGGAGCGATTAGTCGCTAATGCGCATGCGCAATGTCCGCAGTGCGACTGCGCCAAGTAAATTTGCTATGCAGTTAGGTATTTTACTCACGGCATGACAAGGTTTTTTCTTCGTTCTGGTGATCGTAATGTGATTGACAGGAAGTGGGTGTTTCTGGGCGGAAACTGGCCATTTTATGGGTGCGTGCGAAAAAACGCTACCGTTTCTGGGAAAAACGCGGGAGTGGCTGGAGAAACGGAGGAGTGTCTGGCCGAACGCTGGGTGTGTTTGTGACGTCAAACCAGGAACGAAACTGACTGAACTGATCGCAGTTGCCGAGTAAGTATGGAGCTACTCAGAAACTGCTAAGAAGTGTCTATTTGCAATTTTGCTAATCTTTCATTCGCAATTTTGATAAGCTAAGATTCACTCCCAGTAGGCGGCGGCTTAGCGTGTGTAAAGCTGCTAAAAGCAGCTTGCGAGCGAACAACTCGGAATGAGGGCCAAGGTTCATAGATCAGGGCCAGTATGTAATGGGAGCCGAAATTGGGCTGAGTTTGAAAAATGTCTGGATTTGCAGCAAAAGTCGGACATTTTGCAAACTCGACCAATGTAATAGCATCTGAGTTCATGAAAAGTCGGATGTTTTCTACTCTGTATCTGAGCGCCTGCTAAACAGTCGGATCAAGATGTTTTCCCCATGTTAAACATACAACTCAGCCGATGTAATGGAGTCCAAGTTTGAAAATTTCACAAAAAACAGCTCTACAAAGTCGTACATAAATAGAGTTATTTTTTTGGGGTGAGTGTATTTGTCAATGTTGAAAATCAATTACAAGTACACTATTACAGCACATTCACAACAGGTAAACATTTTTTTTATTATTTCTAACCCTTAACTCAATAATACCTTGATCTCTCAAAATAGTCTGTGTACTGTACATGACATTTATGCAAATTTTTCCCCAGAAAATGCGTCTTTTTCACAAAGGCATGCAATAGGGCGCACAAGCAGATCCTGCTAATTTATGTCATATGCGGCATGCCTATATTCTTTGTATAATTGCGGCTAGGGAAGCCAATCCCGGGCCATTTTTTCAATCCCGGGTATCGGGATTGAAAAATGCCCAATCTCGGGATTCCCGGGATACCCAGCATTGGCTTTTTGCTGTGTGGCCGCCCCCTCGCCCCACCCCGCCCCGCACACATAACTCACCATATACCGGGGGCGAGCGGGGAACATCTACTGAACGCTGCTGGCGGCTCCGTGCAGCGGCTGACGGCGCAGTGTGACCTCTCACGCTGCGCTGGGGAGCCGGAACAAGGAAGCTGGGCAGCATCTGAACGTCCTGTGGACGCTCAACGTTGATCCCTCAATCCCCGGGATTGGAGCTTCCAATCCCGGTATTGCATTCCGGCCATTTTTGGCCCAAAATCCCAGGATCCCGCCGATCCCGATCCCGGGATTGGCCCCCATAATTGCGGCTGTATCTGCATATGAAATGTTATACTACAGTGTATTCCTGCCAAACACAGTAACATAATTTGGTATGCCGATACATCCACTATTACATACAGAATATAGCCATGTCGCATATCATTTTAATCAGCATAAGCTGCTTGTGCGTCCTGGAGGACTGGGATTTATATAGGGTGTGTGTTGCTTCAAACATGGGACTTTTTGGTGCCAATGGATAATTTTCTCCCACACTGTGCAACTGTTATATTAAAAGACGCTTTCCGGTTGGTCTGAAAAAATCGGACACTTCCTGGTCTAAAAATCCCGTGAGAAGTCTGGATAGTGTACTACAGGCATGCCCAAAGTCTGGCCTGGGGGCCAATTGCAGCCCGTGCTCACATTTACACCGGCCTGTAGCCTCTGTGCAGCCCTCAGCTCTCAGGCACACTGCCTTTGCAGACCGCTGCACCCCGCCACACTGACACTCCCTGCCCATTGTTGTCAGCCGCGCTACACGGTGACTGACAGCTATCTTCCCCTCCTCTGCATGCAGACTATAGGCTGGTCTGCTGATGATCTGGTGAGACAGGAGGGCTCGGGTTGCCTCTCCCGCCGAGACAAACCCAGCCCTCCTGTGTGTATGAATCTATAAAAGGAGACACCAGGGAGGATCATCACGGTGGCCATCTTTACTGCAGCTCCGCAGCAGTGTGCGGTGATCAGCGGTCTCAATAAAGGGGTCATTCCGACCCATTCGCACGCAGCGGTTCTTCGCTGCGGTGCGAACGGGTTGGAAATGCGCATGCGCTGTGGTCGCATTGCGCATGCGCATCGTTGCCTGTCGAGAAATGTGATCGCAGCGGCAATCGCAAGAAGACGGACAGGTGGAAGGCATTCCGGGGTGGATACTCACCGTTTTCCAGGCGTGGTGAGTCCAACGCAGATGGATCCAGGCGTTTGGAGGGCGGATGTCTGACGTCAGGACCGGGACCTTCATTGCTGGATCCGTCGCACTGGGTGAGTAACAGCAGCCCTGGTCTTGTTTTACTTGAAACATTTTTTAGCATAGCAGCCCTGCAATGCTAAAATACACTCCCCCATAGGCGGCAGGTTGATTGCACCAGCAGCAAAAAGTTGCTACGTGCGATCAACTCGGAATCACCCCCTAAGTTCAGTGCTTCACCCCCTCACAGGTGTTCTGGGTTAAAACATTTTCACTTGTAAGTAGTTCTCCAATGTGTATCTGGCAGCACTGCGCATATAATGTGTATCTGGCAGCACTGCTGGGGGCATATAATGTGTATCTGGCAGCACTGCTGGGGGCATATAATGTGTATCTGGCAGCACTGCTGGGGGCATATAATGTGTATCTGGCAGCACTGTGGGGGCATTTGTGTATCTGGCAGCACTGCTGGGGGCATATAATGTGCATCTGGCAGCACTGTGGGGGAATATATTGTGTATCTTGCAGCACTGTGGGGGCATTTGTGTATCTGGCAGCACTGCTGCGGGTAATATAATGTGTATCAGGCAGCACTGCAGGGGGCATATAATGTGTATCTGGCAGTACTGGTGGGGGCATATAATGTGTATCTGGCAGCACTGTGGTGGCATATAATGTGTATCTGGCAGCACTGTGGGGGCATTTGTGTATCTGGCAGCACTGCTGGGGGCACATAATGTGTATCTGGCAGCATTGTGGGGGCATATAATGTGTATCTGGCACTGGGGGCATTTGTGTATCTGGCAGCACTGGGGGCATTTGTGTATCTGGTAGCGCTGCTGGGGGCATTAGTGTATCTGGTCGGCCCCCACACATTTTCACCTCACCAAATCTAGCCCTCTTTGCAAAAGTTTGGAATCCCCTGGTGTACTACATCAGCCATCAGTGTATCTGGACTGCAGCCTTGCCAGCCAGCCAGCCAGCCAGCCAGTCACTAACAGGTACAGAGTTTTTATTTTACAAAAGTGCTGGAAAGATGGATTTGGAGGCAGGAGGGGTCTAATAAACCTCCTTTTAAGATAAATAATTACCCAGGGAGCGCAATCAACAATGAATTTATTACAGTTAAAAAATATATTTAAAAACACATTAAATACACATGTATGGAAAATGTTAATAAAAACAACAATTAATAAACAGTATTCTGTTCCTCAGTCTCCAGTGGAAACAACAATGATCTCACTGTAATTTGAATATCCCTCAGTCCATGTGG
The DNA here is from genome assembly GCF_028390025.1 of Pseudophryne corroboree. Taxonomy (NCBI): domain Eukaryota; kingdom Metazoa; phylum Chordata; class Amphibia; order Anura; family Myobatrachidae; genus Pseudophryne; species Pseudophryne corroboree. The sequence continues at coordinate 947,217,955 of NC_086444.1, read as the reverse complement.
AGCTTATATTCAGATATATCAACTTATATTTCTCTCCTGGGCCAAGTTTAGAACTCGTATGATCTTGAGCCCATATAATGCACTGAGAGTCCACTTGTAAAAGATACTTGCAGCAGTTACAAAGTGTCTGTTAATGCGGCTCTTAGTTACTATTTGAAAGTTTCCCGGGGAGGCCCTATGGCCCTCATTCCGAGTTGATGGCTCGCTAGCTGCTTTTAGCAGCAGTGCAAATGCTAAGCCGCCGCCCTCTGGGAGTGTATCTTAGCTTAGCAGAAATATGAACGAAAGGATCGCAGCGCTGCTACAAAAAAAAAATTGTGCAGTTTCAGAGTAGCTGCAGACCTACTCCTACCTTGCGATCACTTCAAACTATTTAGTTCCTGTTTTGACGTCACAAACACGCCCTGCGTTCGGTGAGCCACGCCTATGTTTTTCCAGCCACTCCTACGTTTTTATCTGGCACGCCTGCGTTTTTTCACACACTCCCTGAAAACGGTCAGTTACCACCCAGAAACACCCACTTCCTGTCAATCACTCTGCGGCCAGCAGTGCGGCTGAAAAGCGTCGCTAGAGCTTGTGTAAAACTGCATTGGCTTTTGTGAAAGTACGACTCGCGTGCGTAGTCCGCCCCATACGCATGCGCAGATTTGGCGTTTTTTTGCCTGATCGCTGCGCTGCGAACAACGGCAGCTAGCGATCAACTCAGATTGAGGGCCTATGTGCACACTGGTAATCACAGTGCTAGGTTCAGACCTCGTCCCCGCTACTGCTGCCCGTTTGTAGTTGATCCCGTATACTCACAGCCAGAGGAGAATCCTTTACTGGCTAAGACCTTCACTGTCAGGTTGGATGCGTGCCCGTCTTTCTCTGTGCAATACGGCGGAGTTGGGGATCAGTCACTCAGTGCTGTGAACGCGTCCACTGGAGAGTCATCTGTATCAAAGTCTAGAATAAATTATCTACATTACTTACGCGTTTCTCCGCTATATTGAAGCAGTGGTTTTGTCAGAGGATAATAAACCTGGTATCAACACCATCTATGCATCCCTTCTGGGTAGTGTCTCAGCATAAGTTACTTTATGGGTAGTCTATATCATTTCACTATAGATAGGACCTATTATTCCCTCAAGTGATATTCTGTATTACTGATATGTAAAACTTTCACCCAGACACATAATGGGCTGCAAAGGACCTGTACTTACTCCAGTAGTGCGCTTCTTCTTCACAGTGGTACAGTGAGAACAGGTGGGCCAAATACACAAAATGTGGCTAAATCACCTCACACACTTGGCCTCACCACCTCCACTCTGTACCACCCCCTGCCACTGCTCTCCACTTGGTCTTTTCATCTTGGAGAAAAAACAGACCGATTGACAATCTCAGGTTCTCTCACACTTTAAAACTTCACTGCCACTGGACCTGCCTCTTGGCAGAGCTTCAGGTGATTACCATGACACACTTGCTCTTTTTGTGGGAGCATAAAGAAATACCTTGTCCCCTGGTTTAAATGACAACTGCTGTCCTATTAAACTTTGTCACTGCTTCCCTTTGGCTTCTACTAGGTCCCTGCCGACATGATAAAAAGGGGTTGGCACACTGAAAATAGATCTAGGGCAAGATTTCCTACAGATTGGACAATACCAACAATACCTCATGACAGCCACATGAACTTCAGCTCGGCAGAATCTATGCAGGAATCATTCCAGTGTTAAGTCCTCCCCAAGAGGTCCCCTTCATACTGTATATGAGAATGTGCCATTTTTGGTACAAGTGAGAAATGTACCTGTGGAATAACTACAGTAGCTGTTGAGTCCTCTCCCCTTGAAAGACACTAAGGGGTATATGCAATTAGCGGCGAATCGCGGCAAATTATCGCTGTTTTTTAATTCGACACAATTCGACAGGTGAATTCTGGCAGGTGGCTTCCGGAATTCACCATATTCAATGAAAAACGGATTCGACAGTCCCGCGGGCGAAAAACGGACGATTTGCTGGATTTTGCCGCTATTTAAAAAAACGGGGAAAAACCCGGAAAAAAATGGCATGGGGTCCCCCCTCCAAAGCATAACCAGCCTCGGGCTCTTCGAGCTGGTCCTGGTTCTAAAAATGCGGGGGAAAAATTGACAGGGGATCCCCCGTATTTTTAAAACCAGCACCGGTCTCTGCGCCTGGTGCTGGTACAAAAAATACGGGGGACAAAAAGAGGGTCCCCCGTATTTTTTACACCAGCATCGGGCTCCACTAGCTGGACAGATAATGCCACAGCCGGGGGTCACTTTTATACAGTGCCCTGCGGCCGTGGCATTAAATATCCAACTAGTCACCCCTGGCCGGGGTACCCTGGGGGAGTGGGGACCCCTTCAATCAAGGGGTCCCCCCCCAGCCACCCAAGGGCCAGGGGTGAAGCCCGAGGCTGTCCCCTCCATCCAAGGGCTGCGGATGGGGGGCTGATAGCCTTGTCAAAATTGAAAGAATATTGTTTTTTTCCAGTAGTACTACAAGTCCCAGCAAGCCTCCCCCGCAAGCTGGTACTTGGAGAACCACAAGTACCAGCATACAGGAGAAAAACGGGCCCGCTGGTACCTGTAGTACTACTGGGAAAAAAACACCCAAATAAAAACAGGAGACACACACCGTGACAAGTACAACTTTATTACACACTGCCGACACACATACATACTTACCTATGTTGACACGCCGACTGCCACAGTCTCCGACGATCCGAGGGTACCTGTGAAAAAAATTATACTCACCTGCCAGTGTCCAGAGATAAATCCACGTCCAGAGATAATCCTCGTACTTGCCAAAAATAAAAACACGAACACCCGAACCACCGGACTGAAAGGGGTCCCATGTTGACACATGAGCACCCTTTCCCCGAATGCCGGGACATCACGTGACTCCTGTCACTGAGGTCCCTTCAGCCAATCAGGAAGCGCTACTCCGTGGTGCTCACCTGATTGGCTGTGCGCGTCTAAGCTCAGACAGCGCATCGCACAGCTGCCTCCATTACTTTCAATGGTGGGAACTTTGCCGTCAGCGGTGGAGTTACCCGCAGTCAGCCGCTGACCGGCGGGTGACCCCACCGCTGACGGCAAAGTTCCCACCATTGAATATAATGGAGGGAGCTGTGCGATGCGCTGACAGCTCAGACGCGCACAGAGCCAATCAGCAGAGTGCAAGGACGTTGCGCTCGCTGATTGGCTTACGAGAACTTTCAGTGATAGCAGTCACGGGGGGGTCTCTCTGCATTCGGGGAAAGGGCACATGGGACCCCTTTCAGTACGCTGGTCGGGTGTTCGTTTTCTTTTTTTGACAAGTACGTGGATTTATCTCTGGACCATGGATCAGGTGAGTATAATTATCTTTTATTTTCAGGTACCCGTGGATTCTACTTGGAGAAGAGGACCGACTGCTTCGTGTCAACATAGGTAAGTATGTGTGTGTCGGCAGTGTGTAATAAAGTTGTACTTGTCACGGTGTGTGTCTCCTGTTTTTATTTGGGTATTTTTTTTCCAGTAGTACTACAGGTACCAGCGGGCCCGTTTTTCTCCCGCATGCTGGTACTTGTGGTTCTCCAAGTACCAGCTTGCGGGGGAGGCTTGCTGGGACTTGTAGTACTACTGGAAAAAACAATATTCTTTCAATTTTGACAAGGCTATCAGCCCCCCATCCGCAGCCCTTGGATGGGGGGACAGCCTCGGGCTTCACCCCTGGCCCTTGGGTGGCTGGGGGGGGGACCCCTTGATTGAAGGGGTCCCCACTCCCCCAGGGTACCCCGGCCAGGGGTGACTAGTTGGATATTTTAATGCCACGGCCGCAAGGCACTGTATAAAAGTGACCCCCGGCTGTGGCATTATCTGTCCAGCTAGTGGAGCCCGATGCTGGTGTAAAAAATACGGGGGACCCCTACTCTTTTTGTCCCCCGTATTTTTTGCACCAAAAAAATACGGGGGATCCCCTGTCAATTTTTTACCCACATTTTTAGAACCAGGACCAGCTCGAAGAGCCCGAGGCTGGTTATGCTTTGGAGGGGGGACCCCACGCCATTTTTTTCCTGAATTTTACCATTCCATCTAAAAAAAATAAAAAATAAAAAATATATATTTTAAAAAATATATAAATAATACTTGTGCCTCCAAAAAAGACAAACCAAGTACCTAATCCCTTCTAATATAAATAGATATGCTATTATCAATAAAAAAACACACAAAAAAACATGTTTTAAATTTTTTTTATTAGTTTCACCCACCAAAGTGTGGCGGATTGAAAATGTCGAATTTACTGTCTAAAAGCACTGTTGTCGAATTTCCAAACTTCAATTGAATACACTTTGGTCGAATTGCAGCACTTGTATCATTGCAGAAAAGTCGAATTTGACAAAAGTCGAATTTCAAAAAGTCGAATTTTGAAAGTCCGTTTTTTGGACGGAAAGTACTGAATTGCATTGACGATTTTTTTTTGGGGGGCGAAAAAGTCCCGAAATTCGACAATTTCGGGAATTCGACCGCAATTGCATATACCCCTAACTCTGTACAATAAGCCATTTTTAACTATAAAATAAACTGTTACTAGCAGGCTGGGAAGGCTTCTCTAGCCCATTAATTATTACGGGTGGTATTCATGTGACCGCCGGTCAGCTGACCGACAGTCACATGACCTCCTCCACCATCCCGACGGCTCGCTATCCCGATGGTCGGCATGCCGACCAACAGGGACTATTTCCACTCGTGGGTGTCCACGACACCCATAGAGTGGGAATAGAACCTGTGGCGACCGCAGGTCGCCACCAAGCCCGCAGCGTTGCAAGCGCAGCGAGCCCGCAAGGGGCTTGCTGCACTCGCCCCTCCCCGCCGGGATCCCGGCGTCGGTATGCTGCCGGGATCCCGGCGTCGGTAAACTGACCGGCGGTCTCCTGACCGCCGGTCAGCCGTACTACACCCATTATTACTACAGCTCTAATTGCATTTGTTAAGTTTGCATCTTTAAGTATGTTTCATGCACACTCCTATAGGAAAAACTGTCCTGTGGCAGGTTACAATCCTCCTCACTTGTTCTGGACAACAGGGTTTCATCTGTAGTCTCTCCCAGTATGATAGCACTGTTCCTATTTCTCCCCACCACTTTTTGCTATGCCTTACTCCCAGAGTTTTCCGTGGTTCATCCGTCAAATTTCCCAAGTTAGAGTCCTGGAAGGGTAACTCATTTACACTAGCTGCCTTCTTCATCACTTGCTCACTCCTGGACTAATAGCACAAACCACAGAAATGTGAGACAGGTTACAGTCCATGGGTTCCTGTAGGAGGGCAAATTGGATCCACAAATGTCTCACCTCTGCTCCTTTTCCATTATGGCACTCTCATGTTAGGGTCCACGACCACTTGCTCTAATTGTTGTGTTTCATGGCCTTAGCCAGAAATTGGGGTCTATTCGTGCAGCAGTGAAAGTCCTTATTCAGCGATAACAGGGCTTTTCACTGCTTTGTTTCATTCATAAAAGGGGTTACTGTGGTTTCTCCAGGGGTGACCCAGATTCATGTCAGGATAGCTTCCCCATACGAGGAGAGCAATTTATTGAAACACGGAAAGCATGGCTTATGGTTTAGCTTCTCAAAACTAATATGCCATCTCAGGATGGTGTAAGGAGGCTGCTGACAGGAGAAGAGCAGAGGAGACAGCTGTCTCTCTGCCTCCTTCCTGTTCTCTTCACCCACTTCACTGAGTCCAGCCAATCAGCAGGGCTTAGGGAAATGATTGATATGCAATCACGCTGGGCCATAAAGTTACATTACAGGAGAAGTCAAGATCTCCCACCTGTTACTTGGTGTAAATAGTAAAAAGTGATTAGTGTGATATAGGGAAAGTCCGCAATGCCGCAGCATAGAGTCACTACCTGGGCTGGGAATTGGGATCAACCTCCCGCCATAGGGGAACAGTCTCCTCCAAAGTTTCCTATAATGGACTTCCCCGCCGGGAGCACCTTCTGCCTATGTTCTAGCCACTTGTTGTAGGGTGTCATCAACACTCACAGTGGTTCAGGGCATCCTTACATTAGGCTTCTACCCATGTTGGTCCCAACAGTTTCTCAAACACCCACCTGCTTCAAGAGCCTAAAAAACGGGACTGTCCCATGAAAATCGGGACAGTTGGGAGGTATGGATACAGAATTGTAAGGCAGACTCTTTAAGTCACCAGACTATTTTTCCAGGGGAATTGTCTCAGTACTGAGAAGTTTTTCACAGTCTAGTTGTGAGATAGGTACAGTCAGAGATAGAATTTATGGCCTCTCGGTTCAACAACAAGCTGGACAGGTTTTGTTGCTGAAGCAGGGATCCACTAGCATTTTTAGTAGATGCTATAGTAGCTCCATGGAAATTTTAACTGGCATACATGTTTCCATGATTCCAATGGGTTCTAAGGAAAATAAAAACAAGTATAAGATTCTAGTAATATTAGTAGCACCAAACTAGTCAAGAAGAGTTTGGCACACAGACATACTAGAGTGAAAATGGTAGTGGGTTTGGGAGTCAGACTCCCTCTACATCAGGATCTGTTGTGCCAGGGGACAATTTTGTGTCAGGACATTCAGAAGCTAAATTTGATTACATGGCTCTTGAAGCCAAGACTTTAAAGAAAAAAGGTAATTTAGACTATGATTAAAGCCAGGAAGTAGGTTTCTGCAAACAATGATAGAGTATTGAAAATTATATTAATTGGTGTAAAAAGGAGAAAGTTTTGCATTCCTCTTTTTCATTGCCTAGAGTGCTTTCTTTCTACAGTCTGGTTTCTCGTTAGGTCACAAGCTAGGATCTTCGAAGGTGTAGGTATCAGAACTTTCTGGGGTAAATTTACTCAAATTTGTGTATCTGTCGATGTCAGCCGAGATAAATCTCAGCTGACATCGGCTGTTTAAGATTGCAACTTTAGAAAAAAAACAAAAACGGTAATTTACTAAACTACCGTGTTTTTTCAGTTCAAGTTTCCCGATGTCGGTGTCATTCTTATTGTTGGGCAGTGTTTTATGGGGGAGTTTAGAAAAACACTGCCGGACATGACACAATGAAGCCCAGCCGGATCAGTAAGATCTGTGCAGGGCTTCATTGTGTACAGTATTTAAGTAGTTAAAAAAAAATGTGTGGGGTCCCCCCTCCTAAGCATAACCACCCCCGGGCTCTTTGAACCGGTCCTAGTTGTTAAAATACCGGAACAAAAAAATGCGTAGGGGTTCGCAGTATTTTGAAAACCAGCACCAGGCTCTTGGATAGGTCCTGGTTCCAAAAATATGGGGGAAAAAGTTACAAGAGTGACCTCAATTAACCTTACGATCTGCGGTAGACTGCAGGTTCCCACCATAGACAGCAATGGGATGCGCTCCGTTTGATTGGCATGCCGGGAGCGCACAGCCAATCAGGAGAGTGCTATGACGTTGCGTTCCCTGATTGGCTGAAGGTTACCAAAGTGACATAAGTCAGGAGGGGTACTTGTATTCGGGGAAAGGGTATTCATGTGAACACATGAATCCCCTTTACGTCCACTGATTCGGGATAGTTGAGTTTTTTTTTAACCATGTAGATGCCTATATGGACTGAAGAGAACCAATCTACACTGGAAATAGGTGAGTATATATATATATATATTTTTTTTTTTTACAGGTACCCAATGGATTCTACTGGAGAAGGGGACATGAATGACAGTGTGGGATATAGGTAAGTATATGTGAGTATGAGTGTGCACAGTGTGTGTGTATTGTCTTTATTTGATTATTTCTTTTGTTGTGGAACTACAGGTACTAGCGGGCCCTTTAATGCCCCACATGCTGGTACTTGTGGTTCTCCAAGTACCAGCATGTGGGAGAGGCTTGCTGGGACTTGTAGTTCCACAGCAAAATTCAATATTTAATTCTTCTTTTTTACACAAAAAAGTTATGAAGTTGCCACCCACAACCCAGGGGTGGCGGCCATAGCCCCGGGCTTCATCCCTGGCCCTTGGCTTCCTGTAGTGGGTGACCCTTTATTGGGGGGTCCCCACTCCCACAGGGAACCCCGGCCAGGGGTGACTAGTTAGGCTAATGCCATGGCTGCAGGAACCTATATAAATGTGTCCCCCGGCTGTGGCATTATGTCCTTCACTAGTGGAGCTCGGTGCTGGTTTTTAAAATACTGGTAACCCCTACACATTTACCCCCCAGTATTTTAACAACTAGGACCGGCTCAAAGAGTCCTGGGCTGGTTATGCTCAGCATGGGGGTTATGTTCAGCTACTTAGGCACCTCCTTTTGTGCCTGTGAAGGAAGTAGACCTTAAGTGGATATCTTGGAAGTTGGCTTTTCACTTAGCCATAACATCAGCTAGCACAGGGTGTCAAAGCATTATCTTGCAAATCTCAATTTGTAGTCATCCATGAGAATAGGGCAGTTCTACACACACTTCCTTCTTTTCAGCCTAAAGTGTTGACAGATTTCCATTATATCAATAAATTGTCATACCCTCCTTTTCTAAAGAATTAGTAAAACAGATAGTTTATTCATTATGTATGATGCTAAGAAAAGATGTTTGCAAGCATCTAAGCAAGTTATAGCCAGATGGATTACGGCCACAGTTAAGCAGGAATATACTAGGGCTGATAAGCCTGTTCTTGTTAAGATTTCAGCTCATTCCACTCGCTCAGTAGGTACTTCATGGGCAGAATGGAATGGGGCATCTGCAGAGCCGTTATGTAGAGCAGCCACATGGTCCTTAGGCAGTGGCGTAAGTTCGTCCCAGTCGCCCGGAGGCATGATAAATGTTGGTGCCCCCTACATATACACATACACACACATACCATATGTAGCTATCCGGCACTAAGGGTGAACAGTAGCAGCGTGCTCAGGTACCTTTCCCAGTAGTAATATAGATACACATACAAAGTGGACGCACACCAAGTCAGTTATTACAATAAAACAGACACCAGCATACCATTATAGTACACCTACAGTGCTCCCTCACCCGCCAGCAGGTCTCGATGGAGATGCTTTGGCGCAGTGGTGTGCCGATATAATTAGTGTTCACTGTAGGATTTTTTTTACGGCAGGGTGCTGATCACGGGGAGGGATGGGCAAACTTAGGTACATACTATAATGCTTGGTGCTCCCATACCTATGGGCCAAAACATGGACAGTGCGCGCCGAAGGCGCGCTCCAAAAATCTAGCGGCGTTGTTTCATAATAGGGGCCAAACACTTTATTACAACACGGTGGTGCACCTAATACACATTGCACCAGATAGAACCTCCTACACACTGCGACAGATAGAGCACGTTATACACACTGCACCAGGTAGAGAGCACTGAGGCACACTGCACCAGGTAGAGAGCACTGAGGCACACTGCACCAGGTAGAGAGCACTGAGGCACACTGCACCAGGTAGAGAGCACTGAGGCACACTGCACCAGGTAGAGAGCACTGAGGCACACTGCACCAGGTAGAGAGCACTGAGGCACACTGCACCAGGTAGAGAGCACTGAGACACACTGCACCAGGTAGAGAGCACTGAGACACACTGCACCAGGTAGAGAGCACTGAGGCACACTGCACCAGGTAGAGAGCACTGAGACACACTGCACCAGGTAGAGAGCACTGAGGCACACTGCACCAGGTAGAGAGCACTGAGGCACACTGCACCAGGTAGAGAGCACTGAGACACACTGCACCAGGTAGAGAGCACTGAGGCACACTGCACCAGGTAGAGAGCACTGAGGCACACTGCACCAGGTAGAGAGCACTGAGGCACACTGCACCAGGTAGAGAGCACTGAGACACACTGCACCAGGTAGAGAGCACTGAGACACACTGCACCAGGTAGAGAGCACTGAGGCACACTGCACCAGGTAGAGAGCACTGAGACACACTGCACCAGGTAGAGAGCACTGAGGCACACTGCACCAGGTAGAGAGCACTGAGGCACACTGCACCTGGTAGAGAGCACTGAGACACACTGCACCAGGTAGAGAGCACTGAGGCACACTGCACCAGGTAGAGAGCACTGAGGCACACTGCACCAGGTAGAGAGCACTGAGGCACACTGCACCAGGTAGAGAGCACTGAGGCACACTGCACCAGGTAGAGAGCACTGAGATTGAAGTTTACAGCTGCAAAATACTTACAAGGTTAATTTAGCCCAGGGGGACTCTCATGTGCTTACCGGGTCCGGCGGCGCACGGCTGGGTCTGGCGGCGTGGCGGGGTACGGCAGGCAGAAAACGGCGGGTTGGTAGGGCGCACAAAAACGGGCAGGGTGGGATTCATCTGTCTAAAAAAAGGTGCAGACACCTAGCGTGAACACTAGATATATATATAAAAAAAACACAAACGCCTCATTCACTTAAACACACACACACACGTCTCTTTCACTTACACACACAAGTCTCTCTTACATACACATGCCTCCCACTTACACACACATACATGCCTCTCACTTACATACACATGTCTCTCACTTACACACACACACACACATCACTCACACACATGCCTTTTACTTGAATGCACAACTTTCATTAAAAACACACACACACCTCACTTAAAAACAAGCACACACAAAACACAGTGCTTCCCCCCCAAATACACCTCTCCCCTACCCCCCACACAGTGTCTACCTTTGGCTTTCATCATCAGGCTGACGGAGCAGAGAGCTTCCCTCGGCTGGCTAGAAGAGGAGCTGTGCTCTGGAGCTCCCCCTAGCTGCAGCCAGTGCCATCTCTCCCTACAGGAGGCAGCTTCCGTGTCAGTGACTGCTCCTCCGTCCACAATAGCAGCGCAGTTCTCAGGCTGCGGGAGACAGTGGAGGAGATGCGCCCCCTTGTGGTCAGGAGCCCGGCGGCAGCCGACTCCACTGCCTCCCACAGTTCCGCCCCTGTCCTTAGGGGGTAATTCAGACCTGATCGCTGCTGTGCGTTTTCACACAGCGGGCGATCAGGCATAAACTGCGCATGCGTATGCACCGCAATGCGCAGGCACGTCGCACGGGTACAAAGCGGATCGCCGCTGAGCTATGGGTTTGTGCGACGGATCCATTTCCATGGGCGATCGCAAGGAGATTGACAGGAAGAAGGCATTTGTGGGTGTCAACTGACTGTTTTCAGGGAGTGTCTGGAAAAATGCAGGCGTGTCCATGCGTTAGCAGGGAGGGTTACGGACGTCAATTCCGGTCCCGGACAGGCTGATGTGATCGCAGCGGCTGAGTAAGTCATGGGCTGCGCAGAGACTGCACAAAATCTTTTTGTACAGCTCTGCTACACATGCGTTTGCACACTTGCACAACTAAAAATAACCTCCTCCTGTAGGCGGTGACTATCTGATTGCAGCAGTGCAAAAATCGCCTGCTAGCAATCAGGTCTGAATTAGGCCTGAATTCATACATTCACCAAATTCTACAGTTTTCATAATTTTGTGTCCAGTGAATCTGACATCGGATGTAAAGTGTTAAGTTCAGATAAGACTGAATGCACATTTGCCTAGGGACAGCTTTTGTACATCCCCATGATAAGAAGTGTCCACCAGATGAAGAAAAGAGAAAACAAGATTTTTTTTCCTACTTACCAGTTAAATCTCTATCTCTGACATCAACTGGGAGACACTTCGAACCCTCCCTTATTGGTCGAGTATATGAGAAGGATGTTAGTATCTGTTTATTCAACCTTTCCTTGATGCTTTTTAAATTCAAACTAAGGAAGGTGTTGGAGGGTAGGAGCTTAAATACTGCTTAAAGGTTAGTTCATTAAGTGCTAATTTCTCTATCCCATGGCTGGATAAAGCCTTGACGATGCCCAGGGCACTTAAGACAAGAGGGCCCCAGTGGAAGGGGGGCCCCGATGGAAGGTGTGCATATCTCCTAACATGACCCATTCCAGGAGGGAAAAAATACTCTCCACCTGAACTTCCCTTGTAATATATGGTTGGTGTCACCTGTGTTGATATATTTAATTGGTAGGAAGGGTGTTTCCACACAGGTAATTGCAATCATATCTTGAGAAGGAAGTCCAGGTAGAGAGCATTTGGTCCCTCCTGGAATGGGTCATGTTGGGATGTATGGATTGTGTATATTAAATTTAAACCAATGGTGAATATTAGAATTAAACTAATAGTTTAATAATGCCTGGGAACTGTTTATAGCGCCACCTAATTGAAAGACAACTTACTTATAAACTTTTATTATAGTGGAACAAAGACAACTTAACCTTAAAATACACATAGAAAATAAAATGTAAAATTTATCTTGTCACATGCAAGAATTGCAGCAGCCTCTGTACTAATTACACACTGGTACAGGACCCAGGAGGTCTCTCTCTGGACCCTCATTAGATAACAGGTTACACAGGATCCAGACACCCCTGCAGGGAGGAGGGGAAGCCTGGATCCCTGTGTCACTTACAGCTTTCTCCATCCGTCTCTCTTCTGGTCAGAATGCTCCATTGTTGGCTCATGAAATCTTATACTCCTGTGTCTCTGCCTGCACTGCATATCTGTCCTGCGTGCATTGTAGCTGCCTGGTTCCACTGCTGCATAAGAGGGAAAGCTAGTGATATTGGTGTCCCTTGGCCTAACCGAAGGGAGGCCAAGGGTTCAGTATGCCCTGCGCCCTCACCCCTTTCCTTATTCCGGCTATGTTTTATCCCTCACTAACCCCCATGGTAAGAAATGTCCCCCAGATGATGTCAGAGAAAGAGATTTAACTGGAAAGTACCAAAAAAATCTTGTTTTCTGTAGTGTTTTACTATCTATTTGTTAATTATCCTACATACAGTAACTTGGTAACAACAGCAAATGTAGACACCTTACATTTTAGATGACCAACCAAGCCATTAAAGATTAGAAAGGACAGGTCTCAATACTGAACTTTAACTTTAACCCAGTCTGGTTCCACTTATGCTGCATATATTCATTCTCCTAAATTATCTATACAGATGTTGTTAAGTGATTTAAGAATTCAATATTTATTAGAAACACATATTCTGCAGGTAATAGTGATGAATTATATATAGATATATAGGTCCATTTGTACTAGCACATATGCTTGGACTCCCTGATATATGGACATTGCTACTCGTTAATCACATACTGTATGTCACAAAAGTAAGAATCTTTTTTTTCTTTTCTCATATGTCCTAGAGGATGCTGGGGTCCACTTCAGTACCATGGGGTATAGACGGTTCCGCAGGAGCCATGGGCACTTTAAGACTTTTTCAGCGTGTGAACTGGCTCCTCCCTCTATGCCCCAGACCTCAGTTTAGAAAATGTGCCTAGGCAGACTAGATGCACTCCAGAGGAGCTCTACTGAGTTTCTCTGAAAGACTTTATGTTAGGTTTTTTATTTTCAGGGAGGACTGCTGGCAACAGTCTCCCTGCTTCGTGGGACTTAGGGGGCAGAAGTTGGAACCAACTTCCTGAATAGTTCATGGCTCTGCGTCTGGCTGACAGGACACCATTAGCTCCTGAAGGGTACTGAATACTAGCTGCTGCTATGCGCTCACTCCCACAGACCGCCGTCACCGCCCTTACAGAGCCAGAAGTCAGAAGACTGGTTAATGTACAGAAGAGGACCTTCAGTCATCGTGATGGCTAAAAGGTACCGCACAGCGGGCGGGAACGCTGCGCGCCATGCTACCCATAAATACAGGCACAGCAGGGTGCAGGGCGCGGGGGTTGGGGTGTGTGCCCTGGGCAGCACGAACCTACTCAAAACTGGCTAACAAGGGGACATAAGATGCTGAGGCGCAGTCCTACCCCCGCCAATATAAAACATAGTATTGAAAAGTCTGAGGGGAAACGTGCCATTACAGGGGCGGGGCTTCCTCCTCAGTCAGCCAGCACACTGCTCAGCGCCATTTTTTCTCCTAGCAAGCTGCAGAGAAGAACGCTGGTCCTCCTCCACTTCTTAAACAAGTATCAGGGTGCAAAATAGGGGGGGCACAGTATAAATTGGTGCTGTATGGGGAATTTGTCATTATAAAAGCGCTACAGGTCTGTGGCCATTTTGTGTTAAACAGGGATTATATCACTAGCGCTGAGTTGTGAACTGGCAAATCCTTTCTGTGTCCTTCTGACAGATTTTACTGTGGGTCTGTCCCCTATAAGTCCCGGAGTGTCTGTGGTGTGGTTGTGCATGTGTGTGACATGTCTGAGGCAGGGAGCTCTGCCCCTGAGGGAGCCATTTTTGGGACACAGAGTTGTAATGTGGTGGCGCTGCCGGCACACCACGAACCTGAATGGGTGAAAGAATTACGTGATAGTGTGAATCATATCAGTAAGAGATTGGATAAGTCTGAGTCTCATTCAGAAAACTGGAGAAAATCAGTGGAAGATGTGATTTTTCATAGTTCTGCTTTTTCATCCACAGGGGACCCCTCTGGGTCACATAAGAGGCCATTTGCACAAATAGTACAAACTGATACCGACACGGACTCTGATTCCTGTGTCGACACTAGTGATTCCAGGGGAATAGATCCTAAATTGGCAAAAAGCATTCAGTACATGATTGTTGCTATAAAGGAGGTCTTAGAAGTTACGGAAGCCCCTCCTGTACCTCAGGAGAAGGCTTATTTTTATAAGGAAAAGAAAATTAATGTAACTTTCCCTCCTTCTCACGCGCTAAATACTCTCTTTGAGGGAGTTTGGGCAAACCCTGAAAAGAAATTTCAGATTCCCAAAAGAATTCAGGATGCTTATCCTTTCCCGGCAGAGGACAGGAGAAGGTGGGAGTCACCCCCCGTTTTAGACAGTGCCCTGTCACGATTAACTAAAAAGGTGATTCTCCCTGCACCTGGGATGGCTCCACTAAAGGAGTCGGCAGACCGCAAGTTGGAGACTACGTTAAAATCTATTTATGTGGCCAATGGTATGCTACTCAGGCCCACCATTGCTTGTGCGTGGGTGAGTAGTGCTATCGAAAAATGGTCAGACAACTTGTCATCTGAAATTGACACGATAGATAGAGACGAGATACTCCTAACGTTAGGTCATATCAAAGACGCCGCTACATACATGCTAGAAGCCATGAAAGATATTGGGCTCTTGGGTTCAAAAGCCGCTACCATGGCAGTCTCAGCTCGGAGGGCATTGTGGATTCGCCAATGGAATGCTGACGCAGATTCCAAAAGAAATATGGAGGAGTATAAAGGTGAGGCCTTGTTTGGAGATGGTCTGGATGCTTTAGTCTCTGCGGCTACCGCTGGTAAGTCGACATTCTTGCCTTATGCTCCTGCGCCGGCGAAAAAGACACATCACTCTCAGATGCAGTCCTTTCGGCCCAACAGATACAAAAAGGGTAAAGGTTCCCCTTTCTTTGCAGGTAGAGGGAAGGGAAGAGGAAAAAAGTCCACAGTGTCCCCAGGATCACAGGAGCAGAAATCAACCCCTGCTTCTGCCAAATCTGCAGCATGACGCTGGGGCTCCCTTGCGGGAGTCCGCTCAGGTGGGAGCATGTCTGAAACTTTTCAGTCAGCTCTGGGTTCAATCTGGCCTGGACCCATGGGTCTTGCAAATAGTGTCCCACAGATACAAACTGGAGTTTCAGGACGTCCCCCATGCCGATTTTTCAAATCGACCTTGCCAGCTTCTATCCCGGACAGAGAAGTAGTAACAGCTGCAATTCAAAAATTATGTCAGGATCAAGTCATTGTCCTGGTGCCCTTGTCACAACAGGGAGAAGGGTTTTATTCAAGCCTCTTCGTAGTTCCGAAGCCGGACGGCTCGGTTAGACCAATTTTAAACCTGGGAGCTCTGAATCTCTACCTGAAAAGGTTCAAGTTCAAGATGAAATCTCTGAGGGCAGTGATTTCCAGTCTGGAGGAGGGGGACTTCATGGTGTCAGTGGACATAAAAGATGCCTACTTACATGTTCCCATTTATCCTCCTCATCAAGCTTATCTGAGATTCGCAGTACAGGATTGCCATTACCAGTTCCAGACGTTGCCGTTTGGACTCTCAACGGCGCCGAGGGTATTCACCAAGGTGATGGCAGAGATGATGGTCCTCCTTCGACAGCAAGGAGTCAATATAATCCCTTACCTGGACGATCTCCTGATAAAAGTGAGATCCAGGGAACGGTTGGTGCGGAACATTGCACTCTCCCTGTCCATACTCCAACAACACGGTTGGGTCATGAATTTTCCAAAGTTGCAGTTGGAACCAACGACGAGATTGTCCTTTCTGGGAATGATACTGGACACAGAAGTACAGAAGTATTTCTTCCAGTAGAAAAGGCTCTGGAAATCCAGAGAATGGTCAAACAAATTTTGAAACCAACAAGAGTGTCGATCTATCAATACATTCGGTTGCTGGGAAAGATGGTAGTGGCCTACGAGGCCATACAGATTGGACGATTCCATGCCAGAGTATTCCAGTGGGATCTGTTGGACAAGTGGTCCGGATCCCACCTGCACATGTACCAGAAGATAATCCTGTCTTCCAGAGCCTGGATTTCGCTCCTGTGGTGGCTACACAGTTCTCACCTACTAGAGGGCCGCAGGTTCGGGATTCAGGACTGGGTCCTAGTAACCACGGATGCAAGTCTCCGAGGCCGGGGAGCAGTCACACAGGGGGAAAGCTTCCAAGGAAAATGGTCAAGTCAGGAAACCTGTCTTCACATAAACGTTCTGGAATTGAGAGCCATTTACAACAGCCTTCTACAAGCGGTGCATCTTCTTCAAGACCAACCCGTGCAGATCCAGTCGGACAATGTAACAGCAGTCGCGTACATAAACCGTCAGGGCGGAACAAAAAGCAGAGCGGCAATGGCAGAGGTGACAAAGATCCTCCTCTGGGCAGAAAGACATGCAAAAGCTCAGTCGGCAATTTTCATTCCGGGAGTGGACAACTGGGAAGCAGACTTCCTCAGCAGACACGATTTCCATCTAGGAGAGTTGGGCCTCCACCAAGAAGTCTTTGCAGAGGTGACAAGTCTTTGGGGAATTCCTCAAGTAGACATGATGGCGTCTCGTCTCAACAAGAAGCTTCAGAGATATTGTTCCAGGTCGAGAGACCCTCAAGCGATAGCAGTGGATGCATTGGTGTTACAGTGGGTGTTTCAGTCGGTGTATGTCTTCCCTCCACTTCCACTAATACCAAAAGTTCTCAAGCTCATAAGAAGAACAAGGGTTCGAGCGATCCTCATTGTCCCAGACTGGCCAAGGAGGGCTTGGTATTCAGATCTTCAGGAGTTGGTCATAGAAGATCCTCTGCCTCTTCCTCTTCACGAGGACCTGCTGCAGCAGGGGCCATGCGTGTGTCAAGACTTACCGCGGCTACGTTTGACGGCATGGCTGTTGAGCGCCGGATCCTAGCCCGAAAGGGTATTCCCAAAGAAGTCATCCCCACTCTTATTTAGGCTAGGAAAGGAGTAACGTCTAGACATTACCACCGTATTTGGAGATAGTATGTGCCTTGGTGTGAACCCAAGAAGGCTCCTACGGAAGAGTTTCAGTTGGGACGTTTTCTCCATTTTCTGCAGGCGGGTTTGGATGCGGACCTAAAATTGGGTTCAATCAAGGTCCAGATTTCGGCCTTATCAGTTTTCTTTCAAAAACAATTGACATTCCTTCCAGAAGTTCAGACGTTCGTGAAAGGTGGCACCATGGGACCTTAATGTGGTGTTGCAGCTCCTTCAATCGGATTGGTTTGAACCTCTACAGGAGATAGAATTGAAGTTTCTCACTTGGAAAGTGGTCATGCTGTTGTACCTCCATTTGTGCCTCCGGTGGCACCATGGGACCTTAATGTGGTGTTGCAGCTCCTTCAATTGGATTGGTTTGAGCCTCTACAGGAGATAGAATTGAAGTTTCTCACTTGGAAAGTGGTCATGCTGTTGGCCTTGGCATCCGCAAGGCGGGTGTCTGAGTTGGGGGCCTTGTCTCACAAGAGCCCTTACCTGATCTTCCATGAAGATAGGGCAGAGTTAAGAACTCGTCAGCAATTTCTTTCGAAGGTGGTTTCGTCTTTCCATATAAACCAACCTATTGTGGTGCCAGTGGCTACTGACACCTTCACTGCGTCAAAGTCTCTTGATGTGGTCAGAGCTTTGAAAATTTATGTCGCTAGAACAGCTCGGATACGGAAAACAGAGGCTCTGTTTGTCCTGCATGCTCCCAACAAGATTGGGTGTCCTGCTTCTAAGCAAACTATTGCGCGCTGGATCAGAGGGACGATTCAGCATGCTCATTCCTTGGTAGGATTCGGTAAAGGCCCATTCTACTAGAAAGGTGGGCTCATCTTGGGTGGCTGCCCGGGGGGTCTCGGCATTACAACTTTGCCGAGCAGCTACTTGGTCAGGGGCAAACACGTTTGCAAAGTTTTACTAGTTTGACACCTTGGCCGATGAGGACCTCAAGTTTGGTCAATCGGTGCTGCAGGATCATCCGCACTCTCCCGCCCGTACTGGAGCTTTGGTATAACCCCATGGTACTGAAGTGGATCCCAGCATCCTCTAGGACGTATGAGAAAACAGGATTTTAATACCTACCGGTAAATCCTTTTCTCCTAGTCCGTAGAGGATGCTCGGCACCTGACCCAGTGCGTTCTTTACCTGCAGTGGTTAGTTTTGTAGTTACACAAGCGTTGTGTTACAATTATTTTCAGCATGTTGCTGCAATTGTTCATGCCCGTTGGCATGGGTTATGTTGAATGCCATGTTGTGCAGCATGGTTGATGTGAGAGCTGGTATGAATCTCACCGTTAAATTAAAAGTAAATCCTTTCCTCGAAATGTCCGTTTACCTGGGCACAGTTCCTATACTGAGGTCTGGAGGAGGAGCATAGAGGGAGGAGCCAGTTCACACTCTGAAAAAGTCTTAAAGTGCCCATGGCTCCTGCGGAACCGTCTATACCCCATGGTACTGAAGTGGACCCCAGCATCCTCTACGGACTAGGAGAAAAGGATTTACCGGTAGGTATTAAAATCCTGTTTTTTAAAATAAATTATTTAAGTGCCTTGACGTTTTCAAGCCTAATATGCTAGTTGCAAAGCTGTGCTGTGTACTGCTTCTCCAACTCTTCCACCCTTCCTGCACATTGCTGATCTCGGCGCTCTATGGCCCTCATTCCGAGTTGTTCGCAGCAGTTCATCGCATCGCAAACTGCGTAAATCCGCAAACTGTGCATGCGCACATGCTGGACTGCGCGTGTGCAAAGGGAGCGATACGACGCTTGTGCAAAATTACTAACTGAAAATCTGGTCGTATTACAGCACCGAAAACAGGGAGTGACGGAGGCGTGACAGAGGCTCGGCTTCGCTATCTAATGAAATGGGCGTGAAAGTGGGCGGCTAGTGTGGGAGTATGCAACCAGCAGTAGGCGTGTTTTGAGCAGAAATGCGTATTCGATGGTAAAATGTACACAACAAATGTTCGCTATCTTGTCGCAGCCGAGGAGTAATAGGCCCTACACAGTACACACATGCCGATATTCTGAAAGATATGAACGATCTCGTTCATAAATGAACGAGAACTCGTTCATATCTTTCAGTGTGGAGACTCCAGCGATGAACGATGCGCGGCCCAGCGCTCGTTCATCGCTGATCTCCCGTCGGCTGTGCATGCAGGCCAATATGGACGATCTCGTCCATATTTGCCTGCACTTCAATGCAGGCAGTTTCTTCACTCCCCCCGTCACTGCCCCCCCGCCGCCGGGTTGCTCGTCGGCCGTATCGGCCGTCGGGCACCTCGGCGGCGCATCGCCGATTGTGTAGGGCCCTTAAGTATGCAGTTACTCTGCACTTGCGAAGTACTGTTACAAGTGTGTCTGCCCTAATTAGCAATTATTTAGCAAATTAATTCACCTGTTGTCCAATTACTTGCCAAACACTGCTCTGCCAAAATACTACAAACAGCAATTGTCTGGCCACATAACATTTTTATTGTTAGCACCTCTAAATCTGACACGCTGCCAAATAATGCATTATTGATTTGAATTGCAAAATAAACATTGATGTTAAATGCATGTTGTAATTTTTTCTTTAATACTAGCAAATGCAATCAAGTGTGAATAAACCAACTTAGAAACTACATCAGCTAAATCTTATCGACATAGACATATTCCTTTGTACATACCAAATAACATGAACAACATAATGCAGCCTACACTTAATGTTTTTTTTTTTTTTACTTTAAATTTGGTGTGAATATGTGTCCATATCTAATATTATGTCATGTTGCCCCTAGTAACCCAAAGTCCTATTTTTAAATTGTTATTTATATGCCCAGTTAAGTGTTGTGCAAGGCATACCTGTTTAAAATGATAATATGCAATGTTTGTTTGTATGAATATTCTGATTGTTCCCTTTTTCCACACGTCTATATGCCATGCTACAGTTTACAGAGCTAAGTTTTCCATAGTGCATAACCTTTAATAAAACACACAAACAATTTTGTAATCAATATTTTTTACTACAAAAAATATATTAAATCAGAAGCACAACATGGCTACAGATGAGCATCACATACAAAGATGGACATAGCAACAAGCAGATGCCACTGACAAAATTCACATAGCAGAACCCAGTACTATGGTAACACCATCTTCTGACAAAATATGATGTTTAATATTTACTAAGTATATGTTGTGAACCCCCAACCAGACGAAACTTTTAGGAGAACTGAGCTCGATTCTGGAACCAACACACAAACACAACCATACACAGCACACTAGGAAGAGGAAGATGGCTCAGGTGTAGACGAAAATAACTCACAGGCTACAATTTAAATAAACACAAATATACCCTTTCACTTTGAGGGAGTTGTACATTTTTCTTATTCTGGCCACACAAGCCAAAAATATAATAAAACATCGAGGCAACATGTAAAACATGGGTGCTGCCCATCTGGAGAGACATCACTTTCTCTTCTTTTTCCCGCCTGATGTAGTTCTTCACGGCTCGGTCTGCGAAGCGACCTTCGAGGGCCCTGCCCAGTGGGATGTTGTTCCTGGGCAGAGGGAGGGGAGGGAGCAGATGTGGCTGGCTCTCTGCCACTGTGGGCAAGGGAGACAGCAATGTCCTGGAGCCCTTGCAGAATGGAATTGGCAATTTGTTGGAAGGAGGAGGCGAGTTGCTCTTGGCCCTGCCTGATCTCTGCCAGACCTTGGCAGAGTTGAGCTACACCTTGCTCCACACTGGTTCTGTGCTCAGTGAGCCGGACAGGTATCTGGCTTACCTCCCGGATCATCCTGTCTTGAAAAGCATTCAGGCTCTCACCATACCTTGCAATTTGAGACAGGATGTCCGGGATAGCAGAGGGTTGGGTGGGGGGCCCAGTTGGAATCTGGATGGATGGAATTTGTGGTCCCACAGTGCCAGAGACACTAGGTCCCTCCACCTCAGCCTCAGCAACATAACCCTCCTCTGACTCTACCTGCTCACCCACCTGTGCTGTGTTATGTTCAAAGCAAAAATAAGAATGAGTGGAAAAAGAGTAGAAAAAAACAACATGAGACTTTTTGAACCACTAAATTATTTGAGTAGGAATCTGTGTGTAAACTCACCTGGCAAGTCATGTGCCATCAGTATTTCAGGCAGGTCCGTGTCCATATGAGACACCCCAACCCCCTCCTCGTAACTCACACACTCCATCGCCATCTCCTCAAGATCTGTGTACTCCACAGTGGCAGCTGGACCTCCCCCTGTTGCCCTCAAGGCATTCCACTCCGCAGACCTCTTGCCCTTCAGGTGGGATTTGAAGTCAGCCCAACTACATATGTGATGAAAAATAGGGGCAAAGTACAGAGAAATTATGAATACCTGCTTTAATTGATAGTACACATGTTATGTATTTGGTTGCTATAGGCAACATCACTAAGTTTTTAATAATACTTGGCTCAGAAAATGGTGTGTCAATATACACTTACCGTCTTCTAACTTCCTGTGATGTGCGGACTATTGAGCCGACTTCATTAACAGAATCAGTGATGTCCCTCCAGATTCGCTCTTTGGATGCAGCACCCATGTTTTTTGGTCCTCGATGAATTTTGGACATGGCCTGTGTGACCAAATCACGTAACTCCCTCTTAGTGAAGGCGGGCTGTATTTTTTTTATGTAGCCTGTGAGCTATCGTCCTGTCCCTCCTCACCATCTTCCTCTTCACTAGCTGCTTGTGTACTTTGTGTTTGAGATGGTATTCCGGAATCTCCCTCAGTTACCCCAGTATCTATGTCTGGCAGGGGATTCACTCCTAACTCCTGGGTATCAGAAGATGGAGTTTGTACAGTACTGGGTCCTGCTACTTCAACTTCCAAACTTGCTGCTTCCAACATCTGCCTCCGCAGCGCTAGGCGCCTATGTGTCAAAGCGGACATCTGCTGCTGCACGCGTTCCATCTCTGCTGCCATCTACTCACGAGTAGCCATGTTGCTGGTGGCATGTGTGTTTGCACAGGTGTGTTGCGATTTATAGCTGCGTGTGGCTTCCAGTGCGGTAATTCGCACAGGTGTGCTAAGTATTATGCTAATACTTCCAGTAATTGATCAGCCTATTTAAAAGCCTGGATTGCAGCCTGTGTGAGTGGGTGTATGATGCCAAATGCAATTTTGTCGTATTTCAGACAAGGTGGTCTTGTTTGCTCAAACATTTCTGAGTGAGTTTTTATTTCAGTATATTGCAGACAAATGTGCGTTTGTTTGTTTGTTTGCAAATGTTTTCATGTTGTGTTGCGTAGTGCTTATTTTCTGCCAATTTTATTTTTTTAGTATTACTAAATTAGGATATTAACAAACCAAGTATGTATGGTTGTGCAATGGTCGTTTGTAGTGTTTAAAACAGGGTATTTGTATTTTGGTGGATAATGTTTTTGCATATAAATTTAATCTCATGTACTATGTAATATTTGTGTGATCTTTAATTTACAGTTTGTCCGTTCTATTGTTGAGAGTGGATACTTTATTTCTTATAGCCCATTTCTCTCTCTTGTAGGTGTTTCATTAGTGGTTTTTGTAACCACATTTATTTTCTGCCCAAGTAGGCTGCTTTTTTTTGGAATAATCAGCCAAATTTGTATATTCATTTATTGAGCAGGTAAGTTGCCTATCCCTGTGTGTCCTGGTCTGTGTTTGTTGCAAGTGTGTATCTGATTTCTTATAGTCCATTTCTCTCTCTTGTAGGTGTCTCATTAGTGGTTTTTGCAACCACATTTATTTTCTGCCCAAGTAGGCCGCTTTTTTTTTTTCATAATCAGGCAAATTTGTATATTCATTTATTGAGCAGGTAAGTTGCCTATACCTGTGTGTCCTGGTGTGTGTTTGTTGCAAGTGTGTATCTGATTTCTTATAGTCCATTTCTCTCTATTGTAGGTGTCTCATTTATTTGTTTACAAAGCATTTACTTTTGTCAAAGTAGGGCTGATCTTTTCTGTATTTGCTACTAAAGGACCCCCGTTTATTTTCGGATCTGTGTTTTCTGTGTTTTTTTTTAATAATTTGTTTTATTAATTTAAATTAGGCATACTTATTTTGGATTCAATATATTGTTGCATTAATTATATGGGTAGGTTTGATATCTCAAAATCTTTATGATTTGTGATGTTAACCTATGTTGGAGATAATTAGCTAATTTTGTTTGTTTATATTTTTATCCAATTATGTGTTTTTGGTCCGTATTTTAATCTTGAAGAAATGGAGTACGCACAAGCAGTAAGTTAATACCCATACACTTTGACTTTGCTTATGGATGACAATGTGTGTTGTTATTTTTTATGTTTTTTTAATGATTCTTACCTTCATTTTAAGCTGGTGATGTCCATTCATGTGGCAGCTGAAGCCCTCCCACCACAACCCACGGAACCACTCCCACCCCAACCGCCGCAAGCCCTACAACCCCAACCGGCTCCTCATCCTCCAAGGCAACGGAGGCGTGCTAGGCCACCAATTTTCCGTGCCCGTGTCCTCCTTTTTGGGATGCCTGATGATGTGGTATTGCGCAGATACAGGCTGCCACCTCATCTAATCCTAGACACTCTCTCCATAATGGTTCCGGTATGAATGGTCGACCATGTTATGGTCGACAGTCATTAGGTCGACCACTATTGGTCGACATTGACATGGTCGACATGGACACATGGTCGACACATGAAAATGGACGACACATGAAAGGTCGACATATGAAAAGGTCGACATGAGTTTTTTTACTTTTTTTTGTGTCGTTTTTTGCGTAAAGTGACTGGGAACCCCAATTAGTGCACCGCGTCCCCTCGCATGGCTCGCTTCACTCGCCATGCTTCGGGCATGGTGCCTTCGCTCCGCTACCGCTTCGCTCGGCACACTTTACCGTTCCAATCGTAGTCCATGTGGATCGTAAAGTATGGAAAAGTTCCCCAAAAGAAAAAAAAGTTAAACTCATGTCGACCTTTTCATGTGTCGACCTTTCATGTGTCGACCATTTTCATGTGTCGACCATGTGTCCATGTCGACTATGTCAATGTTGACCAATAGTGGTCGACCTAATGACTGTCGACCATAACATGGTCGACCATGTGAACGGATACCCTCCATAATAGAGAGTGATCTAGAACAATCCATTAGGTATCCTACAGCAATACCAGCATTGACACAATTCCTTGCTGTGTTACATTTTGTTGCCACTGGGTGTGGTGGGAGATCTGGTTGGCATGTCGCAGGGCAAGTTCAGTAAGGTCCTGCGGCGTGTCAGCCAGGCTTTCATAAAAAGAGTAAAGCAATTTATAGCTATGCCTTTGGATGTTGGTGCCCTGGATGTGGTGAAGCGGCAATTTCAGGAAGGTGGTAGTCGCTTCCCACATGTTATTGGGGTTGTTGATGGAACACATGTAGCTATTGTTGTGTAGCAAGGGCCAGTGTACTTGTGCGGTCACTGGCCCTGCTACTGGCATGCGCGTCCCTCCTCACCTGGGACGCCCCGGCGCCATCCCATGGGGCCGGAGGCAGCGCGGGCTTCGGGCGGTGCTGGGGACCGGACCTGGTCCGGTCTCCACCTGCCCAGCTGAATGCAGAGTTCGGCAGCGGGCGTGGGGACGGCGGTGCATATCCACCGCCGCTCCACGCGGGTGATGGCGGCGGGCCTGCATCCTCCGGGACGCAGACCCCGCCAATCACCGCCCGGCATTTTGAATTTGGCGCCAGCCGCGAGCCAATCACGGCTCGTGAACTGGCAGCCAATCGGGAGTGGTGGCGGCGAGCCAATCCCGGCTCGCCGCGTCATAGCCCCCCCCCCGGCACTGGCTTGTATTAGCCAGCGCCGGGCGCGAGAGTTCAGTTCAGCGGCAGAGAGGGAGCGGAGAAGAGCTCCTGAAGAGTGAAGGAAGAAGACGGCGCCGGAAGTCCCGGAGGGCGGCGGTGGTTGCAAAAGAGCTGAGACACGCCGACGCCCGCCGGGTGAAGTACAAGGAGCCGACCCCTGTCGGTGAAGACCTCGGAAGCCCTGGGCCAGCGGTGTGCAACGCCAAAGAGCTTGCACCGGCCACCGCTGCCCAGGTGAAGTCTCCAGGAAGCCCGGAGGTGGTGGGAGCCATCCCGCCTCCGGCGAAGACAACGCGGTGGGCGTGGCCAGACCAGGCTTGGTCCAGCCGTGGCCCCTTTGGACGGGAGCAAAGAAGAAGGGCCAGTCGTCTGGCGGAAGCCGAGTATATAGCTGGTGAGCATAAAGGTGTTTCGTGTGTGTTCGTGGTGTATGTTGCCCCTCCCCCACTTCCCCTTTGGGCGTTTTCGTTCAGGGTCGCCCCTGGTGCTCCGCACCACTACGGGGGCACCCAGTCTGAGGCCACAAGTGCCAATGATGACCCTTCACTGAGCCCAGTGTAGGGCACCCCAGTGTAGTGTGCCCCCCCCCCCATTCGTTTCAGGTGACCCAGGAAGTTCTTCTCCGTGTCTGAACGTGTGCCAGTATCGTCTGAGCTACCTAGACGGACTGAAGGTGGAGGACGGGAGGCGTGAGGTACGTAGGCCTGGTAAGTGAGCGATCCGAATTTTGTTCTCCAGGGCCCCACCCCCGTGCCTCTTACAGTTGCACCAAGACATAATGAAGAAATTTCTAGAAACAGGAAACTGTTTCATTCTCTGAATGTAATGGTTGTTTGTGGGCCATCCCTCCAGATCCTGTCCCTGAATGCTAAGTTCCCGGGGAACTCCCATGATGCACATGTCATTAGACAATCAGGGATATGGCAGAGATTAAGAACGAGGGAAGGCCAAGACATGTGGTTATTGGGTGAGTTCACTTTTTTATGTTTAGAACAGTCATATTTTTTGTATTACATTATGTTTTGACCTATTTTCCTTTTGCTATTTTCATGTTATCAAACAGGAGACCGTGGATATCCTTGCACCCCCTGGCTCATGACTCCTTACAGTAAACCCAGGCCAGGACCACAGACGGCATTTAACTCAGTGCTTACTGCCACTAGACAGCTGGTGGAGCGCACGATTGGTGTCCTTAAAGGGCGTTTTCGTGTGCTCCACCGCACTGGTGGCGACATCATGTATTCGCCGGAGATGGTAAGTAAAATTGTGGTCCTGTGCGCGATCCTACATAACATCGCTGTAAGGAGTCGCGTAGAGCTTCCCCAAACGGAGGAATTGCCGGATGAGGAGCCAGGGGTTGGCCGGGCATTCGGTAGGGGGAGTGTGTCCCGGCGGGGGAATGAAGTAAGGGCAAGAATTGTCCGGGATTATTTCAGGTATTTTGTTTTTTACCTTATTTATTTTCATTTTCCCAAAGTCTCTGTATTTGTATTGTAATTTTGGTCTGATGTCATTTAGGTAGCTTGCTAAAGTTCATAGTGTGTTTTTTTCTTTTTTAGTGAGTCTATATTATTCTTTGTTTATAAAAAAAATTCTGTAATATTCTCCTTATCATGTCTTTTGTTCAAATATTGTTGTAGTCATTTTTTTTTTTTTTTGGTAAATTTATAATTAATTGGTTTTTTGAAAATTGTGTTAATAACTTTTTAAAAAAAAATTTTTGTTTTGTTTTGGCTTGTGCATCTGTTTACATTACAAATGACAACATATGATCCTAAATGTCGATAACTTGGTGACTTTGTGCAGCTGATTGTTATTGAAAAATGTGGTGAGTACACAGATTGTAACAATTACTTTTCAATAAGTGTGTGTGTATGTGAGTTTGTGTGTGTGTATGTGAGTGTGTGTGAGTGTGAGTGAGTGATTTTGAGTGTTTGTGTGTGTATGTGAGTGTGTGTGTGTGATTATGAGTGTATGTTTTTTTTTATTGTTCTTCCGTGGCTGCGAATTTCCGCGAATGCGAACTGTACCCACTGTATTTCACATTAATGCACACATATCAATAAAGTTTATTACAGATGACACCATCAATTGACAACCAATCAAATGGCAGCACACACTATAAATATATGCCCATGTATGGAAAACGCCATTGGCACCATGCGCGCAGCTGCTTTTACACGGCAAGAGCTGCGCGTGCTGGTCGCGGTAATGGACCGCCGTGCAGGGCCCTTTATCCCAAATAGGGTAAATCGCGAGGCCTACGCGGAGGTCCGCCGCTTACTGCGAGCACGCGCCCGGAGCAGGAGGACAATAATTCAATTAGAGAGGCGCTGGAGCGACATCCGCAGACACACGCCGGACCTGTTGGCGGAGCTACGCCAACAAATCCGGAATAGACGTAGACGCAGTAAGTTTCACATCACATTAAATAACACTAGGATTGTTAGCAGAAACGTTTAATGTAAAGACTGCATATATTCACTAATAAGTTATATAGTGTGTAAATTAGCAGACTGTCAATATACTATTGTAGAACAAACATGACACAATGTGTGTGGTTATGGCAAGCAGTACTGACTGTGTAGCAAAGTGCTTCTGCAAAAGGGGAATGTTGCTGTACTGAGTTGCTACACAGGCTGCCGAAGGAACCCAATAACTTGC
This sequence comes from Pseudophryne corroboree, assembly GCF_028390025.1. NCBI lineage: Eukaryota > Metazoa > Chordata > Amphibia > Anura > Myobatrachidae > Pseudophryne > Pseudophryne corroboree. The sequence goes on along the minus strand of NC_086444.1, from coordinate 947,190,068 downwards.
TCGGTGGGGTAAATTTACTAAGGTGGGATTTTTTATTAACTGGTGATGTTGCCTATAGCAACCAATCAGATTCTAGCTATTATCTTCTAGAAGCAGCTTGATAAATGTTAAGTAGAATCAGATTGTTTGCTATGGTCAACATCACCAGTTCTTAAAAAAAAAAACCTTAGTAAATTTACCCGTGTCTTTAACGGTATCCGTTCACATGGTCGACCATGTTATGGTCGACAGTCATTAGGTCGACCACTATTGGTCGACATTGACATGGTCACATGGTCGACACATGAAAATGGTCGACACATGAAAGGTCGACACATGAAAGGTCGACATGAGTTTTTTAACTTTTTTTTCTTTTGGGGAACTTTTCCATACTTTACGATCCACATGGACTACGATTGGAACGGTAAAGTGTGCTGAGCGAAGCGGTAGCGGAGTGAAGGCACCATGCCCGAAGCATGGCGAGCGAACGCGGTGCACTAATTGGGGTTCCCAGTCACTTTACGCAAAAAACGACACCAAAAAAGTAAAAAAACTCATGTCGACCTTTTCATATGTCGACCTTTCATGTGTCGACCATTTCATGTGTCGACCATGTGTCCATGTCAACCATGTCAATGTCGACCAATAGTGGTCGACCTAATGACTGTCGACCATAACATGGTCGACCATTCATACCGGAACCGTCTTTAACATGGGACAGAACAGTGTAATTGTAAAATGCTGTTGTTAAAATTTTTAAATCCACAAACTAAATATTACATATGTCATTCTAGGGCAAGCACAACGGCAAGCTGCGGATCGAAGCCCTGACCAATCCCCTTCTCAGCCCCCCTCCCCTTCTGTGGCCCCAAGCCCCTCTCCGCGCCCCTCCCCCTCTGTTTCCCAATCCCCTTCTCTGCCCCCCTCCCCCTCTCTTTACCAATACCCCTCTCTGTCCCCCTCCCCCTCTGTAGGCCAAACCACCACTCCGCCCACCTCCCCCTCTCTTTCCCATTCCCCCTCTCTGGCCATCTCCCCCTCTGTGGCCCAAACACCCCTCCCCTTCTCAATCAGACCCACCCTCTGTAATCAGCTCCCCAATCCATCCTCCTTCACCCATCCATCTTCCCCCATCCAGCCTCCTTCCCCACCCAGTGAATGGGCAGCAGTAGCCCCTGAGGATGTGGATGGTGCTGCGCATGTGCCAGATGAGAGTAAGATTTAACACATTTTACATGTATTTGTTAACTACTTTAACTTCAAATTCCAATACATGCAGTGTTGTACTGGGGCCAATCTTTGGCCAAGGAAAAATGTTTGTGTTCTTCATCATGGTATGGATGTTGCAATTACATTTGTGTGAGTATCATTAGATGTACAGTGTATATGTCTGCAATGTTTAGGGTGTCCACTCTAGGTCGACACTCATTAGGTCGACAGGGTTGCCAGGACAACAGGGTTTATATGTGCTAGGTTGTCAGTGAAACAGTTAGACCTGAGTGGAGTTTAGTATGTTGTTGGTCTTTTACACTTGTGCCTGGGTATTCTGAATATTAGCACATTCAACTCGCATGCTTCACTTTGTTTGCCAGGCTAAGGACACAGTGATTTGTGTTGTGAAAGTTACACTCAAAAAATGATTGATTTATAATAAAATAAATAACCTGTTTCACCTTATGTAGTAAGGCAGGCTTTCAGGGAGTGTGGGCATGCTAGGATATGTTGTCCTTCTGAAGATGTTGATATGCAGTGTGATGATGCAGGGCCAACAACAAAAAAGAAAAGTCTGTTTCACTCCAGATGTGAATGAATTCCAGCATGGGGTTACATTTACTAAGATGGGAGTTCTATTGAAGATGGGATGTTGCCCATAGCAACCCAGAAGATTCTACTTCTCATTTATTTTGCACCTTCTAGAAGATAATAAGTGGAATCTGATTGGTTGCTATGGGCAACGTCCCATCTTAAATTGAACTCCCATCTTAGTAAATGTATGCCATGGTGTGGCACACTTTTACAATGAAAAATTTGACATTAAAAAACATTGCTGAGCATGCTTGTGTGTTGGTATGCTACTGTTTTAATATTCAAACATACATGATGTAGTCACTTTGGCATTAAAGTGTGCTTTCTGCCTTGCTTGTATAATAGGTAATGTGAGTAAGTTAGTAATGTTTTCTTTGACTCTTCTTTTCAGATGCTGCAGTTGGAGATCCCAACAGTTTGCCGCCACTTTTCCAGCGCCTAAAAGGCAATTTGAGGGCAGTAATTGCCGATATAGAGGCAATCAAGACATTTTTTTAAGTTTAAAATTTTTATTTGGTTAACAGTTTAATATCTGAATAAATAAATAAATAAATAAATACAAAAATTGTTTAAGTTAAGCGGATGTTGTGTTTATTTATGCTATAAAGGAACAGCACATTGGCGTGCAGAAATTGGTGACCTAAAACAGTTCACACATCTTACTTAAGAATAATTTCATAAAAATACACCAACAATAATTTTACAAAAAAAAAATGTTAGGAGGTTATGGATTATAAATACATGTAAACACATTTATTCACACACTACACATCTACACAATACTTCAAACATTTGCATTAGACCAGGCACATTTCCCATATCTATATTTGTAATTTTTCCAGATCAATGTTTATGGCCAATTGTGCCTACAAAGTGTTCTTCTGGTATTCTTTGAAGACTTAATTGATCAGGACCATTGTCAATCATTACACTAATTGGATTTGTAATTGAGGAAGGCTTGTGGAGCCTTATTTAACTTAAAATTTAAGGGGAAAAAACCCCATTGATGTGCGTTTTTTAGCAAAAGCGTGTGCAATTTTAAGAGGAATGTGTAAATCTACGAGAAGTTAGGATTTTTATGATGAGGTTTGTGATAATGCAATGGGATCGCATTACAGCGATGTCAGTTGGCATACGCCTTCTTTGTGTAATACTGCGTACGAAATAGCAAAAATACGTTGAGGGCGGATATTCGCTATTGTGCAATGTGTTCGCAATTTTGCGAATATGTTGTGCGAACGAAAAAAATAGCGAACAACTCGGAATGACCACCTATGTACAGTATGGATCAATAAGGTTGGTGACATATGAAAAAGTAGGTACTGGGTAAACACAGCTCAGCACAGAAGAGACTCAAATATGCCAACTCCCTTTATCAATGACTGAGCAGAGCTGCATCTCCTACCTTCTTCACAGGATCATTCTCAGCGCTTCTGATCTTACTGAGGGCTAGAAGTGGTGACAGACAGTATTGGAGGGAGCACATGAGAGGAATGATGTAGCAGTTTCGCAATTGTCATATTCAGCTAATAACTTCAGTACATTCCCCTGAGGGAAAGGTAGACATGCAGAAGTTGTGAGTAGAGGTGGATGCTAAATGCAGAATGGCAGGGAGAAGAGGCAGATAGGCAGGTGGTATGAGTAGAGGTGGGTGTACTGTGCTTGATGGTAGCAATAAGAGGCTGCACAGGCGGGTGATATCAATATAGGAGGGTGTCCCATGCTGAATGGCGGGAACCAGAGATGAATATGTGGGTTGTTTGAGTATAGGGGTTTGTCCCATGCAGAGTGGAAGGGAGAAGAGGCAGACAAGCAGATGATATGAGTACAGGAGAGTTTCCGATGTAGACTGACAGGGAAAAGAGGCAGGAAGGCAGATGAAATAATACAGAAGAATGCCCCATACAGGGAGGCAGAGAGAAAAGGCTACCTAATGCAGAGTGGCAGAAACCAAAGGCAGGCAGGTAGTATGAGTATGGGGCTGATGCATAATAACATCAACACCACAATGTCTACAGTTATGAAGTCGACATTGTTGAAATTTCGACATTGAACATGAACACATCTACAGAATGTTGACATGTTAACAACGTTGAATGTGAAATGTAGAAATTTTGCATAGACTGGAGGGTGACAGACTGTGGGAGGGAAGGTTAGGGTTAGGCACTAGGGGGCGGGCTAGAGGTTAGTGATACTCACCGCTGGAGGTGCTGCAGGATCTGCTGTAAGTCACCATGACATAACCGCCTGACCTGGAAGACTCTGCTGGAGCCAGGACCTGCTGAACCGGGTAAGTCACCAATGGACCATCAGGAATGTGTTGTTGATATTCTAATTATGTTACATAAAAAAAAAGTAGAAAAATAAAACCCATACAAGATTATTGCACACAACCAAGTGATGTGCACCGGAAATATTTTGGGTTTTGTGTTTTGGTTTTGGATTCGGTTCCGAGGCCGTATTTTGGATTCGGACGCGTTTTGGCAAAACCTCCCTGAAATTTTTTTGTCGGATTCGGGTGTGTTTTGGATTCGGGTGTTTTTTTACAAAAACCCCTCAAAAACAGCTTAAATCATAGAATTTGGGGGACATTTTGATCCCATAGTATTATTAACCTCAATAACCATAATTTCCACTCATTTTCAGTCTATTCTGAACACCTCACAATATTATTTTTAGTCCTAAAATTTGCACCGAGGTCGCTGGATGACTAAGCTAAGCGACCCAAGTGGCCGACACAAACACCTGGCCCATCTAGGAGTGGCACTGCAGTGTCAGACAGGATGACACTTCAAAAAAATAGTCCCCAAACAGCACATGATGCAAAGAAAAAAAGATGCGCAATGAGGTAGCTGTGTGACTAAGCTAAGCGACCCAAGTGGCCGACACAAACACCTGGCCCATCTAGGAGTGGCACTGCAGTGTCAGACAGGATGTCAGATTTAAAAAATAGTCCCCAAACAGCACATGATGCAAAGAAATAAATAGGTGCACCAAGGTCCCTGGATGGCTAAGCTAAGCAACACAAGTGGCCGACACAAACACCTGGCCCATCTAGGAGTGGCACTGCAGTGTCAGGCAGGATGGCACTTCAAAAAAATAGTCCCCAAACAGCACATGATGCAAAGAAAAATGAAAGAAAAAAGAGGTGCAAGATGTAATTGTCCTTGGGCCCTCCCACCCACCCTTATGTTGTATAAACAGGACATGCACACTTTAACGAACCCATCATTTCAGCGACAGGGTCTGCCACACGACTGTGACTGAAATGACTGGTTGGTTTGGGCCCCCACCAAAAAAGAAGCAATCAATCTCTCCTTGCACAAACTGGCTCTACAGAGGCAAGATGTCCACCTCCTCCTCATCGTCCGATTCCTCACCCCTTTCACTGTGTACATCCCCCTCCTCACAGATTATTAATTCGTCCCCACTGGAATCCACCATCTCAGGTGCCTGTGTACTTTCTGGAGGCAATTGCTGGTGAATGTCTCCACGGAGGAATTGATTATAATTCATTTTGATGAACATCATCTTCTCCACATTTTCTGGAAGTAACCTCGTACGCCGATTGCTGACAAGGTGAGCGGCTGCACTAAACACTCTTTCGGAGTACACACTGGAGGGGGGGGCAACTTAGGTAAAATAAAGCCAGTTTGTGCAAGGGCCTCCAAATTGCCTCTTTTTCCTGCCAGTATACGTACGGACTGTCTGACGTGCCTACTTGGATGCGGTCACTCATATAATCCTCCACCATTCTTTCAATGGTGACAGAATCATATGCAGTGACAGTAGACGACATGTCAGTAATCGTTGGCAGGTCCTTCAGTCCGGACCAGATGTCAGCACTCGCTCCAGACTGCTCTGCATCACTGCCAGCGGGTGGGCTCGGAATTCTTAACCTTTTCCTCGCACCCCCAGTTGCGGGAGAATGTGAAGGAGGAGCTGTTGACGGGTCACGTTCCGCTTGACTTGACAATTTTCTCACCAGCAGGTCTTTGAACCTCTGCAGACTTGTGTCTGCCGGAAAGAGAGATACAACGTAGGTTTTAAATCTAGGATCGAGCACGGTGGCCAAAATGTAGTGCTCTGATTTCAACAGATTGACCACCCGTGAATCCTGGTTAAGCGAATTAAGGGCTCCATCCACTAGTCCCACATGCCTAGCGGAATCGCTCTGTTTTAGCTCCTCCTTCAATGTCTCCAGCTTCTTCTGCAAAAGCCTGATGAGGGGAATGACCTGACTCAGGCTGGCAGTGTCTGAACTGACTTCACGTCTGGCAAGTTCAAAGGGTTGCAGAACCTTGCACAACGTTGAAATTATTCTCCACTGCGCTTGAGTCAGGTGCATTCCCCCTCCTTTGCCTATATCGTGGGCAGATGTATAGGCTTGAATGGCCTTTTGCTGCTCCTCCATCCTCTGAAGCATGTAGAGGGTTGAATTCCACCTCGTTACCACCTCTTGCTTCAGATGATGGCAGGGCAGGTTCAGGACTGTTTGCTGGTGCTCAAGTCTTCGGCACGCGGTGGCTGAATGCCGAAAGTGGCCCGCAATTCTTCGGGCCACCGACAGCATCTCTTGCACGCCCCTGTCATTTTTTAAATAATTCTGCACCACCAAATTCAATGTATGTGCAAAACATGGGACGTGCTGGAATTTGCCCAGATGTAATGCACGCACAATGTTGGTGGCGTTGTCCGATGTCACAAATCCCCAGGAGAGTCCAATTGGGGTAAGCCATTCTGTGATGATGTTCCTCAGTTTCCGTAAGAGGTTGTCAGCTGTGTGCCTCTTATGGAAAGCGGTGATACAAAGCGTAGCCTGCATAGGAACGAGTTGGCGTTTGCGAGATGCTGCTACTGGTGCCGCCGCTGCTGTTCTTGCTGCGGGAGGCAATACATCTACCCAGTTGGCTGTCACAGTCATATAGTCCTGAGTCTGCCCTGCTCCAGTTGTCCACATGTCCGTGGTTAAGTGGACATTGGTTACAACTGCATTTTTTAGGACACTGGTGAGTCTTTTTCTGAGGTCTGTGTACATTTTCGGTATCGCCTGCCTAGAGAAATGGAACCTAGATGGTATTTGGTACCGGGGACACAGTACCTCAATCAAGTCTCTAGTTCCTTGTGAATTAACGGTGGATAACGAAAACACGTTTCTCACCGCCCAGGCTGCCAAGGCCTGAGTTATCCGCTTTGCAGCAGGATGACTGCTGTGATATTTCATCTTCCTCGCAAAGGACTGTTGGACAGTCAATTGCTTACTGGAAGTAGTACAAGTGGTCTTCCGACTTCCCCTCTGGGATGATGATCGACTCCCAGCAGCAACCACAGCAGCACCAGCAGCAGTAGGCGTTACACTCAAGGATGCATCGGAGGAATCCCAGGCAGGAGAGGACTCGTCATATGTGACAGTGACATGGCCTGCAGGACTATTGGCTTTCCTGTCTAAGGAGGAAATTGACACTGAGGGAGTTGGTGGTGTGGTTTGCAGGAGCTTGGTTACAAGAGGAAGGGATTTAGTGTTCAGTGGACTGCTTCCGCTGTCATCCAAAGTTTTTGAACTTGTCACTGACTTCTGATGAATGCGGTCCAGGTGACGTATAAGGGAGGATGTTCCTAGGTGGTTAACGTTCTTACCCCTACTTATTACAGCTTGACAAAGGCAACACACGGCTTGACACCAGTTGTCTGCATTTCTGTTGAAATAATTCCACACCGAAGAGGTGATTTTTTTTGTATTTTGACCAGGCATGTCAATGGCCATATTCGTCCCACGGACAACAGGTGTCTCCCTGGGTGCCTGACTTAAACAAACCACCTTACCATCAGAATCCTCCTTGTCAATTTCCTCCCCAGCGCCAGCAACACCCATATCCTCATCCTGGTGTACTTCAACAGTGACATCTTCAATTTGACTATCAGGAACTGGACTGCGGGTGCTCCTTCCAGCACTTGCAGGGGGTGTGCAAATGGTGGAAGGCGCAACCTCTTCCCGTCCAGTGTTGGGAAGGTCAGGCATCGCAACCGACACAATTGGACTCTCCTTGGGGATTTGTGATTTAGAAGAACGCACAGTTCTTTGCTGTGCTTTTGCCATCTTAACTCTTTTAAGTTTTCTAGCAGGAGGACGAGTGCTTCCATCCTCAGGTGAAGCTGAACCACTAGCCTTGAACATAGGCCAGGGCCTCAGCCGTTCCTTGCCACTCCGTGTCGTAAATGGCACATTGGCAAGTGTACGCTTCTCCTCAGATGATTTTGATTTAGATTTTTGGGTCATTTTACTGAGCTTTATTTTTTTGGATTTTACATGCTCTCTACTATGACATTGGGCATCGGCCTTGGCAGACGACGTTGATGGCATTTCATCATCTCAGCCATGACTAGTGGCAGCAGCTTCAGCACGAGGTGGAAGTGGATCTTGATCTTTCCCTATTTTACCCTCCACATTTTTGTTCTCCATTTTTTAATGTGTGGAATTATATGCCAGTAATATATCAATAGCAATGGCCTACTACTATATATACTGCGCACAACTGAAATGCACCACAGGTATGGATGGATAGTATACTTGACGACACAGAGGTAGGTAGAGCAGTGGCCTACTGTACCGTACTGCTATATAGTATATACTGGTGGTTAGCAAACTGTGCAAAACTGAAATGCACCACAGGTATGGATGGATAGTATACTTGACGACACAGAGATAGGTAGAGCAGTGGCCTACTGTACCGTACTGCTATATAGTATATACTGGTTGTCAGCAAATTGTGCAAAACTGAAATGCACCACAGGTATGGATGGATAGTATACTTGATGACACAGAGGTAGGTAGAGCAGTGGCCTACTGTACCGTACTGCTATATAGTATATACTGGTGGTCAGCAAACTGTGCAAAACTGAAATGCACCACAGGTATGGATGGATAGTATACTTGACGACACAGAGGTAGGTAGAGCAGTGGCCTACTGTACCGTACTGCTATATATATAGTTATACTGGTGGTCAGCAAAATTCTGCACTGTCCTCCTACTATATACTACAATGAAGCACAGATATGGAGCGTTTTTCAGGCAGAGAACGTATAATACTGGTGGTCACTGGTCACTGGTCAGCAAAACTCTGCACTGTCCTCCTACTATACTGCTGGTCCCCAGTCCCCACAATAAAGCAATTAGCACACTGAGCACAGTCAGATATGGAGCGTTTTTCAGGCAGAGAACGTAGATATTTGCACTTGCAGCACACTAAGCACAGATATTTGCAGCACACTGAGCACAGATATTTGCAGCAGAATTTGCAGCCCACTGAACATAGAAACTGAGAGGACGCCAGCCACGTCATCTCACGATCATCTCCAATGCACGAGTGAAAAATGGCGGCGATGCACGGCTCCTTATATAGAATACGAATCTCGCAAGAATCCGACCGCGGGATGATGACGTTCGGGCGCGCTCGGGTTAACCGAGCAAGGCGGGAGGATCCGAGTTGCTTGGACCCGTGAAAAAAAGGTGAAGTTAGGGCGGGTTCGGATCCCGAGGATCCGAACCCGCTCATCACTAACACAACCTAGTTTAGTTTAAGTAGTATTTATTAATAGGTCACAAACAAAGATACTGAGATCTGTCTATAAATTATGTATGTATGAGAAGATCTTAAATTATTAAATACATAGATCTGGAGATCAGATTATAAAGATGAGACTGGATATTGGACTTTCCAAATGTGCGCAAGGCAGCATTAACCGACCAAATTCCTAGGGGGTCGACCCAATTGCTCGCTGCAGTTTATCGCAGCGCAGTAATCGGATCGGATCTGTGCATGCGCCAGCGCCGCAGTGCGCCGGCGCATGCTGGACGACCAAAAGTCCGTTGTACCGTAGCAATCGCCTCTGCCTGATTGACAGGCAGAGGCGTTCGCTGGGTGGGAGGAGGCTGGACGGCAGCATTAAGCTGCCATTTAGGAGGCGCGGTCCGGCCAACGCAGGTGTGGCTGGACTGTTGGGGGAGCGGGCCGCTGCGGCTGCGTGACGTCACACGCAGCCGCTGCAACCCGGGCAGCGAAGAGGTTCTCCCGGCCAGCCGCAGGAGCTGCGCTGGCCGGGAGTTACTCCTGAATGCATAAGTATCGCCGCTGTGCGATGCTTTTGCATTTCTGCGGGGGGGGGGGGGGGGGCGACACTGACATGCGGGGTGGACTAGCCCTGTGCTGGGTGTCCCCCCGCATGTCTGAGTGCCTGAAATTTAGCACAGTTCGATCAACTCAGAATGACCCCCCTAGTGCAGATATTTAAACAAAACAGGGGTAGGGGATTTTACATCTGTATAAGCGCCATATACAATAGAACAAAAATACTGTATATAAAATTCAATTATTTTACGCTCCTTGTGTATTTTGGAAGTAGATCTCCTCCTGTTCCTTGATTCTATTCATTTTCTTTGGGTCAGGTGTCCGTCAGTCCCCAATAGATATGGAAATAAATCAAAGAATAAAAAAACAATGTGTAGTATTGTTTTATATCATGTATGTGTATTAAAAAAACACCATGTCTCTCCAAATTCAAGATAGAGAGAGAAAGTTGAGGAAAGTTAAGGTGCAAGGGGCGTACCACAACTCACAGGAAAGACCACAATCAATGTATATAAAGGTATCTTTATTCTTCTAAATTCCTTGTGTGGCCTTCGCCAAGCTGGAACAGGTAGTGCGTACGTGTGGTACGCATATGACACTGAATTACTACATAGAAAGGAAAAGATACCTTTATATGCTTAAATTATTTAAAAAAGTGAGTTAGGCACGCACTACCTGTTTCAGCTTGGTGAAGGCCACACAAGGAATTTAGAAGAATAAAGATATCTTTATACACATTGATTGTGGTCTTTCCTGTGAGTTGTGGTACGCCCCTTGCACCTTTACTTTCTCTCTCTATCTTGCATTTGGAGAGACATGGGCCCTCATTCCGAGTTGTTCGCTCGCAAGCTGCTTTTAGCAGCTTTGCACACGCTAAGCCGCCGCCTACTGGGAGTGAATCTTAGCTTATCAAAATTGCGAACGAAAGATTAGCAAAATTGCGAATAGACACTTCTTAGCAGTTTCTGAGTAGCTCCACACTTACTCGGCATCTGCGATCAGTTCAGTCAGTTTCGTTCCTGGTTTGACGTCACAAACACACCCAGCGTTCGGCCAGAAACTCCTCTGTTTCTCCAGCCACTCCCGCGTTTTCCCCAGAAACGGTAGCGTTTTTTCGCACACACCCATAAAACGGCCTGTTTCCGCCCAGAAACACCCACTTCCTGTCAATCACATTACGATCACCAGAACGAAGAAAAAACCTCGTAATGCCGTGAGTAAAATTCGTAACTGCATAGCAAATTTACTTGGCGCAGTCGCACTGCGGACATTGCGCATGCGCATTAGCGACTAATCGCTCCGTTGCGAGAAAAAAATAACGAGCGAACAACTCGGAATGACCCCCATGGTGTTTTAATACACATACATACTATAAAACAATACTACACATTGGGGGTCATTCCGAGTTGTTCGCTCGTTGACGATTTTCGCAACGGAGCGATTAAGGCAAAAATGCACAAAACTTAGTAGATTTACTCACGTCCGAACGAAGAATTTTCATCGTTGATGTGATCGGAGTGTGATTGACAGGAAGTGGGTGTTTCTGGGTGGAAACTGACCGTTTTCTGAGAGTGTGCGGAAAAACTCAGGCATGCCAGGAAAAAACGCCGGAGTGTCTGGAGAAACGGGGGAGTGGCTGGCCGAACGCACGGCGTGTTTGTGACGTCAAACCAGGAACGAAACGGGCCGAGCTGATCGCAGTGTAGGAGTAAGTCTCGGGCTACTCAGAAACTGCTAAGAATTTTCTATTCGCAATTCTGCTAATCTTTCGTTCGCAATTCTGCTAAGCGAAGATACACTCCCACAGAGCGGCGGCCTAGCGTGTGCAATGCTGCTAAAATCTGCTAGCGAGCGAACAACTCGGAATGAGGGCCTTTGTTTTTTTATTCTTTGATTTATTTTCATATATCTATTGTGGACTGAGAGACACCTGACCCAAAGAAAAGGAATAGAATCAAGGAACAGGAGGAGATCTACTACCAAAACACACAAGGAGCGTAAAATAATTGAATTTGATGTACTGTATGTTTGTTCTATTGTATATGGCGCTATTTGTTTAGATTATAAAGATGAGTTTATACATATAAAACAAGCCTGTCATACTCTGTTTCCACAGTCACATAACTACATCCCGTTTTGCTGCTCCATTGTACAGACCGCGAGCATCTGTGAGAGCTCCCAACATGCCCTGGAATAAGCCTTAGCACTTGGCACTGTTCCTACTGACGCCGGGGTCTTGCTGAAACCTCCTACTGCCTTTGCTGCCAATGGGAATACGGAGCTCTGATCTGCTGGGCTTGCTTGGTGCAGCAAGCAGTTTCACATTGCTCACACACTCCTGACAACCTGGAGAACATTTATTATTTATTAACAGTTTCTTATATAGCGCAGCATATTCCGTTGCGTTTTACACTTAGAACAACAGTAATAGAACAAAACTGGGTAAAAACAGACAGACAGAGGTAGGAAGGCCCTGCTCGCAAGCTTACAATCTATAGAACATCCCCAGCAGCTGGCACAGAGGTAAACTTACACCGCTCACAAACCCTTGATTGGGATACTTGCCTTTCAAGATACAAATTGGTGAAAATTCCTTTGGGCATAATCTGCTATATAGGACTGTGATCACCCGACATGGAGTTAATCTTACAGCACCTACAAACCCTTGATTGATATACTCCATTCAGATTATAATTTGGTGATTAGTCTTTCGATATAATTATATAACTAAAACCCTGTGCACCTGGAAGAGTTTTAGAAAGGAGAAGGCTCATAGGCAGGCTCCGTGCGGGACCCCTCTTCTCTGGCAGTGCACTAGATACTAGATTTTTGCATGTGTAGGCCTCCGGAAACATGGCGCCCCTGGAGTCTGGAGATGTAGGTACTAATATATTGGTGCAGGGTGTGTGGGGTGGATCTTCCCTGGACCCAGGAGCCCATTTGCACCCCACACCCTGCACCCATTAGCGATACATCAAATCTGAGCACTGAGGTTCATTTAATACGGCCCCACATACTGTATCATTTCCTTTATGCACACTGCAACAACACACATTTACTTGGTGCTGATAACATGAACTGGCTGTTGCTTACTAACCAGACTTACCACAGCTGCTGCTTCTTAATATAGGAACAATCCTATATATTGATTCTACTGTGTTTGTCCGTGACTTGCTTTATATAGTATGTATAAACTCATCTTTACACTGACCTGCAGATCTAAGTATATGATCATTTCAGATCTTCTCACCCCTACATAATTTACATACAGGTCTCAGTACCTTTGTGACATATTAATGATTATTGCTTAAACTAATTAGATTGTGTGGAATAATTTTGGTAAGATTTTATTTATTATTTTAAGTCTTATTTGATCAGGGGCCTATCTAGAGAGGAGGGGACCCGTGTGCAGTCAGCGGGTGTGTGCCCCCTCCTGTGCGGAACCTCCAACTCCAAACCAAAGTGTCTGATGTCCCCACCGCCTCCGGCCACTGCCCAATACAGCCAGGGACACTGCCAGCCCCGCACGCAGCCATCACTGTGCTGTAAGCCCGGGCACCGGGTAACGCTCCATGCAGGCAGCAACTGGCACACACACGTCTCCCTGTGATCTCGGAGAACACAAATACTCGTATTCTTGTGCGGGTGATTGCGGTGCCGATACCAGTGTCACTGTGCCACCCTACCCGCCTCAGTGTCACTGTCCCCCCGTACCTGCCGAAGTGGAGTGGGTAGATGTAATGTAGCGTAACATGAACCCAGAGAGCTGGAACAGAGACAGATGAAGTAAAAGTATCAGGGAATGTGTGAGTATTCATCATTGCTGCATCCTGCCGGGGACAGGACTGAGAAGCGGCGGGGAGGAGAGGAGCCTTCACTCAACGTGTGACAGCCTGAGAGACAGTGAGTGAGTAAGAAGTAGCCGGCAGCAGCGATGTTAGCGCTCTGTCTAAGCACTGGAGACTTTGGGACAGTGCCAGAGTCTACAGCGCATGCGCAAGTCTCTGAAAAAATGGTGCGGCGACTATTTTTTTGGAGACCTGCGCATGAGCTGTAGACTCTGGCACTGTTCCAGAATCTCTAGTGCTCAGACAGAGCGCTAAACGCGCTGCTGTGGCTGCAGGCTATGGTGACTGGAGAGGAGGGGGCCCATGCACGGACACCAGAAAGGTAAGTATATAGAAGAAATGGGTGCAGTGTGTGGGCCCCCTCTGGACCCAGGGGCCCGTGTGCACTGCACACACTGCACCCATTATAGATACGCCAGTGTATCTGATATAAAATTTTTACACAATACAGGTCGAGAACCATTATCTGGATACCCGAAAACCAAAATATTCTGAAAACTGGAATATTTTGGCCACGTAGTGACATCATGGCGTGACTGACGTCATGATGTCACCGGAGTCTGCAGCCTATCACAGACAAGTGGCGGAGTGGTTTTGCAGCCATTGCCTCACTGTTACTGCTCCAGGACCCGCTGCCGATACGCTGTACCCCCTCACTGATGTGCCAACCCACCGCCTCACCACCGACTTGCAGAACACCCACAGTGATGCACCGGAACACCCCCCTTCCTCTGCTACCATGCTGGACCCACCGCGGACCTATCCAGATAACAGGTATTCTGTTATCTGGAAAAATCCCATATACGGAATGTTCCATTTCAGATATGGGATACTCGACCTGTAATAGATGTTATTTTTGTTACCTAAATATACTGGTCTTTATTGAGGCAATTTAAGGTTTCATCAGCACTGTGATTCCTATATTTATTATACATTTCATCAGCATCAACATGATGAATACCAAACACATCAACATTATGACCATGTCAACATTATGAAAATATACTGAACGTGTGTATAGGAGGATATCCCATGCAGAGTGCTGGGGACCAGAGTCAGGCAGACAGGTAACAGGAGTAGAGGTGGGAGTCCTATGCAGAGTAGTAGGGAGAAGAGGAAGGCAGACAGATGATATGAGTATAGGAGGATATCCCATGCAGAGTGCTGGGGACTAGAGTCAGGCAGACAGGTAACAGGAGTAGAGGTGGGAATCCTATGCAGAGTAGTAGGGAGAAGAGGAAGGCAGACAGATGATATGAGTATAGGAGGATGTCCCATGCAGAGTGCTGGGGACCAGAGTCAGGCAGACAGGATATAGGAGTAGAGGTGGGAATCCTATGCAGAGTAGTAGGGAGAAGAGGAAGGCAGACAGATGATATGAGTATAGGAGGATATCCCATGCAGAGTGCTGGGGACCAGAGTCAGGCAGACAGGATATAGAAGTAGAGGTGGGAATCCTATGCAGAGTAGTAGGGAGAAGAGGAAGGCAGACAGATGATATGAGTATAGGAGGATGTCCCATGCAGAGTGCTGGGGACCAGAGTCAGGCAGACAGGATATAGGAGTAGAGGTGGGAGTCCTATGCAGAGTAGTAGGGAGAAGAGGAAGGCAGACAGATGATATGAGTATAGGAGGATGTCCCATGCAGAGTGCTGGGGACCAGAGTCAGGCAGACAGGATATATGAGTAGAGGTGGGAATCCTATGCAGAGTGGTAGGGAGAAGAGGAAGGCAGACAGATGATATGAGTATAGGAGGATGTCCTATGCAGAGTGCTGGGGACCAGAGTCAGGCAGACAGGATATAGGAGTAGAGGTGGGAATCCTATGCAGAGTAGTAGGGAGAAGAGGAAGGCAGACAGATGATATGAGTATAGGAGGATGTCCCATGCAGAGTGCTGGGGACCAGAGTCAGGCAGACAGGATATAGGAGTAGAGGTGGGAATCCTATGCAGAGTAGTAGGGAGAAGAGGAAGGCAGACAGATGATATGAGTATAGGAGGATGTCCCATGCAGAGTGCTGGGGACCAGAGTCAGGCAGACAGGATATAGGAGTAGAGGTGGGAATCCTATGCAGAGTAGTAGGGAGAAGAGGAAGGCAGACAGATGATATGAGTATAGGAGGATGTCCCATGCAGAGTGCTGGGGACCAGAGTCAGGCAGACAGGTAACAGGAGTAGAGGTGGGAATCCTATGCAGAGTAGTAGGGAGAAGAGGAAGGCAGACAGATGATATGAGTATAGGAGGATGTCCCATGCAGAGTGCTGGGGACCAGAATCAGGGAGACAGGTAACAGGAGTAGAGTGGGAGTCCTATACAGAGTGGCAGGGAGTAGAAGTATAAGAGTAGGAGTAGAAGAGGGTATCCCTAGATAGTTTGTAGACTTGTTCAAAATCTGTGGTGCCATTAGGTTCTAGTTACGCCCCTGCAGTTAAGCATCACTGTGGAAAACAAGTGTGGAGTACTGGTGAAAAATAGGATTTTAATTACATACCGGTAAATCCTTTTCTCGTAGTCGTAGGGGATACTGGGAATCCATTTAGTACCATGGGGTATAGATGGGTCCATTAGGCACTTTAAGAATTTGATAGTGTGCGCTGGCTCCTCCCTCTATGCCCCTCCTACCAGACTCAGTCTAGGAAACTGCCTGAGGACACGGACATACTTTGAGAGAAGGATAGATAAGGAAAGTGGTGAGATTACGAACCAGTACACACAAACAAGAGGAAAGCCATGCTAACCAAACTTGAAACCAGGAACAGCAACAGCTGAACCAAACAGAATAACTAAGTAACAGTGCAGGAAGAACAAAGCACCGTACGGGCACCCAGTATCCCCTACGGACTACGAGAAAAAGATTTATCAGTAGGTAATTAACATACTATTTTCTCTTACGTGTTTGGGGATACTGGGAATCCATTGGGTACCATGGGGAAGTACCAAAGCTCCCAAACCGGGTGTGTGAGTGCTGAGGTTCCGGCAGAACTGATTGACCAAACTGAAGGTCCTCAGAGGCCAAGTATCGAACCTGTAAAACTTTGCAAACGTGTTTGAACCTGACCAAGTAGCTGCTCAGCAGAGCTGTAAAGCCAAGACACCCCGGGCAGTCGCCCAAGAAGAACCCATTGAGCTAGTCGAGTGGGTCTGTACAGATTTTGGAACCGGCAATCCTGCCGTGAAAAAATCATGCTGGATAGTGAGCCTGATCCAGTGTGCAATAGACTGCTTGGAAGCAGGACACCCAATTTTATTGGGATCATAGAGAATGAACAGCAAATCGGATTTCCTGTGACAAGCTGTTCTCTTTACATACACCGTCATAGCCCGCACAACATTCAAAGACTTTGAAGTAGCAGAGGTGTCTGTAACAGCAGGAACCACAATAGGTTGGTTGATGTGAAACGCGGACACCACCTTAGGAAGAAATTGCTGACGAGTTCTGAGTTCAACTCTGTCTCATAGAAAAATGAAGTAGGGACTCTTGTGAGACAACGCCCCTAGCTCATACACACGTCTTGCTGAAGCCAAGGCCAACAGTGTGACGATCTTCCACGTAAGGTACTTTATGTCAACCTCCTATAACGGTTCAAACCAGTCCGATTGGAGGAACTGCAGCACCAAATTGAGATCACAAGGTGCCGTGGGAGGCACAAAGGGAGGCTGAATGTGCAGAACACCTTTCAAGAACGTCTGGACGTCAGAGAGAGAAGCCAATTGTTTCTGAAAGTAAATAGACAAGGTAGAAATCTGGACTTTAATGGAGCTTAGGCATAGGCCCACATCCACTCCCAACTGCAGAAAAAGCAGAAGACGTCCCAGATGAAAATCCAACACAGAATATTGTCTGCGCTCACACCAAGTGACATACTTCTTCCATATACAGTGGTAATGTTTAGACGTTACCCCCTTTCTGGCTTGGATCATAGTTGGGATGACCCTGTCAGGAATACCTCTCCTGGCTAGAATCAGCTGCTCAACTTCCATGCCATTAAACGTAGCCGCGGTAAGTTTTGATAGACGAATGGGCCCTGTTGCAGAAGATCCTTGCGAAGAGGTAGAGGCCACGGATCTTCGATTAGCATGTCGAGAAGATCCGCGTACCAGGCCCTTCAAGGCCAGTCCGGAGCAATGAGGATTGCTTGAACCTTTTCCTTTTTTATTCTCTTTAGAATTCTTGGGATCAGAGGAAGTGGAGGAAACATGTGCACCAGCTGGTAGACCCACGGAGATGTCGGAGCGTCCACCGCCACTGCTTGTGGGTCTCTCAACCTGAAACAATACCGCTTGAGCTTCTTGTTGAGTTGAGAAGCCATCATCCTCACCAACGTGTCAACCACTGGAACACCTCCGGGTGGAGGCCCCACTCCTCTCGGGTGGAGGTCGTGTCTGCTGAGGAAGTCTGCTTCCCAGTTGTCTACTCCCGGAATGAAGACCGCCAACAATGCCACAGCGTGTTTTTCCACCCAGAGGAGAATTCTTGACACCTCTGACATTGCTGCTCTGCTTTTCGTTCCGCCCTGTCGGTTTATGTATGTTACCGCCGTTACATTGTCCGACTGGACTTGAATGGCCTTATTCCGAAGTAGAGATGAGGCCTGCAGAAGGGCGTTGTAGATTGCCCTGAGTTCCAAGATGTTTATGAGGACAACATCCCGACTTTACCATCTTCCCTGAAACTGCACCCTCTGGGTGACTGCTCCCCAACCTTTGAGGCTTGCGTCTGTGGTTAGCAGAATCCAATTCTGAATCCAGAACCTCCGACCCTCTATGAGGTAAGAAGTCTATAGAAGGGATATCCTGGCTCTTGGCAACAGACAGATCCTCTGGTGCATGTGAAGATGCGATGCGGACCATTTGTCCAACAGACCCAGCTGGAAGGGCCTCGCATGAAACCTTCCATACTGAAGTGCCTCCTAAGAGGCTACCATTTTCCCCAGAAGGCGAATGTACAGATGCACTGAGATCCGGGTTGGCTTCAGGACAGCCCAAACCATCGACTGGATTACCATAGCCTTTTCCAAGGAAAGGAACACTCTCTGAGACTCTGTGTCCAGTATCATTCCCAGGAAAGGAAGCCTCTGCGTCGGTTCCAGGTGAGATTTTGGTAAGTTCAGAATCCACCCATGATCCAGGAGTAGTCTGGTTGAGAGGCCAATGCTGTCCAACAACCGCTCCCTGGACAGGGCCTTTTTCAGAAGATCGTCCAGGTACGGAATTATGTTCACTCCGTTTGCGG
Organism: Pseudophryne corroboree; assembly: GCF_028390025.1. NCBI lineage: Eukaryota > Metazoa > Chordata > Amphibia > Anura > Myobatrachidae > Pseudophryne > Pseudophryne corroboree. Next base: position 947,171,074 of record NC_086444.1, on the reverse strand, counting down.
AGTAGAAACATCATCTCTGCCATCACTTTGGTAAACACCCTCGGTGCCGTGGAGAGACCAAATGGCAGGGCCTGGAACTGGTAGTGACAGTCCTGCAGTGCAAACCGTAGATAAGCCTGATGAGGGGGCCAGATCAGAATATGGAGGTACGCATCCTTGATATCCAGAGACACTAGGAATTCCCCCTCCTCAAGACCTGAGATCACTGCTCTCAGAGACTCCATCTTGAATTAGAACACTCGTAAGTACAGGTTCAACGACTTGAGGTTCAAAATCGGTCTTACCGAACCGCCCGGTTTCGGTACTACAAACAAGTTGGAATAAGGGGGGTAATTCTGAGTTGATCGCAGCAGCAAGTTTGTTAGCAGTTGGGCAAAATCATGTGCACTGCAGGGGAGGCAGATATAACATGTGCAGAAAGAGTTAAATTTGGGTGGGAGGTTTTCAAACTGAAATCTAAATTGCAGTGTAAAATAAAGCAGCCAGTATTAACCCTGCACAGAAACAAAATAACCCACCCAAATCTAACTCTCTCTGCACGTGTTATATCTGCCCCCCCCCCCCTGCAGTGCACATGGTTTTGCCCAATTGCTAACAAACTTGCTGCTGCGATCAACTCAGAATTAGGCCCAATACCCCTTGTTTTGCAGATGAGGTGGAACTGTAACAATGACCTGAGTCTGTACCAGTTTTTGAATGGCGTCCTGTAAGGTTATACTTGCCTCTTGCGAAACTGGTAAGCCTGATTTGAAGAATCTGTGAGGTAGGAGCTCCTGAAACTCCAGTTTGTAGCCCTAGGAAATAAGAGCTATGACCCAGGGATCCTGGCACGAACCTGCCCAGATGTGACTGAAATATTTTAGTAGGGCTCCCACCCGCCAGTCTTCCAGGCATCGCGGTCCACCATCATGCTGAAGGCTTTGAGGAAGCAGAGCTTGAGCTCTGTTCCTGAGAACCGGCAGTAGCTGGTTTGTGTGGTTTACCTCTAGTGTCTCTGGTGGCTGTAGAAGAACCTCTGGTTTTGCCCTTAAACTTGGCCGTCCAAAAGGACTGTAAATTTGAACCCGAGTAAGCCTTCTGGCTGGGGGAGCTGCAGAAGGAAGATATGTGAACTTACCCGCAGTAGCTTTGGAGATCCATTTGTCTAGTTCATCTCCAAATAAGGCCTCTCCTGTGGAAGCTAGGCCTTCCACGCCTTTCCTGGAGTCCGTGTCAGCAGTCCACTGGCGTAGTCATAAGCCACTGTGTGCTGACACTGCTATAGCATTGGTGCGTGCATTAAGCAAGCCTATTTCTTTTATGGCTTCCACCATAAAGTTCGCAGAGTCCTGTATATGTTGTTGTATATGTTGCAGGAGTAAAATAATCTCCCCTTGAGGCAAGGTATCTAACCCCTCAATTAGGTTACCCGACCATTTGGCAATGTCCTTAGTAATCCACCCACATACTATAGTGGGTCTCTGGGACACCCCCGCAGCTGTATACAAGGATTTGAGTGTAGTCTCAGTTCTACGATCAGCCGTGTCTTTTAGGGAGGGTGCTCCTGGGACAGGCAATACAATTTTTTGTGACAGCCTGGATACTGATGCATAACTATCATGGATTTTCCCATTTTTTCCTATCCTCAGGAGGAAAAGGAAAAGATGATAGCAACTTAGGGATTTGAAATTTCCTATCAGGATTAACCCTTGGTTCTTCAAACAGGGTCTTTAGTTCCTTTGACACAGGAAAAGTGGCTGAGGATTTCTTTTTTATATTAAAATAAGATTCCTCACTCTCCTCTGTCACCTTATCAGGGATATGCAGAACTTCTCTGATAACCTCTATGAGAGCCTCTATTCCCTGTGACAGAGTAGCCTCCCCCACCTCTGAGTCCACACCCCCCTCCTCCATGTCTGAACCTTCATCATCAGAGTCAGACTGCAGGATATGGGCCAAAGTACGTTTTTGCAGACAAATGGCAAGGGACTGAGACACTGGTTTTGGTACGGAGTCTCTTTTCATAAACCCAGTCATCGATTGTCTTAAGTATTGCGTCTCTTTCTCATTGCGGGACAACTTAGTAGAAATATTGGAAATCATTCCCTTAATGGAGTCCAGCCAAGCTTGCTCTGCACCGCTAGCCTGGGGAGGTACACTACACTGAGTACACAGTAGTGAATGCCCTGGAGAAGAGGAACACTGTACCTTACATGAAATACACTCTTTGCCTTATATACTGTGACAGTGACAGCACACACACACACACATAGGAAAAGGTTAAATTCACAATAATTAACCCTCAAAGAGTCCTTCCAGGGAGACACAGAGAAAGTATTGTGCCAACACACTGCGCCCTTACTGCTAATGCCAAGCTTAGCCTAGTTGCAGACTAAGTACCTAGATTAGGGACTCAGTACACTAATAATCGCTCCCCCCCTGCTATGACCCCCTGGTACCGCTGAGGTAATCTGGAGGCTCTCTGGAGGAGCTGCGCATCCCTGTCAGTCAGCGTCTGTGTCCACTGCAGAGGGAAAATGGCGCTGGTGAGCTGCTGGATCTGCTCATAGTGAAGCCTCACCCATTCAATGGAGCGCGGTCTTCCAGTTTTTTTTTATACATGACACTGAGGAAGCCACCGATGCGTATGAGTAGGCGGGGAAACGCATCTGTCACAATCTCCTTTAACAGACTGCAGCGGAGCAATATCTAGCTGGTCGGCTGAAACACACCCCAGAGGCTGGGGATCGTTTTTGAAGTCATCTGCCCACGGACTCCGCATAAGGCTGAGGGTGAGAGCACCGGCCGGGAGGACAAACATCAATACCATGGATATAGTGGATGTACTGCATACTCCAGGAAAAGGCTTACAGTGTGAGGAAAAGAATTGAGGACTGCGCTTATATGCCTCACTTGATAGACTTAAGCTGCTATAGAAGAGAAACGAGGATTTCCATTATCCTCACAATTAGTACAAAATAAAAGCATGTCTCCCAGCGCTAATTTCATCAAGTGTTCTCTCTGTAAATTCTCACTATTGTATCTACCTATATAAATGGTAAGTAAAAATAATTCTAATACCAGTGTTATTTCAAAATGAAAATATATTTATTTCCTTAGCATAAGACAAGATACTAAAAAATAAACTGTAGAAGAAAGATCCTTATTTATTCCATTTAAATAAAAAAATTCTGGATTCACGAGTAATAACTTTTATTCAGAATTTTTTTATTTAAATGGAATAAATAAGGATCTTTCTTCTACAGTTTATTTTTTAGTATCTTGTCTTATGCTAAGGAAATAAATATATTTTCATTTTGAAATAACACTGGTATTAGAATTATTTTTACTTACCATTTATATAGGTAGATACCATAGTGAGAATTTACAGAGAGAACACTTGATGAAATTAGGGCTGGAAGACATTCTTTTATTTTGTACTAACAGTGTGAGCACTAGCCAGGAGGACCATCACAAAGTTTATGAATAACTCACAGGCACCTGCATGGTATACCATTTTATTAATTGTCCACAGAGTATTACAAGACAGTGACTGTCATTATTCCATTGCATGAACTGCTATAACATAACATCACATCAAAGCTGTGAGTAAAGGCTCTGCTTAACATACTGCTATTAACCTCATGCTTTGCAACACTTACTAACCTGACATACGGAGTTACGGACATATGGACTTAAGCAGCATATGAGAATAATACACGTCTAAAGCTTATTGAGGAATACAAGGCTAATTAGCAGTAGTTTTATTGTATACTGTATACACATGTGATATGTATATATAATAATTTTCTCCTTTGATATAATTATAAGCTGCGCATTGGCGCCTGAGCACTAAAGGAAGAGAATAAAATAGAGATATATATTTCTCTGACGTCCTAGTGGATGCTGGGGACTCCGTAAGGACCATGGGGAATAGACGGCTCCGCAGGAGACTGGGCACATCTAAAGAAAGATTTAGGTCTATCTGGTGTGCACTGGCTCCTCCCCCTATGACCCTCCTCCAAGCCTCAGTTAGATTTCTGTGCCCGGCCGAGCTGGATGCACACTAGGGGCTCTCCTGAGCTCCTAGAAAGAAAGTATAGTTTAGGTTTTTTATTTTACAGTGAGACCTGCTGGCAACAGGCTCACTGCAGCGAGGGACTAAGGGGAGAAGAAGCGAACCTACCTAAGTGGTGGTAGCTTGGGCTTCTTAGGCTACTGGACACCATTAGCTCCAGAGGGATCGCACACAGGACCCGACCTCGTCGTCCGTTCCCGGAGCCGCGCCGCCGTCCCCCTTACAGAGCCAGAAGCAAGAAGGTCCGGAAAATCGGCGGCTGAAGACTTCTGTCTTCTCCAAGGTAGTGCACAGCACTGCAGCTGTGCGCCATTGCTCCTCATGCACACCACACACTTCGGTCACTGATGGGTGCAGGGCGCTGGGGGGGGGGGGGGCGCCTTGAGCAGCAATATTAACACCTTGGCTGGCAAAACTGACACCATATATAGCCCCAGAGGCTATATAGGTGTAAATTACCCCTGCCAGAATAACACAAAAAGCGGGAGAAAGCCCGCCGAAAAAGGGGCGGAGCCATCTCCCTCAGCACACTGGCGCCATTTTCCCTCACAGCTCCGCTGGAAGGATCGCTCCCTGGCTCTCCCCTGCAGTCCTGCACTACAGAAAGGGTAAAAAAGAGAGGGGGGGGGCACAAATTTAGGCGCAGTATAATATATATATGCAGCTATAAGGGAAAACACTCTTTATAGGTGATATCCCTGTGGTATATAGCGCTCTGGTGTGTGCTGGCATACTCTCCCTCTGTCTCCCCAAAGGGCTTTGTGGGGTCCTGTCCTCTGTCAGAGCATTCCCTGTGTGTGTGCTGTGTGTCGGTACCGCTGTGTCGACATGTATGATGAGGAAAATGATGTGGAGGCAGAGCAAATGCCTGTAAATGTGTTGTCACCCCCTGAGGGGTCGACACCTGTGTGGATGGACTTATGGAAGGAATTACGTGACAGTGTCAGCTCCTTACATAAAAGGTTTGACGACATAGGACAGCCGGCTACTCAGCTTGTGACTGTTCCAGCATCTCAAATGTCATCAGGGGCTTTAAAACGCCCGCTACCTCAGATGGCAGACACAGATGTCGACACGGATACCGACTCCAGTGTCGACGACGATGAGACTAGTGTACCCTCCAATAGGTCCACCCGTTACATGATTGAGGCAATGAAAAATGCATTACACATTTCTGATAGTACCCCAGGTACCACAAAAAAGGGTATTATGTTCGGTGAGAAAAAACTACCAGTAGTTTTTCCTGCATCTGAGGAATTAAATGGGGTGTGTGAGGAAGCCTGGACTTCCCCCGATAAGAAATTGATAATTTCTAAACGGTTATTGGCAGCGTACCCTTTCCCGCCAGAGGATAGGTCACGTTGGGAAACGTCCCCTAGGGTAGATAAAGCGCTTACACGTTTATCAAAACAGGTGGCACTACCGTCTCCGGATACGACCGCCCTAAAGGATCCTGCTGATAGAAAGCAGGAGGCTACCCTAAAAGCTATATATACACACACGGGCATTATATTGCGACCAGCGATTGCATCAGCATGGATGTGCAGTGCTGCTGCTGCGCAAGAGGGCGCGAGGCGCATCCTTTCTGCCGAGAGGCAAAGGTAGAGGGAAAAAGCTGCAGCATAGAGCCAGTTCCCAAGAGCAAAAGTCCTCCCCCGCGTCCGGTAAGTCCACAGCATGACGCTGGGGCTTCACAGGCGGATCCGGGTACGGTGGGGGCCCGTCTCAGAAATTTCAGCACACAGTGGGCTCTCTCAAAGGTGGATCCCTGGGCCCTTCAAGTAGTATCTCAGGGGTACAGGCTGGAATTCGAGACGTCCCCCGCCGTTTTCTAAAACTTGCCTTACCAGCAACTCCCTCTGCCAGGGAGGCAGTGTTGGTGGCTATCCAAAAACTGTATTCACAGCAAGTGATTGTCAAGGTAGCCCTCCTTCAGCAAGGGAAGGGTTACTATTCCACAATGTTTGTGGTACCGAAACCGGACGGTTCGGTGAGACCCATCTTAAATTTAATATCCTTGAACACTTATATCAAAAGGTTCAAGTTCAAGATGGAAAATGATGTGGAGGCAGAGCAAATGCCTGTAAATGTGTTGTCACCCCCTGAGGGGTCGACACCTGTGTGGATGGACTTATGGAAGGAATTACGTGACAGTGTCAGCTCCTTACATAAAAGGTTTGACGACATAGGACAGCCGGCTACTCAGCTTGTGACTGTTCCAGCATCTCAAATGTCATCAGGGGCTTTAAAACGCCCGCTACCTCAGATGGCAGACACAGATGTCGACACGGATACCGACTCCAGTGTCGACGACGATGAGACTAGTGTACCCTCCAATAGGTCCACCCGTTACATGATTGAGGCAATGAAAAATGCATTACACATTTCTGATAGTACCCCAGGTACCACAAAAAAGGGTATTATGTTCGGTGAGAAAAAACTACCAGTAGTTTTTCCTGCATCTGAGGAATTAAATGGGGTGTGTGAGGAAGCCTGGACTTCCCCCGATAAGAAATTGATAATTTCTAAACGGTTATTGGCAGCGTACCCTTTCCCGCCAGAGGATAGGTCACGTTGGGAAACGTCCCCTAGGGTAGATAAAGCGCTTACACGTTTATCAAAACAGGTGGCACTACCGTCTCCGGATACGACCGCCCTAAAGGATCCTGCTGATAGAAAGCAGGAGGCTACCCTAAAAGCTATATATACACACACGGGCATTATATTGCGACCAGCGATTGCATCAGCATGGATGTGCAGTGCTGCTGCTGCGCAAGAGGGCGCGAGGCGCATCCTTTCTGCCGAGAGGCAAAGGTAGAGGGAAAAAGCTGCAGCATAGAGCCAGTTCCCAAGAGCAAAAGTCCTCCCCCGCGTCCGGTAAGTCCACAGCATGACGCTGGGGCTTCACAGGCGGATCCGGGTACGGTGGGGGCCCGTCTCAGAAATTTCAGCACACAGTGGGCTCTCTCAAAGGTGGATCCCTGGGCCCTTCAAGTAGTATCTCAGGGGTACAGGCTGGAATTCGAGACGTCCCCCGCCGTTTTCTAAAACTTGCCTTACCAGCAACTCCCTCTGCCAGGGAGGCAGTGTTGGTGGCTATCCAAAAACTGTATTCACAGCAAGTGATTGTCAAGGTAGCCCTCCTTCAGCAAGGGAAGGGTTACTATTCCACAATGTTTGTGGTACCGAAACCGGACGGTTCGGTGAGACCCATCTTAAATTTAATATCCTTGAACACTTATATCAAAAGGTTCAAGTTCAAGATGGAATCGCTCAGGGCGGTTATTGCGAGCCTGGACGAGGGGGATTACATGGTCTCCCTGGACATCAAGGATGCGTACCTGCATGTCCCCATTTACCCTCCTCACCAGGAGTACCTCAGATTTGTGGTACAGGACTGTCACTATCAGTTCCAGACGCTGCCGTTTGGGTTATCCACGGCACCGAGGGTCTTTACCAAGGTAATGGCCGATATGATGATACTCCTTCGCAAGAAGGGAGTTTTAATTATCCCGTACTTGGACGATCTCCTGATAAAGGCGAGGTCCAAGGAACAGTTGGTAGTGGGGGTAGCACTTTCTCGGGAAGTGCTACAACAGCACGGCTGGATTCTCAATATTCCAAAGTCACAGCTGGTCCCGACGACACGTCTTCTGTTCCTGGGAATGATTCTGGACACAGACCAGAAAAAAGTGTTTCTTCCAGTGGAAAAAGCCGAGGAGTTGTCATCTCTAGTCAGAGACCTCCTAAAACCGGGACAGGTGTCGGTACATCAATGCACACGAGTCCTGGGAAAAATGGTAGCTTCGTACGAAGCGATTCCATTCGGAAGGTTCCACGCAAGGACTTTCCAGTGGGACCTGTTGGACAAATGGTCCGGGTCCCATCTCCAGATGCAACAGCGGATAACCCTGTCGGCAAGGACCAGGGTGTCGCTGCTGTGGTGGCTGCAGAGGGCTCATCTACTAGAAGGCCGCAGATTCGGAATACAGGACTGGGTCCTGGTGACCACGGATGCCAGCCTTCGGGGCTGGGGCGCAGTCACACAGGGAAGAAATTTCCAAGGACTGTGGTCAAATCAGGAGATTTCGCTTCACATAAATATTCTAGAGCTAAGGGCCATTTACAATGCCCTAAGCCAAGCAAGGCCCCTGCTTCAGAACCAGCCGGTACTGATCCAATCAGACAACATCACGGCGGTCGCCCATGTAAACAGACAGGGCGGCACAAGAAGCAGGAGGGCAATGGCAGAAGCCACAAGGATTCTCCGATGGGCGGAAAATCATGTGTTAGCACTGACAGCAGTGTTCATTTCGGGAGTGGACAACTGGGAAGCAGACTTCCTCAGCAGGCACGACCTCCACCCGGGAGAATGGGGACTTCATCCAGAAGTCTTCCAAATGCTGGTAAACCGGTGGGAAAGACCACAGGTGGACATGATGGCGTCCCGCCTCAACAAAAAGCTAAAAAGATATTGCGCCAGGTCAAGGGACCCTCAGGCGATCGCTGTGGACGCTCTAGTAACACCGTGGGTGTACCAGTCGGTTAATGTGTTTCCTCCTCTGCCTCTCATTCCCAAGGTACTGAGAATAATACGAAGGCGAGGAGTGAAAACTATACTCGTGGTTCCAGATTGGCCAAGAAGAGCTTGGTACCCGGAACTTCAAGAGATGCTTTCAGAGGACCCTTGGCCTCTGCCGCTCAGACAGGACCTGCTGCAGCAGGGGCCCTGTCTGTTCCAAGACTTACCGCGGCTACGTTTGACGGCATGGCGGTTGAATACCGGATCCTGAAGGAAAAGGGCATTCCGGAGGAAGTCATCCCTACCCTGATCAAAGCCAGGAAGGATGTCACCGCAAAACATTATCACCGCATTTGGCGGAAATATGTTGCTTGGTGTGAGGCCAGGAAGGCCCCAACGGAGGAATTTCAACTGGGTCGATTCCTGCATTTCCTGCAAGCAGGGGTGACGTTGGGCCTCAAATTGGGGTCCATTAAGGTCCAGATTTCGGCCCTGTCGATTTTCTTCCAGAAAGAACTGGCTTCACTGCCTGAAGTTCAGACTTTTGTCAAAGGAGTTCTGCGTATTCAGCCTCCTTTTGTGCCCCCAGTGGCACCTTGGGATCTCAATGTGGTTTTGGAGTTCCTGAAATCACATTGGTTTGAACCACTTAAGACTGTGGATTTGAAATATCTCACGTGGAAAGTAGTCATGCTGTTGGCTCTGGCTTCGGCCAGGCGTGTGTCAGAATTGGCGGCTTTGTCCTATAAAAGCCCTTATCTGATTTTCCATATGGATAGGGCAGAGTTGAGGACTCGTCCTCAGTTTCTCCCGAAGGTGGTATCAGCGTTTCACTTGAACCAGCCTATTGTGGTGCCTGCGGCTACTAGGAACTTGGAGGATTCCAAGTTACTGGACGTAGTCAGGGCCCTGAAAATTTATGTTTCCAGGACGGCTGGAGTCAGGAAAACTGACTCGCTGTTTATCCTGTATGCACCCAACAAACTGGGTGCTCCTGCTTCTAAGCAGACTATCGCGCGCTGGATTTGTAGCACTATCCAGCTGGCGCATTCTGCGGTGGGACTACCGCAGCCTAAATCTGTAAAAGCCCATTCCACAAGGAAGGTGGGCTCATCTTGGGCGGCTGCCCGAGGGGTCTCGGCTTTACAACTTTGCCGGGCTGCTACTTGGTCAGGGGCAAACACGTTTGCAAAATTCTACAAATTTGATACCCTGGCTGAGGAGGACCTGGAGTTCTCTCATTCGGTGTTGCAGAGTCGTCCGCACTCTCCCGCCCATTTGGGAGCTTTGGTATAATCCCCATGGTCCTTACGGAGTCCCCAGCATCCACTAGGACGTCAGAGAAAATAAGAATTTACTCACCGGTAATTCTATTTCTCGTAGTCCGTAGTGGATGCTGGGCGCCCATCCCAAGTGCGGATTGTCTGCAATACTTGTAAATAGTTATTGTTACACAAATCGGGTAGTTATTGCGAGCCATCTGTTCAGAGGCTCCGTTGTTATCATACTGTTAACCGGGGTTCCTATCACAAGTTATATGGTGTGATTGGTGTGGCTGGTATGAGTCTTACCCGGGATTCAAAATCCTTCCTTATTGTGTCAGCTCTTCCGGGCACAGTGTCCTAACTGAGGCTTGGAGGAGGGTCATAGGGGGAGGAGCCAGTGCACACCAGATAGATCTAAATCTTTCTTTAGATGTGCCCAGTCTCCTGCGGAGCCGTCTATTCCCCATGGTCCTTACGGAGTCCCCAGCATCCACTACGGACTACGAGAAATAGAATTACCAGTGAGTAAATTCTTATTATATATATATATATATATATATATATATATATATATATATATATATATATATATATATATATTTTTAAATATTTGTAATTTCAAATGAAATTGTTTTATGTTTTCTTTATGTTTTTCCGGCCGGCATCAAATATAAAAGTGTTAAGTAATATTGTTAAAAATAAAATCCACACCAGATTTGAATAGCGCTTTCTCGTCTGGTTTTTTTTTTTCTTTTTTATGCTGGCTGAGGTAATTTTGTGCCTAAAATGGAGTCAGCCCCCTTTTAAGTCTGTAATGCCAGTCTGGGTACTGTGTACACATATAGTGTACTGAGACTCAGTTTGTCCCCTCAGAAGTAGAGATGAGCGCCTGAAATTTTTCGGGTTTTGTGTTTTGGTTTTGGGTTCGGTTCCGCGGCCGTGTTTTGGGTTCGAACGCGTTTTGGCAAAACCTCACCGAATTTTTTTTGTCGGATTCGGGTGTGTTTTGGATTCGGGTGTTTTTTTCAAAAAACACTAAAAAACAGCTTAAATCATAGAATTTGGGGGTCATTTTGATCCCAAAGTATTATTAACCTCAAAAACCATAATTTACACTCATTTTCAGTCTATTCTGAATACCTCACACCTCACAATATTATTTTTAGTCCTAAAATTTGCACCGAGGTCGCTGTGTGAGTAAGATAAGCGACCCTAGTGGCCGACACAAACACCGGGCCCATCTAGGAGTGGCACTGCAGTGTCACGCAGGATGTCCCTTCCAAAAAACCCTCCCCAAACAGCACATGACGCAAAGAAAAAAAGAGGCGCAATGAGGTAGCTGTGTGAGTAAGATTAGCGACCCTAGTGGCCGACACAAACACCGGGCCCATCTAGGAGTGGCACTGCAGTGTCACGCAGGATGGCCCTTCCAAAAAACCCTCCCCAAACAGCACATGACGCAAAGAAAAAAAGAGGCGCAATGAGGTAGCTGTGTGAGTAAGATTAGCGACCCTAGTGGCCGACACAAACACCGGGCCCATCTAGGAGTGGCACTGCAGTGTCACGCTGGATGTCCCTTCCAAAAAACCCTCCCCAAACAGCACATGACGCAAAGAAAAAAAGAGGCGCAATGAGGTAGCTGTGTGAGTAAGATTAGCGACCCTAGTGGCCGACACAAACACCGGGCCCATCTAGGAGTGGCACTGCAGTGTCACGCAGGATGTCCCTTCCAAAAAACCCTCCCCAAACAGCACATGACGCAAAGAAAAAAAGAGGCGCAATGAGGTAGCTGACTGTGTGAGTAAGATTAGCGACCCTAGTGGCCGACACAAACACCGGGCCCATCTAGGAGTGGCACTGCAGTGTCACGCAGGATGTCCCTTCCAAAAAACCCTCCCCAATCAGCACATGATGCAAAGAAAAAGAAAAGAAAAAAGAGGTGCAAGATGGAATTGTCCTTGGGCCCTCCCACCCACCCTTATGTTGTATAAACAAAACAGGACATGCACACTTTAACCAACCCATCATTTCAGTGACAGGGTCTGCCACACGACTGTGACTGATATGACGGGTTGGTTTGGAGTCTTTGGACCCCCCCCAAAAAAGAAGCAATTAATCTCTCCTTGCACAAACTGGCTCTACAGAGGCAAGATGTCCACCTCATCTTCACCCTCCGATATATCACCGTGTACATCCCCCTCCTCACAGATTATCAATTCGTCCCCACTGGAATCCACCATCTCAGCTCCCTGTGTACTTTGTGGAGGCAATTGCTGCTGGTCAATGTCTCCGCGGAGGAATTGATTATAATTCATTTTAATGAACATCATCTTCTCCACATTTTCTGGATGTAACCTCGTACGCCGATTGCTGACAAGGTGAGCGGCGGCACTAAACACTCTTTCGGAGTACACACTTGTGGGAGGGCAACTTAGGTAGAATAAAGCCAGTTTGTGCAAGGGCCTCCAAATTGCCTCTTTTCCCTGCCAGTATAAGTACGGACTGTGTGACGTGCCTACTTGGATGCGGTCACTCATATAATCCTCCACCATTCTATCAATGTTGAGAGAATCATATGCAGTGACAGTAGACGACATGTCCGTAATCGTTGTCAGGTCCTTCAGTCCGGACCAGATGTCAGCATCAGCAGTCGCTCCAGACTGCCCTGCATCACCGCCAGCGGGTGGGCTCGGAATTCTGAGCATTTTCCTCGCACCCCCAGTTGCGGGAGAATGTGAAGGAGGAGATGTTGACAGGTCGCGTTCCGCTTGACTTGACAATTTTGTCACCAGCAGGTCTTTCAACCCCAGCAGACTTGTGTCTGCCGGAAAGAGAGATCCAAGGTAGGCTTTAAATCTAGGATCGAGCACGGTGGCCAAAATGTAGTGCTCTGATTTCAACAGATTGACCACCCGTGAATCCTTGTTAAGCGAATTAAGGGCTGCATCCACAAGTCCCACATGCCTAGCGGAATCGCTCCCTTTTAGCTCCTTCTTCAATGCCTCCAGCTTCTTCTGCAAAAGCCTGATGAGGGGAATGACCTGACTCAGGCTGGCAGTGTCTGAACTGACTTCACGTGTGGCAAGTTCAAAGGGCATCAGAACCTTGCACAACGTTGAAATCATTCTCCACTGCACTTGAGACAGGTGCATTCCACCTCCTATATCGTGCTCAATTGTATAGGCTTGAATGGCCTTTTGCTGCTCCTCCAACCTCTGAAGCATATAGAGGGTTGAATTCCACCTCGTTACCACTTCTTGCTTCAGATGATGGCAGGGCAGGTTCAGTAGTTTTTGGTGGTGCTCCAGTCTTCTGTACGTGGTGCCTGTACGCCGAAAGTGTCCCGCAATTCTTCTGGCCACCGACAGCATCTCTTGCACGCCCCTGTCGTTTTTAAAAAAATTCTGCACCACCAAATTCAAGGTATGTGCAAAACATGGGACGTGCTGGAATTTGCCCATATTTAATGCACACACAATATTGCTGGCGTTGTCCGATGCCACAAATCCACAGGAGAGTCCAATTGGGGTAAGCCATTCCGCGATGATCTTCCTCAGTTGCCGTAAGAGGTTTTCAGCTGTGTGCGTATTCTGGAAAGCGGTGATACAAAGCGTAGCCTGCCTAGGAAAGAGTTGGCGTTTGCGAGATGCTGCTACTGGTGCCGCCGCTGCTGTTCTTGCGGCGGGAGTCCATACATCTACCCAGTGGGCTGTCACAGTCATATAGTCCTGACCCTGCCCTGCTCCACTTGTCCACATGTCCGTGGTTAAGTGGACATTGGGTACAACTGCATTTTTTAGGACACTGGTGAGTCTTTTTCTGACGTCCGTGTACATTCTCGGTATCGCCTGCCTAGAGAAGTGGAACCTAGATGGTATTTGGTAACGGGGGCACACTGCCTCAATAAATTGTCTAGTTCCCTGTGAACTAACGGCGGATACCGGACGCACGTCTAACACCAACATAGTTGTCAAGGCCTCAGTTATCCGCTTTGCAGTAGGATGACTGCTGTGATATTTCATCTTCCTCGCAAAGGACTGTTGAACAGTCAATTGCTTACTGGAAGTAGTACAAGTGGGCTTACGACTTCCCCTCTGGGATGACCATCGACTCCCAGCGGCAACAACAGCAGCGCCAGCAGCAGTAGGCGTTACACGCAAGGATGCATCGGAGGAATCCCAGGCAGGAGAGGACTCGTCAGAATTGCCAGTGACATGGCCTGCAGGACTATTGGCATTCCTGGGGAAGGAGGAAATTGACACTGAGGGAGTTGGTGGGGTGGTTTGCGTGAGCTTGGTTACAAGAGGAAGGGATTTACTGGTCAGTGGACTGCTTCCGCTGTCACCCAAAGTTTTTGAACTTGTCACTGACTTATTATGAATGCGCTGCAGGTGACGTATAAGGGAGGATGTTCCGAGGTGGTTAACGTCCTTACCCCTACTTATTACAGCTTGACAAAGGGAACACACGGCTTGACACCTGTTGTCCGCATTTCTGGTGAAATACCTCCACACCGAAGAGCTGATTTTTTTGGTATTTTCACCTGGCATGTCAACGGCCATATTCCTCCCACGGACAACAGGTGTCTCCCCGGGTGCCTGACTTAAACAAACCACCTCACCATCAGAATCCTCCTGGTCAACTTCCTCCCCAGCGCCAGCAACACCCATATCCTCCTCATCCTGGTGTACTTCAACACTGACATCTTCAATCTGACTATCAGGAACTGGACTGCGGGTGCTCCTTCCAGCACTTGCAGGGGGCGTGCAAATGGTGGAAGGCGCATGCTCTTCACGTCCAGTGTTGGGAAGGTCAGGCATCGCAACCGACACAATTGGACTCTCCTTGTGGATTTGGGATTTCGAAGAATGCACAGTTCTTTGCTGTGCTGCTTTTGCCAGCTTGAGTCTTTTCATTTTTCTAGCGAGAGGCTGAGTGCTTCCATCCTCATGTGAAGCTGAACCACTAGCCATGAACATAGGCCAGGGCCTCAGCCGTTCCTTGCCACTCCGTGTGGTAAATGGCATATTGGCAAGTTTACGCTTCTCCTCCGACAATTTTATTTTAGGTTTTGGAGTCCTTTTTTTTCTGATATTTGGTGTTTTGGATTTGACATGCTCTGTACTATGACATTGGGCATCGGCCTTGGCAGACGACGTTGCTGGCATTTCATCGTCTCGGCCATGACTAGTGGCAGCAGCTTCAGCACGAGGTGGAAGTGGATCTTGATCTTTCCCTAATTTTGGAACCTCAACATTTTTGTTCTCCATATTTTAATAGGCACAACTAAAAGGCACCTCAGGTAAACAATGGAGATGGATACTAGTATACAATTATGGACTGCCTGCCGACTGCAGACACAGAGGTAGCCACAGCCGTGAACTACCGTACTGTACTGTGTCTGCAGCTAATATAGACTGGTTGATAAAGAGAAGATGTCTATGTAACTATGTATGTATAAAGAAGACTGAAAAAAATCCACGGTTAGGTGGTATACAATTATGGACGGACTGCCTGCCGAGTGCAGACACAGAGGTAGCCACAGCCGTGAACTACCGTACTGTACTGTGTCTGCAGCTAATATAGACTGGTTGATAAAGAGAAGATGTCTATGTAACTATGTATGTATAAAGAAGAATGAAAAAAAACCACGGTTAGGTGGTATACAATTATGGACGGACTGCCTGCCGAGTGCAGACACAGAGGTAGCCACAGCCGTGAACTACCGTACTGTACTGTGTCTGCAGCTAATATAGACTGGTTGATAAAGAGAAGATGTCTATGTAACTATGTATGTATAAAGAAGAATGAAAAAAATCCACGGTTAGGTGGTATTACAATTATGGACGGACTGCCTGCCGAGTGCAGAGACACAGAGGTAGCCACAGCCGTGAACTACCGTACTGTGTCTGCTGCGACTGGATGATAAATGATATAAATATATATATATATCACTACTGCAGCCGGACAGGTATATATTATATATTATATAATGACGGACCTGCTGGACACTGTCTGTCAGCAGAATGAGTTTTATTTTTATAGAATAAAAAAAAAAAAACACACAAGTGAAGTCACACGACGAGTGTTTAACTTTTTCAGGCAATCACAATATAAGTATACTACTAACTATACTGGTGGTCAGTGTGGTCAGGTCACTGGTCAGTCACACTGGCAGTGGCACTCCTGCAGCAAAAGTGTGCACTGTTTAATTTTAATATAATATGTACTCCTGGCTCCTGCTATAACCTATAACTGGCACTGCAGTAGTGCTCCCCAGTCTCCCCCACAATTATAAGCTGTGTGAGCTGAGCAGTCAGACAGATATATAATATATATAGATGATGCAGCACACTGGCCTGAGCCTGAGCAGTGCACACAGATATGGTATGTGACTGACTGAGTCACTGTGTGTATCGCTTTTTTCAGGCAGAGAACGGATATATTAAATAAACTGCACTGTGTGTCTGGTGGTCACTCACTATATAATATATTATGTACTCCTGGCTCCTGCTATAACCTATAACTGGCACTGCAGTAGTGCTCCCCAGTCTCCCCCACAATTATAAGCTGTGTGAGCTGAGCAGTCAGACAGATATATATAATATTATATATAGATAATAGATGATGCAGCACACTGGCCTGAGCCTGAGCAGTGCACACAGATATGGTATGTGACTGACTGAGTCACTGTGTGTATCGCTTTTTTCAGGCAGAGAACGGATATATTAAATAAACTGCACTGTGTGTCTGGTGGTCACTCACTATATAATATATTATGTACTCCTGGCTCCTGCTATAACCTATAACTGGCACTGCAGTAGTGCTCCCCAGTCTCCCCCACAATTATAAGCTGTGTGAGCTGAGCAGTCAGACAGATATATATAATATTATATATAGATAATAGATGATGCAGCACACTGGCCTGAGCCTGAGCAGTGCACACAGATATGGTATGTGACTGACTGAGTCACTGTGTGTATCGCTTTTTTCAGGCAGAGAACGGATATATTAAATAAACTGCACTGTGTGTCTGGTGGTCACTCACTATATAATATATTATGTACTCCTGGCTCCTGCTATAACCTATAACTGGCACTGCAGTAGTGCTCCCCAGTCTCCCCCACAATTATAAGCTGTGTGAGCTGAGCAGTCAGACAGATATATATATATTATATATAGATAATAGATGATGCAGCACACTGGCCTGAGCCTGAGCAGTGCACACAGATATGGTATGTGACTGACTGAGTCACTGTGTGTATCGCTTTTTTCAGGCAGAGAACGGATATATTAAATAAACTGCACTGTGTGTCTGGTGGTCACTCACTATATAATATATTATGTACTCCTGGCTCCTGCTATAACCTATAACTGGCACTGCAGTAGTGCTCCCCAGTCTCCCCCACAATTATAAGCTGTGTGAGCTGAGCAGTCAGACAGATATATATAATATTATATATAGATAATAGATGATGCAGCACCACTGGCCTGAGCCTGAGCAGTGCACACAGATATGGTATGTGACTGACTGAGTCACTGTGTGTATCGCTTTTTTCAGGCAGAGACGGATATATTAAATAAACTGCACTGTGTGTCTGGTGGTCACTCACTATATAATATATTATGTACTCCTGGCTCCTGCTATAACCTATAACTGGCACTGCAGTAGGCTCCCCAGTCTCCCCCACAATTATAAGGCTGTGTGAGCTGAGCAGTCAGACAGATATATATAATATTATATATAGATAATAGATGATGCAGCACACTGGCCTGAGCCTGAGCAGTGCACACAGATATGGTATGTGACTGAGTCCACTGTGTGCTGTGTATCGCTTTTTTCAGGCAGAGAACGGATTATAAAGTAAACTGCACTGTCCTCACTAGTAAACTCTCTCCACTCAGTCTCTACACTTCTACAGTAACAAGTACTCCTCCTAGTCAGCTCCAGTAAATCTCTCTCAGTCTCTTATAATCTAAATGAGAGGACGCCAGCCACGTCCTCTCCCTATCAATCTCAATGCACTGTGAAAATGGCGGGCGACGCGCGGCTCCTTATATAGAATCCGAGTCTCGCGATAGAATCCGAGCCTCGCGAGAATCGACAGCGTCATGATGACGTTCGGGCGCGCTCGGGTTAACGAGCAAGGCGGGAAGATCCGAGTCGCTCGGACCCGTGAAAAAAAACATGAAGTTCTGTCGCGGGTTCGGATTCAGAGAAACCGAACCCGCTCATCTCTACTCAGAAGCTGTGCGTCTGCACTGTGTACTGAGTCTGGAGACCCAGCCGCACCATGTAGAAGCCGCGCGTCTCCGTACCCTTATGCCGCCATAATGGCCGCTGACCGCTAACTGGGGATGCTGGCTTAGTACTCACCACTCTTCTTTCTTCTGGCTCTGTTAGGGGTGGCGGCGTGCTGCGGGAATATATGCTTGCCGTGGTGGGGTTTGCAAATAGTTACCTCAGGAGCTAGTGTCCTGTCAGCGGGGAACGGGACCTTTAACCCTTCAAGAGGTTGGGCCATTCCCCCCCCCCCCCCCCCCTAAGTCCCACGAAGCAGGCATGCTGGTGCCATCCAGTACTGCCTGAAAATAACAGATAAAATAAATGCAGAAAACTTTTCAGAGCTTCCAGCGACGTGACTGGCTCCTCCCGGCACATTTTGTAAACTGAGTCTGGTAGGAGAGGCATAGAGGGAGGAGCCAGCTCACACTATCAAATTCTAAAGTGTCAAGGCTCCTAGTGGACCCATCTATACTCCATGGTAGTAAATGGATTCCCAGTATCCCCAAGGACGTAAGAGAAATACATTTTGTATTACAGCCCTAGCGCAAAGCATGTTCCTAAATATCTGAACAATGTAGTATCAGTGTAAGCATGGCATATATTTTGCAAGAGAACATGTTAACTTACCACTATTACAAACATACAATTGTAATGAAAAAACAACTTTTTTTATGGACAATAGAACAGTGAAAAAACCTTGTTCCTATTTGCTGTAGCTTATTATTTATATTTAATTTACAAGCTCTAACCTCTAACAACGTTTTTATCTAATCAGATCTACATGCAACAGTGTGATAGGAGCCTCACATCACTTTCTCTTTTGCAGCTGTGCTACCTCCATAGCCCTGTTCTATAGCATTGCCCAGCCAACTAAGGGCCTAAATCAGACCTGATCACAGCAGCAAATTTGTTTGCAGATGGGCAAAACCATGGCGGGGGGGTGGGGGGCGGGGGGGGGGGGGCAGATATAACACGTGCAGAGAGAGTTAGATTAGGGTGGGTTATAGTGTTTCTGTGCAGGGTAAATACGGTCTGCCTTATATTTACACTGCAATTTAGATTTCAGTTTGAACACACTCCACCCAAGTCTAACTCTCTGCACATGTTATATCTGCCCCCCCTGCAGTGCACATGGGGGGTCATTCCGACCCGATCGCTCACTGTAGTTTATCGCAGCGCAGTGATGATCGTATTGGGTCGGATCTGTGCATGCGCCGGCACCGCAGTGCACCGGCGCTTGCTGGACGGCCGATGGCCGTTGTTCCTTTGCGATCGCCTCTGCCTGATTGACAGGCAGAGGCGGGTCGCTGCGCGGGAGGGGGTGGAACGGCCGTTATGGGGGCGTGGTCCGGCCAACGCAGGCGGGGCTGGACCTTGCAGGGGGCAGGCTGTGACCAGGGGCAGCAGCCGCAGGAGCTGTGCTTGCCGGGAGTTAATTAGCAAGTACAAAAGCATTGCCGCTGTGCGATGCTTTTGTACTTGTGCGGGGGGGGGGGAGGGGGGACTGACATGCGGGGCAAACTAGCCCCGTGCTGTGCACCCCCCCCCCCCCCCCCCGCATGTCTGGGAACATGATCGTAGCTGTGCTAAATTTAGCATAGCTACGATTAATTCGGAATGACCCCCATCGTTTTGCCTTTTAGCTAGCAAATTTGCTGCTAAATTTGCTGCTACAATCAGGCCTGGATTAGGCCCACAAATAGACCATTCACTGCCTCCCAAAAGATCAGCATACCCACCTCATGCACTACTCTTTTCTCCTGTGTTAGCATTCTGATGACCTAACCCCAGGGTGTTGAATAACCAACCACTTGAAATAGTGGGAATGCCCTGGTTGAGTGTACAAAGACTATGAATACTGTGAGATTGTTAGACCCTAATCAAAAGCTACAAATGGCACCAAAATAATTATATGACTTTTATCAATATGGTGCAAAGAATAAAATGAATTCATGCAAGATTACCTAAACTAAGGCAAGTTTAATGCTCTTATAGGTTCATCCATCACTTTAGAAGATAAAATATTAATATCCTTTTATTTCATTGTACTTGTTTTCATGACTGTAGATATCAGAAAAGATAAAAGGTGTCAAAGCATTTCTGTTTGTCCCCACCTCCTGTTTCTCCCTCAAAGGCTTATGTATTTATATAGACTATAAAGCATACAGTACAGTAGCATTCTCACAAATTATAATGCGTGACTTTGACAAGCACACAGTTGTCTCCTCAAATGTCCTCAAATGTTCTATCTTCAAGTTTCACAACCTAGGTTGTTCCCTTTTTGAACATACACATAACATTATTAAGAGGAAATAATGTTTTGCAACCTTTAATGGTATGACAGTGTTTTCTGAGATTTTTAAATATGTAGATCTATGGTAAAACCTACACAATGAGAAGTGATTTTTCAGCACAGCACATGGAAGTCTATTAATCGCTTAACGGTTGGGAATGCCTATTCTTGTTTTATATTACAACACAAAACTTTTGAGCATAAAGTAATTGGAGGCCATTTACAAAGTGCAAAACAGAACAAGTGTAGCTTTGATTTATACTGCTGTGTATAGATTTCTGCACAAAGGTTTGCACAGTGAGATGGATGCACTTGCAGTGGAGCAGTAGTTTCTACCAGCCAAAGGGTGCAGAATCAGGGTACACAGTGTACACACAGGCACTGGTGTGCATCTTTTCAGAGAACAGTGCAAGGGAGGTCATTAATTTGGAATAAAGTGGTGAGGAAGCCTGGTGGTGGCACTGATTACCCTCCTAAACTTAAAGCTCAATCTAATTTGCAGTTGACATTTACAGTCAGAGCGTGAATAAGACATTACATTAGTAGTCCGTAGTGTCTAGTTGATGAAAAATGAAAAAAAAAAAAAAAAAATTCAAAACAACATTTGCAGCCAGATGCCAAAGTAAGCCCTTCTGATCAATTGTAATAATATAATATGGAACTTATTTTGTACTACCATGTTTCACTTTCATTAAGAAGCATATTTTCACTGGATTCAGATTTCTGGAGAACCAAACCGTACATTTCTAGTAAGTATATCTCATCAAACTTTTTTTTATTAGTGTTACTGTATTCTCCTGATTTTCCTCATCTAAACAGACACATGAGTATGCCTTATCAACAGCCTCAGCCCCAGGAAGATATAGTATCTGTACCGTTTTTTTGACTTGTCTGAAAGTCCTACACAGTAGTATATGCACCATTTCTTCTTGAATCTGAGCCATGCATCCGCGATAGCGTTGTCGAAAACCAGTGGATCTATGCATCGGAGTCCTTGTGTCATCACAATCTTCTGACTCCATGTAAAGTAGTCTGTGTGCAAATCATCACAGTACAATGGAGTGTTGCTGAGGTATATATTTACTCACTGCAATCATGTTGAATAATAGCTGCAGAGGAATTTCCTGTATTACAAACACTTCCTGTGTGACAAAGTGGATAGCAATAATGTAACTTTTACCATCCACATACAGCATATTTCTACAGTAACAAAAAGCTTCATACAAAATTGTTTCATATAATAAATGAATTCAGGTGTCCCCTTAATCTCATCATTTATGTAGGCCATAAATGAGACTAAACTGAATAACAATTAAGGTGAGAAATTGAAAAGATTAACATTGATGTGTAATTTATGATATTTATTGATGTGCACAGTTTACCACTACATCATAAAGTCAATGCCAGTACATGGGGGGGCAAGGTTTGCAGATGCGACTCACATAAATGGCGGTAAGGCTTATTCCCTCTAATTCCACATTTTTTATTATGTCCATAATAAACATTAGTAGAGAGAGCACCACTTTCCGTCAAACTCAAGTGACAGGTCGACACGCCTACAATTATGCAAATCAAGCCCTAACCACGCCTCTAATAATTACGCAAATCACGCTCTAACCACGCCCCTAATCACTCCTCCGACACTCCCACTTTCCCTCCCCTTCTGATGTTGTTTTATATGAAATAAGCTGACAAAAGGAGTTTTAAGCGTCGTATAACCATTGAAAACCCTCCTGCATATTAACTCTTAGTTGCACCAGTAAATGTTATATCCGGTTGATTTATAAAATAAGCGTACGAGCTACGAATGCTGTTTATTGGTTTCAGAGTGCTATCTATAAAAGTGTACGCTGTTATGTCTGCGGACAAAAGAAGCGTCGTGTTACGAGGGTCGGCAAACCGAAAAAAGCGTATGAAGAATGCGTATAACACAGTATTAAACCCGGGGAGTTATAGCGGCTTTGATAAGTTTTATACGTCGACTAAATATGTGTTTAAACGTGGCGATATTAAAGAATGGCTGCAAAAACAAGACGCGTATACATTACATAAGCCGGTCAGGAAAAACTATAAAAGGAACATGATCTGCGTATCGGATATAAATCGACAATGGCAATGCGACTTGGTTTCGCTCATAGATATTGCGAAGTACAACGATGGATTTAAGTACATACTAACCATCATCGATATTTTCAGTAAGAGATTGTGGGCTGAAAGCCTAATGACTAAGAACGCTACATCAGTCGCTAATGCTTTTGAAAAAATATTTCAGCAGGGTTCCGTACCAAAGAAGCTGCAAACAGACTGTGGTAAAGAGTTTCTAAACAAAACCTTAAAAAAAGTGTTAGAAAAATACGATATACACCATTTTACGACTAATAACGACGTAAAGGCGGCGGTCATAGAGCGCTTTAATAGAACTTTAAAAACACGGATGTGGCGCTATTTCACAGCGCAGAATACTTACAGATATATAGATGTTTTACAGGACTTTATATACAGCTATAATAATACGTACCACAGAACGATTAAGTGTGCACCGTGTGAGGTGAAGCCCTCTAACGCATTGAGGATTTTCAAGACGGTGTATGGCGATTACTTTAAAGACTGTAAACAAGCGCCTTGTTTATCCATCGGTGAACACGTGCGCATATCCAAATATAAGGATATATTTCAGAAAGGTTACGAAGATAATTATTCTGAGGAAATATTTGTCATACAGAGTGTGAACACTAAAGGTCTTAAGCCGCTTTATAAGTTGACAGATCTGTACGGTGAAGTAATAACGGGTAGTTTTTACCCCGAAGAACTTCAAAGCATCCCCAAAAACTATAAAAGAATTTACAAAGTGGAAGAGATTTTAAAAAATAAGACGGTCAGAGGTCAAAAATACGCGTTAGTCAAATGGCGCGGGTACACCGCAAAATTTAACAGTTGGGTCGATGCATCGGAGATAAAAGACATATAAAGCTCATTACTATCTAAACAAGACGAGCGATGGATGACAAGTCGTTCTACATAACCTTACCCAGCAATGCCTCATCGGTTACTTTCCCGCAAAATAAGATTTCTAACTATACAACAAAACTTGCAAAGTCGATACACTTAAGCGGTGAGTGGGAATTCGCTCTTACAGAGATACAATATCCGCACACGTGGAATACATTGGATTTACAAGATTGTAGATTGCAAATATCATGGGGTGGAACGGCGGATCAGCCGGTGGCGAGAGTCGTGAGTGTGTGCATTAAACCGGGTTTTTATGAAACAATCGATGCGCTACTGAACGTAATCAATGCGGAAATTGTACAACAGAAACTGGACGTTGGATTAAGACTAACGTACGATCCGTTTGCACGCATTGTAACATGCGACAGTAAGCGAATGTATCAAATCCACGCCGGTTCTAAACTGACATGGATACTGGGTTTACAGCCTAAAACTAAGATTTCTAAACCATGCGCCGACATCAAAGGTGGTCAGTATACGCTGTACGTGTACACAGACATTATCGAACACCAGAGGGTCGGTGATAGTTATGTACCGCTACTCCGCACTGTTAAAATTAAGGGCCATAACAATGAGGTGATCACAATACGATATGAGAAGCCCGATTACGTACCTTTGTGCAAAGCGCATTTTGACACAGTGGCCATAGAGATAAAGAACGACCAGAACAAGAACATCTCATTTAAGTTTGGTAAAGTGATCGTGAAACTACACTTTAGACGTCGCAAAAACGATATTTATTAACTAAACAGAATGGTAGCTGTTAAAAATTATGGCGATCCTGGTCTCTACGCGCAATATTATAAAACGCAAGCCGGTAATGGATTACCGGGTTTTCACGGCAGCGCGTACATGTACGGATGCGGTTTAGGCGGTATTTTTCGAAGTCTTTTCAGAAAAGCTGTTCCTCTTTTCCGGAGAGGCTTAGAGTTAGCTAAACCGCACATGAAGACCGCGGCCCGTAATATCGCAAAAGACGTTATCGGTCAAGCCATAACGGCCGTGATGAATAAAATATATGATGCGAACCAAGCGAAACAAGATGGTTCAGGACTAATATATACAAGAAAAGGCGTGTCTAAAAGAAAACGGAAGCGTATGATAGCACTTCCGACATGGGACATACCCTTTTTAAATAAAAACCAGAGACGACGCAACTCAAAGAAGAAGAGAAAGCCGAAGCGCTCCGTCGGTGATATTTTTTAACAACATGTGTTTCATACACTCCGAGTCCGTTGAATGCGCAAAAACAGAGCTGGATCTTTTTGACGTGCCTCTGACACAAACTAGCATAGAGAAAAGTCTATACGTCGAAGTTCAACCTTTAGCGGCATTATCCGACACAGCGCCGCTTGAATTTTATATAGCGGCCAGCGGCGAACACTACTATGATCTGAACAACACACTGCTGTACGTGACGTGTAAGATCGTACGAAACGATAACACACAGCTGGTCCAAGGGGCTCGGGTTGCCCTTATTAATTACCCCATAGCTACTTTATTCAGCCAAGTGGATGTAACTTTGGGCGACAGGCTCATATCACAATCCAACAACCTTTACGCTTACCGGGCGTACATTGAGACTATATTGAATTATAGCTCGGACGCTTTGTCAACAAAGCACACCACAGGCTTATTTTACAAAGATGTGGCTGGAGAACACAACAACAGGAGGCTGGACGGACCTAATACGGGGTTCAAAAAACGCGCAGAAGCAACATCGCAGAGTCGCACGGTTGAATTGCTAGGACCGCTTCACTGCGACCTTTTCCACCAACATAAACTAATTTTAAACGCTGTTGACCTGAAGATTAAATTTACCAGAAACAAAGATTCATTCTGCTTAATGTCGGCTGAAGCGGATGCCTTTAAAATACAGATCACAATGGCGTCCCTGTTTGTGAAAAGAGTACAGGTCTCACCGGCCGTGCGGATCGGGCACGTGCAGGCCCTGCTAAATGGCAATGCGAAATACGCGATTGACCGCGTTGGGATGAAAATCTACAGCGTACCAGCGGGTAGTAGAGTATTTAATCTAGAAAATCTATGTTTAGGTCAAGTTCCGAAAACGGTCATAGCCGGCTTTGTGGACAACGAAGCATTTTCAGGTGTCCTTAATCGGAATCCACTTTGTTTTGAACATAAAAATGTGAGCTTTGCATCCCTTTATCTGGATGGAACACCGCACCCAGCAAAACCATTTCAACCAGACTTTGAACACGGTAATGCCGTAAGAGAGTATATGTCGCTCATACAGATCACAAATAACCAAAAATCTGATGCCGGCATACTGATTGACCGCGAGGAGTACCTCAACGGCTATACGCTATTCGCTTTTGATCTGTCGCCGGAGCAGGAATGCGGAGAACACCTTTCCCTGATAAGAACAGGCAATCTACGCGCAGAATTTCGCTTTGCAGAAGCGTTGGACCGGACTGTCAATGTGATAATATACGCTCTATTTGATAACATCATCGAAATTAATCAAAGGCGCGATGTGCTGTACGATTATCTATAAATTAAATAAACTAACACTACGCTGCTGAAAAATGAACACATTACAGATAAACTGCATTCTGTACGCTGCGCAAAGCACACGGCATATTTTTAAAGGAACGTATCCGTGTGATCTGTTGCCTAACGATAAACTGACGCAATACCCCTGCGCGTTTGTAATCAGCACGCATAGCAGCGGGCAGCCCGGCGAACACTGGTTGGCCGTTTATTTTAATGAACACGGCATTTGTTATTTCTTTGATTCCTACGGCCTCTCGCCGGACAGTGACATTTTCCCAAAGAATATCATAAAGTTTTTACA
Organism: Pseudophryne corroboree; assembly: GCF_028390025.1. Classification (NCBI taxonomy): domain Eukaryota; kingdom Metazoa; phylum Chordata; class Amphibia; order Anura; family Myobatrachidae; genus Pseudophryne; species Pseudophryne corroboree. The sequence goes on along the minus strand of NC_086444.1, from coordinate 947,144,823 downwards.
TTTTAATTCAAAAAGTATTTGTAACCAAAACTGTCGGTTACAAGGTTTTTCAAGCGCTGTATGCGGGCAATACTGTATTTACTTTATATTTATGATGTGTAAAAACTACAAATATGAGGATATTCTGACCCAATTTAGTAATGATACAAAATGTAATGACCGTTTAGTTGCAATGTTTGTAAGGCGCCTGCCGAAAAGTCATTGTTTGAGTCGCTATTCGGATAAATGTATACAGAAATGTGTAACTTGTAATCATCCCTGTGTTTTAAACATTTTATGTACAATGTTTCATAACTATAATAAACAATGATTTTAAACGTTATGTTGTTGTGCGAGTGTGATCTTCTTCCAAAAACATAGATTAGAAACAAAGAACAAAACAGACCATTATAAATCATAAGGATATTTTATTGTAACATAAAAAGCATATTTACAGTTACATTAATATTGCAATATTATAACAATTGTAATTAATACGATGTTTGAAGCATTTTACATACAATGTTTCATAACTATAATAAACAAACTTTTTTAAACTTTATTACAATGCCAATCCTTAAAAACAATATACCATTGAAATAGATCATAGACTCAACCACGGTGAATCCTGTAACAACCCTACATCACGTTTCCTAGGCATTAAGTAACCGTGAGTCGTTGTTAAACCTGGGCTGCTTAAAACATTTAAGCGTCTTTTTTTATACACTTCTAGCGTTGGAGTTAATAAAAAGTCACCATCAACAGAGTATGTTTCTGATTTTAAACGGTCTAGGTACATTCTGTTTGATGCGTTGCCGACTACAGTGGATGGAATATTTAATTCAGCCATAGCGTGCATAATTTCACTCCACCCATTCGGCATTTTACGGCTCGACACGCTGTGGCTTTGCGTTATGTGTCTTATTAAATCTAACATGTTGGATCCCTGTACAGCGTTACCTTTATACAGAAATTCGCCTTTAGCGTTCCAGTTTGTGATGTGTTTAGACCCGGCCATTTTACTCAAAAGAATTTCAGAGTTCTTCCTATACCGGGCATTAACGCCGTCCACAACATCGTGATAAACAGAGTCAGAACCGTCTGACTGATCAGAGTTGCTTGTTTGAGGATCAGTTGGCATTTTGGGCATTAAAAGAGTTAAAGATGACATTTCCCTATCAGATTGCTTACTCAACACCAGATATTTCTGCAAAGCGGCTGTGTAACGTGTAGCTTTATCATATTCCGATAAATCATTATTCTGCAGTATGTTTATGATTTCCACATCCAGACCTTGGGTGACTGTTTTACGTATATCATCATTAACCGGTTTGTTGCATAAACGTTCTAACTGCTGCTGAGGCACTAGATACATTTTCTCAGCGTATTTCATCAACGATTAGTCAGGAGACCAGTTATTAACGGTATGGCAAAACCAAGCAACAAGCCAATAAAACCACCGGACTGCTTCACCAACCGCTTCTTTTTACCAATGTTGCATTTCTTATTGCAAAGTGATTTTATAAGGGCCCGATTCTTTTTAAGGTGATTCAACTGACGTTGTGTCAAGGGTATTTTACCTTTAAGTATGTTGAGGGCTATCTCACAAATGGTTGTCACCAAATCGTTTGAAGCGTTGGATAAAATAGCATTTCTTTGAGCGGGTGTCGCCTTTATTAACGCTTTTAAAAGCGTCCTATTACGACGTAAACGATTCGACATGCTCTCTGTCGGTGGCTCTAAGATAAATGACTAAAGTTGTAGAATTACCGCTTTTTAGAAGCATGTTTTTTAATGACATAAGCCACCGGCTCATCTGGTGGAAATAAGCCGCTTCGTAAACGGTATTCGTCAAGCGTATTGGTTCTTAAATCAACCAGTAAATAGCCATACGGTACGGTTGTCGCATTTTGGAATGCGTCCAGAAAGAACTTACTATTACCGGGGTACATTTGTTTAGCCAGAGTCGTCACCTGCAATTTATCCTGTGGATTTTTGAAAAGGACCATATATTTTGTGTTTAGATGTATCGTCCTGCTCTTTTTACCTTGGCAAAATACATTTTGCACTAGGTACATGATACTGAGGTTTCTGTGGTGTACATACTTTGTGAATGCTTTCTCAATCTCAGAATTATTACTAGCCGACTCCATCAGATCATCAACAACCGCTAAATTAATCCTATCAGGGGGAAAAAGTTGGTCGTCGTTAAAAGTCTCAGGTAGACCCTCTATAAAACGCATGCTTGGGTAATCACGCAGAAGCTGATCGTACATAGGTTGCCAACAGCCGTTAAACCAAACAATATTATCAGGCAGGTGTGATATATGCGTAGCTGCATTTTGCAGCAGCATTTTAACAAAATAACTTTTACCCGAGTTGGAGGGGCCTGCTAAAATGCATGAAAAGGGATGTTGCAGTCTGATATTCATCTTAATAACCAAACGGTAGCGTTGTGAAGTTATCTGTAAGCCTCCGTTTAGTGTAAACGCACTTTTGCGTTTTCTGCAGCATGCGCGTTTCAATTTGCCAATACTTTTTAACCCGCACTATGCCTGGTTGACGTATCACAATTTTTTTCTGGTCGTCACCTTCGGGATTTAAAGGGTAATCCAAGACCAACTCTTTCAGGCTGTCAAAGTTGACATGTTGCGCATTATCAACGTTGAGCGTGATACCTTTAACTTTTAAACAGGTCTTTCTGTTATTTAGACGATAGCCGTATGATTTGGGGCCTGATGAGACAAACTCTGTTATATGCGTACCGGCAGGTATTTCACTAGTCAGTTCGCCTAGATAATCCCCCAACGGCGGATTCCAATCACCGGGTCTGCTGACAAAAATAACAGAGTCTGTATCGTGGTAAAGACAATGTTCTTGTAATACATCCAATAGCTTGTATAGTTCAATTCTAGCATGCGCTGTTGTAATCGCAGCTATAAAAACATTACAGTTACTTGATCGGGTGTAATGGTCTTTGGCGTACTTCCAATTTACCATGACAGTGTCGTCATCGATAAAGTCTAAAGCAGACACCTCATAGTGAGGTAAAAACGCGTATTCAAAAAGCTTGTCGGGATCAGACACTAGACTAGTGTTGGGCATGTTATTACGTTGACCAAACTTTCCCCATAAGGAGTTTAAAAACAATTTTGAAATTTGTCTTTTTGCGGGGTTGATTTCTATGTAATCGGGTCATAAAGACACACCTTCATTTTTTAGATAGGCGTCTATATACGCCCGTCGTTTCTCAGAGTCTGTACACCAATCGGGATAATCAGAAGCCTCTTGTTTATCCCTAAGATGCATTTTAATGTAACCTGAAAACAAATCGTCAGATCGTTCATCAAAATGCCACACTTCATAGATTTTACACACTTTGTAGCCCTTGTCAACTGCTAAATTTATTTCTACGGTACACCACGTACCGACGAGCGCTCGTTCCTCATCACTATGTTCGCACGACTCTGCCTGTCCAGACTCAGCGCATGTGCGACATAAAGGAAACATTAGTTTACCGAGCATTTTAACCGGTAGAACCGGAAAGAAAAGCTCACGCGGCGGGTACACTTTTACTTTAGCGATACCAAAATATGTTGTGATGTCGTCAAAATCTTTATAAATGATCCTGGGATGTTTTACAGGATATGCTTTGTTTTTGTTGACAAATGGGTACAGACTGGTAAAATCATAGTAGTGTATCTGTTCATCCGTCTGTGCTTTGTGATACAGCTTTATGGCGTTTGTACGTCCGCCGTAAAGCGAATCTCGTGGGTCCAAGGGTTCGGGCAAACCTTTGCCCTTAAAAAACTCCTGTAGACCGGCATCGTCCTGTAACATTTTTTTCCACTGGCACTCCCAAATAACACGCACATGAAATCCGCAGAGCTTAAGAAAATTAATTCTCACCTGCTTCTTGTGGCGTAATTGACCGTAGGTCGTTTGAGTCACTTTGTTTTCATCATCGGGGTTGTAACAAGCGCTACAACCATGAAAAAAACAACCTTGGAACTCAAACGCCGTTTGTACCCCATCGATCACTGAATAGCCGTCCAGGTAGTAGCTACCAACTTTCTTCTCACTCCCTTGAAACGCGTGTCTTATTTCTATGCCTTCTGTATGCGCTATGTACATTAACCACTGTATGGCTGGTGTTGAGTAATGCTTCTGAGTTTCGTGATAGTTATCAGATGGTACAAGCGCCAACGTGTTATCCTTTAAAAATTTGCATCCGTACATGGCCATGCAAACAGCGGCCAGCGTGACCAGTTGAAAGGGATCAATGTATCTCTTAACAATAACCGGCTTATTTTTCTTATATACGACAACTTCCTGTTCGGTCATCGATATAACGGCATCTCGGAACACCTTACAAGCCCTCTGTAATATTACCACATCCTCCTTGCAATAGCGTTTAAGTTCATCCTGGAAGTTAAACGACTTATGCTTACATCTCTCGTACCAATCTTTGAATTCAATCTTTTCTGTCCCCATCATATATTGCATGCCGAAATGTTGAATATCCGGCATGGCACCTATATAATTTTGGTTAGCGGCTTTGTTAAAAAAATGTGGGAAATATCCTTTTAAACCCTCAAAACCCATTGCTTTTGGTAAACGACTGAGGCGCATAGGCAAGAAATTTAAAGAATCGATAAATCGAATATTTAAATCACTCACCATTACGCACAACAGTTTACCGCCTTGTGCCAACACAGGTTTTCAATTTTTCCTTAATCAATTGTCGCATTACAAAGTACGCATCATAACGCCCTGCATTATGGGCTATGAATGTGTATCCCGCAAATTTTGGTCTCATGAATGTTTTTACAAAATCTGCGATACAATCAGTGCCCTGAAATTCCCAGGATTTCTCATCCACCAGCGTTAATGCGTAACAGTAATTAGGTATGTGCACGCTCGTTTCTTGCATGCATTCAAAATCATAAAAAATGTATTTTAAAGTAGGAATCGTAGGTTTAATGTTTTGAATGTAACACAAATGACCCGCAAAATTGTCAACATTCACTTTGCAAACGGGACAGTTCATACCCCGACAAGCGTGGTCGGGATTGGTGTACAAACCACAGCGATCGCAATACATTTTTTGAAGGCACAGCATTTTCATAGCCAACGCTAAAGACTTGTGCGTCTCTAAACAGTCTGTTGACCTGCAAAACACCCTACACTGCGTACACCTTAGCGCTGCCTGACCTGTATCAACGCAATCCTGCCTGAGACACGACTTACAAAAGAAAAGACAGTCATGCTTATTTCTGTGGTGGTACACATTGTTGCAAAATTTACAGAAGTAACGGGCACCAACAAAAGCTTTAATGTCCAAAATACCATAGTAATGATCATCGTGCCATAGGATGAACAGTATGTTGTCTTTGTATCGACAATCTGTGCTATAACAATTCCAGCAACCATTACTGTAATAGAGAATCTTAATTGATGACTTTAAATGGTTTTCAAAACAAGCAACATCGCTAAAGCTGATCATTTTATCAAGGGGCAAATTTAATGCTTTATGAATCTCAATCGCCCTTTCGTGTATCACTTGGTCTGTGGAATTATTTTTGTCCAAAAGTTTGCAGAGGCTAGCCGCCAGACACAGATTGTTACCGCTGTTATTAAAATCAAATAACAAACGACTGCGCTTTTTAATAATTAGACTATATGGAATTCTCCGTAGGTCCCTCCCCGTCAGGGCACCTCCTACACGATTCTTGAAAACAGAGATCACAAATTTCAACTCTGTATCAAATAAAACCTCAGCATTACTTTGCAGCGTGTTTGTTATCTGATTAAAAAAACTGACGGCGTCTAATGACTCGCGCGGCTTACGGTGTGAATAGATGGCATTGTGTAACCCTCCACCTTCCAACCTTAGCTGTATACGATGGTTAGGGTCGACATTAATCATGTAGCTGTCGAGCATAGTCTTTATTGCATCGTGTATCGCCCTCGTAGCTTCTACAAATGATGTGATTCTATTCAAGTTGATAAAACGGAAATGATGGTGTAATTCAGACGCCCTGAAATTGGGGTGATCTCGTTCGTACCTGTCTATGGTTTCTAAAAACACAAGGTGCGTCGCCTCATTATTACTAGGCGTTTCCGGACCAGCCGGTCCGGGTGATGCTACGCGCTCGGCGCTGTCCGTCTGTGATGTCCGTCTATTTATGTGTTGTGACGGTATGTTGTCATTCTGTTCATTAAATCTACGTGTGCCTCGTCGCGCCAGTCTAAGTCGCTTTTGTTTTCTTAAGTTTCTTAACGTTCTTATGGACCGTTTTACTTTTAAATTTCTGCTTTTATTTTTACGGCCCTGTGCTCTATGCATTGCAATGTTGTTCAAACCGCAACCTGTCATAAATAGTCATGTCGGTGTTTTTTTACAGAATGAGTTGACCTCTAGGAAATCACAAGTCTCCCTAACTAGGTTGTTCCTTTCTATTGCGAGTTCCAGATAGTGCTTAATACATTTATTAAGCGCACGCTGATCTCGTTTGCCGCTGTGCATTATTTCTGCGAGTCGTGTTAACATTCCCGTTGACACGTGGTTCGTGTAAGTGACCTCTCTCCAAACAGCCCCTAACAGCGCATTATATTTTAATTCTGCTGCTTTACTCGCGCGATCTGCCCTCGTGGGTTTGCCTGTAGTGTTTTGTCGACAGCCACCAGCACCTGTTGAACATACGTCTGATGGCCCGTCGTCAGCCTCAGCCATTGTGCTTTGACGCGACGGCCGTTGTTGTTGTCTAACATCAATACCAGATGGACCGGCAACAACATCGTCCGTCGCCGCAGAACGCGACTCAACCACTGACGCTCTAACCCCTTTGTTTGGCACTTCTGAAATATCAACACAATTGTGACCATCCACAGCTTCTACGTCGGTTATATAAAATGACTGTGCGTCTTGAAGTAAATCATAACAGACATCTGGATTTATAATGGGGTCAACCTGCGTATCTGGAATTATAATGGGTTCAACCTGTGTGTCTGGAATTATAATGGGTTCAATCTGTGTATCTGGAATTATAATGGGATCATTCTGAGTTACTGATGTTATTATAACCCTATTTTCTTTTGTATATTTGATCTTGTACTTTTTTGAGAGCCGATTGGCCCTCTTACCTTTTGCAATCTGTGAGTCATCAGTTTTATCACTAACAGTTCGTTTGTTCATCATCATGATCGGGCAACATCTTGAATTTGTTGACGTTGTTACATCTAGTTGGCGCATCTTGTAATGCCGTCAACCTCCTTCTTTTAGACTCGGTTTTGTCTGCATAATCCAACTTCCTCTTCACACCCCTTTGCTTAGGTATTTCATTCACCCAATGCGGTGTGCGCGACACATCACTCACACGACTGTTTGGATTAATTTTACCGTACATCTGATTCATTATCAACGGCTTAGAACCAAATAGGCGTAAATGTCTGTTCGGCGGCTGCATGTATTGATTCTCTTTGTCATCGGGTCTATGCGTTGTTGTATCGGGTGTGCTTGTACGGGGCGCCGCTTCTTCGATCGTTTCATCATCCGATGTAAGTATAGAACAATATCCGGAAGGATCCATGTTGTACAATGTTTCATCGAATGCTAAAAAACAAAAACAATTAATTAGTTGCATTTTACATTTTTGCTCTATGAAAACGTTAGCTTTTTAAATATGTGTAACAACCGTATAGCGATGTTTAATTAACTTACTATCGATAGAAAACATAACAGTTAGATGCATGGCTATGATTTACATTTTTTCTCTGTTAAAAAAAGTAATGTTTTAAATATGTGTAACAATCGTATAACCACGTTGAATTAACTTACTAACTATAGAAAACATAACATTTAGTTAAATGTACGGCTATGATTGACATTTTTTCTCTGTTAAAAAATTAACGTTTTAAATGCTTGTAATAAATGAATAGCGGCGTTGAATTAACTTACTAACGATAGAAAACATAACAATTAGATGTACGGCTATGATTGACATTTTTTCTCTGTTAAAAAATTAACGTTTTAAATGCTTATAACAAATGAATAGCGTCGTTGAATTAACTTACTATCGATAGAAAACTCTGCTTGCGGTTCTGACTCCTGTGACGGCAGCGGGCGCAGTTGCACATCGCGCATATACTTTTCATAGCTTGTTTCCACGCATAGGCGGTTAGGGCTATCTGCGAAATACAAATGAGCAATTTAAAATCATTTCATACCATAAGACGTGATAAGGGCTAAAACGGAATAACATTTTAAACACGCTTGGTATAGAGCTATATATAAACTTACAAAGAATTAAGGTTCAAAAAGGTTTGAGATTACCTAAAGGATAAAAAAGGCTCTGTCTAGATGGACCAAGTGGTCCTTATCGAACGTCAAATTCTATGTTTCTAATACATGTACATCTACTTTGCGCACTCAGTAAAAATGTATCATTCGTTTTAAAAAGCTAAATTCACAAACATATACATACAACTACTTTGAGACTTCGGTGAATCAGCATATGCCTTATAAGGATTCTGAATCGCTTCATCAGCAGAACCATTCGCGCATTCTACGACGTCTGGATCTGTCCTTCTCAGCCCTTGACCGACCGGTCCTGCGTAAGATTAATTCTTGTTAATTATGCGAGCAAAAGCATTTTAAAAACAAATTAAAATTATTTAGCAGTCGATAAACTTACGATCACAAGATTTAACATTATATATCTATAAAATAACATTATTTATGAACCGTTAAACATTGTATGACCACTTACGAGTTAGCGGTTGATAAAGATGCTCATCAATTTGCGAAAGACTAGCGATCATGTCATTGTCAGAAATTTCAAATACTTTGCGACTCGCTGACTGTTAAAAAGATATAGTGTAGATTATATTTATCGCTAATTTATGTTTTTACATAATAATACCGCTTGTAAAGATATTTTAACGACTCTACGATCAAATAAACCGTACATAAATACATACCGCCATTATTATTTTAACAGACGCTTCGTCTTGAAATAATCTTAATGCTGTAAGACAAAAATTATAATAAATGTATTTTAAATATACATGAATAAAACATATACGCTAAATAATGTATTTACACAACACTTATGAATCACAAAAATATTGTGATAATCTTTTAAATACTTTTTTAAATTAAAACAGAAAATGTTAATACGCTAATACAGGCATTACCAAAATAAACCATTAGATGTCACTCATTCATACGTAATAGAGGTGTTTGATTTTTAAAATACAATACACATCTATATATAAAAAATTATCATATAACCCTATATATATATATATATATATACACACACCCACAACATATGCAACATTCTTCAAAATAAGTAACGTTCTGCATCCTGCGGTTATTAGCAACAAATCAACTTTTAGGGGGGAAAAAATGTCACAGCCCTTGTTAGCGCAAGATAATCTACCATTAATTATATAGGCCGTCATTAAAGTAAGTATGCCGTATAAGAAAATTGATAACGTCGTAGGTAATATTGTCTAAGATGGAGAAACATAATAAAATATAAATAAATAATAATGAAATAAAAAAAAGGGTAAATAATTATAATACTTACATATACCTTGCTTGATATCTTCTGTGTGAGAGATTTCAACGCTGTGATGGTATGGCTACAGGACTCTCCTTATAAAGCTGAAATGTTGTTGACACATGCAAAACACAGACCCCTGCAGGTGGAGCTATAGGGGGCATGTACAAATCGAGTTTCAAAAACATCTTATTTATTAATAAACACATAATTTTACATCTGATTATGTTATACAACTAATTTATACGGCTTTATCTTACATAAAGCAATGCCAACATTTTGAATATAAACACGAGATGTTTTTACAAACAATATTAGGATGTATATATATATATATATATATATATACATACACATGCTTAGCGCCATCTCGCTTCTATTTTTTAGCAACATTTAGGTTTAATACGTATGTCTGTCAAGTATTGTTAATGTAGCCACAGCATTTCAAATGTGAAACGGCATTAATGTTTAAAATATTTCGCTCGTCAAATGATAAAAACAGTTTAGTTCCTATATGACGCAGAATGATTTTACTGATTTGTACTACTGTATCTATTTTTTTTATATCCCTATTAGGCTCTATCAATACTGGTTAGCATCTATAAACCGGCAATTAAGTATTATGTTTATTACCAGTCGTGTTACTGCAGCGCCATTAAAATGGTTCTCTCTCTATATCTCTTAACCACTAACCGCTGCTAATTGATAATATATCATTATCCATAGCGTGTATGCCATTTTACATCCGACAACCAGTCAATTACAAACTCGTGTTCTCATAGCACTCTTGATAGACCTTAATTAATGACCAGACAAGTCTGGTCATGTCTGCTTGCAATCAAAGTTCAACCTTCGGTCACTAGCAAATTCCACAGCCTTACAAATTATCATATCCCTAGTAACAGAACTTAATTACCCCTGCAACTTTCTTGTCTGTTTGCATCAGTCAAATAGCTGTAAATATAAACAAACATAAGGACCACCTAGACCGCTGTGTCTACGCTTAATTAAAACAAATTACACGTCTATGTGCACTGTCCAATATTGTATTAACTAATCTGTCTAACAACGTAAACAACGTAAGGACAACCTAGACATCTATGTCAACTACTAATTAAAACAAATGACACGTCTATTTGTACCGGTCATTAGTTTACTAATCTGTCACAAACACCATATCTTAAAATACACATATAGTGAACTCTTAATGCACACATCCGTCTGTTTGCATTAATAGGTTACCAATCTGTAACAAATCTCAAGGATCGAGTTCAACTATCAGTCACAGAAAGGTGAACTAAAGCTGCTATAAGGTTTATACAATTTTATAGATATCACTCTGAAACCAATAAACAGCATTTGTAGCTCGTACGCTTATTTTATAAATCAACCGGATATAACATTTACTAATTCAACTAAGAGTTAATACGCAGGAGGGGTTTTCAATGGTTAAACGACGCTTATAACTCCTTTTGTCAGCTTATTTCCTATAAAACAACATCAGAAGGGGAGGGAAAGTGGGAGTGTCGGAGGAGTGATTAGGGGTGTGGTTAGGGCGTGATTTGCCTAATTAGGGGCGTGGTTAGTGTTTGATTTGCATAATTGTGGGCGTGTCGACCTGTCACTTGAGTTTGACGGAAAGTGGTGCTCTCTCTACTAACATTTCATGTTACAAAAAGTCTCTGCTAAAGCAATTGAACGATGCCATTAAGTCAATTATATCACGTTATCTGATTGCCAAAATTTACTTTTTTTTATGGACATGGATGTCTTCTTCTGTATGTGATGATTACACTCCTTTCTAAGATATATGGATATATTAGCTTGACAGTCCTATCTTCCTGTTAACCCCCATCCCCACCATCATCACCCCTTTCATGGAACTGTTTATACTCCATCACATAATTCCTGGTGTGTTTGACTCTCAGATCAGTACCAAACCTCAGTGGTCCTCTACCATCCTAAACAGTCTTACACAGTCTAGTGTGCGACAGCATGGCTACCTATAACTGATGGCTGATTACCTTCACCCTCCCTAACTCCCTTCTCCACACTTCCCCGCCCACACCCCAGCCACCGCTTCCTTCACGTATACACTCGACTTGTTTTATTTTATCTGGGGTTTTTTTTTTGCCTTATTGTTAGATTATATTTGCTGCTACTTACATGTCATGTCTATACAGCATGTGTCATTCTTTGACAAAGGCAATTTGCACAAAAAAATGAAAAGTATATTAAAATGCAGAAATAAACTGTCAACAGGTACAAAATTAGAAGATCTCAGGAGATTTTTTAGAAAGACCATCTACATTATATTAACATAAATTACAACAATGAACACCAAAGCGAATGTAATAGAAAAGATGAGAAGAATGCGAAAACAGTGTAACACCATTACAAAATACATAGCTTCCTATCTAAGGCATCTGCACAAACATCAGATAAAATATATAATGCTCTGTGTAAATCTCAATGATCCTCATGCTGTATAAGTGTGTGTGTGTGTGTGTGTGTGTGTGTGTGTGTGTGTGTGTGTGTGTGTGTGTGCGTGTAAACATTGCTGACAACCATATTCATTATTGCAAATGCTAATCATTATTAAAAACTGAGATATTGGTAAACCATGCTATAAAGATTTTGGATAGGAAGAGTTGCCCCTATGTACTATATTGTGATCTGTAGGCTTCTTTAAAAAAAGAAGTGGCCAATTTAACTCTAATATTTAAAAAGGTTACAGTTTTGGAAAATTCTGTAATAAATACAATTAAAGGTGCTATTATTTATTTATTTTTTAAATATTATTTAAAGACATGACACTCGGCAGCTCTACAAACAGAAGTTTGTCTTTACCCACTGCAATCATGCTGAACGATGGCTGAAGAGGCACTTCCTGTATAACAAACACCACTTGTATGACAAAGTGGATGGCAATGATGCAATCCATATACAGCATACAGTGTCACCAAAAGAGAATATCTTAAATGCATATCTCAAATAGAGAAATCACCATCTCCTAGATCTCCAAGAAGACACTTGAAAATAATGGTGTCATTAAAAAAAAATCACAGGGAAGTAAGATTTCAAGATAACAAAAACAAGAGAAAACATAGTGTAAGCCTAAACTGTAAATGTTGAGGAATTTTAAACCTAATTTTGTGATAATGGTAGTATCAAGATGCAACATATTGATGGTAACCATAATCCAGCTTTTTAGTGCCGCTGTACAAGTCCAGTCCAGTGGTGCGGTCTTGTGCTGCATCAGTCCAGTGGTGGTATCTTGTCTGCATCAGTCCAGTCACTCCAGTGGTGGTGTCCTGTGCTGACATAAGTCCAGTGGTGCTGCTGTATAAGTCCAGTCCAGTGGTGCTGTCTTGTGCTGCATCAGCCCAGTGGTGGTGTCCTGTGCTGCCATAAGTCCAGTGGTGGTGTCCTGTGATGCTTTAAGTCCAGTGGTGCTGCTGTATAAGTCCAGTCCAGTGGTGCTGCTGTACAAGTCCAGTCCAGTAGTGCTGCCGTATAAGTCCAGTCCAGTGGTGCTGCTGTATACGTCCAGCGGAACTGGCGTATAAGTCCAGTGGTACTGCCGTATAAGTCCAGTGGTACTGCCATATAATTCCAGTGGTACTGCCGTATAGGTCCAGCGGTACTGCCGTATAAGTCCAGGGGTACTGTATAAGTCCAGGGGTACTGCCATATAAGTCCAGGGGTACTGCCATATAAGTCCAGGGGTACTGCCGTATAAGTCCAGCAGTACTGCTGTATAACTCCAGCGATACTACCGTATAAGTCCAGTGGTGCTGTCCTGTGCTGTATATTATTTACGCCAAACAAAGGGGTTATTAATATGTAATACAAGTAATTTTTACAGGAAATGCCATGTGTGGTGTAGGGTACGCTCTCCTGTGCTGCATATTATTATAATAACTCCAAATAAAAGGGTTATTATTATTCAAATAATTTTTACAGGCTTTGCCCTGTGTGGTGTAGGGGTATGCTCTCCTGTGCTGCATATTGTTATAATAACTCCAAATAAAAGGGTTATTATCCAAATAATTTTTACAGATTTTGCCCTGTGTAAAACTCCAGAAAAATACTGGAGAACAAAAATTTGGAGGATAAAATAGGGAAAGATCAAGAACCACTTCCTCCTAGTGCTGAAGCTGCTGCAACTAGTCATGACATAGACAATGAAATGCCATCAATGTCGTCTGCCAAGGCCGATGGCCATTGTCATAGTAGAGGGCATGTAAAATCCAAAAAGCCAAAGTTCAGTAAAATGACCCAAAAAAAATAAGAATTTACTTACCGATAATTCTATTTCTCATAGTCCGTAGTGGATGCTGGGGACTCCGTAAGGACCATGGGGAATAGCGGCTCCGCAGGAGACTGGGCACATCTAAAGAAAGCTTTAGGACTAACTGGTGTGCACTGGCTCCTCCCCCTATGACCCTCCTCCAAGCCTCAGTTAGGATACTGTGCCCGGACGAGCGTACACAATAAGGAAGGATTTTGAATCCCGGGTAAGACTCATACCAGCCACACCAATCACACCGTATAACTTGTGATCTGAACCCAGTTAACAGTATGATAACAGAGGAGCCTCTGAAAAGATGGCTCCCAACAATAATAACCCGATTTTTGTAACAATAACTATGTACAAGTATTGCAGACAATCCGCACTTGGGATGGGCGCCCAGCATCCACTACGGACTATGAGAAATAGAATTATCGGTAAGTAAATTCTTATTTTCTCTAACGTCCTAAGTGGATGCTGGGGACTCCGTAAGGACCATGGGGATTATACCAAAGCTCCCAAACGGGCGGGAGAGTGCGGATGACTCTGCAGCACCGAATGAGAGAACTCCAGGTCCTCCTCAGCCAGGGTATCAAATTTGTAGAATTTAGCAAACGTGTTTGCCCCTGACCAAGTAGCTGCTCGGCAAAGTTGTAAAGCCGAGACCCCTCGGGCAGCCGCCCAAGATGAGCCCACTTTCCTTGTGGAACGGGCTTTTACAGATTTTAGCTGTGGCAGGCCTGCCACAGAATGTGCAAGCTGAATTGTACTACAAATCCAATGAGCAATAGTCTGCTTAGAAGCAGGAGCACCCAGCTTGTTGGGTGCATACAGGATAAACAGCGAGTCAGATTTCCTGACTCCAGCCGTCCTGGAATATTTTCAGGGCCCTGACAACATCCAGCAACTTGGATTCCTCCAAGTCCCTAGTAGCCGCAGGCACCACAATAGGTTGGTTCAGGTGAAAACGCTGGAACCACCTTAGGGAGAAACTGAGGACGAGTCCTCAATTCCGCCCTGTACGAATGGAAAATCAGATAAGGGCTTTTACAGGATAAAGCCGCCAATTCTGACACGCGCCTGGCCCAGGCCAGGGCCAACAGCATGACCACTTTCCATGTGAGATATTTTAACTCCACAGATTTAAGTGGTTCAAACCAATGTGACTTTTGGAACCCAAACTACATTGAGATCCCAAATTGCCACTGGAGGCACAAAAGGAGGCTGTATATGCAGTACCCCTTTTACAAACGTCTAAACTTCAGGGACTGAAGCTAGTTCTTTTTTGGAAGAAAATTGACAGGGCCGAAATCTGAACCTTAATGGACCCCAATTTCAGGCCCATAGACACTCCTGTTTGCAGGAAATGTAGGAATCGACCCAGTTGAATTTCCTCCGTCGGGCCTTACTGGCCTCACACTACGCAACATATTTTCGCCAATTGCGGTGATAATGTTTTTACGGTTACATCCTTCCTGGCTTTAGATCAGGATATGGATGACTTCATCCGGAATGCCTTTTTTCCTTCAGGATCCGGTGTTTAACCGGCATGCCGTCAAACGCAGCCGCGGTAAGTCTTGGAACAGACAGGGTCCTTGCTGGAGCAGGTCCCTTCTTAGAGGTAGAGGCCACGGATCCTCCGTGAGCATCTCTTGAAGTTCCGGTTACCAAGTCCTTCTTGGCCAATCCGGAGCCACGAATATAGTGCTTTCTCCTCTCCATCTTATCAATCTCAGTACCTTGGGTATGAGAGGCAGAGGAGGGAACACATACACTGACTGGTACACCCACGGTGTTACCAGAGCGTCTACAACTATTGCCTGAGGGTCTCTTGACCTGGCGCAATACCTGTCGAGTTTTTTAATCATGTGGACGACTTCTGGGTGAAGTCCCCACTCTCCCGGGTGGAGGTCGTGCTGAGGAAGTCTGCTTCCCAGTTGTCCACTCCCGGAATGAATACTGTTGACAGTGCTATCACATGATTTTCCGCCCAGCGAAGAATCCCTGCAGCTTCTGCCATTGCCCTCCTGCTTCTTGTGCCACCCTGTCTGTTTACGTGGGTGACTGCCATGATGTTGTCCGACTGGATCAACACCGGCTGACCTTGAAGCAGAGGTCTTGCTAAGCTTAGAGCATTGTAAATGGCCCTTAGCTTCAGGATATTTATGTGAAGTGATGTATCCAGGCTTGACCCTAAGCCCTGGATATTCCTTCCCTGTGTGACTGCTCCCCAGCCTCGCAGGCTGGCATCCGTGGTCACCAGGACCCAGTCCTGAATGCCGAATCTGCGGCCCTCTAGAAGATGAGCACTCTGCAACCACCACAGGATGGATATCCTTGTCCTTGGTGACAGGGTTATCCGCTGATGCATCTGAAAATGCGACCCGGACCATTTGTCCAGTAGGTTCCACTGGAAAGTTCTTGCGTGGAATCTAGCGAATGGGATTGCTTCGTAGGAAGCCACCATTTTTACCCAGAACCCTTGTGCATTGATGCACTGAGCCTTGGTTCGGTTTTAGGAGGTTCCTGACTAGCTCGGATAACTCCCTGGCTTTCTCTTCCAGGAGAAACACCTTTTTTTCTGGACTGTGTCCAGGAACATCCCTAGGAAACAGAAGACAAGTCGTCGGAACCAGCTGCGATTTTGGAATATTGAGAATCCAATCGTGCTGCCGCAACACTACCTGAGATAGTGCTACACCGACTTCCAACTGTTCCCTGGATCTTACCCTTATCAGGGAATCGTCCAAGTAAGGGATAACTAAAATTTCCTTCCTTCGAAGGGATATCATTTCGGCCATGACCTTGGTAAAGACCCGGGGTGCCGTGGATCATCCCTACGGCAGCGTCTGAACTGATAGTGACAGTTCTGTACCATAACCTGAGGTACCCTTGGTGAGAAGGGTAAATTTTGACATGAAGGTAAGCATCCTTGATGTCCCGAGACATCATGTAGTCCCCTTCTTCCAGGTTCGCAATCACTGCTCTGAGTGACTCAATCTTGAATTTGAACCTCTGTATGTAAGTGTTCAAAGATTTTAGATTTAGAATCGGTCTCACCGAGCCGTCTGGCTTCGGTACCACAATAGTGTGGAATAATACCCTGTTCCCTGTTGCAGGAGGGGTACCTTGATTATCACCTGCTGGGAATACAGCTTGTGAATGGCTTCCAAAACTGCCTCCCTGTCAGAGGGAGACGTCGGTAAAGCCGACTTTTGGAAACGGCGAGGGGGAGACGTCTCGAATTCCAATATGTACCCTTGAGATATTACCTGAAGGATCCAGGGGTCTACTTGCGAGTGAGCCCACTGCGCACTGAAATTCATTGAGAACGGGCCCCCATCGTGCCTGAGCTTGTAAGGCCCTAGCGTCATACTGAGGGCTTGGCAGAGTCGGTAAAGGGTTTCTGTTCCTGGGAACTGGCTAATCTCTTCAGCCTTTTTCCTCTCCCTCTGTCACGAGCAGAAAAGAGGAACCTTTTGTCCGCTTGCCAGCAAAGGACTGCGCCTGATAATACGGCGTCTTATTTTGAGAGGCGACCTGGGGTACAAACGTGGATTTCCCAGTTGTTGCCGTGGCCACCAGGTCTAAAAGACCGACCCCAAATGTCCCTTTTCAAAGGCAATACTTCCAAATGCCGTTTGGAATCCGCATCACCTGACCATTTTACTGGTAGAATTGGACAACGCACTTATACTTGATGCCAGTCGGCAAATATTCCGCTGTGCATCATACATATATAGAAATGCATCTTTTAAATGCTCTATAGGCAATAATATACTATCCTTATCTAGGATATCAATATTTCCAGTCAGGGAATCCGACCATGCCAACCCAGCACTGCACCTCCAGGCTGAGGCGATTGCTGGTCGCAGTATAACACCAGTATGTGTGTAAATACCTTTTTGGATACCCTCCTGCTTTCTATCAGCAGGATCCTTAAGGGCGGCCATCTCATGAGAGGGTAGAGCCCTTGTTCTTACAAGCGTGTGAGCGCCTTATCCCCCCTAGGGGGTGTTTCCCAACGCACCCTAACCTCTGGCGGGAAAGGGTATGCAGCCAATACTTTTTAAGAAATTATCAATTGTTATCGGGGGGAAACCCACGCATCATCACACACCTCATTTTATTTCTCAGATTCAGGAAAACTACAGGTAGTTTTTCCCTCACCGAACATAATACGCCTTTTTGGTGGTACTCGTATTATCAGAAATGTATAAAAACATTTGCCATTGTCTCAATCATGTAACGTGTGGCCCTACTGGAAATCACGGTTGTCTCTTCACCGTCGACACAGGAGTCAGTATCCGTGTCGGCGTCTGTATCTGCCATCTGAGGTAACGGCCGCTTTAGAGCCCCTGACGGCCTATGAGACTTCTGGACAGGCACAAGCTGAGTAGCCGGCTGTCTCATGTCAACCACTGTTTTTTTATATAGAGCTGACACTGTCACGTAATTTTCAACAGTACATCCACTCAGGTGTCGACCCCCTAGGGGGTGACATCACTGTTACAGACACTCTGCTCCGTCTCCACATCATTTTTCTCCTCATACATGTCGACACAAACGTACCGACACACAGCACACACACAGGGAATGCTCTGATAGAGGACAGGACCCCACTAGCCCTTTGGGGAGACAGAGGGAGAGTATGCCAGCACACACCAGAGCGCTATATATATACAGGGATAACCTTATATAAGTGTTTTTCCCCTTATAGCTGCTGTATGTTTTAATACTGCGCCTAAATAGTGCCCCCCTCTCTTTTTTTAACCCTTTCTGTAGTGCAGGGAAGAGTCAGGGAGCTTCCCTCCAACTGAGCTGTGAGGGAAAATGGCGCCAGTGTGCTGAGGAGATAGGCTCCGCCCCCTTTTCGGCGGCCTTATCTCCCGGTTTTTTGTATATTCTGGCAGGGGTTAAATGCATCCATATAGCCCAGGAGCTATATGTGATGCATTTTTTTGCCATGTAAGGTATTTCTGTCATGTTTTATTGCGTCTCAGGGCGCCCCCCCAGCGCCCTGCACCCTCAGTGACCGGAGTATGAAGTGTGCTGAGAGCAATGGCACACAGCTGCAGTGCTGTGCGCTACCTTATTTGAAGACAGGAACGTCTTCTGCCGCCGCTTTCTCCGGACCTCTTCGCTCTTCTGGCTCTGTAAGGGGGCCGGCGGCGCAGCTCCGGGACCCATCCAGGCTGAACCTGTGATCGTCCCTCTGGAGCTAATGTCCAGTAGCCAAGAAGCCCAATCCACTCTTCACGCAGGTGAGTTCGCTTCTTCTCCCCTTAGTCCCTCGATGCAGTGAGCCTGTTGCCAGCAGGTCTCACTGAAAATAACAAACCTAAACTAAAACTTTCACTAAGAAGCTCAGGAGAGCCCCTAGTGTGCACCCTTCTCGTCGGGCACAGAAATCTAACTGAGGCTTGGAGGAGGGTCATAGGGGGAGGAGCCAGTGCACACCAGTTAGTCCTAAAGCTTTCTTTAGATGTGCCCAGTCTCCTGCGGAGCCGCTATTCCCCATGGTCCTTACGGAGTCCCCAGCATCCACTTAGGACGTTAGAGAAATACATTTCAATCATCTGAGGAGAAACTTAAACTTGCCAATATGCCATTTACGACACAGAGTGGCAAGGAACAACTCACATGGCGATGGAAGCCCTCATCCTCCAGCTAGAAAAATTATGAGTTAAGCTGGCAGCAAAGAACTGTGCATTCTAAGATGGTATCACAAATCCCCAAGGAGAGTACAAGTGTGTCGGCGGTTGTGATGCCTGACCTTACCAACACTGGACAGGAAGAGGTGGCTCCTTCCACCATTTGAACGCCCTCTGCAAGTGCTGGAAGGAGTATCCACAATCCAGTTTCTGATATTCAAATTGAAGATGTCACTGTTGAAGTACACCAGGATGAGGATATGGGTGTTGCTGGTGCTGAGGAGGAAGTTGACGATGAGAATTCTGATGGTGATGTGATTTTTTTTTATCAGGCACCGGGAGAGACAGTTGTTGTCTGTGGGATGAATAAGCCGATTGTCATGCCTGGGCAAAATATCAAAAACGCCACCTCTTTGGTGTGGAATTATTTCTCCACAAATTCAGACAACAGGTGTCAAGCCATCTGTTGCCTTTGTCAATCCATAATAAGTAGGGGTAAGCACGTTAACCACCTTGGAACATCCTCCCTTATATGTCACCTGCAGCGCATTCATCATAAGCCACTGTCAAGTTCAGAAACTTTGGGTAATAGCGAAAGCAGTCCACTGCTTTGTTTGAATATTTTTTCTCTGTGAGGATGAGGATGTAAACACTGAAGGAGGGGGGGGGGGGGGGATCTGAGGATGAGGACATCTTGCCACTGTAAAGCCAATTGCTTCTTTTTTGGTGGGGGCCCAGACAAACCAATAATTTCAGCCACAGTCGTGTCGCTGAAATGACTGGTTTGTTAAAGTGTGCATGTCCTGTTTATGCAACACAAGGGTGGGTTGGAGGGCCCAAGGACAATTCCATCTTGCACCTCTTTTTCTTCTTTGCATTATGTGCTCTTTGGGGCCTAGTTTGTAAAAGTGCCATCCTGTCTGCCACTGCAGTGCCACTCCTAGATGGGCCAGGTGTTTGTGCCGCCCACTTGGGTCCCTTAGCTTAGTCATTCAGCTACCTCATTGCACCTCTTTTTCTTCTTTGCAATATGTGCTCTTTGTGGCCTAGTTTTTTAAAACTGCCTTCCTGTCTGACACTGCAGTGCCACTGCTAGATGGGCCAGGTGTTTGTGCCGCCCACTTGGGTCACTTAGCTTAGTCATTCAGCTACCTCATTACACCTCTTTTTCTTCTTTGCAATATGACACTGCAGTGCCACTATAATGTGCCACCTAGATGGGCCAGGTGTTTGTGACACCCACTTGGGTCGCTTAGCTTTGTCATCCAGCGACCTTGGTGCAACCTTTTGGCCTAAAAACAATATTGTGCGGATTTCAGAATAGACTGGAAATGAGTAGAAATTAATGTCATTGAGGTTAATAATACTGTAGGATCAAAATTACCCCTAAATTCTGTGATTTTAGCGGTTTTTACTGTATGGTTTTTTTTTTTAATTATCCAGATCCAACACCAAAACCTTAACCCAAAAGGGTGGTTTTAGCAAAACCAATCCAGATCCAAAACATGAGCGGGGATCCAGATCCAAAACCAAAACACAAAACATGAAAAGTGCCCATCCCACATCTCTAATAATATAGCAGGGTGCAGGAAACAACTGTGCACAAAGGGGGTAATTCTGAGTTGATCGTAGCAGGAACTTTGTTAGCAGTTGGGCAAAACCATGTGCACTGCAGGGAAGGCAGATATAACATGTGCAGAGAGAGTTAGATTTGGGTGGGGTGTGTTCAATCTGCAATCTAAATTGCAGTGTAAAAATAAAGCAGCCAGTATTTACCCTGCACAGAAACAATATAACCCACCCTAACTCTCTCTGCAAATGTTATATCTGCCCCCCCTGCAGTGCACATGGTTTTGCCCAACTGCTAAAAAATTTCCTGCTGCGATCAACTTGGAATTACCCCCAAAGATATAGAATCAGTCGCAGATCATAACTCTGTGGTTGTGCAGAGATGCAGCTGCCATTTTTTTTGTCTAGGTGATTGCAGTTGCAAGCTAAAACACACACTGAGAAAGACTGACATTTCTGCAGTTTTGTAGCCAATCCCTGTTACCTCCCAAAAAGGTCCCTGCAGGTCAATCATTTTGATAATAAATCCTCTCTGCGACCACTGTTGCTAGTGAATTTCTGTGTGTGCAGTACAACTATGATTCATGCACAGTTGGCCATTTATTGCTCAACTCTATAAATATTGGCATTGTGTACAACTCTGAATCAGCCCATTATATTCTTTCCCATATGCTGTGGTAGCTGCGGAACAGTATAAGGCTATAAAATGATTAAATCTTAATTCTTCATTGTGTGAGTTGTATTTAATGTAACATAAATTAGACATCTATCATTTCATTTGTAAGGATGATAGGTCATTGCAGGAAAAGGTAAAACAACCTTTATAAGGTAGAACCTGGGGCTCATTAGTAAGGTCTAACCTCTATCCTACAAAGGATGCTTGGGAAATTTAAACAGCAAAGGGCCAATTGATATGATGTCCAGTGTAACATTCATTTTGTATAGGATTATGTATGACTAAACTAATTGATATGTTTCCTCCTTAACAAACCCAATTTAAATATTTATAAAATCAACATACATCAACACTCATTTCCAAATTCATACTTTATTTTTACTCTGGGGCCCATCGGAACAAATGTAGCATTATGTCCACCTTCCCACTGGCCTGCAGCCATAGGGAGAATATAATCTGCTATCATTAACAATAAATTTACACATGATTTGAAAGAATTCACCAGTGAAATGAGTACCCAATCACTCTTAATTACTTTGGGAATACCAAATCTATAAACAAATTCTTGAACAATTTCTTAGCTCTAAAAACAATAGTTTTAGAGGCAGCTGAATATGCTTCTATCCAGTTAGAGAACATGTCAATACACACTACTACATACTTTAAATTCCTGCAGGTTGGTAATTGGATGAAGTCAATATATATTACCTGGAAAGGTCCACTTGTAGGAAGAATATGAGATTTTTTTGGGTATTGTTTTCCCAGTATTATTTCTCAAACAAGTAAGACAAGACATTGCATTGGGAGAGGAATCAGCAGCAGAAAGAAAGAAGTAATAATGCCACTGTATAGGTCATTGGTACGGCCTCATCTAGAATACTGTATTCAGTTCTGGAGGCCATATCTTCAAAAGGATATTAATTCATTAGAAACTGTACAAAGGAGGGCAACTAAAATGGTGCATGGCCTACATCACAAAACATACCCAGAAAGACTAAGAAATCTCAATATGTATAGTTTGGAGCAGAGAAGGGAAAGGGGGGACATGATAGAAACTTTCAAATATATCAAGGGTTTTAACAAAGTCCAGGAGGGAAACATTCTCCAAATGAAGAGAAGCAAAAGGACACGAGGACATGCACTGAGACTGGAGGGGGGGAGGTTCAGGGGAAATTTGCGGAAAAATTATTTCACAGAAAGGGTAGTGGACAAGTGGAATAGCCTCCAATCAGAGATGGTAGAGGCTAAGACAGTAGAGCAATTTAAACATGCATGGGATAGACATAAGGATATCCTTACAAAGAAATAAGGATCAAATAAGGTTAGAGATAAAAAATAATATTAAAAAAAAAAGGGGCAGACTAGATGGGCCAAGTGGTTCTTATCTGCCGACAAATTCTATGTTTCTATTGCCCTCCTTCCTGCTTGTGAAGAGAAACCTGGTGCAACCCAGTATGCTCCCATAAGCTTACACATACATCACTTACCTAAATGAGTCAAACCATGTACAGTCTCTGCTAGGCTTGGAAGATATGCTTTGTCAGCCACTCATCTACCATGCCCATCCTTCCAGAGTCCAGAGTGCTCCTGACCACATCTATTCAACTTCCAGATGGCCTTCCTCTGTTGGGAATGCAAATCTTGCATTTCAATCAATCTCTATACACTAAGAACTACAAAAGTCATTATTTCAATCAAACTTGCATTTGCAGACAGGCTTGCTTCTCGCTTAGCAGCTTCTCCTGCTCTACTGTTACCAAGTGACACAGGTCCTTTGTCATGTGTGTTCCTTGCACTTAATAACTGCTGTCACTTGGTAACAGTAGAGCAGATGAAGCTGCTAAGTGTGCAGCAAGTTTGTCTGCAAATGCTAGTGTGACTAAAATAAGGACTTTTGAAGTCACATGCAGCTTTCATGGAATTCCCAAGCTTCCATAAAGTCCCAAAATCATGTACCACCCCAAAAGTGTATCTACAGTCTATATATATGTTAGCTGATTTCCCCCTCTGCCAACTCACATGCTCTCCTTAATGCCACAAGTTTGGCTACTTGTGCTGAATGATCGAAGAGGTCCTGCTTCTATAATACCCTCATCATCTACAATTGCATAACCAGTGCACAATTCTCCTATCTAAGTCTGCCTATGGCAACTTACAGTACATCAGTATAAAATGTATAATCTGCATTCTATAGAGGTGTGTCATGTACGTAGTAAAAGTTTGACTCATGTAATCTATGCAGTCTTGCTTATCTGTATTCCCGCTTAATCCTCCTTCATTTAGCGTCTCATCCACCCTTTGTGCATCACACAGCACATGTGGTATGTGTCTGGATTTAGCGTCTTGCCTCTTTTGATCGTGACATCTGCTAGTGCCCTTAGTGCTAACCTCTGCCTCATAAACCTTGATGACATGTTATGCCTTGTCTGGGATGAGTTTAGAACGGCAGATACTGCATGTGATGCATAGATAGGTAAGTCATGCCTAATACTACATCCTCAGTTTTAACTACCACCTGATCATGCCATGGTGCCCAATTGGGCACTGTAGTATAACACTGGTCGACTAATATTATGGTGTTCTTGTGTACAAACTCCTGCCACACAAGCAGCAGCTTCAGCACAGTATAATTAGAGGGACCTCCACAGCTAGAAGAAAAGAATGTTTAGTTTGCAATGGCTCAACAGTAACTTTCGTTGGTGTAGTCAAAGGGTAATGTTGAGCTTTTCCTGTTGCTCCCATAGCTGGAATGGTTTACCTGGTAATTGATCAATTTAAAGAAGTTTTTACAAAACTGACCACTCCTGTATCTACAAGAAAGTTTCATTAATATCAGAAAAATTTATTTTTATATTGGGTTCATCATTGAGGGTCTCTGTCAGTCTGATTATAATGTGCATAACTTTAGGAGTTATTTTAGGAGTTATCAGCATACTCACATATGGCATTTGTGGCTATCCTCTAATGCACAGGTTCTCAAACTTGGTCCTCAAGACCCCACACAGTGCATGTTTTGCAGGTCTCCTCACAGAATCACAAGTGAAATAATTAGCTCCACCTGTGGATCTTTTAAAATGTGTCAGTGAGTAATTAATACACCTGTGCCCATGCTGGGTTACCTGCAAAACATGCACTGTGTGGGGTCCTGAGGACCGAGTTTGAGAACCCCTGCTCTAATGTGAGGCATCAGGAGCTTGTGCACTCCATGAATAAGTCCCCTGACATGGGTCTCTATCTACCCCTTGGTTACGTCTAGGCCAATCACTCTGATCCTGGCTATGTGCAGTGTAATTTCCCCTACTATATGTGCACTGAAATAACCTGAGTCTCTACTTCCCTTTAAATACTGTATTCATCTACTTCTGGCTGTGTGTCCTGCTTGCCCACATGTGTAACACCTAAAAGATTGTGATTGCCTTTCCTCACCATGAAGTGCAGTATATAGCTGCTGCTGTGGATGCTGTTCCTGCAGGGCCTGGTCATTAATTTTTCACTTTGCATTTCTTTCTTTCTAATTATATTTTTGAACATATTAAATATCATACAAATATATATTTAATAACATGTGTGTGTATACAGTGGCGTAACTAGCAAGTGGGGGGCCCAGGTGCGACAAAATGCTTTGCCCCCCCCCCATCCCATCCAAGTCCACTCCCTCACCCCTGTAGAGGATCTGGTGAGGGGGACCTGCTCAGGGCCAGAGAAATGGATACCTAGCAACAGTGCCGTAACTAAACATTTTAGCACTGTGTGCAAGAAATGGCATCGGAGCCCCACACCTGCATGCAAAACAGGTG
Source organism: Pseudophryne corroboree (assembly GCF_028390025.1). Taxonomy (NCBI): domain Eukaryota; kingdom Metazoa; phylum Chordata; class Amphibia; order Anura; family Myobatrachidae; genus Pseudophryne; species Pseudophryne corroboree. The sequence continues at coordinate 947,119,285 of NC_086444.1, read as the reverse complement.
TAGGTGCGCGCAAAAATACATAGGGGCATGGCTTTGTGGGGAAGGGGTGTGGCCACAAAATAATACCAATTCATAAAACGGTGCACAGTAGTCTCCATTATTCAAATTACGCCGCACAGTAGCACCACTACACCAGGTAGAGACCCTTTTACACCTTACGGCGGACAGATTCCCCTTTTTACACATTATGGCAGACATCGTCCCCTTTTTACACATTACGGCAGACAGCGTCCCCCTTTTTACACATAACGGCAGACAGCGTGCCCTTTTTACACATAGCGGCAGACAGCGTGCACTTTTTACACATAACGGCAGACAGCATCCCCCTTTTTACACATAACGGCAGACAGCATGCCCTTTTTACTCATAGCGGCAGACAGCGTCCCCTTTTTACACATAACGGCAGACAGCGTGCCCTTGTTACACATAGCGGCAGACAGCGTACACTTTTTACACATAACGGCAGACAGCGTCCCCTTTTTACACATAACGGCAGACAGCGTGCCCTTGTTACACATTGCGGCAGACAGCGTCCCCTTTTTACACATCACGGCAGGCAGATTTCCCCTTTTTAAACATTACGTCAGGCAGATTCCCCCTTTTTTACACATTACGGCAGACAGTCCCCCTTTGTGCACATGAAGAAAGAAAGAAAGAGAAAGAAAGAAAGAAAGAAAGAAAGAAAGAAAGAAAGAAAGAAAGAAAGAGAAAGAAAGAATGAAACAGCGCTGCTGCGGCTCCCTCCTCCACCTCCCTCCTCCTCCTTCTCCCCCTGTGCCGCTGCGCTGTTCTTCTTTCCTGTCCGGGCTCTGTGTGCTGTGGGCAGCGGTTGCCCGCAGCACACAGCGGCATGTAATAAGTCAGTTTGACTCATTACATGCTTTGGGCCCCGGACAGAGGCGGGCCCCAGTTCAACGCACTGGTTGCACTGGCGGTAGTTCCGCCTCTGCGTGTATACACACTTGATGGCTTGAGACTAGTTAATTCTGGATTGTCACCCCACCCACTGCCTCTGAAGCTTTTACATATGGCCCAAGCATATGCTGACTGTACAAAAGCTACAGGTAAGATCTTTATAATTATATAGCAAGTCAGTTGAGGGGTAAACATTTGGGGCATGGGGCTCCTAGGATTATTCTAGCTGGGCAGCTTTGGGGCATCACCATCTTACTTTTATTTTTAACACCTATATCACTTTTTTTTTATTTATGTAACATTTTTCACACATCTTTCACTTTCTAAACACTTTTTACATTGATCAGTTAACCTCACCTTTTAACACTCTGATACTTTACTGCTGTCCTCTTTCTAACACTTAGCAGCAACTTTCACTTACCTAAAACTCTGATTTTTTACTGCTATCCTTTATTTGTGTGGTTCCCTGGGTGGTTTGTTTGCTGAGGTCATTTGGGGGTGACAATGGTTGTGCTTTGTGGGCTGAACATTACTCTAGAGACATTCTTCTTAACTCAAACATAAACCTAGAATGAGGACCTTTGCCTTGCCACCAAGGTCCCTAACTTCAATGACTGCATCAGTTATAATTTCTCGTCCCTGAGCCAGGCCAACTACTGCTCACTGGTACTTATTACTGTAAGCTATGCGGTTGCTTTATATACTATTTAATCACTCGCATTATTGCCAATTTACCTTAATCTAACCTAACCTTAAAACACTTCTAAATCATTGCCTTATATATTTAAAAAAAACCTATACCCACCTCAGATACCTGAAAAAAAATAAATTCCAACCTCAGGTATCTCACCTTACATCTCTTATAATGCTGCATCTTTTTCTTTATGTATATTCTCTTCACACATAGGCAGTCATAAACACTTGTCCTGTACAGGAGAATATCTATTGCTGGTAATTTATCCCCAGAAACTTTTAACAATTCACTTCACTACATTATAGCACAACAGAACAAATATATATATAAATGTTTACATTTGTGACAAAACAGAAAACACAGAATATATGCAATTTAAATAAACAATCGCTTCACTTAAAAATTGCAATAGGAGTATGTAAGAAAGATATTTTTGCTTTGTCCCCTAGATTCACTCCAGCATTCAATTTCCCCACAAGCGGGAATTCGGTTTATCAGCACCAGATACAATTAAGAGAACAATTTGCATTCTTACCTTTAAAGATGCATTCACCCTTTGCTAAAAAAAATATGAATCCTGTAAATATGTGTGTCCAGAGACGTGTGGCGTCCACTTGACGAGACCCAATCTGTTAATTCCAAATATTTTAGCCGCAATAAAGACAGTCCAATCTGATTACTGTGGTTCCAAAGCACAAAAGTGAATTATTTGCAAATATAAAGTATGAGTATCAACAATTGCATATGCATGTGCATGACCAGCACTGACCCAATCTTCAATACGGAACGCTCTGATCTTTAGAGCCAGTGGTGTACAATTTATAAATTTTACAGTGAAAAAAACTATGACATCACAATTGTCAACATCTATAGGCGGACTGGTCAGGACATCCTAAGAACTCAATGTCCCATAGGTTGCATCCTCTAGTCATTGTCTTCTTAAGTAAGCCCCTTTGTCTTGCAACAGGTATGCCCTCAGGTACCTGCTTGTAGACCTGTATAATCCGGTTAGTTAATACATATTTGAAATAGTATTAGTAATAATCGCACAGTGTGATCATTTCCTCAGTAAACAGTATACAGTTTGTGTACTGATTACATGAAATATCTCTATTACATTCAATTGGGGATACCCTTAATATATTACAGGGGTTCCACGGCAGATATCAAAGATATCATAGATATTTGCTATGCTTTCCATTTCCCCTCGTGATAGTGATAGCTTTAGCTATTGTAGCCTATCATCTACATCTTAATTTTCCCTCCCCATAACAGCCAATGGTGCATGCTCTGTTTACTGACTATGCATGTGTAGTAAGTCCGCAACATAAAGTAAAGCGATTGCTGATATAATCACTTATCCCATAACATGAGCTCCTATTTTTTATTACCTCTATTTGGGCAATAAGAAATTGATTTCCACTCAGATGTACAGGGATAGGCGCTCTGATAGGTATGCCCGGTATGCCAAATTATACCATATTATAATCTATTATTTGGTTCTAATTTGGTGCCAACCTATGCCAATTTTTATATGGCAGAACAGAATAGAAATACATCATGCTCATGTTTAATCCTTGTGCTACAAAAGGTATATTGATTATTTATTTTTGATTTGGCTTGGTACAGATGCTCAATTTGTGAAGATGGACTTTTTGAACAATTTGGATTCTCCTTTATATTTTACACGTAACATCCATTATTCCAAGATGAACCTTCTTGATGTCACGATTTATCATGATGGAGTTGGCCTTGGTACTACTTTGTATTGGAAGAATACTGATTGAAATATACTTTTACATTCAATGAGTAACTATCCGAGTATCTTGAAAGAAAGTCTTCCTATATCACAGTTTTTGTAGATTTTGAGGAATAATTCATCAGTTGCTAATGCAGAAACCCACATTTATGAAATGATTAAACATTATCTCCAATAGGGTTATGCTCCAAATGCTATACATAGATGCCTCAATAAAGCACATGCTAGGTTATAAACAGGTTGACAGTGCAAATAGACGTCAATTGGATCCGACTAATTTTTATGAGTACTTTTGGTGTTGCCTCGCTTCAAGTTAAGAAAGCAGTGGTTAAACATTGGCCTATCTCCTCTGTTCCTTCCCTGGCAGAAATAAGTAAAGTGCCACCACTATGTGCATACCAACGTGGTCCTAACCTACATGATTTGTTGATGTGTCAACTTGTGAAACCACAATCTCAACAAGAATCATGGTTGGCAAATTGTAAAAATTGATGTTATAGATGAACATGTGTTACATGCAGATCTATGTTTGTTGGATCTTCGTTTTCCCACCCCCATAATTCTAAGAAGATTTTTATATGCTACAGACTATACTGCATGATGTAGTTTGCGATATTCATCTTGATTGTCCTTGTGGGCTGTATTATGTCAGCATTACTAAACGTTGTTTTCATGACCGAATGGCCAGCCACCATTCACCTATCAAGTTGACTTGGGAAATGAAAACACCAGACAAGCCAGTAACTAAACATGTTCTACAGTTTGGACACCCAGTGGTGAGCCTAAGTATGCTTATTTATTTTGTACCAAAACATCTCCGGGGTGGTGATCATCAAGTTGATTTGCACAGACGTGAAGCACGATGATTTTGATCTCGATAAAGAATCAACGGCACTCAAGTGGTCTTATGGTAAATCAGTAAAGTGTTTTGGCACATTAAAAAATGAGAAACCAAAGTTTCTGGCTAACAATGCCCCTTTGTTAAGATGTAAACAGTGCAAAATAACAATCTTACCTCTTAAATAGAAGGCGAAGGAGAGAAGAAGCCCACCTTATGACATGCTGCAGGTCCGTCTGAGCATGGGTGTCCCATCACTAGGGGATGAGGTTATCGCAACCAGCCGGTTGTCTTAGCAATGCCAGACGCTCACCGCTCCAACACCCATCACCCCTACAGGCAGAGAAAAAGAGAAATACTACCAGTGTAAATAGTGTAACAGTCCCACTAACCAGAGTCAGAGTGCACAAGCGCTTAAAGAGAAGTGTGAAAAAGGTGTGGGGGGAAAGAAAAGATACACTGATGCTGACCTAATAAATGTGCCCCATCACATAAGTAGAGAAGTCATATAAACACAGTGGCATGTAACCATGGAGGGTTAATGATGGGAAAACTGGGAGGGAGATCCTCATGCACTGTAGAGTGTTGAAGAGGCCAATTAATGCTCGATCACAGTACTGTTGGTCGCGGACTAAAGGCTCTATGTCAAAGGTGATGGCATATAGTAAAAATGTTATAAAGAGAAGAGAAGGAGCAAAGTAATGGCAAAGGTCAGAAAACATCTAAGCACCTGAATAAAAGGTGTAGACACAACGCAAGTTTAAGCAGCCAGAAAGAGGACAGCATGTAATCAATAAAGCAGACAACTGCTATAAACAGATACACAAATAATGTAACAGGAGATACAACCCTATTCACATCCACATAGTATGAAAGGTTCTTAAAAGACTAGAGGATCACGCACAGCGGACACAGTCTAAAGGTACTAAAACACATTCCAAGAGAATTTCTCGTTGAGACCAAGCAGATCAATAGTGTTCAATGTGTCGCAAACTGGAAAGAGGATGTTTCATCTCCTGAAATATCTGGCCACCGGTGATCAGATGGCTTCCCTGTCAAAGCAGCCTTAATGGCTGAGTGGTGAAGTGTCATTCTCTACCTGATAGTCCTAGTGGTCTTCCCCTCATAGAGTAGGCCGCATGGGCAAATGGTAATGTAAACTATGAAAGACGAAGTGCAGGTCAATACATGCCTGATCTAAATGATATTATCCTTGTACGGGTGTTTAAATGAAGGCCCCCCTCATGATGTTAAGGCATTTGTAGCAGCCCGGACTACATATGTTATATTATAATATATATTAGATATATCTATAGACATGGCTTCCCCAAATCTGTTATTATGTTAATTATTCTATTTATATGCAATTGAGATATGTTGAATCATGTGAATCATGTGTTAACTAAAACTATCATCAGATATTGATATTTTTATTGGTGGACGTGCATCAAGGTTGCTTTCAAAAAGATTTAATATGGTATGCTTTGGCATCAGATTACTATCTGATTGTATACAGTTGAGTACTTCCGTAGTTTGTTTTTAATCTTTGATGTTGTCTCATATTTTTCATTGATTGCCTTGGTAATGAACAGCACTGAACTGATTACTCACCTGTGTGGGTGCTGCCTTATGACATTATCCACAGATGCACCCTGGTCATTGCCGACTCATACAGAAATGGAATGGTGGTGTCCCACAGGTGAGTACAATTAGGGCATTTAATGGGAATGTTAGGGGTATAAATGTGTGCTATTGTACACTGTGCACTTATCCCTGATGACGGTTGGAAGCCCAAAACATGCATAGGATGAAAAAAATCACATAAATCACCAAGTTACAAGACTCGTGACTGCTTCTGTACCTGCTATTCTATAGGCATCCACGATACCTAAGGAAGGCACCGGAACATTACATTACTTCACAGTGATTTAGTGTCCGGTTTATGGATATATATATATATATAAATATATATATGTGTGACCAAAAATGATACAGCGCCACTTGTGGGATGGGTTCTCAGTAAAGAAAGTGAATAAAAATTATAAAAAAACACGTAACCTAGTTAAAGGTGTCTGCCAACCCTTAAGAGTGCAATGCTGGTACAGTACTGCTAAAAAGAATATAGAAAGGGGAGATAAGGGTACCGGCGACTAGTGTTGTTTAGAATAAAGTCACTAAACCTTAAAATTTATGAGCCAAAAAATATATAATAATACAAACAAGTTTTTAATAACACATAAAAGTGGAAAAAAACATAAAAAGTTTTTTAAAACATTCTTTGTAAAAGGTAAGGAGTTCTGACTTAGCTTAAAATAGGCAGGGGGGTCAGTGCAGGGAACCCAACGTGTTTTGTCACATCAGACTTCTTCAAAGGGTAGGGACAGAATGAGATACCATGCCTATTTATACCCCTGGTATACTAGCTCAGGGGTTGTGATGTCATAATTGGTCATGTGACTCAATGAAAACATTTAGCCTAAGAGCAATAAAGGACACTAAATTAAAACATGGTTTAGGGCAATCAGGATCACTGTGAAGATGTTTACACTAAAAACGAGTGTTTCATAAAGCGAAAACACTGTTTAAAATGTTCAAAACGGTGAAAATGTATTAAAGTGCGGCACTTCCGCCACACTTCCGGTGACGGAAGTAGCGGGTCACGTGTCTCCGGTACTTCCGCCCCACTTCCGGTTCGCTAGTGCGCATGCGCTGGCGGTGTTCTTCGTTCACTGCGCATGTGCCTGCGGCCTCTCCTAGGTATCAGCAGTCTGTGTGCAGGTCTCAGTGTGGTAATTGTCCTTCCCATTAAATGCTGCGGCAGCCATATTGTTAGGAGGAAACACCATAGAGTTTAATGGAAATGCGGTGGCCATCTTTAAGGAGTTTTTGGAGACTCAGGATTCGTAGTTTGACGGTATCCATGGCAACGGCTCCATATAGATAAAAACAAGAAAGATATATGGTAACATCTATGTACTGGTTTTTCATACAGCTAATAGAGACTACTGGATAAGGGGATAATAAAACTTATTGGCCCACATACTGATAATTAAGATAATTACATTAATTATATGCGATGAGCGCTATTTGTGTACCTAAAAGTGACATCTCTGTTACAACTCAATATAGCAGTGATTACAGGTGACAATGTTAGTGAGATTTGAAAAAAGGTTGTAGTATTACAACCACAATAATAGTGATATGGAAGGCGAATATTAATGCTAAATACATATATATATATATATATATATATATATAGATGATACATATACAAGTGATAATGGGAGTAGTGATGGCATGTTATACACAGAGAATTATTCCTCAGTGATTATAAGGTGAACCGTGAATGGTGTGAACCTAGTAGTACCAAGTGATATCAGATCGGTCACTAGTTGGCTTGATGTCATTTGCCAGTCCTTACAGTACCTAATCTTCCCAGGCAGTCCCCCTCCCTGGTACTGGTCAGGCCCAGACACTGCTTAGCTTCCAAGATCGGGCGAGATTGGGCATGCCAGTGTGGTTTGACTGTACACCAAGGTAGATGTCTTAACACCAGGAATCCGATCGCACAGTAACACTCGAGTCCTGGTGATTTATTACTTTATTATAGTGTGAGACGGACAACAAGAAGGAATTGAAAGAATTAAAAGAGTTGAAACAGTTACTTAAAAGTGAAAGAAGTGAAAAAAGTGTGCATGAATGGATTGTGGCGAAGGACAGGGAAGGAATGTCGGAGGATACAGCACCTCATAGAAAGGGTGCAATCTCATATACTTCGTTCAGACCCGTGGGTTGCATGGTCTGCAGCTGGAATATCCAGTACATCTCCCTTCTCGAGAGTTTGTTCACAAGGTCACGTCCTCTCTCTCCCAGACACACATGTTCAATGGCCTTGAACGTAAGGTCCTCAGGATTAGAGTTGTGTAGTAGTGTGAAATGTCTGGATACGGTATGACTCTCCACCTTATTCTTGATATTCCTTACGTGTTCCCGGATCCTCATTTTGAGCGGTTTCTTGGTCTTGCCCACGTACTTCTTTTTGCAGGTGCATTCCAGTAGGTATATCACAGACATACACGAAAAGACCATTAGGAATTCGCTCAAGAACCACTGGAACATTCTTCTCATGGATCCAGTACTTAAGGACATCCTACCGCCCGAACCAGTACTCATCTTCAAGAAATCTAGAAACCTGAAGGACCATCTTGCACCAAGTTTGTTAAAGGAGAAGTCCACCAGGAGCACCCCGATGCCGAAATGTGTGGGTTCTTTTAAGTGTGGGAGATGCAACATATGCAAATATTTACATCATAATAGAAAAACTTTCAGCGATATGGAGGACAAGAAACAGTACACCATAAAAGAATTCATGAACTGCAATACTATGTCTGTGATATACCTACTGGAATGCACCTGCAAAAAGAAGTACGTGGGCAAGACCAAGAAACCGCTCAAAATGAGGATCCAGGAACACGTAAGGAATATCAAGAATAAGGTGGAGAGTCATACCGTATCCAGACATTTCACACTACTACACAACTCTAATCCTGAGGACCTTACGTTCAAGGCCATTGAACATGTGTGTCTGGGAGAGAGAGGACGTGACCTTGTGAACAAACTCTCGAGAAGGGAGATGTACTGGATATTCCAGCTGCAGACCATGCAACCCACGGGTCTGAACGAAGTATATGAGATTGCACCCTTTCTATGAGGTGCTGTATCCTCCGACATTCCTTCCCTGTCCTTCGCCACAATCCATTCATGCACACTTTTTTCACTTCTTTCACTTTTAAGTAACTGTTTCAACTCTTTTAATTCTTTCAATTCCTTCTTGTTGTCCGTCTCACACTATAATAAAGTAATAAATCACCAGGACTCGAGTGTTACTGTGCGATCGGATTCCTGGTGTTAAGACATCTACCTTGGTGTACAGTCAAACCACACTGGCATGCCCAATCTCGCCCGATCTTGGAAGCTAAGCAGTGTCTGGGCCTGACCAGTACCAGGGAGGGGGACTGCCTGGGAAGATTAGGTACTGTAAGGACTGGCAAATGACGTCAAGCCAACTAGTGACCGATCTGATATCACTTGGTACTACTAGGTTCACACCATTCACGGTTCACCTTATAATCACTGAGGAATAATTCTCTGTGTATAACATGCCATCACTACTCCCATTATCACTTGTATATGTATCATCTATATATATATATATGTATTTAGCATTAATATTCGCCTTCCATATCACTATTATTGTGGTTGTAATACTACAACCTTTTTTCAAATCTCACTAACATTGTCACCTGTAATCACCGCTATATTGAGTTGTAACAGAGATGTCACTTTTAGGTACACAAATAGCGCTCATCGCATATAATTAATGTAATTATCTTAATTATCAGTATGTGGGCCAACAAGTTTTATTATCCCCTTATCCAGTAGTCTCTATTATCTGTGTGAAAAACCAGTACATAGATGTTACCATATATCTTTCTTGTTTTTATCTATATGTAGCCGTTGTCAAGGATACCGTCAAACTACGAATCCTGAGTCTCCAAAAACTCCTTAAAGATGGCCACCGCATTTCCATTATACTCTATGGTATTTCCCCCTAACAATATGGCTGCAGCAGCATTTAATGGGAAGGACAATTACCACACTGAGACCTGCACACAGACTGCTGATACCTAGGAGAGGCCGCAGGCACATGCGCAGTGAACGAAGAACACCACCGGCGCATGCGCACTAGCGAACCGAAAGTGGGGCGGAAGTACCCGGAGACACGTGACCCGCTACTTCCGTCACCGGAAGTGTGGCGGAAGTGCCGCACTTTAATACATTTTCACAGTTTTGAACGTTTTAAACAGTGTTTTCGCTTTATGAAACACTCGTTTTTAGTGTAAACATCTTCACAGTGATCCTGATTGCCCTAAACCATGTTTTCATTTAGTGTCCTTTATTGCTCCTAGGCTAAATGTTTTCATTGTCACATGACCAATTATGACATCACAACCCCTGAGCTAGTATACCAGGAGTATAAATAGGCATGGTATCTCATTCTGTCCCTACCCTTTGAAGAAGTCTGATGTGACGAAACGCATTGGGTTCCCTGCACTGACCCCCCTGCCTATTTTAAGCTAAGTCAGAACTCCTTACCTTTTACAAAGAATGTTTTAAAAAAACTTTTTATGTTTTATTCCACTTTTATGTGTTATTAAAAACTTGTTTGTATTATTATATATTTTTTGGCTCAGAAATTTTAAGGTTCAGTGACTTTATTCTAAACAACACTAGTCACCGGTACCCTTATCCCCCCTTTCTATAAATATATATATATATATATATATATATAATACAGGATTATCCACAAGGTGGAACAGATAGCACTCTCCAGATTTCAATTCAATAAGCAAGAAAATCAAAAAAAGGTCATTTTTAATGTAAGAAACAGTCTCACAGTTCCAAGGTAATGTCCATATTCATCCAACGTTTCGGTCCACACCAGGACCTTTGTCAAGGAATTACAGCATGGTCAGCACAACAGCATCACAACAGGTGTCAGTAGTACAGGTAACTGGAGTCTGGAGATATTGCCTCACCGGCCCCTGCTAAATAGCCAGCATTATGGCGCCAATCCTGCCCCCACACACACAGGACGTGTGGTGGAGCGCTGGCTGGAGCGCAAACGTCACTTCCGGTTTTACCGGAAGTGGTCTCTTTGCATCATCAGGTTAATGGAGTCTCAGCACACTGGATGTGTGGTGGAGCGCAGGCTGGAGCGCAAACGTCACTTCCGTTTTCACCGGAAGTGAGCTGCGCGTATCATCAGGTTAATGAAGTCTCAAGCACACTGTGGAACGCAATCCGGAAGCGGGAAACTAACGAAGTGGAACGCAAGCATCACCGCCGTTGTTGCCGGAAGTGAGCTGCGGGCCATGACATTAGCGCAAACTATAGCTCAACTCAGCAGCAATCAACACTTCTGGGGAATCCCAGGAGTGTTAAAAATATGCAAGATGTGTATATTTAAATATAAGGGGAAAATTGCTGCGGAGAGGGAGCATAACAAGTAGACAAATTTCAATCCGGTGGCGATGGTATTATGTCCATCATGTCCGGACCATAATCAACATCACCCACCTAAGTGTGGTTCAACACAGGGCTTAATTATAAACGGCACAAGTTAAGGTATATCTATTAAATTAGCTGGATGTAGCAGAGGCCAGTGAGGTCACAGAATTAGGATTATATCTTAACACTCTAACAGAATGAAATTAATAGAAAAAATAGAGAAAATAGAAAAAACAAGGTGAAGAAAGAGAGAGGAACAAGCAATATATACAGTAAACACCACAATCCATGAGGTTTGTCACAAGTGCATTTTACATAAACTGTCAATAAGTGCGATAGGAATTATCGCCAAAGAGTTTATTAGTCTATTTCAAAAAAACTGATAAAGGGTTGTTTTCATTCATTCCCTTTGGTGCTATCGTGTCCAGTTTATGTATCCAAAGGCTTTCTCTTTTCCTAAGCAGAAGAGCACAGTCACCACCTCGTGGTAATGGGGGTATCCAATCTATCAGTTTGGACCTAAGATCAGATACTTGATGTCGCAGAGTCATAAAATGTCTAGCCACCGGCAAGGTGGCAGTCCCCGTGGTAGTCGCTTGGTGTATCGATGTTCTATGATTGGCCATCCTGTCTCGAAATTGTCTGGTTGTCATTCCAACATAGTATAGTCCACACGGACACGTTAGAATATATATCAGATGGTCCATAGTACAGTGCAATCTGTATTTAATGGCTATAGGGCGCCCTGAGTGGAGGTGCGGGACGGATGGTCCTGTTAACATACCCCTGCACGTGGTGCACCCAGTGCATTTGAAGCATCCAGGTCTTCTTTCGTGAAGCCATGTCGTCGCTGTTGGTGATTCCTGCCCAGCCATAGGTCTTAGGAGTAATTGTTTTAAATTGGCTGCCCGACGGTATGCCATCATTGGGGGGGGGGGCTCTTTTTCAGCTTCAGACGATCATCCGTGGGTAAGATAGGCCAATTCTTCCGAATGGCTCCCCAGACCCTATTGGACAAGTGGTCATATGTGGTCGTGAAAACCATCCGGTCTGGTGTGGATGTCGCCTGCGTCGCGGCTGTAGAGGGTTCAAATTTTCTCCTGGCCTTCGTTAAACATTTAGATACAGTCTTCCTATCATACCCTCTCTCAAGAAATCGTGAGGTTATTTCAGATAGTTGGGCTTCCATGATGTCCTTATTCGTGTTGTTACGCATGACCCTCAAAACTTGGGAAATGGGGAGATTGTCCTTAAGGGCAGGCGGGTGTTGACTGGTTGCCAGTAACAGGGTATTCCGGTCAGTTGGTTTCCTATAGAGACTTGTGCTAATGCGACCCCCTTCCAATGTAATTGAAATGTCCAAGAAGTTGATGTTGCAGGCATCAATCTGATGAGTGAATCTCACCGGACTATCAAGTCCATTCAATGAATTAACCATTTGGTTAAATGATTTAGTTGACCCTTTCCACAACAGGAAGATGTCGTCGATAAACCTCTTGTAGAACAATATCTGTGTTCCATACCTCGGGAAGATGTGCCGTTGTTCGTATTCTGTCATATAGATATTGGCGTAGGCTGGCACCAGGTTCGATCCCATCGCGGTCCTCTCACGTTGCAGGTAGTAGTTACTTTGGTAGAGAAAATGGTTATGTTTCAGGACTATCGTGGCCAATTCTAAGAGAAATCCGGTAGCCGGTCCAGTGGGAGGGTGTTGTTGCCAGGCGTTTGATAATGCTTGTAAACCTTGTTCATGAGGGATGATGGTGTACAGGGAGCAGACATCCATGGTACCCAATAGGATCTCTTCCAGCTCATAAGGGCAAGCCATCAGCTTCTCCAAAAAATCGGACGTGTCTCGCACATAGCTATCTCCCTGTTGTACTATGGGTTGCAGGAACGTATCAACATAGATGGCGAGCGGCTGTAGCAGCGATTTTCTAGCAGAGATGATAGGCCTACCTGGGGGGGGTGTGAGGGTCTTGTGGATTTTGGGGAGGGTATAGATTATGTGGCAAACCGGATGTTCAACAGTGAGGAATTCTAGTGTACTCTTGTCAATGTATTGCGCTTTGTACCCTATATCTAGTAGGCGATCTATTATCAGTTTGATCTCTGGAATAGGATTGTGTTGCAGGCAAGTTTACGTCATTTCATCATTCAATTGCCTCAGAATCTCTCTATTGTAATCAGCCCAATCCTGCACTACCACTGCACCTCCCTTATCAGCAGGCCTGACCACGAGGCTACTGTCCTTTCTTAATGAGGCGAGGGCCTTGCGTTCTGCCACCGGCAGATTGTCAAAGCGCTTAGTGAAAGACTGTATATGGGCATCATGCTCCAGAAGGCGGGTAAATGTTTTAATGCTAGGGTTGGAGGAGACTGGGTCAAATGTTGATGGTTGCCGAAGTTGTGCATTATCTGTGTTAGGTCCTGATGTGAAGTGTTCACGTAGTCTAAGCTTACGACTGAATTTATATATATCAACTACGGTATCAAAGCGTCGATGGGGAGCTGTTGGTATAAATGAGAGACCTCTAGAGAGGAGTCGAGTTGTTGCATCATCAAGCGTCTTGCTTGATAAGTTAAAGACTAAATCCTGGTTTTGTCTCTGCATCTTCGCCATGTGTCTGCCCTTCCTTGGGTGCAGTGTCCGTGGCTTGCCGCCGGAGGCAGGTTGGGGGTAGTGGTATGGTCTAAAAAAGGTCTCTGTGTAGGGCGATTATCAGACAAATCTGTGTCAGAAGCAGAGGACCCAGTCTCATTAGTATATGGTTGTCTACGTACTTGACGTCGGGATCTAAAGGGTCTTTGAGGTCTATTAGGTCTAGAATCACCGATTAACCATCTGTAAACGGCGTGGTTCTGATAATCTGTGGTAACAGTGGCGAGTTTACTGCGTTTAAATGCAGTTATCTCCTTTTTATAATTATCCAACTGTGTCTGGAGTTTTTCAACCAGATTGTTGGTTTTGTCTTTTTTAATAGTAACCAAATGTGTACTGTTGAAAATGTCAATTTGTGTCTTAACTTTGTTCAGTTCTATGCCAACCTTCTCCACCACCAAGAGCATAAGGTCAAGAGAACACTTATTTAGTACTCCACACCAGCGACTACAAAAAGCAGGATTATTCCTGCCTAGTGTTGGTATGTTATTGACCCTAAATCCTCGGGGTATCTGCTTTTTCCGATAATATTCGGAGAGGAATTGCCCATGTAGGGTAAGGTCTACCTCCCTCCTTTTGAGTCTAAGGAGTTGATGGTATAAGTCTGTGGGTGTCTCTGCGGGCAATGTGTCAAAATCTAACTGGTCAAATAGGACCTTTTCTGCATCATCGTCCGTGAGGGATACAATACCTTGATCGGCTTGTGCAAGAAGGTTGTCGTCAAGGAAGCCCAACTGGCTTTGTGCCATGCCAACAGAGTATTATCGCTGCCAAGGAGTGCTATACATAGAGATACTTACTGTACCTGGTATTCCACATGGTCATCCTAGCGTGTACTGACCAGGCCCAGCACTGCTTAGCTTCCAAGTTCGGATGGTGTCGGGCTTGCCCAGTGCGGTATGACAGTAAATATGCGGGCAGGTACGGCCATAGACTACCTCGTTTAGTCACCTATGCACATATACACAATAGGGTCCGGGGAGCCATTCGGAAGAATTGGCCTATCTTAACCACGGATGATCATCTGAAGCTGAAAAAGAGCCCTCCCCCAATGATGGCATACCGTCAGGCAGCCAATTTAAAACAATTACTCCTAAGACCTATGGCTGGGCAGGAATCACCAACAACGACGACATGGCTTCACGAAAGAAGACCTGGATGCTTCAAATGCACTGGGTGCACCACGTTCAGGGGTATGTTAACAGGACCATCCTTACCGCACCCCCACTCAGGGCGCCCTATAGCCATTAAATACAGATTGCACTGTACTATGGACCATCTGATATATATTCTAACGTGTCCGTGCGGACTATACTATGTTGGAATGACAACCAGACGATTTCGAGACAGGATGGCCAATCATAGAACATCGATACACCAAGCGACTACCACAGGGACTGCCACCTTGCCGGTGGCTTGACATTTTATGACTCTGCGACATCAAGTATATGATCTTAGGTCCAAACTGATAGATTGGATACCCCCATTACCACAAGGCGGTGACCGTGCTCTTCTGCTTAGGAAAGGCTATAAATACAGAGGAGGATGCCGAGTCTCTTCAGAACGACTTAGTTAAATTAGAAGCATGGGCAGCCAAATGGAGAATGCGCTTCAACACAGACAAGTGTAAGGTAATGCACTGTGGTAACAAGAACAAAAATTACACCTACCTACTAAATGGGGTAAAATTAGGGGATTCTGTACTGGAAAAGGACTTAGGTGTCCTCATAGATAGCAAGCTAAGAAGTAGTATCCAAAGTAGGACTGCAGCAAAGAAGGCTAATAAGATATTAGCATGCATAAAACGGGGTATTGATGCTAGGGACGAGAGTATTATACTCCCGTTATATAAATCACTAGTGAGGCCACACCTTGAATACTGTGTACAGTTCTGGGCACCGTACTACAAAAAGGATATCCTGGAGCTTGAAAAGGTACAGAGGAGGGCGACCAAACTAATTAAGGGCATGGAGACGATGGAATACAAGGAAAGGCTTGAAAGACTAGGCTTGTTTACATTGGAAAAGCGGAGACTAAGAGGGGATATGATCAACATCTACAAATATATAAGGGGACAATACACAGAGCTTGCGCGGGACCTGTTTTTGGTTAGATCAACACAGAGGACTCGTGGACACTCGCTCAGGTTAGAGGAGAGGAGATTCCGCACAATACAGCGTAAAGGCTTTTTCACGGTAAGGACAATACGTGTTTGGAATTCCCTGCCCGAGGGAGTTGTAATGGCGGAATCTGTCAACACCTTTAAGAATGGGTTAGATAAATTCCTATTGGATAAGGATATCCAGGGGTATGGTGCATAGTCATGCATTATAGTTACTAAAAATAGGGATAAAATGCAATGGCTGACAGCAGCATCAGTCAGAAATTTTAGTCAAATCATCATGCATAGGACACCACAAATAGGTTGAACTCGATGGACAATTGTCTTTTTTCAACCTCAGATACTATGTTACTATGTTACTATGTAAAAGAGAAAGCCTTTGGATACATAAACTGGACACGATAGCACCAAAGGGAATGAATGAATGAAAACAACCCTTTATCAGTTTTTTTGAAATAGACTAATAAACTCTTTGGCGATAATTCCTATCGCACTTATTGACAGTTTATGTAAAATGCACTTGTGACAAACCCCATGGATTGTGGTGTTTACTGTATATATTGCTTGTTCCTCTCTCTTTCTTCACCTTGTTTTTTCTATTTTCTCTATTTTTTCTATTAATTTCATTCTGTTAGAGTGTTAAGATATAATCCTAATTCTGTGACCTCACTGGCCTCTGCTACACCCAGCTAATTTAATAGACATACCTTAACTTGTGCCGTTTATAATTAAGCCCTGTGTTGAACCACACTTAGGTGGGTGATGTTGATTATGGTCCGGACATGATGGACATAATATCATCGCCACCGGATTGAAATTTGTCTACTTGTTATGCTCACTCTCCGCAGCAATTTTCCCCTTATATTTAAATATACACATCTTGCATATTTTTAACACTCCTGGGATTCCCCAGAAGTGTTGATTGCTGCTGAGTTGAGCTATAGTTTGCGCTAATGTCATGGCCCGCAGCTCACTTCCGGCAACAACGGCGGTGACGCTTGCGTTCCACTTCGTTAGTTTCCCGCTTCCGGATTGCGTTCCACAGTGTGCTTGAGACTTCATTAACCTGATGATACACGCGGCTCACTTCCGGTGAAAACGGAAGTGACGTTTGCGCTCCAGCCTGCGCTCCACCACACGTCCAGTGTGCTGAGACTCCATTAACCTGATGATGCAAAGAGACCACTTCCGGTAAAACCGGAAGTGACGTTTGCGCTCCAGCCAGCGCTCCACCACACGTCCTGTGTGTGTGGGGGCGGGATTGGCACCATAATGCTGGCTATTTAGCAGGGGCCGGTGAGGCAATATCTCCAGACTCCAGTTACCTGTACTACTGACTCCTGTTGTGATGCTGTTGTGCTGACCATGCTGTAATTCCTTGACAAAGGTCCTGGTGTGGACCGAAACGTTGGATGAATATGGACATTACCTTGGAACTGTGAGACTGTTTCTTACATTAAAAATGACCTTTTTTTGATTTTTTTGATTATTGAATTGAAATCTGGAGAGTGCTATCTGTTCCACCTTGTGGATAATCCTGTATTGTACTATGTGTCCCACCTCTGAGTGGGTCGGGCTCTGATTGGCACCCCAGTTGTTGGCTGAGCTGTGTGAGAGTGCACGGATGATCATCTGAAGCTGAAAAAGAGCCCTCCCCCAATGATGGCATACCGTCAGGCAGCCAATTTAAAACAATTACTCCTAAGACCTATGGCTGGGCAGGAATCACCAACAACGATGATATGGCTTCACGAAAGAAGACCTGGATGCTTCAAATGCACTGGGTGCACCACGTTCAGGGGTATGTTAACAGGACCATCCTTACCACACCCCTACTCAGGGCGCCCTATAGCCATTAAATACAGATTGCACTGTACTATGGACCATCTGATATATATTCTAACGTGTCCGTGCGGACTATACTATGTTGGAATGACAACCAGACGATTTCGAGACAGGATGGCCAATCATAGAACATCGATACACCAAGCGACTACCACAGGGACTGCCACCTTGCCGGTGGCTTGACATTTTATGACTCTGCGACATCAAGTATATGATCTTAGGTCCAAACTGATAGATTGGATACCCCCATTACCACGAGGCGGTGACCGTGCTCTTCTGCTTAGGAAAAGAGAAAGCCTTTGGATACATAAACTGGACACGATAGCACCAAAGGGAATGAATGAATGAAAACAACCCTTTATCAGTTTTTTTGAAATAGACTAATAAACTCTTTGGCGATAATTCCTATCGCACTTATTGACAGTTTATGTAAAATGCACTTGTGACAAACCCCATGGATTGTGGTGTTTACTGTATATATTGCTTGTTCCTCTCTCTTTCTTCACCTTGTTTTTTCTATTTTCTCTATTTTTTCTATTAATTTCATTCTGTTAGAGTGTTAAGATATAATCCTAATTCTGTGACCTCACTGGCCTCTGCTACACCCAGCTAATTTAATAGACATACCTTAACTTGTGCCGTTTATAATTAAGCCCTGTGTTGAACCACACTTAGGTGGGTGATGTTGATTATGGTCCGGACATGATGGACATAATACCATCGCCACCGGATTGAAATTTGTCTACTTGTTATGCTCACTCTCCGCAGCAATTTTCCCCTTATATTTAAATATACACATCTTGCATATTTTTAACACTCCTGGGATTCCCCAGAAGTGTTGATTGCTGCTGAGTTGAGCTATAGTTTGCGCTAATGTCATGGCCCGCAGCTCACTTCCGGCAACAACGGCGGTGACGCTTGCGTTCCACTTCGTTAGTTTCCCGCTTCCGGATTGCGTTCCACAGTGTGCTTGAGACTTCATTAACCTGATGATACACGCAGCTCACTTCCGGTGAAAACGGAAGTGACGTTTGCGCTCCAGCCTGCGCTCCACCACACGTCCAGTGTGCTGAGACTCCATTAACCTGATGATGCAAAGAGACCACTTCCGGTAAAACCGGAAGTGACGTTTGCGCTCCAGCCAGCGCTCCACCACACGTCCTGTGTGTGTGGGGGCGGGATTGGCACCATAATGCTGGCTATTTAGCAGGGGCCGGTGAGGCAATATCTCCAGACTCCAGTTACCTGTACTACTGACTCCTGTTGTGATGCTGTTGTGCTGACCATGCTGTAATTCCTTGACAAAGGTCCTGGTGTGGACCGAAACGTTGGATGAATATGGACATTACCTTGGAACTGTGAGACTGTTTCTTACATTAAAAATGACCTTTTTTTGATTTTTTTGATTATTGAATTGAAATCTGGAGAGTGCTATCTGTTCCACCTTGTGGATAATCCTGTATTGTACTATGTGTCCCACCTCTGAGTGGGTCGGGCTCTGATTGGCACCCCAGTTGTTGGCTGAGCTGTGTGAGAGTGCAGGGATTTCTATTTTGTATATATATATATATATATATAAAATACAAATTCCCAAGTGCGCTAAGATGGAATGTATTTACACACTTCTTCAGGCGATAATTTCGTCAGAATGTAGACTGGAGGATGTTTAAAACTGGGTACCTGTAACCGACACCCCTCACCAAAATAGTCACCCAAACAAGAGGCCAATCGGCCAATTAGTAAAAAGTTATTTTAATAACATGTAATTGAACATATGAGTTTTTACACAGTTCACAATATAAAATGATATGAATAAAATACAACCAAAAGAATACACAGCCAACACGTTTGCGAGATGGATCCTAGATACCCCTCACCTTTTGCAAGGTGCGAGCTCGACAGGGAGTATCTTCACAAACTAGATTGTGATCCTTTGACTGACAAACCCTTGTCCTTTGTACGGCGCTGTGTAACACTTGTGGCGCCCTATAAATAAAATGTAATAATAATAATAATAATAATAACATAATAATAATAATAATAATAATAATAACAATAATAATAATAGTGTTTGAAGTAGAGATGAGCGCCTGAAATTTTTCGGGTTTTGTGTTTTGGTTTTGGGTTCGGTTCCGCGGCCGTGTTTTGGGTTCGACCGCGTTTTGGCAAAACCTCACCGAATTTTTTTTGTCGGATTCGGGTGTGTTTTGGATTCGGGTGTTTTTTTCAAAAAACCCTAAAAAACAGCTTAAATCATAGAATTTGGGGGTAATTTTGATCCCAAAGTATTATTAACCTCAAAAAACATAATTTACACTCATTTTCAGCCTATTCTGAACACATCACACCTCACAATATTATTTTTAGTCCTAAAATTTGCACCGAGGTCGCTGTGTGAGTAAGATAAGCGACCCTAGTGGCCGACACAAACACCGGGCCCATCTAGGAGTGGCACTGCAGTGTCACGCAGGATGTCCCTTCCAAAAAACCCTCCCCAAACAGCACATGACGCAAAGAAAAAAAGAGGCGCAATGAGGTAGCTGACTGTGTGAGAAAGATAAGCGACCCTAGTGGCCGACACAAACACCGGGCCCATCTAGGAGTGGCACTGCAGTGTCACGCAGGATGTCCCTTCCAAAAAACCCTCCCCAATCAGCACATGATGCAAAGAAAAAGAAAAGAAAAAAGAGGTGCAAGATGGAATTATCCTTGGGCCCTCCCACCCACCCTTATGTTGTATAAACAAAACAGGACATGCACACTTTAACCAACCCATCATTTCAGTGACAGGGTCTGCCACACGACTGTGACTGATATGACGGGTTGGTTTGGACCCCCCCCAAAAAAGAAGCAATTAATCTCTCCTTGCACAAACTGGCTCTACAGAGGCAAGATGTCCACCTCATCTTCACCCTCCGATATATCACCGTGTACATCCCCCTCCTCACAGATTATCAATTCGTCCCCACTGGAATCCACCATCTCAGCTCCCTGTGTACTTTGTGGAGGCAATTGCTGCTGGTCAATGTCTCCGCGGAGGAATTGATTATAATTAATTTTAATGAACATCATCTTCTCCACATTTTCTGGATGTAACCTCGTACGCCGATTGCTGACAAGGTGAGCGGCGGCACTAAACACTCTTTCGGAGTACACACTTGTGGGAGGGCAACTTAGGTAGAATAAAGCCAGTTTGTGCAAGGGCCTCCAAATTGCCTCTTTTTCCTGCCAGTATAAGTACGGACTGTGTGACGTGCCTACTTGGATGCGGTCACTCATATAATCCTCCACCATTCTATCAATGTTGAGAGAATCATATGCAGTGACAGTAGACGACATGTCCGTAATCGTTGTCAGGTCCTTCAGTCCGGACCAGATGTCAGCATCAGCAGTCGCTCCAGACTGCCCTGCATCACCGCCAGCGGGTGGGCTCGGAATTCTGAGCCTTTTCCTCGCACCCCCAGTTGCGGGAGAATGTGAAGGAGGAGATGTTGACAGGTCGCGTTCCGCTTGACTTGACAATTTTGTCACCAGCAGGTCTTTCAACCCCAGCAGACCTGTGTCTGCCGGAAAGAGAGATCCAAGGTAGGCTTTAAATCTAGGATCGAGCACGGTGGCCAAAATGTAGTGCTCTGATTTCAACAGATTGACCACCCGTGAATCCTTGTTAAGCGAATTAAGGGCTGCATCCACAAGTCCCACATGCCTAGCGGAATCGCTCCGTGTTAGCTCCTTCTTCAATGCCTCCAGCTTCTTCTGCAAAAGCCTGATGAGGGGAATGACCTGACTCAGGCTGGCAGTGTCTGAACTGACTTCACGTGTGGCAAGTTCAAAGGGCATCAGAACCTTGCACAACGTTGAAATCATTCTCCACTGCACTTGAGACAGGTGCATTCCATCTCCTATATCGTGCTCAATTGTATAGGCTTGAATGGCCTTTTGCTGCTCCTCCAACCTCTGAAGCATATAGAGGGTTGAATTCCACCTCGTTACCACTTCTTGCTTCAGATGATGGCAGGGCAGGTTCAGTAGTTTTTGGTGGTGCTCCAGTCTTCTGTACGTGGTGCCTGTACGCCGAAAGTGTCCCGCAATTTTTCTGGCCACCGACAGCATCTCTTGCACGCCCCTGTCGTTTTTTAAAAAATTCTGCACCACCAAATTCAAGGTATGTGCAAAACATGGGACGTGCTGGAATTTGCCCATATTTAATGCACACACAATTTTGCTGGCGTTGTCCGATGCCACAAATCCACAGGAGAGTCCAATTGGGGTAAGCCATTCCGCGATGATCTTCCTCAGTTGCCGTAAGAGGTTTTCAGCTGTGTGCGTATTCTGGAAAGCGGTGATACAAAGCGTAGCCTGCCTAGGAAAGAGTTGGCGTTTGCGAGATGCTGCTACTGGTGCCGCCGCTGCTGTTCTTGCGGCGGGAGTCCATACATCTACCCAGTGGGCTGTCACAGTCATATAGTCCTGACCCTGCCCTGCTCCACTTGTCCACATGTCCGTGGTTAAGTGGACATTGGGTACAACTGCATTTTTTAGGACACTGGTGAGTCTTTTTCTGACGTCCGTGTACATTCTCGGTATCGCCTGCCTAGAGAAGTGGAACCTAGATGGTATTTGGTAACGGGGGCACACTGCCTCAATAAATTGTCTAGTTCCCTGTGAACTAACGGCGGATACCGGACGCACGTCTAACACCAACATAGTTGTCAAGGACTCAGTTATCCGCTTTGCAGTAGGATGACTGCTGTGATATTTCATCTTCCTCGCAAAGGACTGTTGAACAGTCAATTGCTTACTGGAAGTAGTACAAGTGGGCTTACGACTTCCCCTCTGGGATGACCATCGACTCCCAGCGGCAACAACAGCAGCGCCAGCAGCAGTAGGCGTTACACGCAAGGATGCATCGGAGGAATCACAGGCAGGAGAGGACTCGTCAGACTTGCCAGTGACATGGCCTGCAGGACTATTGGCATTCCTGGGGAAGGAGGAAATTGACACTGAGGGAGTTGGTGGGGTGGTTTGCGTGAGCTTGGTTACAAGAGGAAGGGATTTACTGGTCAGTGGACTGCTTCCGCTGTCACCCAAAGTTTTTGAACTTGTCACTGACTTATTATGAATGCGCTGCAGGTGACGTATAAGGGAGGATGTTCCGAGGTGGTTAACGTCCTTACCCCTACTTATTACAGCTTGACAAAGGGAACACACGGCTTGACACCTGTTGTCCGCATTTCTGGTGAAATACCTCCACACCGAAGAGCTGATTTTTTTGGTATTTTCACCTGGCATGTCAACGGCCATATTCCTCCCACGGACAACAGGTGTCTCCCCGGGTGCCTGACTTAAACAAACCACCTCACCATCAGAATCCTCCTGGTCAATTTCCTCCCCAGCGCCAGCAACACCCATATCCTCCTCATCCTGGTGTACTTCAACACTGACATCTTCAATCTGACTATCAGGAACTGGACTGCGGGTGCTCCTTCCAGCACTTGCAGGGGGCATGCAAATAGTGGAAGGCGCATGCTCTTCACGTCCAGTGTTGGGAAGGTCAGGCATCGCAAACGACACAATTGGACTCTCCTTGTGGATTTGGGATTTCAAAGAACGCACAGTTCTTTGCGGTGCTTTTGCCAGCTTGAGTCTTTTCAGTTTTCTAGCGAGAGGCTGAGTGCTTCCATCCTCATGTGAAGCTGAACCACTAGCCATGAACATAGGCCAGGGCCTCAGCCGTTCCTTGCCACTCCGTGTGGTAAATGGCATATTGGCAAGTTTACGCTTCTCCTCCGACAATTTTATTTTAGGTTTTGGAGTCCTTTTTTTTCTGATATTTGGTGTTTTGGATTTGACATGCTCTGTACTATGACATTGGGCATCGGCCTTGGCAGACGACGTTGCTGGCATTTCATCGTCTCGGCCATGACTAGTGGCAGCAGCTTCAGCATGAGGTGGAAGTGGATCTTGATCTTTCCCTAATTTTGGAACCTCAACTTTTTTGTTCTCCATATTTTATAGGCAGAACTAAAAGGCACCTCAGGTAAACAATGGAGATGGATGGATTGGATACTAGTATACAATTATGGACGGACTGCCATGGTTAGGTGGTATAAAAAAACCACGGTTAGGTGGTATATATTATAATAATAATACAATTATGGATGGACGGACTGCCTGCCGACTGCCGACACAGAGGTAGCCACAGCCGTGAACTACCGCACTGTACACTGGTTGATAAAGAGATAGTAGTATACTCGTAACAACTAGTATGACACTATGACGACGGTATAAAGAAAGAAAAAAAAATACCACAGTTAGGTGGTATATATTATAATAATAATACAATTATGGATGGACGGACTGCCTGCCGACTGCCGACACAGAGGTAGCCACAGCCGTGAACTACCGCACTGTACACTGGTTGATAAAGAGATAGTAGTATACTCGTAACAACTAGTATGACACTATGACGACGGTATAAAGAATGAAAAAAAAACCACGGTTAGGTGGTATATATTATAATAATAATACAATTATGGATGGACGGACTGCCTGCCGAGTGCCGACACAGAGGTAGCCACAGCCGTGAACTACCGCACTGTACACTGGTTGATAAAGAGATAGTAGTATACTCGTAACAACTAGTATGACACTATGACGACGGTATAAAGAATGAAAAAAAAACCACGGTTAGGTGGTATATATTATAATAATAATACAATTATGGATGGACGGACTGCCTGCCGACTGCCGACACAGAGGTAGCCACAGCCGTGAACTACCGCACTGTACACTGGTTGATAAAGAGATAGTAGTATACTCGTAACAACTAGTATGACACTATGACGACGGTATAAAGAAAGAAAAAAAAATACCACAGTTAGGTGGTATATATTATAATAATAATACAATTATGGATGGACGGACTGCCTGCCGACTGCCGACACAGAGGTAGCCACAGCCGTGAACTACCGCACTGTACACTGGTTGATAAAGAGATAGTAGTATACTCGTAACAACTAGTATGACACTATGACGACGGTATAAAGAATGAAAAAAAAACCACGGTTAGGTGGTATATATTATAATAATAATACAATTATGGATGGACGGACTGCCTGCCGACTGCCGACACAGAGGTAGCCACAGCCGTGAACTACCGCACTGTACACTGGTTGATAAAGAGATAGTAGTATACTCGTAACAACTAGTATGACACTATGACGACGGTATAAAGAAAGAAAAAAAAATACCACAGTTAGGTGGTATATATTATAATAATAATACAATTATGGATGGACGGACTGCCTGCCGACTGCCGACACAGAGGTAGCCACAGCCGTGAACTACCGCACTGTACACTGGTTGATAAAGAGATAGTAGTATACTCGTAACAACTAGTATGACACTATGACGACGGTATAAAGAAAGAAAAAAAAATACCACAGTTAGGTGGTATATATTATAATAATAATACAATTATGGATGGACGGACTGCCTGCCGACTGCCGACACAGAGGTAGCCACAGCCGTGAACTACCGCACTGTACACTGGTTGATAAAGAGATAGTAGTATACTCGTAACAACTAGTATGACACTATGACGACGGTATAAAGAATGAAAAAAAAACCACGGTTAGGTGGTATATATTATAATAATAATACAATTATGGATGGACGGACTGCCTGCCGACTGCCGACACAGAGGTAGCCACAGCCGTGAACTACCGCACTGTACACTGGTTGATAAAGAGATAGTAGTATACTCGTAACAACTAGTATGACACTATGACGACGGTATAAAGAATGAAAAAAAAACCACGGTTAGGTGGTATATATTATAATAATAATACAATTATGGATGGACGGACTGCCTGCCGACTGCCGACACAGAGGTAGCCACAGCCGTGAACTACCGCACTGTACACTGGTTGATAAAGAGATAGTAGTATACTCGTAACAACTAGTATGACACTATGACGGTATAAAGAATGAAAAAAAAACCACGGTTAGGTGGTATATATTATAATAATAATACAATTATGGATGGACGGACTGCCTGCCGACTGCCGACACAGAGGTAGCCACAGCCGTGAACTACCGCACTGTACACTGGTTGATAAAGAGATAGTAGTATACTCGTAACAACTAGTATGACACTATGACGACGGTATAAAGAAAGAAAAAAAAATACCACGGTTAGGTGGTATATATTGTAATACAATTATGGATGGACGGACTGCCTGCCGAGTTCCGACTGCCGACACAGAGGTAGCCACAGCCGTGAACTACCGCACTGTACTGTGTCTGCTGCTAATATAGACTGGTTGATAAAGAGATAGTATACAATACATACAACAATATACTACTATACTGGTGGTCAGGCACTGGTCACCACTAGTCACACTGGCAGTGGCACTCCTGCAGCAAAAGTGTGCACTGTTTAATTTTAAATTAATATAATATTATGTACTCCTGGGGGCTCCTGCTATAACAACCTGCAGTGCTCCCCAGTCTCCCCCACAATTATTATAAGCTTTGCCTTTTATACATTGATGTGCAGCACACTGGGCTGAGCTGAGTGCACACAGACTGAGTCACACTGTGTGACTGGCTGCTGCTGTGTATCGTTTTTTTTCAGGCAGAGAACGGATATAGCAGAGAACGGATATATTATATTAAAATAAATAAAAGTTAACTAACAACAACTGCACTGGTCACTGTGGTAAACTCTGTCTGACTCTGCACAATCTCTCTCTCTCTTCTAATCTAATTTCTAATGGAGAGGACGCCAGCCACGTCCTCTCCCTATCAATCTCAATGCACGTGTGAAAATGGCGGCGACGCGCGGCTCCTTGTATAGAATCCGAGTCTCGCGAGAATCCGACAGCGTCATGATGACGTTCGGGCGCGCTCGGGTTAACCGAGCAAGGCGGGAGGATCCGAGTCTGCTCGGACCCGTAAAAAAAACATGAAGTTCGTGCGGGTTCGGTTTCAGAGAAACCGAACCCGCTCATCTCTAGTTTGAAGCTCATAAATCCAGAACATCTCTCGTTTAGAGAGTTTGTTAAGTATGTTGCCTCCTCTGTCTCCAAGTTTAACCTATTCAGTGGCTTTAAATGTAATTTCGTCAGGATTCGATTTATGTTTTTCTGTGAAATGTTTGGATACTGTATGGTTGTCAACTTTATTCTTGATATTTCTGATATGTTCCTGTATACGTAATTTTAAAATCCTCAAAGTTTTGCCAACATATTTGAGTCCACAAGTGCATTCCAAAAGGTATATAATCATTGTGGAATTGCAGTTGAGAAAATCCTTTATCAGATATTCCTTTGTATTATTGTAATTAAAAAACTTCTTCCTATTGGGGTGGAGAGATATGCAAACATTGCTTGATATATATATATATATATATATATATATACACACATACACATACACAGAGTACTGTGCAAAAGTTATAGGCAGGCGTGGAAAACTTTTTAAAAGTGAGCATGGTTTCAAAAATAGAAGTGTTAATAGTTTGTTTTTATCAAATTAAAAAATGTAAAGTGAATGAAGAGAAATCTTATCAAATCAATATTTGGTGTGACAACACATTGCCTTCTAAACAGCATCAATTCTTCTAGGTACACTTACACACAGTTTTTGAAGGAACTCGGCAGGGAGGTTGTTCCAAACATCTTGGAGAACTAACCACAGATCTTCTGTGGATGTAAGCTTGCTCAAATACTTCTGCCACTTCATGTACTCCCAGACAGACTCAATGATGTTGAGATCAGGGCTCTATGGGGGCCATCACTTCCAGGACTCCTTTTTATTCTTTACGCTGAAGATAGTTCTTAATGGCATTGGCTGTATGTTTGGGGGAATTGTCCTGCTGCAGGATAAATTTGTAGCTAATCAGATGCTTTTGCATGATGAAGTGCCTGCCTTTATTTCTCAGCATTGAAGCACAAAGAAAAGGTCAATGTTGAGGACCATAGATGCAGTGGTCAGGCAAGGAAACTTAGTGCATCAGATGAAAGACACATCAGGCTTTCTTTCCTTCAAAATCGGAAGATGTCCAACAGGGTTGTGGTTTGTTTTATCGACAGTGTCTAGGTCGACAATGTCTAGGTCGACCACTATAGGTCGACAGTCACTAGGTCGACATGGATGGAAGGTCCACAGGGTTTCTAGGTTGACATGTGCTAGGTCGACAGGTCTAAAGGTCGACATGAGGATTTATTATTTTTTTGGTGTCGTTTTCTTCGTAAAGTGACCGGGATCCCAAATTAGTGCACCGCGTCCCCTCGCATGGCTCGCTTCACTCGCCATGCTTCGGGCATGGTGCCTTCGCTCCGCTACCGCTTTGCTCGGCACACTTTACCGTTCCAATCGTAGTCCACATGGATCGTTAAGTATGAAAAAAAATGTGAAAAACTCATGTCGACCTTTAGACCTGTCGACCTAGCACATGTCGACCTAGAAACCCTGTCGACCTTCCATCCATGTCGACCTAGTGACTGTCGACCTATAGTGGTCGACCTACACATTGTCGACCTAGACACTGTCGATCTTCAGACCGGATCCCGTCCAACAGTGCCATTAGCTCATAACTGGCAGAAACTAGTGGGACCCAGGTACACATATCTACTGTTCGGAGACGTTTGGCCAGAAGCGTTCTTCATGGAAGCTTTGCTGCCAAAAAGCCAAGCCTTCAACGTGTAAAAAAAAAAGACCAAGCGACTCAGGTGCACTGGACTGATGTGTCAAAATGTGATATATTTGGCTGTAACAGAAGTTTGTTCATCAAAGGGCTGTTGAGTGGTACAATAATAAGTGTTTGCAGGCAACAGTGAAGCATGGTGTAGGTTCCTTGCAAGTTTGGGGCTGCATTTCAGCAAATGGAGTTGGGGATTTGGGAAGGGTAGGTACTTATCCATCATGCAATACCATCAGGAAGGTGTCTGATTGGCTCCAAATTTATTATGCAGCAGGTCAATGGCTCCAAACATACAGCCAATGTGATTAAGAACTATCTTTAGCATAAAGAAGAAAAAGGAGTCCAGGAAGTTATGATATGGCCCCCACAGAGCCCTGATCTCAACATCATCGAGTCTGTCTGGGATTGCATGAAGTGACAGAAGTATTTGAGCAAGCCTACATCTTAGATCTGTGGTTAGTTCTTCAATATGTTTGGCACAACCTCCCTACCGAGGTCCTTCAAAAACTGTGTGCAAGTGTACCTGTGCAAGTGAAGAATTGATGCTGTTTTGAAGGCAAAGGGTGGTCACACCAAATATTGATTTCATTTATAGTTCTCTTCTGTTTATTTTCTTTGCATTTTGTTAATTGATAAAAAAATAAACTATTAACACTTCCATTTTATTTAAAACATTCTTAATTTGCAGGATTTTTATATGGGTTGGGTATGTGTGACCGGCGGTCAGGAGACCGCCGGTCACAATACCGACAGCTGGGATCCCGGATGTGAGATAGCGGTCGAGGGGGGGAAGGGGCGAATGCAACGAAGCCCCTTGCGGGCTCGCTGTGCTTGCCATGCAGCAGGCTCGGTGGCTCACTGTGCTCGCCACAGGTTCTATTCCCGCTCTATGGGTGCCGTGGACACCCACGAGTGGGAAAAGTCCCTGTTGGTCAGCATGCCATCTGGCAGTATTTTGAGCTTGAGGGATGTAGTGGTCGGTGTTGTGACCATCGGTCTCCTGAGTGCCGGTCACATAACTACATCCCTATTTTATATATATACACTATATGGATTATTGAACTCAGGTGTTTCAATCATATCCTTTGCCACTGGTGTATAAAATCAAGCACCTAGTTATGCAGTCTCCATTTGCAAACATTCGTGATACAAAATGGGTCATTCTGAAAAGCTCAGCGACTTCAAGCGTGGTACTGTGAAGGATGTCACCTTTACAATAAGACGGTTTGTAAACTTTCATCCTTGATGAATATTCCACGGTCAACTGTAAGTGATATTAAGTGATATTATTAGAAAGTGGAAGCGTTTAGGAACATCAGCAACTCAGCCACGAAGTGGAAGACCACATAAAATCACAGGGCGGGGTCAAAGACTGATAAGGGGCATGATGCGTAAAAGTTGCCAACGCACTGCTGATTCCATAATGTAGAGTTCTGAACTTCCACTGGCATTAATGTAAGTACAAAAACTGTGCGGTGGAAGCTTAATGGAATGGGTTTCCATGGCCTAGCGCAAGCCATGCATCACCATGTCGAATGCCAAGCATCGGATGTAGTGGTGTAAAGCACACCAACAGTGGACTGTGGAGCAGTGGAAACGTGTTCTATGGAGTGACAAATCAAGATTCTCTGTATGGCAGTTAGATGGGTGAGTCTGGGTTTGGCGGATACTGGGAGATTGTTACCTGCCTGAATGCATTATGACAACTGTGAAGTTTGGTGGAGGAGGAATTATGGTATGGGTCTGTTTTTCAGGGTCTGGGCTAGGCTCCTTATCTCCAGTGAAGGGCAAACATAATGATTCAGCATGCCAAGACATTTTGGACAATGTTATGCTTCCAACTTTGTGGCAACAGATTGGGGAAGACCCTTTTCTATTCCAACGCAGAAAACAAGTACTATAAAGACATGGTTTGATGAGTCCAATGTGGAAGAACTTGATTGGCCCACACAGAACACTAACCTCTACCCCATCGAGCACCTTTGGGATGAACCGGAATCGAAATTGTGAACCAGGCCTACTCGTACAACATCAGTGCATGACCTCATAATTGCTCTACTAAATGAATGGGTACAAATTCCCACAGAATTACTCCACAATCTTGTCGTAAGCCTTCTAAGAAGAATGGAAGCTGTTATACTGTAGCTTAAAAAAAAAAAAGGGGGACCAACACCATATTCAAGTATATGTATTTGAATACAATGTCATTATAGCCCTTATTTGTGTAATGATCAGGAATCCAAATAGAATTGTCCATATAGTGTGTGTGTGTGTGTGTGTGTGTGTGTGTGTGTGTGTGTATGTGTGTGTCAATTTTGAAGTGGGGGTATGGGTATGGAAAAAGGTAAGGGCCAGTGCATGCCGAAGGCGCGCATCAAAAAATAGGGGCATGGCTTCATGGGGAAGGGGCGTGGCCACAGAATAGTACCAATTCACATTACACCGCATAGTAGTGTCCATCAGTCACATTACACCACACAGTAGTACTCCTTATACACATTACGCCAGGTAAAGCCCCCTATACAACACAGGAAAAAGAAAAACTCAGAAAAAATGAATTATGCCCTTAGTTATAATTTTTGCTCCTTATAGTAATGTCCCTTACACATTATTCAACACAACGTAATGCCCATTCCACATTATTCCATACACCATAATGCCCATTCCGCTTGATTCCACGCACCATAACGCCCATTCCACATTATGCCACACACTGTTATGCCTATTACACATTATGCCATACACTGTAATGTCCATCACACATTATGCCACATACATTTATGTCTGACACCATATTAAGCCCCACACACAATAATGTCCCAAATGATACCCAAAGTAAGATCTCTAATTATTTTTAAATTACCTGCTCGTTGCCAGGGGTCTCATACTTGTTGCCAGTGGTATCATACTCATTGCCAATGGTTTCATACCCTGGGTTCCATACACGTTGCCAATGGTTTCATGCTCATTGCCAGGGGTTTCATGCCCTGGCTTCCATGCTTGTTTCCAGGGGTCTCAGGCTTGTTGCCAATGGTTTTATGCCCTGGGTTCCATGTTCGTTGCCAGCGGTTTCATGCTCGTTGCCAATGGTTTCATGCCCTGGGTTCCATGCTCTTTGCCATCGGTTTCATGCTCATTGTCAGGGGTTTCATGATCTGTGTTCTATGCAGGGAGCCCCAAAAACACAAGGCAGCACTACCCAGTGTTAACCCCTGGTGCGCTGCACCGGGGGAACTGGGGGGTGAGAAGCTGCTGCAGCCAGGAGAGCTGTCCCCGGCTGCAAAGCCCACAAGATGGTAGGAGAGCCTGTAAACCCCTGGTGCGCTGAGGATGAAGGGATCTGCACCCTGCTGCAGCTGTGCGGTGGTGGGGGTAGGGCAGACCCGCTGTGGCCCGAGGGACGACAGGGCTAGCTAACTCCCTGAGCAGTGCTGGGTGCTGAGGTCCGGGAGCTTAGCTTTCAGAGCCCCAGCGCCACAAGTAGGCAGAGCAGCCGCTGCAGATGGAGCTTGTCTGCATGGCTGGGGACCGGGAGCTCAGCTCCTTTGCGTCAGCCCTGCACAGTGCTCAAAGTGGTGGTATGCCATAGCATTGTATACCACCCCACTTCAAGCACTGTATAATAACTAATTCGAGCACTAATAGCTAAATACATGGCATTAAAAACAAATATTCATTATAAGGTGTTTGGAGTTTTTAAAAGGTCCCATTATCCACAAATGACCCAATAATAGTATTAAAAGACCTTTCTGTATTCAAGAAAGAATTCTATTGATCGGGGTATGTACCATTTTTAAAGATATCGCTCATTTATATATGTTCTGATGTTAGTGTATTCCAAAGAGGATCTTTTCCTTTATATTAGAGTTTACCTTGCCAAATTATCCATTGGATAAAGCCACATTGGAAATGATCCTATACCTATTGTTCAGAAGCACTTTGGTATGTACTTTTTCAATATTAGAACTATACATACATCATCCTAGACCTCCAAATTCATTATCCTTTTTTGTTTATTTACCCACTTAAGACACCTACCCCTGAAGTCCATTGGATGAAACGCGTAGGGTTAAAAGTCAATTGTCTAATCCAGTGAGATTCCTTCCCAAAGCCCACACCTGAATAAGGTGGTTGAAGGTTATTGTATTACACACTCCTGTATTGGTCATGGCATATTGATTTTTCTGTATGTAAAGACTATTGTTTTAAAAGTATACTGGATTTTTTATGAATAACTGAAAAATAAATGTTTGGTATCTCTTATTGATTGGCCATCTGGCCTCTTCTTTGGGTTATTTCTTTGGTGAGAGGGTATTTTCTACAGGATTACTTCCGCAAACACTATTGGATTGAGATCTACAGAATAAGAAGAAGTGTATATCTAAGAACCTTACCTTCTGTCAAACTGTATTACGTTGAAGGATCCCCAGTGGACCTATGAAAATAAGATACCATCTAACCTCGCTTTATGTGAGTGTACTCTGGAATTGTATTTGATATATATATATATATATATATATATATATATATACATACACATATATACTTAGTGAAAAAGTGGCAGCACATCCAATGCAAGAAAAAGCTTTAATTAGCAGTTATTAGCATATAAGTAAAGAAAGTGCATATACAGGTAACAGAGGTTCATATCCAAATAGTAGTCATCCTCTCGTAGTAGCTGACTGCTATGAGCGGATGACTGCCATTTGGATGGCGAAATGGCTGCTTCATCTGGTACTTTTGTAAATAGCGTGAACAATCCATAAAACTGATGGTACCATGCTTATCATGCATCTCTATTATAAATATAGTTAAACAGCAGCAGGATATCTATGACTACATTTAGTTTAACCAGCATTCATATATCATTAAATACAAGTGTTCATTGTTTTTTGTTTTTCTTTCTCTGAAATAGAATTAATAGTGGTTTGATTCTGATTTAGAAGTAAGAAAGCAAGAAAAAACAAGTACTGTAACTTTGTGTTTGGAACAAACCATGGGCCCGATTAAGACCTGATCGTTGCTGTGCGTTTTTGGAAAAACGCAGGCGTTCCCAAGGAGCTTTCAGGGAGGGTGTCTGATGTCAGCTCCGGCCCCGATCAGCCTGTTCTCATGGCACTGTAGGAGTAAGTCCTGGGCTGCACACAGACTGCACACACCTGATTTTTGCAGCTCAGTGTACACATGCAATCTCACACTTCCACGGTGAATTTACACTCCCTCTGGGGCGACGACTATCTGAACACAGGACAGCTAAGTTAGCAGCCCAGTGATCAGGTCTCACTTACCCCCATGTTGCAATGCAGGGGGGCAAATACAATTACATTTTTGCTATGCAGATTAAATACTGGCTGCTTTTGGGCCTAAATCAGGTTCAGTGTGCGATCCAACCGGAATTATTGAGAAAAAGATGCGGGCGCATGAGCAGCGCCCGTCCTGCGCATTTGCCTGCATTTTCTGTCAATCAGGCAGAGGCGGTCGTAGGGCGGGGGGCGACAACACTCCGTTTCCAGGGAGGAGATGGTGAGTTGCGAGGGCGGAGCCGGATTTACAGGGGCAGTGCGGCGCGAACAGGGGCGTTTCATGGGCATAATCATGGCGGCTGCGTGATATCACACGCAGCCACTGCGATCAGGAAGATGGAGGTGGGCCTCCTGTGGGAGCAGCTAAGCTGTGCCGGCAGGAGGCTTCCTTAGTTTCTGCTAACAAGCAGAAATTGCGATGCGTTCGCAATTTCTGCTTGTTGAACTGGGGGAGGCGCCGGTCAGCATGCTGGGTGGTTGTGCCCAGCGATGGGCGACCCCCAGCATGCTACTAAAAGGATTGCAAATTCTGCTGATTAGCAGAATTTGCAATCCTTACTGTATTAGGCCCTTTATCTGTAGCCCACAAATGTTAGCTTTATTTTTGCACTGCAATTTAGATTTCAGTCTGGACACGCGCTAGTCAAATCTAAATCTCTCTGCACATGTTTGCAGTGCAGCATGATTTTGCCCAGATGCACACTTACTTGCTTATTTTGCTTTACTTCCAAATCAGGATCAGGCCCATGCTCTGGAACCCTTCATCTCTAAACCAATGTTACCGAACCTCAGTCTTCAAGGCACATTAACAGTCCAGGTTTTAGTGATATCCAGGGATTTAGTGAGCATAGATGGTTAAATCAAAATAACTGAGATACTAATGTGAATGCCAAATTGATTTCTCACGAATATTTAAAATGCCCGCTCTAATATATATTGTAAACGCCTGCACCTCTTATTGCCATATCCCATGAATGTGCGCTATACATCGCAAAACACTGCATCCCATAAGAGAAAACAATACACCCACACATTATCTGAGTTCCAAAGCTCATTGATGTATATATTTGTTATTAAAAAGGATATGGATTCAATATATATTACAAAGTACAGTATACCTATAGTTACATGGTTACACTCACACAGTAAGCAGTTAAAACATAGTTACATACAATTACATACAGTTACAGGCCAGCGATACAATTACCATTCCCTCCAATGCATCTTATGTCTCTCTCTCTCTGTAAATAAATACAGGAACTGATCTGCCAGCAAGTCCATCATCGTCTGAGACCAAAAAGCCACTGAGCTCCTGTGTGATCAATGTGTTATCTAGTTTCTGGGGGAGGGGTTCACGATGAGTCACAAGTCCCTTTGTATATGGTAATCCGGTACAGCCTTGAAGACAGGAAGGAAAATTACTAGAAGAAAACAGTTGCGCACAGACACTTATAATGCAGCCCAGATAACTCAAATGGCTCACCAAAAAACCATGAAAATACAATGCAGGAAAAAGAGAGAAACCCAGTGGCGCAAAAGTGAAAAAAACAATTTAAAAGCACATCTTCCCTGTAAAAATGTCCTCAGTGTTTTCTTCAACTTAGATAGTTTTCTTTTTGAAGATCCACTCTGAAGTAAATTGTACCTCGGACAAAAGGATAATTTCCTTAGTGCAACACTGTGATTAAAAGTGGGTAACACTCCTATAAAGCATATAGTGTTTACACTCACATTCAATTAGATATATAAATGCCCATAATCCTCCACATCTGGAGTAAACTTCTTAGTCCTTCATCCAGTATGAAACTCAAAGGTAAAGGAAAGGGGTTTAGTGCAACACCGTTTGTTAAAAACAGAGATAATTTATTCAAGGTCGCACTTACAGGATATAAGATTCATATAAGCATATAACAAAATCTCCAAGGGAAGATTGAGTTCTCACGGTAGGTGGAATAAACTTCTTTTAATCCTTCATCCAGTTGTAACTCAAAGGTAAAGGAGAGGGGTTTAGTGCAACACCGTTTGTTAAAAACAGAAAGAATTTATTCAAGGTCGCACTTACAGGATATAAAATTCATATAAGCATATAACAAAAACCCCAAGGGAAGGTAGAGTTCTCACGGTAGATAGAGTCCGAGCCAGCCGGTCCAGGATCGTCGTAGAGAACAAGTTGTTTCACCCTCACAATGGGTAGAAGAAATGTCCAGAAAGGTACCACCTGCTTAACGCGTATTGGACACTGTAGAGTCCTTCATCAGAAGCATGGTGGTCAGCAGCATAGTTCACATATTTATACCCCAGTGTTAATGGGATACTCCTCTTGCTCCACCCCCTCCCCAATGACACAGTGGGCGCCTAAATTTGAACTAACAAATCAGAAAAAACAGAAATCCGGCATAAAGGTGTACTTCCGGTAACGGTAGTTGCGGTGACATCACTTCCGGTATCAGCGGAAGTGACGATCGTGCGTTCCATCGCGTTCCACCGGCGGTTCTGACGGATTTAAATGCCGTGGAGACACAATGGTACTTTCACACGGAAATATGTGCGTTTCAAAATCCCGGAAGTGGATTCAGCTTCTTCTCACTTCCATAGTATTGGAACGCAAACGGAGTCCAATTTCATAGGGAGAGGGTGACCTTAGGAGTGAGTAATACATAAAAAACAGTAATCAATAAAATATCATTTCAATCAATTCTAATACCAGAAGAGAGGGAGAATAGAAATAGAAAAAGGGACATTTACAATAAAAGAACATTTATAAAAAGTGTTTTAACTCAAAATCCCCGTTCAGACCTCGGGGGACAAGAGTTTTTAGCTGATATATCCATTTCATTTCTGCCCTAGAGAGTCTCAAATCTATATCACGTGTTTTCCAATGGGGTAATACAACTTGTATACCCCAAAAGGATTTTATGAAACATTCTTTTGAGTGATGTTTAT
Organism: Pseudophryne corroboree; assembly: GCF_028390025.1. Lineage (NCBI taxonomy): Eukaryota > Metazoa > Chordata > Amphibia > Anura > Myobatrachidae > Pseudophryne > Pseudophryne corroboree. The sequence continues at coordinate 947,082,422 of NC_086444.1, read as the reverse complement.
CTTTAAAATGGGCCGACAACGTGTGTAGTTCTAATCCTTTCTTTATGTTATACACATGTTCTGCTAATCTGGTTTTTAAGTTCCTTGTAGTTTTTCCAATATATACCAGATTGCACGTACACTGTACAGCATAAACCACGTTTTTTGAGCAACATGTAATAAAATCCCTTATCGGGTATGTTCTCCCATTTATAGTAAAATCTTTAATTTTTGAAGGGTTATTTTTTACTGTTGTCCGACACATTAAACACAGTCCGCATCGATGGAACCCTTGTATTCTTAAACTACTACGTTTATCCTCCTCAATACTACTACGCACCAGTTTGTTTCTAAGATTGGGGGCTCTTCTATAGATAAAGGGCGGTTTATTGGGTAATTCCTTCCCAATTATAGGGTCTTTTTGGAGTATTGGCCAATTCATCCTAATACATTTCTCTATGTCCTTAGAACTAGAGCTATATCTACTGATAAACACCCATGAAGAGTCATTATTTCTTATAGTTTTGGGCTTAGACTTCAAAAGATCTGTTCTATCAATTGTTTCAATTTTTTCTTCTGCTTTTAATAGTTCTTCCGGAGTATAACCTTTTTCCAAAAAACGTGATCTAGTCTCAATCATGAGTTCTTTACATACTTCCGGTTCTGAGCAGTTCCTTTTCATACGGCTGTATTGACCGAAAGGAATACCACCCAGCCAATTGTCATGATGTAGACTGTCTCTATAGATATAACCATTGCAGTCTATTGACTTCCGATAGTTACGTGTTTGAATTTTTCCATTTTTGGTATAAATAGCTAAGTCAAGAAAGGTTATTTCATTTTTACTTGACTGAAATGTCAAACAGATATTAAAGTCGTTTATGTTTAATGAGTTACAAAAATTGGAAAGATCTTCCTCAGAACCATTCCAAACAAAAAATATATCGTCTATGAACCTTTGCCAAGACACCAGTCCCGCCCCCAGACTACCTCCATGCCAAATCGCATTCTCCTCCCAATATGACATGAAGAGATTGGCGTAGCCGGGGGCAAACCTGGTGCCCATGGCGGTTCCTATAGACTGAACATAAAATGATCCATCAAAAAATAAATAGTTGTTTTTTAAAATGAATTCTATCCCTTTAAGTATAAAATTCTTTTCATCTTCATTTAATTGGCTTTGATCAAGGAAAAAAGAGACTGATTCAAGCCCTTTTGCACAATCTATCACTGTATATAATGTGCTGACATCAGCGCTACACAAAATGTAATCATTCTTCCAATCTAGATCTTCAATTGTATTTAGGACATCTTTAGTGTCTTTGAGATATGCTCTCGTGGTTTTAACTATAGGTTGTAGAAAGCCATCAATAACAGCTGACAGATTACTTGTTATGCTATTAATCCCTGCTATTATAGGTCTACCTGGGGGTCGTACAGGGTCCTTATGTAATTTAGGTAAAACATACATTGTTGGAATAGAGGGGTTCTGAATATTAATAAAATCATATTCGTTTTTTGTTAATACCCCTTGCTCAAATGCTATTTTTGTAAAGTCCAAAAGTTCTTTTGTAACTTTATCTGTAGGGTCGTTTCTTAGTTTTTTGTAGGTATTCCCATTATTTAGTTGTTTATATATTTCTTCCATATATGTTGTTCTATCCATAAGGACTATACTTCCCCCTTTATCAGCGGGTTTTATTATCAGATTTTTATCCTCCTGTAGACTTTTTAAAGTAGCAAATTCCTTCATAGTAAGATTACATTTGGATTGTTTTCTAGGGACTGTAGTTATTGTTTCCAATTCTTCACTAACAATTTTGTTAAAACAATCTATAAAGCTGCCTTTACACTGAACAGGATAAAAGGTAGATTTGTTTTTATATCGGGGTCTAAGGGAATTTTCAATATTACCCTCTATTGCCTCTCCGTTTTCCTTCTTACTCATAAAAAACTTTTTTACAGTGAGTTTACGTATGTATTTTTGTAAATCAATAAACGTATCAGAGGGATCTGCTTTCGTACTGGGTGCATATTTTAGAGCCTTCATTAATACTTTTTCTTCCACTATAGATAGTTCCCTGCTACTTAAGTTAAAAATTTTCATCTTATCCTCTTTCCCTCCTTTTGGTTCAATTAATAAAGGAGTTTTTACTTTAAGTCTGCCTCCTCTTTTTCCTCTTTTGGTTTTAACTAAAACTTTCTTTTGTGTCTGTAGTCCTGTTCTAAAAAAGGAGAGGTGTTGACTGATTGGTTCCAATCATCTCTTAATGGTAGGAATCTATTTTCCGTTTCAAAATGCCTCCTTTGGAATCTATTATTCGTATTGTACAATGGGTTAGATGATCTATCCTCCCACCGTCTATTTTCATTTTCACGAGTTCTCCAAGATTCCCTGTTTCCCTGATATTGTCTAGTTTGTTCTCTAAGGTTAAACCTCTTATTAAGAGTAGGTTTCTGATATATTGGGGTTTTTGGCTTTTTAGGAGTTTTACGATAAGTTATGGTGGTAGAGTCACCTTTTCTTGTATTATTTACCCCAGATTTTGATATATCTGCATTAGGTTCCGGAATTTGAGTGATCAAAGGTTGGTTTACCATTTTAAGATCTCTATTAAATTTGCGAATTTTTCTCTCCCTTAATTCTCTAGTTTCTTTATTAATTTTTCTCATGATTTCTTCCTCAGAGGATTTAAAATCTTTTGACTCTTTAAAAGGACTAATCAAAATGAGTAGATTATTAATCTCCTCATTCAATGTTTTTAAAGATTTTTTCCTTTCTCTGAGGATGAGATCAATCAATGTATGGGAGCAGGTATCAAGAGTGGACTGCCATTCACTATAGAAGGTTTCATCCATAGCATTTAGTGATGGAGTTTTCGTCATCTGCAGACCCTTTGGTATCAAATTCTCTGTCTGATATTTATCCAAAGTGATAACCTCCCACCAAATTCTATTTTCTTTCAACATTGCAGTTTCTAGTTTTTTACTTAAACTATACAGATCTTCTTCACAACATTCAACCTCTATAGAGGGGATCTCAAAGATATTTTTAACAGAATCATTTCTGCAATCCCGAAATGTAAACATATTGTGCAGCAGGTGTTTTTCTAGTATAAAGTGAAAGGAGCAATAGATAGGAAGGAAAATTACTAGAAGAAAACAGTTGCGCACAGACACTTATAATGCAGCCCAGATAACTGAAATGGCTCACCAAAAAACCATGAAAATACAATGCAGGAAAAAGAGAGAAACCCAGCGGCGCAAAAGTGATAAAAACAATTTAAAAGCACATCTTCCCTGTAAAAATGTCCTCAGTGTTTTCTTCAACTTAGATAGTTTTCTTTTTGAAGATCCACTCTGAAGTAAATTGTACCTCGGACAAAAGGATAATTTCCTTAGTGCAACACTGTGATTAAAAGTGGGTAACACTCCTATAAAGCATATAGTGGGGAGGGGGTGGAGCAAGAGGAGTATCCCATTAACACTGGGGTATAAATATGTGAACTATGCTGCTGACCACCATGCTTCTGATGAAGGACTCTACAGTGTCCGATACGCGTTAAGCAGGTGGTACCTTTCTGGACATTTCTTCTACCCATTGTGAGGGTGAAACAACTTGCTCTCTACGACGATCCTGGACCGGCTGGCTCGGACTCTATCTACCGTGAGAACTCTACCTTCCCTTGGGGTTTTTGTTATATGCTTATATGAATTTTATATCCTGTAAGTGCGACCTTGAATAAATTCTTTCTGTTTTTAACAAACGGTGTTGCACTAAACCCCTCTCCTTTACCTTTGAGTTACAACTGGATGAAGGATTAAAAGAAGTTTATTCCACCTACTGTGAGAACTCAATCTTCCCTTGGAGATTTTGTTATATGCTTATATGAATCTTATATCCTGTAAGTGCGACCTTGAATAAATTATCTCTGTTTTTAACAAACGGTGTTGCACTAAACCCCTTTCCTTTACCTTTGAGTTTCATACTGGATGAAGGACTAAGAAGTTTACTCCAGATGTGGAGGATTATGGGCATTTATATATCTAATTGAATGTGAGTGTAAACACTATATGCTTTATAGGAGTGTTACCCACTTTTAATCACAGTGTTGCACTAAGGAAATTATCCTTTTGTCCGAGGTACAATTTACTTCAGAGTGGATCTTCAAAAAGAAAACTATCTAAGTTGAAGAAAACACTGAGGACATTTTTACAGGGAAGATGTGCTTTTAAATTGTTTTTTTCACTTTTGCGCCACTGGGTTTCTCTCTTTTTCCTGCATTGTATTTTCATGGTTTTTTGGTGAGCCATTTCAGTTATCTGGGCTGCATTATAAGTGTCTGTGCGCAACTGTTTTCTTCTAGTAATTTTCCTTCCTTTCTATTGCTCCTTTCACCTTATACTAGAAAAACACCTGCTGCACAATATGTTTACATTTCGGGATTGCAGAAATGATTCTGTTAAAAATATCTTTGAGATCCCCTCTATAGAGGTTGAATGTTGTGAAGAAGATCTGTATAGTTTAAGTAAAAAACTAGAAACTGCAATGTTGAAAGAAAATAGAATTTGGTGGGAGGTTATCACTTTGGATAAATATCAGACAGAGAATTTGATACCAAAGGGTCTGCAGATGACGAAAACTCCATCACTAAATGCTATGGATGAAACCTTCTATAGTGAATGGCAGTCCACTCTTGATACCTGCTCCCATACATTGATTGATCTCATCCTCAGAGAAAGGAAAAAATCTTTAAAAACATTGAATGAGGAGATTAATAATCTACTCATTTTGATTAGTCCTTTTAAAGAGTCAAAAGATTTTAAATCCTCTGAGGAAGAAATCATGAGAAAAATTAATAAAGAAACTAGAGAATTAAGGGAGAGAAAAATTCGCAAATTTAATAGAGATCTTAAAATGGTAAACCAACCTTTGATCACTCAAATTCCGGAACCTAATGCAGATATATCAAAATCTGGGGTAAATAATACAAGAAAAGGTGACTCTACCACCATAACTTATCGTAAAACTCCTAAAAAGCCAAAAACCCCAATATATCAGAAACCTACTCTTAATAAGAGGTTTAACCTTAGAGAACAAACTAGACAATATCAGGGAAACAAGGAATCTTGGAGAACTCGTGAAAATGAAAATAGACGGTGGGAGGATAGATCATCTAACCCATTGTACAATACGAATAATAGATTCCAAAGGAGGCATTTTGAAACGGAAAATAGATTCCTACCATTAAGAGATGATTGGAACCAATCAGTCAACACCTCTCCTTTTTTAGAACAGGACTACAGACACAAAAGAAAGTTTTAGTTAAAACCAAAAGAGGAAAAAGAGGAGGCAGACTTAAAGTAAAAACTCCTTTATTAATTGAACCAAAAGGAGGGAAAGAGGATAAGATGAAAATTTTGAACTTAAGTAGCAGGGAACTATCTATAGTGGAAGAAAAAGTATTAATGAAGGGTCTAAAATATGCACCCAGTACGAAAGCAGATCCCTTTGATACGTTTATTGATTTACAAAAATACATATACGTAAACTCACTGTAAAAAAGTTTTTTATGAGTAAGAAGGAAAACGGAGAGGCAATAGAGGGTAATATTGAAAATTCCCTTAGACCCCGATATAAAAACAAATCTACCTTTTATCCTGTTCAGTGTAAAGGCAGCTTTATAGATTGTTTTAACAAAATTGTTAGTGAAGAATTGGAAACAATAACTACAGTCCCTAGAAAACAATCCAAATGTAATCTTACTATGAAGGAATTTGCTGGTTTAAAAAGTCTACAGGAGGATAAAAATCTGATAATAAAACCCGCTGATAAAGGGGGAAGTATAGTCCTTATGGATAGAACAACATATATGGAAGAAATATATAAACAACTAAATAATGGGAATACCTACAAAAAACTAAGAAACGACCCTACAGATAAAGTTACAAAAGAACTTTTGGACTTTACAAAAATAACATTTGAGCAAGGGGTATTATCAAAAAACGAATATGATTTTATTAATATTCAGAACCCCTCTATTCCAACAATGTATGTTTTACCTAAATTACATAAGGACCCTGTACGACCCCCAGGTAGACCTATAATAGCAGGGATTAATAGCATAACAAGTAATCTGTCAGCTGTTATTGATGGCTTTCTACAACCTATAGTTAAAACCACGAGAGCATATCTCAAAGACACTAAAGATGTCCTAAATACAATTGAAGATCTAGATTGGAAGAATGATTACATTTTGTGTAGCGCTGATGTCAGCACATTATATACAGTGATAGATTGTGCAAAAGGGCTTGAATCAGTCTCTTTTTTCCTTGATCAAAGCCAATTAAATGAAGATGAAAAGAATTTTATACTTAAAGGGATAGAATTCATTTTAAAAAACAACTATTTATTTTTTGATGAATCATTTTATGTTCAGTCTATAGGAACCGCCATGGGCACCAGGTTTGCCCCCGGCTACGCCAATCTCTTCATGTCATATTGGGAGGAGAATGCGATTTGGCATGGAGGTAGTCTGGGGGCGGGACTGGTGTCTTGGCAAAGGTTCATAGACGATATATTTTTTGTTTGGAATGGTTCTGAGGAAGATCTTTCCAATTTTTGTAACTCATTAAACATAAACGACTTTAATATCTGTTTGACATTTCAGTCAAGTAAAAATGAAATAACCTTTCTTGACTTAGCTATTTATACCAAAAATGGAAAAATTCAAACACGTAACTATCGGAAGTCAATAGACTGCAATGGTTATATCTATAGAGACAGTCTACATCATGACAATTGGCTGGGTGGTATTCCTTTCGGTCAATACAGCCGTATAAAAAGGAACTGCTCAGAACCGGAAGTATGTAAAGAACTCATGATTGAGACTAGATCACGTTTTTTGGAAAAAGGTTATACTCCGGAAGAACTATTAAAAGCAGAAGAAAAAATTGAAACAATTGATAGAACAGATCTTTTGAAGTCTAAGCCCAAAACTATAAGAAATAATGACTCTTCATGGGCGTTTATCAGTAGATATAGCTCTAGTTCTAAGGACATAGAGAAATGTATTAGGAAGAATTGGCCAATACTCCAAAAAGACCCTATAATTGGGAAGGAATTACCCAATAAACCGCCCTTTATCTATAGAAGAGCCCCCAATCTTAGAAACAAACTGGTGCGTAGTAGTATTGAGGAGGATAAACGTAGTAGTTTAAGAATACAAGGGTTCCATCGATGCGGACTGTGTTTAATGTGTCGGACAACAGTAAAAAATAACCCTTCAAAAATTAAAGATTTTACTATAAATGGGAGAACATACCCGATAAGGGATTTTATTACATGTTGCTCAAAAAACGTGGTTTTTGCTGTACAGTGTACGTGCAATCTGGTATATATTGGAAAAACTACAAGGAACCTAAAAACCAGATTAGCAGAACATGTGTATAACATAAAGAAGGGATTAGAACTACACACGTTGTCGGCCCATTTTAAAGATAAACATCACTCAAAAGAATGTTTCATAAAATCCTTTTGGGGTATACAAGTTGTATTACCCCATTGGAAAACACGTGATATAGATTTGAGACTCTCTAGGGCAGAAATGAAATGGATATATCAGCTAAAAACTCTTGTCCCCCGAGGTCTGAACGGGGATTTTGAGTTAAAACACTTTTTATAAATGTTCTTTTATTATAAATGTCCCTTTTTCTATTTCTATTCTCCCTCTCTTCTGGTATTAGAATTGATTGAAATGATATTTTATTGATTACTGTTTTTTATGTATTACTCACTCCTAAGGTCACCCTCTCCCTATGAAATTGGACTCCGTTTGCGTTCCAATACTATGGAAGTGAGAAGAAGCTGAATCCACTTCCGGGATTTTGAAACGCACATATTTCCGTGTGAAAGTACCATTGTGTCTCCACGGCATTTAAATCCGTCAGAACCGCCGGTGGAACGCGATGGAACGCACGATCGTCACTTCCGCTGATACAGGAAATGATGTCACCGCAACTACCGTTACCGGAAGTACACCTTTATGCCGGATTTCTGGTTTTTCTGATTTGTTAGTTCAAATTTAGGCGCCCACTGTGTCATTGGGGAGGGGGTGGAGCAAGAGGAGTATCCCATTAACACTGGGGTATAAATATGTGAACTATGCTGCTGACCACCATGCTTCTGATGAAGGACTCTACAGTGTCCGATACGCGTTAAGCAGGTGGTACCTTTCTGGACATTTCTTCTACCCATTGTGAGGGTGAAACAACTTGTTCTCTACGACGATCCTGGACCGGCTGGCTCGGACTCTATCTACCGTGAGAACTCTACCTTCCCTTGGGGTTTTTGTTATATGCTTATATGAATTTTATATCCTGTAAGTGCGACCTTGAATAAATTCTTTCTGTTTTTAACAAACGGTGTTGCACTAAACCCCTCTCCTTTACCTTTGAGTTACAACTGGATGAAGGATTAAAAGAAGTTTATTCCACCTACCGTGAGAACTCAATCTTCCCTTGGAGATTTTGTTATATGCTTATATGAATCTTATATCCTGTAAGTGCGACCTTGAATAAATTATCTCTGTTTTTAACAAACGGTGTTGCACTAAACCCCTTTCCTTTACCTTTGAGTTTCATACTGGATGAAGGACTAAGAAGTTTACTCCAGATGTGGAGGATTATGGGCATTTATATATCTAATTGAATGTGAGTGTAAACACTATATGCTTTATAGGAGTGTTACCCACTTTTAATCACAGTGTTGCACTAAGGAAATTATCCTTTTGTCCGAGGTACAATTTACTTCAGAGTGGATCTTCAAAAAGAAAACTATCTAAGTTGAAGAAAACACTGAGGACATTTTTACAGGGAAGATGTGCTTTTAAATTGTTTTTTTCACTTTTGCGCCACTGGGTTTCTCTCTTTTTCCTGCACAGCCTTGAAGACATCCAAAGGGCTGGCCTGAGTTTCCTGTCCACTGTCCTAATAAGAGTGATTTTTAGCTTTCATACATGTAATCATAACTATTTGTTGCAATGTCCTATAACTTAATAACAAGTATCAAATTAATCCACACATTAATCTGGTTGCTTTAATAGTAAACATGACAGGTCTATCTGATTTCGTTCAAATAATACACATACATGACATTACTTCATTAGATAATTTAAAATCATCATGATGTCTGGCGCTTGATATTATTAGAATTATGTACTGTATGAAATAAGTGTCGAATCCATCTCTGTGGCATGTCCGTGTAAATGCGTGTGTTACCATATATTGCTGTGATCGCTGCGCGTATTTGCAAGTATAGCAACTTATATGTGTGTAGTTTGTATGTTCTCTTTATGCAATATTTTTTTGACTTCGACACTAATTAAGCCACCTGTGCTCAAGTGTGGCTATCCTTAAAACCTGGACTGTTAGTGTGACTTTAGGACCGCTGTTGGGAAACCCTGATCTAAACTGTAGGCGCTCACGCATAGTGCTCTCTCTGACTTATGTCTCATGTCTGTGCCTCCTTTGTTTACCTTGCATCATAGTTACCTACCGTCCTGCATTCTGCAGGAGACTCCCTGAAATAGTAGCAATCTCCCTGACTCCCTGAATAGTCCATCAATCTCCCTTATCCCCATTATGCAGCTGTTACATTCTTGGGGAAAAAGGGAAATCAGAGATTTAGCCATTACACTGCATTGGTTATAAGGCACAATGGGGCAGATGTATTAACCTGGAGAAAGGATAAAGAAGTGATGAAACAGTGATAAGTGCAAGGTGATGACGCACCAGCCAGTCAGCTCCTGTCATTTTTCAAATCCATAATGATTGGCTGGTGCGTTATCACCTTGGCTTATCACTGCTTTATCACTTCTTTATCCTTTCTCCAGGTTAATACATCTGCCCTCTTGAAGGATCCCTATGGCTACATACATTTTAAATAAGGTTTCTCGTGGCCACTTACAGTATATGGGACCTCTTGTAAAACACGATACACAAACAAATCCTGAAAAAAAAATCAGTGTCTTTTCTTCAACAAGTAGATCTTACTAACTTTAGGGCTCATTTGGATGTAAGTAATTTTTATGACACGCCACTCAGATGTAGCATTATACATCAGCTCTGATAGGTGTTACTTTCTCAATCTCCCTGAAATACTTTTTTTTAAAAGTAGGCAAGTATGCCTTGAATGTACTTACTGTACGGCCCATTTATGATTTCCGAGATTTTTAGGTTTGATTCATACTTAGGAATTTTGTACTTGTAAATCTGCTACTTATAAGTCCACGTATATAAGTTATACTAAGAATCGTACTTGTATAATTTATTATTCTAAACTTGGCTTTGCGTGATTCTTATGCTGACTACTCAGTACTTTGAAATCTGTGGTGTCTTACAGATACAGTAAATGATGCTGATGATAATGGGATGGGGGAAGAGAGAACTAGCGCTGTCTGCCCTGTTTAACACTGGTCACCACTGCTTAAATGTATTTAAATAGAATCACAACATGCTAAATTACATGTCCATTCTGCAGTTTTATTTACAAGATGCATGAAAATAAGTATTATCATGTGACATTGTCTATTTAATGTAAAATAGGCATTAAATATCTAGTGACAAGAAAAAGGTTTTGCAACTGCGCCTGGAAAGTAGATGAATTGGCAATGGGGGTCATTCCGAGTTGTTCGCTCGCAAGCTGCTTTTAGCAGCTTTGCACACACTAAGCCGCCGCCTACTGGGAGTGAATCTTAGCTTATCAAAATTGCGAACGAAAGATTAGCAAAATAGCGAATAGACACCTCTTAGCAGTTTCTGAGTAGCTCCACACTTACTCGGCATCTGCGATCAGTTCAGTGCTTGTCGTTCCTGGTTTGACGTCACAAACACACCCAGCGTTCGCCCAGACACTCCTCCGTTTCTCCAGCCACTCCCGCGTTTTTCCCGGAAACGGTAGCGTTTTTTCGCACACACCCATAAAATGGCCAGTTTCCGCCCAGAAACACCCACTTCCTGTCAATCACATTACGATCACCAGAACGAAGAAAAAACCTCGTAATGCCGTGAGTAAAATACCTAACTGCATAGCAAATTTACTTGGCGCAGTCGCACTGCGGACATTGCGCATGCGCATTAGCGACTAATCGCTCCGTTGCGAGAAAAAAATACAGTGCAAACAACTCGGAATGACCCCCAATGTTTGGTAATATACCTGTTTTATTAAATAATCAGGGTAAGCTACATAAATATTAATGCAAACACAAGTGCTGTTTTCTAGTAATAAGGAAAAATGAGAAAAGAAGAAAGAGAGGGAGAAGAAAAATAATAAAAATATAGCAAAGATGATAAACAACAATGCTAACAATACTTACGAAAAACCAGAAGGTTTGAAAAAATTGTATATACGTGCATACACAAAATACTATGAAATCAAGTATATCGTCCAAGTGTTGTGCTGGAAAGGAGCGATCACTTCAGTGGTTAACACATTCACTGTTTAACCTGACAGCTGTATCACTCCACACAGCTTAGCACTTCTGGCGTGCAAGTGACTCCGGAGGCGCGCAGAGACTAGAACGGAGCTCGGAGTCACGTGACCGCAGGTCCCGACAACCAGGAAGGAGATTCAGCACCAGGAGCCGGAGGACGCACGGTGAAGCTGAGTGGAGACGGACGCCGGGATACGATCACAGGAGACACAGGTAACAGCTCTGTAAAGGGGGAAGTACACGGCGGACAGTCCCGTTTCGGGTCTCTAAGCCGGTGTCACTTTCCCCCTCAGAGACAGGACTGCGTCCCTTCGATCGGGCTGGTGGATGGCGTCTGTATTAACAGGCGCTTTTTCACTATTCCAGACGGAGGTTAGACAGCGGCCAGTCCGGAGCTATTTATTACCGATCCCTCTGAGATTCCCCCCGTTTACCCACCGGGAGTACCCCTTTCACCTAAACGCTGCTGGAATAAAGAATCCCATAAAGGACATTTGCTTAGCATCATTGCTTGCAATAGACTTACATATAACACAGAGCAACGTTAATTCACTTTGGAACACTTATTAAACCAGGGGGTATATTTACAAAGATTCGTGTTTTGGCCGTTTTGATGGGTGTTTGAACTCGAATGGTATCAGGTGCATTTTACTGCAACTTTTTCAATCCTGATACAGTCATTCACTAAGCTGCCGACTTTTCACAATTCGTATTTTCCGATGTCGATGTGATTCGTAATATCAGGCAGTGTTTTACTGGAGTGATGAGTAAAACACTGCCTGACAAAACACAAGGAATCCCGGCCGGATCTGTGAGATCCGTGCAGGGCTTCATTGTGTACCTTAAAAAGGTTTTTAAAGTGTTTAAGAATCTTGAAAAAATTGCGTGGGGTCCCCCCTCCTAAGCATAACCAGCCTCGGGCTCTTTGAGCCGGTCCTGGTTGAAAAAATATGGGAAAAAAATTGACAGGGGTTCCCCCATATTTGATCAACCAGCACCGGGCTCTGCGCCTGGTCCTGGTGCAAAAAATACGGGGGACAAAAAGCGTAGGGGTCCCCCGTATTTTTTGAACCAGCACCGGGCTCCACTAGTCAGAGAGATAACGCCACAGCAGGGGGACACTTTTAACCCCGTTTAACCCCCGCATGCTGGTACTTGTGGTTCTCCAAGTACCAGCTTGTGGGGGAGGCTTGCAGGGACTTGTAGTTCTTGTGCAAAAAACAATATTCTTTTATTTTACACTTGGCTATCAGCCCCCCATTCACCCCTGGCCCTCGGGTGGCTTGATTTAAGGGGTCCCCACTCCTCCAGGGTACCCCGGCCAGGGGGTGACTAGTTAGTGATTTAATGCCAGGGCCGCAGGGACCTATATAAAAGTGTCCCCCGGCTGTGGCATTATCTCTCTGACTAGTGGAGCCCGGTGCTTTTTTAAAAAATATGGGGGACCCCTACGCTTTTTGTCCCCGATATTTTTTGCACCAGGACCAGGCGCAGAGCCCGGTGCTGGTTGATTAAATATGGGGGAACCCCAGTCATTTTTCCCCCCATATTTTTTCAACCAGGACCGGCTCAAAGAGCCCGAGGCTGGTTGTGCTTAGGAGAGAGGACCCCACGCAATTTTCTTTCCTGTTTTTACACTAAACAGACCCTTTCCCATAGATAACCATGCACAGATCTCACTGATCCGTGCATGGTTATCCAAACTCGACTGGAAAAAGCAGGTCTATTTTTTTGCTGCTTTTTTTAATGAATCGAAAAAAAAAAAGACCCGCACTTGAGCACTCAGAGACTAACACCCAAATACGAATGAATAGTGAATGCCCGTATTGTATGAAATAACAGCCGCGTTTGACTAATGGTCTATTCATTCGTATTTCAGAACTTTGCCAATCAAACCATTACGAATAGACCAGACACTGCCGAGTTTTCTGCTTAGTGAATTCCCGGATTGGGACTTAGAAAAAAAAACACAAATCGGCCAAACTTGGATTTTTAGTAAATACTGGCCCAGGACTGTGTGGAGGTATACAGTTACAATTTCTCAAACATTAAGTGCGTTAATAAGGAGGTGGGATGCCATGCTCCTTTCCAGCACAACACTTGGACGATATACTTGATTTCATAGTATTTTGTGTATGCACGCATATACAATTTTTTCAAACCTTCTGGTTTTTCGTAATTATTGTTAGCATTGTTGTTTATCATCTTTGCTATATTTTTATTCTTTTTCTTCTCCCTCTCTTTCTTCTTTTCTCATTTTTCCTTATTACTAGAAAACAGCACTTGTGTGCTGTGAAATCTGTGGTGTCTTACAGATACAGTAAATGATGCTGATGATACAGGTTGAGTATCCCATATCCAAATATTCCGAAATACGGAATATTCCGAAATACGGACTTTTTTGAGTGAGAGTGAGATAGTGAAACCTTTGTTTTCTGATGGCTCAATATACACAAACTTTGTTTAATACACAAAGTTATTAAAAATATTGTATTAAATGACCTTCAGGCTGTGTGTATAAGGTGTATATGAAACATAAGTGAATTCTGTGAATGTACACACACTTTGTTTAATGCACAAAATTATAAAAAATATTGGCTAAAATGACCTTCAGGCTGTGTGTATAATGTGTATATGTAACATAAATGTATTCTGTGCTTAGATTTAGGTCCCATCACCATGATATCTCATTATAGTATGCAATTATTCCAAAATACGGAAAAATCCCATATCCAAAATACCTCTGGTCCCAAGCATTTTGGATAAGGGATACTCAACCTGTAATGGGATGGGGGAAGAGAGAACTAGCGCTGTCTGCCCTGTTTAACACTGGTCACCACTGCTTAAATGTATTTAAATAGAATCACAACATGCTAAATTACATGTCCATTCTGCAGTTTTATTTACAAGATGCATGAAAATGAGTATTATCATGTGACATTGTCTATTTAATGTAAAATAGGCATTAAATATCTAGTGACAAGAAAAAGGTTTTGCAACTGCGCCTGGAAAGTAGATGAATTGGCAATGGGGGTCATTCCGAGTTGTTCGCTCGCAAGCTGCTTTTAGCAGCTTTGCACACACTAAGCCGCCGCCTACTGGGAGTGAATCTTAGCTTATCAAAATTGCGAACGAAAGATTAGCAAAATAGCGAATAGACACCTCTTAGCAGTTTCTGAGTAGCTCCACACTTACTCGGCATCTGCGATCAGTACAGTGCTTGTCGTTCCTGGTTTGACGTCACAAACACACCCAGCGTTCGCCCAGACACTCCTCCGTTTCTCCAGCCACTCCCGCGTTTTTCCCGGAAACGGTAGCGTTTTTTCGCACACACCCATAAAACGGCCAGTTTCCGCCCAGAAACACCCACTTCCTGTCAATCACATTACGATCACCAGAACAAAGAAAAAAACCTCGTAATGCCGTGAGTAAAATACCTAACTGCATAGCAAATTTACTTGGCGCAGTCGCACTGCGGACATTGCGCATGCGCATTAGCGACTAATCGCTCCGTTGCGAGAAAAAAATACAGTGCAAACAACTCGGAATGACCCCCAATGTTTGGTAATATACCTGTTTTGTTAAATAATCAGGGTAAGCTACATAAATATTAATGCAAACACAAGTGCTGTTTTCTAGTAATAAGGAAAAATGAGAAAAGAAGAAAGAGAGGGAGAAGAAAAATAATAAAAATATAGCAAAGATGATAAACAACAATGCTAACAATACTTACGAAAAACCAGAAGGTTTGAAAAAATTGTATATGCGTGCATACACAAAATACTATGAAATCAAGTATATCGTCCAAGTGTTGTGCTGGAAAGGAGCGATCACTTCAGTGGTTAACACATTCACTGTTTAACCTGACAGCTGTATCACTCCACACAGCTCAGCACTTCTGGCGTGCAAGTGACTCCGGAGGCGCGCAGAGACTAGAACGGAGCTCGGAGTCACGTGACCGCAGGTCCCGACAACCAGGAAGGAGATTCAGCACCAGGAGCCGGAGGACGCACGGTGAAGCTGAGTGGAGACGGACGCCGGGATACGATCACAGGAGACACAGGTAACAGCTCTGTAAAGGGGGAAGTACACGGCGGACAGTCCCGTTTCGGGTCTCTAAGCCGGTGTCACTTTCCCCCTCAGAGACAGGACTGCGTCCCTTCGATCGGGCTGGTGGATGGCGTCTGTATTAACAGGCGCTTTTTCACTATTCCAGACGGAGGTTAGACAGCGGCCAGTCCGGAGCTATTTATTACCGATCCCTCTGAGATTCCCCCCGTTTACCCACCGGGAGTACCCCTTTCACCTAAACGCTGCTGGAATAAAGAATCCCATAAAGGACATTTGCTTAGCATCATTGCTTGCAATAGACTTACCTATAACACAGAGCAACGTTAATTCACTTTGGAACACTTATTAAACCAGGGGGTATATTTACAAAGATTCGTGTTTTGGCCGTTTTGATGGGTGTTTGAACTCGAATGGTATCAGGTGCATTTTACTGCAACTTTTTCAATCCTGATACAGTCATTCACTAAGCTGCCGACTTTTCACAATTCGTATTTTCCGATGTCGATGTGATTCGTAATATCAGGCAGTGTTTTACTGGAGTGATGAGTAAAACACTGCCTGACAAAACACAAGGAATCCCGGCCGGATCTGTGAGATCCGTGCAGGGCTTCATTGTGTACCTTAAAAAGGTTTTTAAAGTGTTTAAGAATCTTGAAAAAATTGCGTGGGGTCCCCCCTCCTAAGCATAACCAGCCTCGGGCTCTTTGAGCCGGTCCTGGTTGAAAAAATATGGGAAAAAAATTGACAGGGGTTCCCCCATATTTGATCAACCAGCACCGGGCTCTGCGCCTGGTCCTGGTGCAAAAAATACGGGGGACAAAAAGCGTAGGGGTCCCCCGTATTTTTTGAACCAGCACCGGGCTCCACTAGTCAGAGAGATAACGCCACAGCAGGGGGACACTTTTAACCCCGTTTAACCCCCGCATGCTGGTACTTGTGGTTCTCCAAGTACCAGCTTGTGGGGGAGGCTTGCAGGGACTTGTAGTTCTTGTGCAAAAAACAATATTCTTTTATTTTACACTTGGCTATCAGCCCCCCATTCACCCCTGGCCCTCGGGTGGCTTGATTTAAGGGGTCCCCACTCCTCCAGGGTACCCCGGCCAGGGGGTGACTAGTTAGTGATTTAATGCCAGGGCCGCAGGGACCTATATAAAAGTGTCCCCCGGCTGTGGCATTATCTCTCTGACTAGTGGAGCCCGGTGCTTTTTTAAAAAATATGGGGGACCCCTACGCTTTTTGTCCCCGATATTTTTTGCACCAGGACCAGGCGCAGAGCCCGGTGCTGGTTGATTAAATATGGGGGAACCCCAGTCATTTTTCCCCCCATATTTTTTCAACCAGGACCGGCTCAAAGAGCCCGAGGCTGGTTGTGCTTAGGAGAGAGGACCCCACGCAATTTTCTTTCCTGTTTT
The DNA here is from genome assembly GCF_028390025.1 of Pseudophryne corroboree. Taxonomy (NCBI): domain Eukaryota; kingdom Metazoa; phylum Chordata; class Amphibia; order Anura; family Myobatrachidae; genus Pseudophryne; species Pseudophryne corroboree. The sequence goes on along the minus strand of NC_086444.1, from coordinate 947,065,468 downwards.
TACACTAAACAGACCCTTTCCCATAGATAACCATGCACAGATCTCACTGATCCGTGCATGGTTATCCAAACTCGACTGGAAAAAGCAGGTCTATTTTTTTGCTGCTTTTTTTAATGAATCGAAAAAAAAAAAGACCCGCACTTGAGCACTTAGAGACTAACACCCAAATACGAATGAATAGTGAATGCCCGTATTGTATGAAATAACAGCCGCGTTTGACTAATGGTCTATTCATTCGTATTTCAGAACTTTGCCAATCAAACCATTACGAATAGACCAGACACTGCCGAGTTTTCTGCTTAGTGAATTCCCGGATTGGGACTTAGAAAAAAAAACACAAATCGGCCAAACTTGGATTTTTAGTAAATACTGGCCCAGGACTGTGTGGAGGTATACAGTTACAATTTCTCAAACATTAAGTGCGTTAATAAGGAGGTGGGATGCCATGCTCCTTTCCAGCACAACACTTGGACGATATACTTGATTTCATAGTATTTTGTGTATGCACGCATATACAATTTTTTCAAACCTTCTGGTTTTTCGTAATTATTGTTAGCATTGTTGTTTATCATCTTTGCTATATTTTTATTCTTTTTCTTCTCCCTCTCTTTCTTCTTTTCTCATTTTTCCTTATTACTAGAAAACAGCACTTGTGTGCTGTGAAATCTGTGGTGTCTTACAGATACAGTAAATGATGCTGATGATACAGGTTGAGTATCCCATATCCAAATATTCCGAAATACGGAATATTCCGAAATACGGACTTTTTTGAGTGAGAGTGAGATAGTGAAACCTTTGTTTTCTGATGGCTCAATATACACAAACTTTGTTTAATACACAAAGTTATTAAAAATATTGTATTAAATGACCTTCAGGCTGTGTGTATAAGGTGTATATGAAACATAAGTGAATTCTGTGAATGTACACACACTTTGTTTAATGCACAAAATTATAAAAAATATTGGCTAAAATGACCTTCAGGCTGTGTGTATAATGTGTATATGTAACATAAATGTATTCTGTGCTTAGATTTAGGTCCCATCACCATGATATCTCATTATAGTATGCAATTATTCCAAAATACGGAAAAATCCCATATCCAAAATACCTCTGGTCCCAAGCATTTTGGATAAGGGATACTCAACCTGTAATGGGATGGGGGAAGAGAGAACTAGCGCTGTCTGCCCTGTTTAACACTGGTCACCACTGCTTAAATGTATTTAAATAGAATCACAACATGCTAAATTACATGTCCATTCTGCAGTTTTATTTACAAGATGCATGAAAATGAGTATTATCATGTGACATTGTCTATTTAATGTAAAATAGGCATTAAATATCTAGTGACAAGAAAAAGGTTTTGCAACTGCGCCTGGAAAGTAGATGAATTGGCAATGGGGGTCATTCCGAGTTGTTCGCTCGCAAGCTGCTTTTAGCAGCTTTGCACACACTAAGCCGCCGCCTACTGGGAGTGAATCTTAGCTTATCAAAATTGCGAACGAAAGATTAGCAAAATAGCGAATAGACACCTCTTAGCAGTTTCTGAGTAGCTCCACACTTACTCGGCATCTGCGATCAGTTCAGTGCTTGTCGTTCCTGGTTTGACGTCACAAACACACCCAGCGTTCGCCCAGACACTCCTCCGTTTCTCCAGCCACTCCCGCGTTTTTCCCGGAAACGGTAGCGTTTTTTCGCACACACCCATAAAACGGCCAGTTTCCGCCCAGAAACACCCACTTCCTGTCAATCACATTACGATCACCAGAACGAAGAAAAAACCTCGTAATGCCGTGAGTAAAATACCTAACTGCATAGCAAATTTACTTGGCGCAGTCGCACTGCGGACATTGCGCATGCGCATTAGCGACTAATCGCTCCGTTGCGAGAAAAAAATACAGTGCAAACAACTCGGAATGACCCCCAATGTTTGGTAATATACCTGTTTTGTTAAATAATCAGGGTAAGCTACATAAATATTAATGCAAACACAAGTGCTGTTTTCTAGTAATAAGGAAAAATGAGAAAAGAAGAAAGAGAGGGAGAAGAAAAATAATAAAAATATAGCAAAGATGATAAACAACAATGCTAACAATACTTACGAAAAACCAGAAGGTTTGAAAAAATTGTATATGCGTGCATACACAAAATACTATGAAATCAAGTATATCGTCCAAGTGTTGTGCTGGAAAGGAGCGATCACTTCAGTGGTTAACACATTCACTGTTTAACCTGACAGCTGTATCACTCCACACAGCTCAGCACTTCTGGCGTGCAAGTGACTCCGGAGGCGCGCAGAGACTAGAACGGAGCTCGGAGTCACGTGACCGCAGGTCCCGACAACCAGGAAGGAGATTCAGCACCAGGAGCCGGAGGACGCACGGTGAAGCTGAGTGGAGACGGACGCCGGGATACGATCACAGGAGACACAGGTAACAGCTCTGTAAAGGGGGAAGTACACGGCGGACAGTCCCGTTTCGGGTCTCTAAGCCGGTGTCACTTTCCCCCTCAGAGACAGGACTGCGTCCCTTCGATCGGGCTGGTGGATGGCGTCTGTATTAACAGGCGCTTTTTCACTATTCCAGACGGAGGTTAGACAGCGGCCAGTCCGGAGCTATTTATTACCGATCCCTCAGAGATTCCCCCCGTTTACCCACCGGGAGTACCCCTTTCACCTAAACGCTGCTGGAATAAAGAATCCCATAAAGGACATTTGCTTAGCATCATTGCTTGCAATAGACTTACCTATAACACAGAGCAACGTTAATTCACTTTGGAACACTTATTAAACCAGGGGGTATATTATTTACAAAGATTCGTGTTTTGGCCGTTTTGATGGGTGTTTGAACTCGAATGGTATCAGGTGCATTTTACTGCAACTTTTTCAATCCTGATACAGTCATTCACTAAGCTGCCGACTTTTCACAATTCATATTTTCCGATGTCGATGTGATTCGTAATATCAGGCAGTGTTTTACTGGAGTGATGAGTAAAACACTGCCTGACAAAACACAAGGAATCCCGGCCGGATCTGTGAGATCCGTGCAGGGCTTCATTGTGTACCTTAAAAAGGTTTTTAAAGTGTTTAAGAATCTTGAAAAAATTGCGTGGGGTCCCCCCTCCTAAGCATAACCAGCCTCGGGCTCTTTGAGCCGGTCCTGGTTGAAAAAATATGGGAAAAAAATTGACAGGGGTTCCCCCATATTTGATCAACCAGCACCGGGCTCTGCGCCTGGTCCTGGTGCAAAAAATACGGGGGACAAAAAGCGTAGGGGTCCCCCGTATTTTTTGAACCAGCACCGGGCTCCACTAGTCAGAGAGATAACGCCACAGCAGGGGGACACTTTTAACCCCGTTTAACCCCCGCATGCTGGTACTTGTGGTTCTCCAAGTACCAGCTTGTGGGGGAGGCTTGCAGGGACTTGTAGTTCTTGTGCAAAAAACAATATTCTTTTATTTTACACTTGGCTATCAGCCCCCCATTCACCCCTGGCCCTCGGGTGGCTTGATTTAAGGGGTCCCCACTCCTCCAGGGTACCCCGGCCAGGGGGTGACTAGTTAGTGATTTAATGCCAGGGCCGCAGGGACCTATATAAAAGTGTCCCCCGGCTGTGGCATTATCTCTCTGACTAGTGGAGCCCGGTGCTGGTTTAAAAAATATGGGGGACCCCTACGCTTTTTGTCCCCGATATTTTTTGCACCAGGACCAGGCGCAGAGCCCGGTGCTGGTTGATTAAATATGGGGGAACCCCAGTCATTTTTCCCCCCATATTTTTTCAACCAGGACCGGCTCAAAGAGCCTGAGGCTGGTTGTGCTTAGGAGAGAGGACCCCACGCAATTTTTTTTCCTGTTTTTACACTAAACAGACCCTTTCCCATAGATAACCATGCACAGATCTCACTGATCCGTGCATGGTTATCCAAACTCGACTGGAAAAAGCAGGTCTATTTTTTTGCTGCTTTTTTTAATGAATCGAAAAAAAAAAAGACCCGCACTTGAGCACTCAGAGACTAACACCCAAATACGAATGAATAGTGAATGCCCGTATTGTATGAAATAACAGCCGCGTTTGACTAATGGTCTATTCATTCGTATTTCAGAACTTTGCCAATCAAACCATTACGAATAGACCAGACACTGCCGAGTTTTCTGCTTAGTGAATTCCCGGATTGGGACTTAGAAAAAAAAACACAAATCGGCCAAACTTGGATTTTTAGTAAATACTGGCCCAGGACTGTGTGGAGGTATACAGTTACAATTTCTCAAACATTAAGTGCGTTAATAAGGAGGTGGGATGCCATGCTCCTTTCCAGCACAACACTTGGACGATATACTTGATTTCAAAGTATTTTGTGTATGCACGCATATACAATTATTTCAAACCTTCTGGTTTTTCGTAATTATTGTTAGCATTGTTGTTTATCATCTTTGCTATATTTTTATTCTTTTTCTTCTCCCTCTCTTTCTTCTTTTCTCATTTTTCCTTATTACTAGAAAACAGCACTTGTGTGCTGTGAAATCTGTGGTGTCTTACAGATACAGTAAATGATGCTGATGATACAGGTTGAGTATCCCATATCCAAATATTCCGAAATACGGAATATTCCGAAATACGGACTTTTTTGAGTGAGAGTGAGATAGTGAAACCTTTGTTTTCTGATGGCTCAATATACACAAACTTTGTTTAATACACAAAGTTATTAAAAATATTGTATTAAATGACCTTCAGGCTGTGTGTATAAGGTGTATATGAAACATAAGTGAATTCTGTGAATGTACACACACTTTGTTTAATTCACAAAATTATAAAAAATATTGGCTAAAATGACCTTCAGGCTGTGTGTATAATGTGTATATGTAACATAAATGTATTCTGTGCTTAGATTTAGGTCCCATCACCATGATATCTCATTATAGTATGCAATTATTCCAAAATACGGAAAAATCCCATATCCAAAATACCTCTGGTCCCAAGCATTTTGGATAAGGGATACTCAACCTGTAATGGGATGGGGGAAGAGAGAACTAGCGCTGTCTGCCCTGTTTAACACTGGTCACCACTGCTTAAATGTATTTAAATAGAATCACAACATGCTAAATTACATGTCCATTCTGCAGTTTTATTTACAAGATGCATGAAAATGAGTATTATCATGTGACATTGTCTATTTAATGTAAAATAGGCATTAAATATCTAGTGACAAGAAAAAGGTTTTGCAACTGCGCCTGGAAAGTAGATGAATTGGCAATGGGGGTCATTCCGAGTTGTTCGCTCGCAAGCTGCTTTTAGCAGCTTTGCACACACTAAGCCGCCGCCTACTGGGAGTGAATCTTAGCTTATCAAAATTGCGAACGAAAGATTAGCAAAATAGCGAATAGACACCTCTTAGCAGTTTCTGAGTAGCTCCACACTTACTCGGCATCTGCGATCAGTTCAGTGCTTGTCGTTCCTGGTTTGACGTCACAAACACACCCAGCGTTCGCCCAGACACTCCTCCGTTTCTCCAGCCACTCCCGCGTTTTTCCCGGAAACGGTAGCGTTTTTTCGCACACACCCATAAAACGGCCAGTTTCCGCCCAGAAACACCCACTTCCTGTCAATCACATTACGATCACCAGAACGAAGAAAAAACCTCGTAATGCCGTGAGTAAAATACCTAACTGCATAGCAAATTTACTTGGCGCAGTCGCACTGCGGACATTGCGCATGCGCATTAGCGACTAATCGCTCCGTTGCGAGAAAAAAATACAGTGCAAACAACTCGGAATGACCCCCAATGTTTGGTAATATACCTGTTTTGTTAAATAATCAGGGTAAGCTACATAAATATTAATGCAAACACAAGTGCTGTTTTCTAGTAATAAGGAAAAATGAGAAAAGAAGAAAGAGAGGGAGAAGAAAAATAATAAAAATATAGCAAAGATGATAAACAACAATGCTAACAATACTTACGAAAAACCAGAAGGTTTGAAAAAATTGTATATGCGTGCATACACAAAATACTATGAAATCAAGTATATCGTCCAAGTGTTGTGCTGGAAAGGAGCGATCACTTCAGTGGTTAACACATTCACTGTTTAACCTGACAGCTGTATCACTCCACACAGCTCAGCACTTCTGGCGTGCAAGTGACTCCGGAGGCGCGCAGAGACTAGAACGGAGCTCGGAGTCACGTGACCGCAGGTCCCGACAACCAGGAAGGAGATTCAGCACCAGGAGCCGGAGGACGCACGGTGAAGCTGAGTGGAGACGGACGCCGGGATACGATCACAGGAGACACAGGTAACAGCTCTGTAAAGGGGGAAGTACACGGCGGACAGTCCCGTTTCGGGTCTCTAAGCCGGTGTCACTTTCCCCCTCAGAGACAGGACTGCGTCCCTTCGATCGGGCTGGTGGATGGCGTCTGTATTAACAGGCGCTTTTTCACTATTCCAGACGGAGGTTAGACAGCGGCCAGTCCGGAGCTATTTATTACCGATCCCTCTGAGATTCCCCCCGTTTACCCACCGGGAGTACCCCTTTCACCTAAACGCTGCTGGAATAAAGAATCCCATAAAGGACATTTGCTTAGCATCATTGCTTGCAATAGACTTACCTATAACACAGAGCAACGTTAATTCACTTTGGAACACTTATTAAACCAGGGGGTATATTTACAAAGATTCGTGTTTTGGCCGTTTTGATGGGTGTTTGAACTCGAATGGTATCAGGTGCATTTTACTGCAACTTTTTCAATCCTGATACAGTCATTCACTAAGCTGCCGACTTTTCACAATTCGTATTTTCCGATGTCGATGTGATTCGTAATATCAGGCAGTGTTTTACTGGAGTGATGAGTAAAACACTGCCTGACAAAACACAAGGAATCCCGGCCGGATCTGTGAGATCCGTGCAGGGCTTCATTGTGTACCTTAAAAAGGTTTTTAAAGTGTTTAAGAATCTTGAAAAAATTGCGTGGGGTCCCCCCTCCTAAGCATAACCAGCCTCGGGCTCTTTGAGCCGGTCCTGGTTGAAAAAATATGGGAAAAAAATTGACAGGGGTTCCCCCATATTTGATCAACCAGCACCGGGCTCTGCGCCTGGTCCTGGTGCAAAAAATACGGGGGACAAAAAGCGTAGGAGTCCCCCGTATTTTTTGAACCAGCACCGGGCTCCACTAGTCAGAGAGATAACGCCACAGCAGGGGGACACTTTTAACCCCGTTTAACCCCCGCATGCTGGTACTTGTGGTTCTCCAAGTACCAGCTTGTGGGGGAGGCTTGCAGGGACTTGTAGTTCTTGTGCAAAAAACAATATTCTTTTATTTTACACTTGGCTATCAGCCCCCCATTCACCCCTGGCCCTCGGGTGGCTTGATTTAAGGGGTCCCCACTCCTCCAGGGTACCCCGGCCAGGGGGTGACTAGTTAGTGATTTAATGCCAGGGCCGCAGGGACCTATATAAAAGTGTCCCCCGGCTGTGGCATTATCTCTCTGACTAGTGGAGCCCGGTGCTGGTTTAAAAAATATGGGGGACCCCTACGCTTTTTGTCCCCGATATTTTTTGCACCAGGACCAGGCGCAGAGCCCGGTGCTGGTTGATTAAATATGGGGGAACCCCAGTCATTTTTCCCCCCATATTTTTTCAACCAGGACCGGCTCAAAGAGCCCGAGGCTGGTTGTGCTTAGGAGAGAGGACCCCACGCAATTTTTTTTCCTGTTTTTACACTAAACAGACCCTTTCCCATAGATAACCATGCACAGATCTCACTGATCCGTGCATGGTTATCCAAACTCGACAGGAAAAAGCAGGTCTATTTTTTTGCTGCTTTTTTTAATGAATCGAAAAAAAAAAAGACCCGCACTTGAGCACTCAGAGACTAACACCCAAATACGAATGAATAGTGAATGCCCGTATTGTATGAAATAACAGCCGCGTTTGACTAATGGTCTATTCATTCGTATTTCAGAACTTTGCCAATCAAACCATTACGAATAGACCAGACACTGCCGAGTTTTCTGCTTAGTGAATTCCCGGATTGGGACTTAGAAAAAAAAACACAAATCGGCCAAACTTGGATTTTTAGTAAATACTGGCCCAGGACTGTGTGGAGGTATACAGTTACAATTTCTCAAACATTAAGTGCGTTAATAAGGAGGTGGGATGCCATGCTCCTTTCCAGCACAACACTTGGACGATATACTTGATTTCAAAGTATTTTGTGTATGCACGCATATACAATTTTTTCAAACCTTCTGGTTTTTCGTAATTATTGTTAGCATTGTTGTTTATCATCTTTGCTATATTTTTATTCTTTTTCTTCTCCCTCTCTTTCTTCTTTTCTCATTTTTCCTTATTACTAGAAAACAGCACTTGTGTGCTGTGAAATCTGTGGTGTCTTACAGATACAGTAAATGATGCTGATGATACAGGTTGAGTATCCCATATCCAAATATTCCGAAATACGGAATATTCCGAAATACGGACTTTTTTGAGTGAGAGTGAGATAGTGAAACCTTTGTTTTCTGATGGCTCAATATACACAAACTTTGTTTAATACACAAAGTTATTAAAAATATTGTATTAAATGACCTTCAGGCTGTGTGTATAAGGTGTATATGAAACATAAGTGAATTCTGTGAATGTACACACACTTTGTTTAATGCACAAAATTATAAAAAATATTGGCTAAAATGACCTTCAGTCTGTGTGTATAATGTGTATATGTAACATAAATGTATTCTGTGCTTAGATTTAGGTCCCATCACCATGATATCTCATTATAGTATGCAATTATTCCAAAATACGGAAAAATCCCATATCCAAAATACCTCTGGTCCCAAGCATTTTGGATAAGGGATACTCAACCTGTAATGGGATGGGGGAAGAGAGAACTAGCGCTGTCTGCCCTGTTTAACACTGGTCACCACTGCTTAAATGTATTTAAATAGAATCACAACATGCTAAATTACATGTCCATTCTGCAGTTTTATTTACAAGATGCATGAAAATGAGTATTATCATGTGACATTGTCTATTTAATGTAAAATAGGCATTAAATATCTAGTGACAAGAAAAAGGTTTTGCAACTGCGCCTGGAAAGTAGATGAATTGGCAATGGGGGTCATTCCGAGTTGTTCGCCTGCAAGCTGCTTTTAGCAGCTTTGCACACACTAAGCCGCCGCCTACTGGGAGTGAATCTTAGCTTATCAAAATTGCGAACGAAAGATTAGCAAAATAGCGAATAGACACCTCTTAGCAGTTTCTGAGTAGCTCCACACTTACTCGGCATCTGCGATCAGTTCAGTGCTTGTCGTTCCTGGTTTGACGTCACAAACACACCCAGCGTTCGCCCAGACACTCCTCCGTTTCTCCAGCCACTCCCGCGTTTTTCCCGGAAACGGTAGCGTTTTTTCGCACACACCCATAAAACGGCCAGTTTCCGCCCAGAAACACCCACTTCCTGTCAATCACATTACGATCACCAGAACGAAGAAAAAACCTCGTAATGCCGTGAGTAAAATACCTAACTGCATAGCAAATTTACTTGGCGCAGTCGCACTGCGGACATTGCGCATGCGCATTAGCGACTAATCGCTCCGTTGCGAGAAAAAAATACAGTGCAAACAACTTGGAATGACCCCCAATGTTTGGTAATATACCTGTTTTATTAAATAATCAGGGTAAGCTACATAAATATTAATGCAAACACAAGTGCTGTTTTCTAGTAATAAGGAAAAATGAGAAAAGAAGAAAGAGAGGGAGAAGAAAAATAATAAAAATATAGCAAAGATGATAAACAACAATGCTAACAATACTTACGAAAAACCAGAAGGTTTGAAAAAATTGTATATGCGTGCATACACAAAATACTATGAAATCAAGTATATCGTCCAAGTGTTGTGCTGGAAAGGAGCGATCACTTCAGTGGTTAACACATTCACTGTTTAACCTGACAGCTGTATCACTCCACACAGCTCAGCACTTCTGGCGTGCAAGTGACTCCGGAGGCGCGCAGAGACTAGAACGGAGCTCGGAGTCACGTGACCGCAGGTCCCGACAACCAGGAAGGAGATTCAGCACCAGGAGCCGGAGGACGCACGGTGAAGCTGAGTGGAGACGGACGCCGGGATACGATCACAGGAGACACAGGTAACAGCTCTGTAAAGGGGGAAGTACACGGCGGACAGTCCCGTTTCGGGTCTCTAAGCCGGTGTCACTTTCCCCCTCAGAGACAGGACTGCGTCCCTTCGATCGGGCTGGTGGATGGCGTCTGTATTAACAGGCGCTTTTTCACTATTCCAGACGGAGGTTAGACAGCGGCCAGTCCGGAGCTATTTATTACCGATCCCTCTGAGATTCCCCCAGTTTACCCACCGGGAGTACCCCTTTCACCTAAACGCTGCTGGAATAAAGAATCCCATAAAGGACATTTGCTTAGCATCATTGCTTGCAATAGACTTACCTATAACACAGAGCAACGTTAATTCACTTTGGAACACTTATTAAACCAGGGGGTATATTTACAAAGATTCGTGTTTTGGCCGTTTTGATGGGTGATTGAACTCGAATGGTATCAGGTGCATTTTACTGCAACTTTTTCAATCCTGATACGGTCATTCACTAAGCTGCCGACTTTTCACAATTCGTATTTTCCGATGTCGATGTGATTCGTAATATCAGGCAGTGTTTTACTGGAGTGATGAGTAAAACACTGCCTGACAAAACACAAGGAATCCTGGCCGGATCTGTGAGATCCGTGCAGGGCTTCATTGTGTACCTTAAAAAGGTTTTTAAAGTGTTTAAGAATAAGAATCTTGAAAAAATTGCGTGGGGTCCCCCCTCCTAAGCATAACCAGCCTCGGGCTCTTTGAGCCGGTCCTGGTTGAAAAAATATGGGGAAAAAATTGACAGGGGTTCCCCCATATTTGATCAACCAGCACCGGGCTCTGCGCCTGGTCCTGGTGCAAAAAATACGGGGGACAAAAAGCGTAGGGGTCCCCCGTATTTTTTGAACCAGCACCGGGCTCCACTAGTCAGAGAGATAACGCCACAGCAGGGGGACACTTTTAACCCCGTTTAACCCCCGCATGCTGGTACTTGTGGTTCTCCAAGTACCAGCTTGTGGGGGAGGCTTGCAGGGACTTGTAGTTCTTGTGCAAAAAACAATATTCTTTTATTTTACACTTGGCTATCAGCCCCCCATTCACCCCTGGCCCTCGGGTGGCTTGATTTAAGGGGTCCCCACTCCTCCAGGGTACCCCGGCCAGGGGGTGACTAGTTAGTGATTTAATGCCAGGGCCGCAGGGACCTATATAAAAGTGTCCCCCGGCTGTGGCATTATCTCTCTGACTAGTGGAGCCCGGTGCTGGTTTAAAAAATATGGGGGACCCCTACGCTTTTTGTCCCCGATATTTTTTGCACCAGGACCAGGCGCAGAGCCCGGTGCTGGTTGATTAAATATGGGGGAACCCCAGTCATTTTTCCCCCCATATTTTTTCAACCAGGACCGGCTCAAAGAGCCCAAGGCTGGTTGTGCTTAGGAGAGAGGACCCCACGCAATTTTTTTTCCTGTTTTTACACTAAACAGACCCTTTCCCATAGATAACCATGCACAGATCTCACTGATCCGTGCATGGTTATCCAAACTCGACTGGAAAAAGCAGGTCTATTTTTTTGCTGCTTTTTTTAATGAATCGAAAAAAAAAAAGACCCGCACTTGAGCACTCAGAGACTAACACCCAAATACGAATGAATAGTGAATGCCCGTATTGTATGAAATAACAGCCGCGTTTGACCAATGGTCTATTCATTCGTATTTCAGAACTTTGCCAATCAAACCATTACGAATAGACCAGACACTGCCGAGTTTTCTGCTTAGTGAATTCCCGGATTGGGACTTAGAAAAAAAAACACAAATCGGCCAAACTTGGATTTTTAGTAAATACTGGCCCAGGACTGTGTGGAGGTATACAGTTACAATTTCTTAAACATTAAGTGCGTTAATAAGGAGGTGGGATGCCATGCTCCTTTCCAGCACAACACTTGGACGATATACTTGATTTCATAGTATTTTGTGTATGCACGCATATACAATTTTTTCAAACCTTCTGGTTTTTCGTAATTATTGTTAGCATTGTTGTTTATCATCTTTGCTATATTTTTATTCTTTTTCTTCTCCCTCTCTTTCTTATTTTCTCATTTTTCCTTATTACTAGAAAACAGCACTTGTGTTTGCATTAATATTTATGTAGCTTACCCTGATTATTTAATAAAACAGGTATATTACAAAACATTGCCAATTCATCTACTTTCCAGGCGCAGTTGCAAAACCTTTTTCTTGTCATTATAATGTGAGGTTGTGGGTTTAGCCTCATTTGCAATTTTGCTGCCACAACCGATACCCAAGGAAGGTGAGCGCAGGATAGAACTATTTGTCTATTAAATATCTAGTGTCTTTACAGTAAAATCAGAACTCAAAATGGCTTTAATGATCCATAAACATTCAGTACAAGTATTGTAATCTGTTCTTTATTTTAGCTGCCTGTTAAATAATTCACAAACAAATCATCTATGCTTCTGTTCACAACCACAACACTATAGTACACAATGCTGCTACAGTGTGCTGCTGAATGCCACTGATCAGAGCCAAGATACACAGAGAATTTATTTAGTGGAGGCAATGGCTCCAGATCTGTATCTATGTAAAAAAGAGATACACAGATATTCTAGAATACATGGCAGCAACTGAATGTAAGAAGAAAATGTTATACAAAACAAATTGGTAAGCATAACATACATAATAGCAATATAGGGGTCTGTTTACTAAGCCCTGGATGGAAATAAAGTGGAGAGAGATAAAGAGGATAATTCAGACCTGATCGCTGCTGTGCGTTTTCACACAGCGAGCGATCAGGCACAAACTGCACATGCGTATGCACCGCAATGCACAGGTGTGTCGCATGGGTACAAAGCGGATCGCAGCTCAGCGATGGGTTTGTGCGACGTAGCCGTTCGCACGGGCGATCAGAAGGCGATTGACAGGAAGAAGGTGTTTGTGGGTGTCAACTGACCGTTTTCAGGGAGCGTTTGGAAAAACGCAGGCGTATCCATGCGTTAGCAGTAGAGATGAGCGGGTTCGGTTTCTTTGAATCCGAACCCGCACGAACTTCACTTTTTTTTCCACGGGTCCGAGCGACTCGGATCTTCCCGCCTTGCTCGGTTAACCCGAGCGCGCCCGAACGTCATCATGACGCTGTCGGATTCTCGCGAGGCTCGGATTCTATCGCGAGACTCGGATTCTATATAAGGAGCCGCGCGTCGCCGCCATTTTCACTCGTGCATTGAGATTGATAGGGAGAGGACGTGTCTGGCGTCCTCTCCATTAGAATAGAGATAGATAGATTAGATAGAGAGAGATTGTGCAGAGTCGCAGACAGAGTTAGTTTACCACAGTCAGTGACCAGTGCAGTTGCTAGTTAACTTTTATTTAATATAATATATCCGTTCACTTCTCTCTGCTATATCCGTTCTCTGCCTGAAAAAAAAAACGATACACAGCACAGTCAGTCACACAGTGTGACTCAGTCTGTGTGCACTCAGCTCAGCCCAGTGTGCTGCACAGTCATCAATGTATAAATTAAAAGCTTATAATTAATTGTGGGGGAGACTGGGGAGCACTGCAGGTTGTTAGCAGGAGCCAGGAGTACAATTATATTAATTAACAGTGCACACTTTTGCTGCAGGAGTGGTGACCAGTGCCTGACCACCAGTATAGTATTGTTGTATACTACTAATATCTCTTTAAATATCAACCAGTCTATATTAGCAGCAGACACAGTACAGTGCGGTAGTTCACGGCTGTGGCTACCTCTGTGTCGGCACACGGCAGGCAGTCCGTCCGACCAGAATTGTATTATTTATTATTATATACCTACCACCTAACCGTGGTTTTTTTTTCATTCTTTATACCGTCATAGTGTCATCCTAATTGTTACGAGTATACTACTATCTCTTTATCAACCAGTGTACAGTGCGGTAGTTCACGGCTGTGGCTACCTCTGTGTCGGCACACGGCAGGCAGTCCGTCCGACCAGAATTGTATTATTTATTATTATATACCTACCACCTAACCGTGGTTTTTTTTTCATTCTTTATACCGTCATAGTGTCATCCTAATTGTTACGAGTATACTACTATCTCTTTATCAACCAGTGTACAGTGCGGTAGTTCACGGCTGTGGCTACCTCTGTGTCGGCACACGGCAGGCAGTCCGTCCGACCAGAATTGTATTATTTATTATTATATACCTACCACCTAACCGTGGTTTTTTTTTCATTCTTTATACCGTCATAGTGTCATCCTAATTGTTACGAGTATACTACTATCTCTTTATCAACCAGTGTACAGTGCGGTAGTTCACGGCTGTGGCTACCTCTGTGTCGGCACACGGCAGGCAGTCCGTCCGACCAGAATTGTATTATTTATTATTATATACCTACCACCTAACCGTGGTTTTTTTTTCATTCTTTATACCGTCATAGTGTCATCCTAATTGTTACGAGTATACTACTATCTCTTTATCAACCAGTGTACAGTGCGGTAGTTCACGGCTGTGGCTACCTCTGTGTCGGCACACGGCAGGCAGTCCGTCCGACCAGAATTGTATTATTTATTATTATATACCTACCACCTAACCGTGGTTTTTTTTTCATTCTTTATACCGTCATAGTGTCATCCTAATTGTTACGAGTATACTACTATCTCTTTATCAACCAGTGTACAGTGCGGTAGTTCACGGCTGTGGCTACCTCTGTGTCGGCACACGGCAGGCAGTCCGTCCGACCAGAATTGTATTATTTATTATTATATACCTACCACCTAACCGTGGTTTTTTTTTCATTCTTTATACCGTCATAGTGTCATCCTAATTGTTACGAGTATACTACTATCTCTTTATCAACCAGTGTACAGTGCGGTAGTTCACGGCTGTGGCTACCTCTGTGTCGGCAGTCTGCAGGCAGTCCGTCCATCCATAATTGTATTATTATTATAATATATACCACCTAACCGTGGTTTTTTTTTCATTCTTTATACCGTCATAGTGTCATACTAGTTGTTACGAGTATACTACTATCTCTTTATCAACCAGTGTACAGTGCGGTAGTTCACGGCTGTGGCTACCTCTGTGTCGGCAGTCGGCAGGCAGTCCGTCCATCCATAATTGTATTATTATTATAATATATACCACCTAACTGTGGTTTTTTTTTCATTCTTTATACCGTCGTCATAGTGTCATACTAGTTGTTACGAGTATACTACTATCTCTTTATCAACCAGTGTACAGTGCGGTAGTTCACGGCTGTGGCTACCTCTGTGTCGGCAGTCGGCAGGCAGTCCGTCCATCCATAATTGTATTATTATTATAATATATACCACCTAACCGTGGTTTTTTTTTCATTCTTTATACCGTCGTCATAGTGTCATACTAGTTGTTACGAGTATACTACTATCTCTTTATCAACCAGTGTACAGTGCGGTAGTTCACGGCTGTGGCTACCTCTGTGTCGGCAGTCGGCAGGCAGTCCGTCCATCCATAATTGTATTATTATTATAATATATACCACCTAACCGTGGTTTTTTTTTCATTCTTTATACCGTCGTCATAGTGTCATACTAGTTGTTACGAGTATACTACTATCTCTTTATCAACCAGTGTACAGTGCGGTAGTTCACGGCTGTGGCTACCTCTGTGTCGGCAGTCGGCAGGCAGTCCGTCCATCCATAATTGTATTATTATTATAATATATACCACCTAACCGTGGTTTTTTTTTCATTCTTTATACCGTCGTCATAGTGTCATACTAGTTGTTACGAGTATACTACTATCTCTTTATCAACCAGTGTACAGTGCGGTAGTTCACGGCTGTGGCTACCTCTGTGTCGGCAGTCGGCAGGCAGTCCGTCCATCCATAATTGTATTATTATTATAATATATACCACCTAACCGTGGTTTTTTTTTCATTCTTTATACCGTCGTCATAGTGTCATACTAGTTGTTACGAGTATACTACTATCTCTTTATCAACCAGTGTACAGTGCGGTAGTTCACGGCTGTGGCTACCTCTGTGTCGGCACTCGGCAGCCCGTCCATAATTGTATATACCACCTAACCGTGGTTTTTTTTTCTTTCTTTATACATACATACTAGTTACGAGTATACTATCTCTTTATCAACCAGTCTATATATTAGCAGCAGACACAGTACAGTGCGGTAGTTCACGGCTGTGGCTACCTCTGTGTCGGCACTCGGCAGCCCGTCCATAATTGTATACTAGTATCCAATCCATCCATCTCCATTGTTTACCTGAGGTGCCTTTTAGTTGTGCCTATTAAAATATGGAGAACAAAAATGTTGAGGTTCCAAAATTAGGGAAAGATCAAGATCCACTTCCACCTCGTGCTGAAGCTGCTGCCACTAGTCATGGCCGAGACGATGAAATGCCAGCAACGTCGTCTGCCAAGGCCGATGCCCAATGTCATAGTACAGAGCATGTCAAATCCAAAACACCAAATATCAGTAAAAAGCCTCTTTTTTTCTTTGCGTCATGTGCTGTTTGGGGAGGGTTTTTTGGAAGGGACATCCTGCGTGACACTGCAGTGCCACTCCTAGATGGGCCCGGTGTTTGTGTCGGCCACTAGGGTCGCTAATCTTACTCACACAGCTACCTCATTGCGCCTCTTTTTTTCTTTGCGTCATGTGCTGTTTGGGGAGGGTTTTTTGGAAGGGCCATCCTGCGTGACACTGCAGTGCCACTCCTAGATGGGCCCGGTGTTTGTGTCGGCCACTAGGGTCGCTAATCTTACTCACACAGCTACCTCATTGCGCCTCTTTTTTTCTTTGCGTCATGTGCTGTTTGGGGAGGGTTTTTTGGAAGGGACATCCTGCGTGACACTGCAGTGCCACTCCTAGATGGGCCCGGTGTTTGTGTCGGCCACTAGGGTCGCTAATCTTACTCACACAGCTACCTCATTGCGCCTCTTTTTTTCTTTGCGTCATGTGCTGTTTGGGGAGGGTTTTTTGGAAGGGCCATCCTGCGTGACACTGCAGTGCCACTCCTAGATGGGCCCGGTGTTTGTGTCGGCCACTAGGGTCGCTAATCTTACTCACACAGCTACCTCATTGCGCCTCTTTTTTTCTTTGCGTCATGTGCTGTTTGGGGAGGGTTTTTTGGAAGGGACATCCTGCGTGACACTGCAGTGCCACTCCTAGATGGGCCCGGTGTTTGTGTCGGCCACTAGGGTCGCTTATCTTACTCACACAGCGACCTCGGTGCAAATTTTAGGACTAAAAATAATATTGTGAGGTGTGAGGTATTCAGAATAGACTGAAAATGAGTGTAAATTATGGTTTTTGAGGTTAATAATACTTTGGGATCAAAATGACCCCCAAATTCTATGATTTAAGCTGTTTTTTAGTGTTTTTGGAAAAAAACACCCGAATCCAAAACACACCCGAATCCGACAAAAAAAATTCGGTGAGGTTTTGCCAAAACGCGTTCGAACCCAAAACACGGCCGCGGAACCGAACCCAAAACCAAAACACAAAACCCGAAAAATTTCAGGCGCTCATCTCTAGTTAGCAGGGAGGGTTCCTGACGTCAATTCCGGTCCTGGATAGGTTGAAGTGATCGCAGCGGCTGAGTAAGTCCTGGGCTGTGCAGAGAATGCACAAAATCTATTTGTACAGCTCTACTACACATGCGTTTGCACACTTGCACACACAGTTAAAATACACTCCCCCTGCAGGCGGCGACTATCTGATTGCAGCAGTGCAAAAATAGCTTTCTAGCGATCAGGTCTGAATTAGGCCCAAAGTCCTAACCAATCAGTTCCTGTCATTTTTCAAACACAGCCTATAACACTGTCATTTTTCAAGCAGCCTGTAACATGGCAGTAAGCAATTGATTGGATGGTATTTTATCTCCGTCCACTTTATCTCTATCCAATGCTTAGTAAATAGACCCCTAAATCACTTATGTGTATATATGTTTAGTTGAACGTGTGGTGGCACTCAGAATAAAGACAACACAAGCAACGCTGATACAGTCAACGTTTCAGGGATTGCTCCCTTTTATCAAGACACGACCAGCAACCTGTGATACATAAAATATATATACATACCGGTAGCCTGCACATCTCCAATCGCGTGGCTCCAGCCGCCTCCCACCGACCCCGAGCAAACACGTCATATGCACGGGCCGGCGCCGGGAATCGACGTCGGACTGGCAGGGGGGTGCGGCTCGGACCACACGTCAGAGCGCTGCTAAGCAACCGCCAACAACAGGAAGTGTGAACATACACATACAGATAGATAAAACAAACAAATTAAGAACCATAGCCACGTGATTAAAAACACCCAAAACATACATTGATAAATACCAGGCAACACGCTAATATACAGCAAAGTGTTACAATAATGCCAGCGAGCAAAAACACCAGCAAAAATGCAATTGCAATATCTAAGCATAACAATGCTCTGAAATCGATACTGTATAGATATTTAGATTTAAATCTAAAAAAATCGTAGCTGTGTGGTTTGCGGGCAAACACAATGTAATTAATGTGATTGATATATTAGTTTAGGGCCAATAATACCGCACACTGTATCAAATCTGTATGTATATATGTTTACATATTTTTTATTATGCCACAATAGCTTTAAGTATAGTCACTGTACTGTGAAACAAATATTTTGCTTGTCACATTGCTACTTTACAAAAAAATAAGTATATATTATGCACTGTGCAACTGGAAGAACAGTAGGTACTGTTTTATAAATGTATAAATTAGAAGGGTCACAGGTTGAATCGCAAATCGCATTCTAACTACAAAAAATTAGTAAAAGATGCTTACGCATACGCGGTACCTGGGGGTGTCAGAAAATGTGATTGATCGCCTCAACTCCATTTCCAGGGTGGAGTGTTGCAGGGGCGGAGGCCGGCAGCAAATGGGGGGCGGTGCGGCGTGAACGGGGGCGTGATTGTGGCAGCTGCGTGATATCACACACCAGCGGGTGGCATCCTTAATTTCTGCTAAAAAGCAGAAATTGCGATGCGATCACAATTCCTGCTTGTTATGCTAATTAGCAGAATTTGCAATCCTCACTGAATTTGGCCCACTATATTACATTTGCAGATCTGCACAAGCTACGATCATGTTCCTAGACATGCGGGGGGGGGGGGGGGACTCCCAGCACAGGGCTAGGCCCGCCCCCCACCCGCACAAGTACAAAAGCATCGCACAGCGGCGATGCTTTTGTACTTGTTGAGTAACTCCCGGTCAGTGCAGCTCCTGCGGCTGGCCGGGAGTTGCTTCCCCTGGACGCAGCGGCTGCGTATGATGTCACGCAGCTGCTACGGCCCACCCCGCGCACGGTCCGGCCACGCCTGTGTTGGCCGGCCCGCGCCCCCAAAATGGCGACCTAGCGCCGCCCTTTGACCGCCTCTGCCTGTCAATCAGGCAGAGGCGATCGTTTGGGAACGACGGCCTTCGGCTGTCCGGCATGCGCCAGCACACTGCTGCGCTGGCGGATGCGCAGTTCTGACCCGATCGCTGCGCTACGAACAACTGCAGCGAGCAATCGGGTTGGAATGACCCCCAATATCAGAAATGTTGTGGAAAGTGATGGGTGTTCCTGGGCATTTACTGGGAGGAGGCTTGTATTTCATGCAAAAATGGTCCATTCCGTTGGCCGTGTCATGGGCATAGCCAGGTTAAGGGTTGGGCAGGGAATACTGTAGCCTGGGCCAGCCCTGTAGTTACTTATTCTGTGCGATGATTGCAGCGACGAAGGTCCCGGAATTGACGTCAGATATCCGCCCTGCAAACGCCTGCGTTTTCCCAAACACTCCCAGAAAACGGTCAGTGGACACCCATAAATGCCCTCTTCCTGTCAATCTCCTTGCGATCGGCTGTGTGAATGGAATCTTCGCTAGATCCAGTGCACAGCAGCGATGCTCTTTGTGCCCGTACGACGCGCGTGCACATTGTGGCGCGGATTTGCTGATTTTTACCTGATCGCTGTGCTGCGAAAATCGGCAGCGAGTGATCAACTCGGAATGACCCCCATAGGCATGCTGCATAAAATTTTACATGGAAAAAAACGCAAAAAAAGACGCTCAGCGCTAGAGTCAAACGGCACTCACACGTTACGTGTAACGAGACTTATAGCACACAGAGCAAAGATGCAAGAGGACACATCTGTACACCATTGGTTTAAATTTAATAAACATAATCCATAGCCCCCATCATGACCCATTCCAGGAAGGACAAAATGCTCTCTACCTGGACTTCCCTCTTAATTTATGATTTGCAGGCATCTTAGTTGAAACACCTTTATCAATTAAATAGTTCAACACAAGTGACGCCAATCATATATTAAGAGGGAAGTCCAGGAAGAGAGCATTTTGTCACTCCTGGACAAATATTGGCTGCTTTTGTATCTAGCCCACAAATGTTAAACAGCTTTTTTTTTTTTTACAATGCAATTCAGATTTTAATTTGGACACACCCCACCAAAGTAAAAATCTCTGCACGTTACATCTGCCCACCTGCAGTGCAACATAGTTTTGCCCAGTTGCTTGGTTTTTTGCTTTACTTACAAACATGAATTAGGGGGCAGTGTGCGATCCAACTGCAATTTTTGCTGAAAAGATGCGGACATGCGCAGCGCCCGCAATTTCTGAAGAGGGGCATGCTGCGACCGTTTTTGGGGTCGCTGCCTGATTGCAGCTGCTCAGATAACAAAAAATTATAGCAAACCGCTTGAGAGCGCAGCCAGGCTGCACTGCCAAGGGTCAACCTTAGTTCCGATACGTCCGCAATCTTATTGCAGACACATCAGGAGGCGGCCTCACACATGCTGGGTGGCCTGGCCTGTGCTGGGCGGCCCCCAGTATGTGAGGAGATTGATGCAGATCTGGCTGCGTGTGCAGCGATCTCCATCCATCTCTGAATCAGCCCCTAAGTTACAAGTTTTGCTATTTTTGAGGATTTTATTAATTATTTCATGCTGTAACCAAGGGTTGAAGCTGCAGAATTATGAAGTAAATGCGTCAGGAAGCTACTACACTAATAGGAGTCCTGTCTGCGTTGAAAAAAAAACCTCTGCACCTTTCAGCTTACAATTTCTCTGCCTAATTTAGAGTTGTACGCTATGCCGATGTCTTCATAATCGAGTTATTATTGGCAGAATGTGTATGCACTGTGATCGCACTGCTCATGTGTAAAGGTGGCTTTGCAATTCCACTCACCGTGAAGATTTCATTGCAGAGTGATTGACAGGAAGTGACCTTTTGTGGGTGGTAATGGGGAGTGGCAGCAAAAACACAGGCATGTCATGACTGTTTTCGGAATGAGTATCTGACATCAACTATAATCATGTACACAGAGAAACACGACACCAGCGTCGGTATTGCCGTGGCCAGTCGGCGTAGCCATAGACCTTCTTGAGCAGTTGATGACTCGATTGTTGCATAACCCCCCCGGAGAGGGTCGAAACATGTTGGCTGGATGACCCAGTGATGGTGAAAGGACTGACATTATTGCCTGACACAACACAAACTTAGTTTGAAAGCTGGTTATTGCCAGTTCACCAGACACCATCACTGGGGATGCAGTCAGGATGCCGGTGGTCGGGAGGGGAAAGGGGGGGGGTGATGTTTAAGCACCCCCAGCAAGGGTTAGGCTTAGGTTGTGGGGAGGGGCTAGTTTTAGGCGCACTCCAGGGAGGGTTAGGCTGCAGAGAGGGGGGGTTAAGCTTAGGCACCCCCAGGGAGGTTTAGGCTGCGAGGGATGGGGGTTTAGGTACCCCCCGGGGAGGGTTAGATTTAGGCTGCAGGATGGGGGTTTGGGTTAAGCACCAGTGAGGGTTAGAGGGGTATGGTAAGTATATTTATCTACCCCCTGTTGGGATTCTCTCCATTGGGATGCCACAGTCGGTTTTCTGATCGCCGGCATTACCACTGGTAAAGTTTATCACACCCCATCACTGGATTGTCTTATTTTGTGTGCTTTTTTTTTTATCCTTTGATTGGTTGGTTTCATGTTTTACAATTAAACGTATTATGCTATGTACGTTTTTTCCTTTCTTTGTCTACATCATATTATGCTGATGATGGCTGAGTAATTCTGTTCTACTTTTGTGTACCAGAAAGAAAGTTGGTCAGTGTATGATATTGGAAAATATCCTTTAATTTGTGCCATTTCAGTGGAATCGAAGGAGACCTTCCTACAAATGTAGCAATGCCTATCTTGCTGTGACGTAGCAAGCTGCATGGCGGGCTAGTCTGTGACTAATTGCAGCTGGCGATCACTTAATTCCCTTAGGAATTAATGATACAATTAAGTTTTTCTATTTATTGTGACACGGAAAGTGACATCACAATGTCACACCTGCCACACCACTAACAGAGGAGCAGCCGCCTAGAAGGGAAGTGAGTGGGCTGCAATAGGCTGACTGGTGAGACAGCATGGGAGCTGGATGCGGAGGGGCTGGCTAGTGAGACAGCAAGGGGGCTGGCTGCGGGGGTTGTCTGGTGAGACAGCAGGGGGCTGGCGACCCAACATGGTAGCTGGATGCAATGGCTGGTTGGAGCTAGATTGATGCAGGCTGGGCAGACAGGAGAGACAGAAATAGGGGGTTAGCTGGGGAGACAGAAGGAGGGGTCGGGCTGGAGAGACAGAAGGGTGCTGGCTGCGGGGTTGTCTGGTGAGACAGCAGGGGGCTGGTGAGTCAACATGGTAGCTGGATGCCACGGCTGGTTGGAGCTAGAATGATGCAGGCTGGGGAGACAGGAGAGACAGAAATAGGGGGCTAGCTGGGGAGACAGGAGGGGGCTAGCTGGAGAGATAGTAGGGGGGCTGGCTGCAGGGGTTGTCTGGTGAGACAGCAGGGAGCTGGCGAGTCAACATGGTAGCTGGATGCAATGGCTGGTTGGAGCTAGATTGATGCAGGCTGGGGAGACAGGAGACAGAAAATAAGAATTTACTCACCGGTAATTCTATTTCTCGTAGTCCGTAGTGGATGCTGGGACTCCGTAAGGACCATGGGGAATAGCGGCTCCGCAGGAGACTGGGCACAACTATAAAGAAAGCTTTAGACTACTGGTGTGCATTGGCTCCTCCCACTATGACCCTCCTCCAGACTTCAGTTAGGATACTGTGCCCGGAAGAGCTGACACAATAAGGAAGGATTTTGAATCCCGGGTAAGACTCATACCAGCCACACCAATCACACCGTATAACTCGTGATACAATACCCAGTTAACAGTATGATAACAACTGAGCCTCTCAACAGATGGCTCAACAGTAACCCTTTAGTTAAGCAATAACTATATGCAAGTATTGCAGACAATCCGCACTTGGGATGGGCGCCCAGCATCCACTACGGACTACGAGAAATAGAATTACCGGTGAGTAAATTCTTATTTTCTCTGACGTCCTAAGTGGATGCTGGGACTCCGTAAGGACCATGGGGATTATACCAAAGCTCCCAAACGGGCGGGAGAGTGCGGATGACTCTGCAGCACCGAATGGGCAAACTCTAGGTCCTCCTCAGCCAGGGTGTCAAACTTGTAGAATTTAGCAAACGTGTTTGACCCCGACCAAGTAGCTGCTCGGCAAAGTTGAAGAGCAGAGACCCCTCGGGCAGCCGCCCAAGAAGAGCCCACCTTCCTCGTGGAATGGGCTTTCACTGATTTAGGATGCGGCAGTCCAGCCGCAGAATGTGCAAGCTGAATCGTACTACAGATCCAGTGAGCAATAGTCTGCTTTGAAGCAGGTGCACCCAACTTGTTGGGCGCATACAGGATAAAGAGCGATCAGGGCCCTGACTACGTCCAACAACTTGGAAGCCTCAAAGTCTTTCATAGCCGCAGGCACCACGATAGGTTGGTTCAGATGAAAAGCTGATACCACTTTGGGGAGAAACTGGGGACGAGTCCTCAATTCTGCCCTATCCATATGGAAAATCAGATAAGGGCTTTTACATGACAAAGCCGCCAATTCTGATACACGCCTGGCCGAAGCTAAGGCCAACAACATGACCACTTTCCACGTGAGATATTTCAAATCCACGGTTTTCAGTGGCTCAAACCAATGTGACTTTAGGAAATCCAACACCACGTTGAGATCCCAAGGTGCCACTGGAGGCACAAAAGGGGGCTGAATATGCAGCACTCCCTTAACAAAAGTCTGAACTTCAGGTAGTGAAGCCAGTTCTCTCTGGAAGAAAATCGATAGAGCCGAAATCTGGACCTTAATGGAACCCAATTTAAGGCCCATAGTCACCCCTGACTGTAGGAAGTGCAGGAAACGGCCCAGCTGAAATTCCTCCGTTGGGGCCTTCCTGGCCTCACACCACGCAACATATTTTCGCCATATGCGGTGATAATGGTTTGCGGTTACTTCTTTCCTAGCTTTAATCAGCGTAGGAATGGCTTCCACCGGAATGCCCTTTTCCTTCAGGATCCGGTGTTCAACCGCCATGCCGTCAAACGCAGCCGCGGTAAGTCTTGGAACAGACAGGGCCCCTGCTGCAGCAGGTCTTGTCTGAGCGGTAGAGGCCATGGGTCCTCTGAGATCATTTCTTGAAGTTCCGGGTACCAAGCTCTTCTTGGCCAATCCGGAACAATGAGTATAGTTCTTACTCCTCTTCTCCTTATTATCCTCAGTACCTTTGGTATGAGAGGAAGAGGAGGGAACACATAAACCGACTGGTACACCCACGGTGTCACTAGAGCGTCCACAGCTATCGCCTGCGGGTCTCTTGACCTGGCGCAATACTTTTCTAGCTTTTTGTTTAGGCGGGACGCCATCATGTCCAACTGTGGCCTTTCCCAACGGTTTACAATAATTTGAAAGACTTCTGGATGAAGTCCCCACTCTCCCGGGTGGAGGTCGTGCCTGCTGAGGAAGTCTGCTTCCCAGTTGTCCACTCCCGGAATGAACACTGCCGACAGTGCTAACACGTGATTTTCCGCCCATCGGAGAATCCTTGTGGCTTCTGCCATCGCCGTCCTGCTTCTCGTGCCGCCCTGTCGGTTTACATGGGCGACCACCGTGATGTTGTCTGACTGGATCAGTACCGGCTGGTTTTGAAGCAGGGGTTTTGCCTGACTTAGGGCATTGTAAATGGCCCTTAGTTCCAGAATATTTATGTGCAGGGAAGTCTCCTGTCTTGACCATAGTCCTTGGAAGTTTCTTCCCTGTGTGACTGCCCCCCAGCCTCGAAGGCTGGCATCCGTGGTCACCAGGACCCAGTCCTGTATGCCGAATCTGCGGCCCTCTTGAAGATGAGCACTCTGCAGCCACCACAGCAGAGACACCCTTGTCCTTGGAGACAGGGTTATCAGCCGATGCATCTGAAGATGCGATCCGGACCACTTGTCCAACAGGTCCCACTGAAAGGTTCTTGCATGAAACCTGCCGAATGGAATCGCTTCGTAGGAAGCTACCATCTTTCCCAGGATTCGCGTGCAGTGATGCACCGACACCTGTTTTGGTTTTAGGAGGCCTCTGACTAGAGATGACAGCTCCTTGGCCTTCTCCTCCGGGAGAAACACTTTTTTCTGTTCTGTGTCCAGAACCATCCCCAGGAACAGTAGACGTGTCGTAGGGACCAGCTGTGACTTTGGAATGTTTAGAATCCAGCCGTGCTGTTGTAGCACCTCCCGAGATAGTGCTACCCCGACCAACAACTGCTCTCTGGACCTCGCCTTTATCAGGAGATCGTCCAAGTACGGGATAATTAAAACTCCCTTCTTTCGAAGGAGTATCATCATTTCGGCCATTACCTTGGTAAAGACCCTCGGAGCCATGGATAGACCGAACGGCAACGTCTGGCATTGGTAATGACAATCCTGTACCACAAATCTGAGGTACTCCTGGTGAGGATGGTAAATGGGGACATGCAGGTAAGCATCCTTGATGTCCAGTGATACCATGTAATCCCCCTCGTCCAGGCTTGCAATAACCGCCCTGAGCGATTCCATCTTGAACTTGAATTTTTTTATATATGTGTTCAAGGATTTCAAATTTAAAATGGGTCTCACCGAACCGTCCGGTTTCGGTACCACAAACATTGTGGAATAGTAACCCCGTCCTTGTTGAAGTAGGGGTACTTTTACTATCACCTGTTGTGAATACAGCTTGTGAATTGCCTGTAACACTGCCTCCCTGCCTGAGGGAGTGGTTCGCAAGGCAGATTTGAGGAAACGGCGGGGGGGAGACGTCTCGAATTCCAGCTTGTACCCCTGAGATACTATCTGAAAAATCCAGGGATCCACCCATGAGCGAGCCCACTGATTGCTGAAATATTTGAGACGGGCCCCCACCGTACCTGGCTCCGCCTGTGGAGCCCCAGCGTCATGCAAATATCCCTCTGTGCATCCCTCATGTATAAAAGTGCGTCTTTTATATGCTCTACGGTTAGCAATATAGTGTCCCTCTCTAGGGTATCAATATTTTCTGACAGGGAATCTGACCATGCAGCTGCAGCACTGCACATCCATGCTGAAGCAATAGCTGGTCTCAGTATAACACCTGTGTGTGTATATATAGATTTCAGGATAGCCTCCTGCTTTCTATCCGCAGATTCCTTCAGGGCGGCCGTATCCGGAGACGGTAGTGCCACCTTCTTTGACAAGCGTGTGAGCGCTTTATCCACTCTAGGGGATGTTTCCCAACGTGACCTATCCTCTGGCGGGAAAGGGTACGCCATTAGTAACCTCTTAGAAACTACCAGCTTCTTATCAGGGGAAGCCCACGCTTCTTCACACACTTCATTTAACTCCTCAGATGGAGGAAAAGCTACTGGTAGTTTTTTCTCTCCAAACATAATACCCTTTTTTGTGGTACCGGGGGTAACATCAGAAATGTGCAACACATTTTTCATTGCCTCAATCATGTAACGTGTGGCCCTACTGGAAGTTACATTAGTCTCATCATCGTCGACACTGGAGTCAGTATCCGTGTCGACATCTGTGTCTGCCATCTGAGGTAGCGGGCGTTTTAGAGCCCCTGATGGCTTTTGAGACGCCTGGGCAGGCACAGGCTGAGAAGCCGGCTGTCCCACATTTGGTATGTCGTCAAACCTTTTATGCAAGGAGTCGACACTGTCGCGTAATTCCTTCCACAGCACCATCCACTCAGGTGTCGACCCCGCAGGGGGTGACATCACATTTACAGGCATCTGCTCCGCCTCCACATAAGCCTCCTCATCAATCATGTCGACACAGCCATACCGTCACCCCGCAAACACACAGGGAATGCTCTGACAGAGGACAGGACCACACAAAGCCCTTTGGGAAGACAGAGAGAGAGTATGCCAGCACACACCAGAGCGCTATATAACACAGGGATCCCACTATAAATGAGTGTTTTCCCTTATAGCTGCTTTTTTATATATATATATATATATATATATATATATCTATATATCCTGCGCCTAAATTTAGTGCCCCCCCCCCTCTTTTTTACCCTTCTGTAGCTTGCAGACTGCAGGGGAGAGCCAGGGAGCTTCCTTCCAGCGGAGCTGTGAGGGAAAAATGGCGCCAGTGTGCTGAGGGAGATGGCCCTGCCCCTTTTCCGGCGGACTTCTCCCGCTTTTTCTGGAATACTGGCAGGGGTATTTTTACATCTATATAGCCTCTAGGACTATATATGATGTAGATTTGCCAGCCAAGGTGTCTTATATTGCCCTCAGGGCGCCCCCCCCCCCAGCGCCCTGCACCCATCAGTGACCGGAGTGTGAGGTGTACATGAGGAGCAATGGCGCACAGCTGCAGTGCTGTGCGCTACCTTGGTGAAGACCGAAGTCTTCTGCCGCCGATTTTCCGGACCTCTTCATGCTTCTGGCTCTGTAAGGGGGACGGCGGCGCGGCTCCGGGAACGAACACCAAGGTCGGGTCCTGCGGTCGATCCCTCTGGAGCTAATGGTGTCCAGTAGCCTAAGAAGCCCAAACTACCACCTGTTAGGTAGGTTCGCTTCTTCTCCCCTTAGTCCCTCGCTGCAGTGAGTCTGTTGCCAGCAGGTCTCACTGAAAATAAAAAACCTAAATATACTTTCTTTCTAGGAGCTCAGGAGAGCCCCTAGTGTGCATCCAGCTCAGCCGGGCACAAGATTCTAACTGAAGTCTGGAGGAGGGTCATAGTGGGAGGAGCCAGTGCACACCAGTAGTCTAAAGCTTTCTTTATAGGTGTGCCCAGTCTCCTGCGGAGCCGCTATTCCCCATGGTCCTTACGGAGTCCCAGCATCCACTTAGGACGTCAGAGAAATAGGGGGCTAGCTGGTGAGACAGGAGGAGGGGTCGGGCTGGAGAGACAGCAGGGGCGCTGGCTGCGGGGTTGGCTGGTGAGTCAACAAAGGAGTTGGATGTTATGGCTGGCTGGAGCTGGAAGGGTGCAGGCTGGGGAGATAGGCTGACTGGAGAGACAGAAGGAGGGGGCTGGCAGGGACCATCTATTTAACCTCCATACACCTAATATAAACTTATGCCCCTGCTTAGACATTAGCTTTACGACAGATACTATACAAGGATGCAGTTATCATTTCACTGCCCAGCACGGAAACTGTAGCTTCTGCATACTGTGTCCCTGGTTTAATTAATGAACACAGTAAGTTTGACCTGTTTCACTAGACTGCTAGCTATTCTGGCTACCTAATAATCCCCCCCCCCCCCACACCCACCGTATCTTTCAAACTTCATCCTTCACCATTCTCATGTGTCTCCAGCATCATATCCTTCTGTGTTTTTTTAGTCTCATACACCCCACCACTCCCATTGATATCTGTCCGGGGTTTTTTAGTGGTGCTGTGGAGATGGACATGCCATCCCACTATCCATGATTCATCTCTGTCCCCTTCCTCCCCAGATCTCTCACTAGTTGGGCAGAGGGTCCACAGGTGGGGATTGAGTACAAGTGGGAGGCAGACAACTCCATCTGTTGACAGGACAGTGCAGGCTATGTCTGAGGGAGTTGGGCCACACTCTAATACCACTTTACCAGAAGTTGCCAGTTTACAGTGGTACTGTCTGTCTGTACAGGGTGTGATAGAATTATTACAATAGGTTAGTGGCCCTGCTTGCCCAAAGTAATAAAATTGTATTATTATCCTGCAGTCAAGTCATGTTGAAGTATTCATTTTGTATTGCTTAATAAAGCAACAAATGATCAAGTACTATCTCTACGAGTCAACACTATCAGCATACAATACTTATCAAAACAGGAAATAGTGAAACATTAATACAAATTTTATACTAAGGAGCCTATTTATCAAGATTTTTTTCATGAAACTGTAGAACACGCAGTTTCTGTATGATTTTATGCATTGTTGCTATGTACTACTAGCCTAATGCAGGAGATTTCACAGAAATCTGCAAAACTGTAATTAGCGCTGCAGATCGAGAAGCCCATTATTATCAATGGGGACTACGATCAGACCCCGGTGTACTAACTTTTCAGTTTCGCCTTGTTAGTTTACACCATCCTTTCCTGCAGACTCTAGTAACTCACACTGTGCGCAAGCAGTCTCAGATTCCCCAGAGCAGACTCACAAATGTGAAAAACTCCTCCAAAATGTTGGGAAAGTTTACTCGCAGGGACAGCTGGTATCACTAGCGCTGTCCCTGCGGGTTTCACTTATTACATAGGGGTCTATTCACGTACAAAACGAAATCAGAATTGCTACTTATCACTATACATCGCATCGCTTCGATGCGATGTATAGCCGTGATAAGTAGCAATTCATGTATACTTACCTTTCCGACGATGCGCTGCGGTGTCTGGGGCTCCCACGGTGACGTCTTCTCCGGCGGTCCCTCTCTGCGATGCGCGGGGTCCAGCGACGGATCCCTTTGCGCATGTGTAGCAAGGGCCAGTGTACTTGTGCGGTCACTGGCCCTGCTACTAGCCTGCGCGACCCTCCTCACATGGGACGGCCCGGCGCCGTCCCAAGTGGCCGGAGTTAGCGCGGGCTTCGGGCGGTGCTGGGGACCGGATCTGGTCCGGTCTCCACCTGCCCCGCTCAATGCAGAGTTCGGGCGTGGGGGCGGCGGCGCATATCCACCGCCGCTCCACGCGGGTGATGGCGGCGGGCCTGCATCCTCCGGGACGCAGACCCCACCAATCGCCGCCCGGCACTTTGAATTTGGCGCCAGTCGCGAGCCAATCACGGCTCACGAGCTGGCAGCCAATCAGGAGTGGCGGCGGCGAGCCAATCCCGGCTCGCCGCGTCATAGCCCCGCCCCCCGGCACTGGCTTGTATTAGCCAGCGCCGGGCGCGGGAAGTCTGTTCGGGGACGGAGGAGGAACGGAGAAGAGCTCCTGAAGATAGAAGGAAGAAGACGGCGTCGGAAGTCCCGGAGGGCGGCGATAGTTGCAAAAGAGCTGAGACACGCCGCCACCCGCCGGGTGAAGTACAAAGAGCCGACACCCGTTGGTGAAGTCGTCGGAAGCCCTGGGCCAGCGGTGTGCAACGCAAAAGAGCTTGCACCGGCCACCGCTGCCCAGGTGAAGTCTCCAGGAAGCCCGGAGGTGGTGGGAGCCATCCCGCCTCCGGCGAAGACAACGCGGTGGGCGTGGCCGGACCAGGCTTGGTCCAGCCGGGGCCCTCTGGACGCGTAAGTGCAGAAGCCCCCCCCCCCCCTAGACCATCAGGGATCGGGCATTAGGCCCGTGGGCATAGTCAGGCCCTTCCGGCCTGTGGGCATAAAGTCGGGCCCTCCCGGCCCGTGGGTATTTCTGGACTGGCCCGTGGCACCGTTGAGCGGGCATTAGGCCCAAGGGGATAGTCAGGCCACCGGCCTGGGCACCAGTAGGCGGGCACTAGGCCCGTGGGGCAAAGCAGGCACTAGGCCTGAGCAACAGAGGGCGCAAGGCCCCATTACCCCCCAGATAGACAGCCATAGGTAGGGGGCCTCCAGGGCAAGGAAGCCCAACACAATGGTGTGTATCTGAAGTCGGCGTTAGGCCGCAGGTTGCTGAAGTCGGCGTTAGGCCGCAGGCTGCTGAAGTTGGCATTACGCCGCAGGTTGCTGAAGTCGGCGATAGGCCGCAGGCTGCTGAAGTCGGCGTTACGCCGCAGGTTGCTGAAGTCGGCGTTACGCCGCAGGTTGCTGAAGTCGGCATTACGCCGCAGGTTGCTGAAGTCGGCATTACGCCGCAGGTTGCTGAAGTCGGCATTACGCCGCAGGTTGCTGAAGTCGGCGCTACGCCGCAGGTTGCTGAAGTCGGCGCTACGCCGCAGGTTCGCGTAAGTTGGCGCTACGCCGCATGTGTGATGAGTTCTCAGTTTTCCCCACAGCCAGGCCCCCATGAAAGGTAGGCTGTCGGAAGTACGCGTTGGTGAGTACCACAAGGTTGAAACAGTATTACGGTGTTGTGCTATAACCTTTGTATAAGTGTCTCTCCGTCATAAAGCGTAAGCAGCGCCACGTTCCGTGGGCTGTGTTGTGTGTTCTCTTACAGGAGCAAAGAAGAAGGGCCAGTCGTCTGGCGGAAGCCGAGTATATAGCTGGTGAGCATAAAGGTGTTTCGTGTGTGTTCGTGGTGTATGTTGCCCCTCCCCCACTTCCCCTTTGGGCGTTTTCGTTCAGGGTCGCCCCTGGTGCGCCGCACCACTACGGGGGCACCCAGTCTGAGGCCACAAGTGCCAATGATGACCCTTCACTGAGCCCAGTGTAGGCCACCCCAGTGTAGTGTGCCCCCCCCCCCCCCATTCGTTTCAGGTGACCCAGGAAGTCCTTCTCCGTGTCTGAACGTGTGCCAGTATCGTCTGAGCTACCTCGACGGACTGAAGGTGGAGGACGGGAGGCGTGAGGTACGTAGGCCTGGTAAGTGAGCGCGCAAATTCTGTTCTCCAGGGCCCCACCACCGTGCCTCTTACATTTGGCGTAGTCGGCAGGATCTGCGGACGACAGACACGATGTGGAGGACGCCACCAGAACGGATCCACCCCCTGGCATGTGAGGATAGAAGCAACTGGCCCGTCCTCACGTCCGCTGACCTACTACGGGCCGTGCAGCAAGCCGTAAAGCGTAACCGAGAGGAGCGCCGCCAGAAGAAGCGTCAGCAAGCCACCACCGACCCCTACCAGACGGGCCAGCAGACGGAAGAGTACCCCCGGCCACCTGCTGCTAGAGTGGTTGTCGAGACGCAGCCGTTGGTCGCAGGGATCCATAGCGGCGGGCATTACTTCACAACCGAGCCCCCAAGATCAACGATTTCCGTGGAACATAGGGATTGGCCCCGAGAGTGCAGCGACCAAGCCGTCCAATCGGAGGGGCCACACTGGACCCAGCAGAGCTTGGACGAGCCCTGGTGCGCGCTCTGTGGAGAAGTGGACCATGAATCGCCAGATTGCCCACACGCCTCAGCCCGTGCGATTAGGAATTGGCGACAAGGGCAAGCCGAGAGGAAGGGAGCGTCGGACAGGCGCCAGGAGGAGCGTCGGATGCAGGAGGTCAACTGGTCTGCCTGTGACGACTACGACGGCGACCACAAGGACTGCACCTGGGACGACGACCGGAGCGAAGGGGAGGTAGAGAGATGTACGGGCTGCGGCGATCCCGACCACGAACGGCCTGAGTGCCCCTGGCCTAGGGATGACCTGTCCTCCAGCTGGACCGACCTGGAGAACCCCGACGACGACGGGTGGGAGACTATGTCATTTGATGAGGAGTCCAGTGTCTACGACCAAATTACGGATATCCTTGAAGAATCCAACAACGACGAGTGGGAGACCATGTCATCAGATGAGGAACCCAGTGTTGCTGACCAACCTGCAGACAACCCGGATGACGACGACGGATGGGAGGATATGCCATCCGATGGGGAACCCAGTGTCCTAGAGAGCCGGAACCAGCTCCAGGAGGCCACCACCATCACCAAGGAGGGTCTACCACCCACGGTGGTCCCCGAGGGGATAACACCCCCAGGCCAAGGAGGGAAGGTGAGTTTTTCCTCCACAGATGCAAGCGCAGATACACCGGATGGGGCACCTGAACAGGGGCCAACCGCCAAGACAGGTGATGGAGGCCCCGACGCCAGAACCAGGGTGATGGCCAGCTTTGTGGGGACCACAAAGGAAAAAGCCTGGAGGAATGTAGCAAGGGCCAGTGTACTTGTGCGGTCACTGGCCCTGCTACTAGCCTGTGCGACCCTCCTCACCTGGGACGGCCCGGCGCCGTCCCAAGTGGCCGGAGGTAGCGCGGGCTTCGGGCGGTGCTGGGGACCGGATCTGGTCCGGTCTCCACCTGCCCCGCTCAATGCAGAGTTCGGGCGTGGGGGCGGCGGCGCATATCCACCGCCGCTCCACGCGGGTGATGGCGGCGGGCCTGCATCCTCTGGGACGCAGACCCCGCCAATCGCCGCCCGGCACTTTGAATTTGGCGCCAGTCGCGAGCCAATCACGGCTCACGAGCTGGCAGCCAATCAGGAGTGGCGGCGGCGAGCCAATCCCGGCTCGCCGCGTCATAGCCCCGCCCCCCGGCACTGGCTTGTATTAGCCAGCGCCGGGCGCGGGAAGTCTGTTCGGGGACGGAGGAGGAACGGAGAAGAGCTCCTGAAGATAGAAGGAAGAAGACGGCGTCGGAAGTCCCGGAGGGCGGCGGTAGTTGCAAAAGAGCTGAGACACGCCGCCGCCCGCCGGGTGAAGTACAAAGAGCCGACACCCGTTGGTGAAGTCGTCGGAAGCCCTGGGCCAGCGGTGTGCAACGCAAAAGAGCTTGCACCAGCCACCGCTGCCCAGGTGAAGTCTCCAGGAAGCCCGGAGGTGGTGGGAGCCATCCCGCCTCCGGCGAAGACAACGCGGTGGGCGTGGCCGGACCAGGCTTGGTCCAGCCGGGGCCCTCTGGACGCGTAAGTGCAGAAGCCCCCCCCCCCCTCCCCTAGACCATCAGGGATCGGGCATTAGGCCCGTGGGCATAGTCAGGCCCTTCCGGCCTGTGGGCATAAAGTCGGGCCCTCCCGGCCCGTGGGTATTTCTGGACTGGCCCGTGGCACCGTTGAGCGGGCATTAGGCCCAAGGGGATAGTCAGGCCACCGGCCTGGGCACCAGTAGGCGGGCACTAGGCCCGTGGGGCAAAGCAGGCACTAGGCCTGAGCAACAGAGGGCGCAAGGC
Organism: Pseudophryne corroboree; assembly: GCF_028390025.1. Taxonomy (NCBI): domain Eukaryota; kingdom Metazoa; phylum Chordata; class Amphibia; order Anura; family Myobatrachidae; genus Pseudophryne; species Pseudophryne corroboree. The sequence goes on along the minus strand of NC_086444.1, from coordinate 947,031,306 downwards.
CCCATTACCCCCCAGATAGACAGCCATAGGTAGGGGGCCTCCAGGGCAAGGAAGCCCAACACAATGGTGTGTATCTGAAGTCGGCGTTAGGCCGCAGGTTGCTGAAGTCGGCGTTAGGCCGCAGGCTGCTGAAGTTGGCATTACGCCGCAGGTTGCTGAAGTCGGCGATAGGCCGCAGGCTGCTGAAGTCGGCGTTACGCCGCAGGTTGCTGAAATCGGCGTTACGCCGCAGGTTGCTGAAGTCGGCATTACGCCGCAGGTTGCTGAAGTCGGCATTACGCCGCAGGTTGCTGAAGTCGGCATTACGCCGCAGGTTGCTGAAATCGGCGTTACGCCGCAGGTTGCTGAAGTCGGCATTACGCCGCAGGTTGCTGAAGTCGGCATTACGCCGCAGGTTGCTGAAGTCGGCATTACGCCGCAGGTTGCTGAAGTCGGCGCTACGCCGCAGGTTGCTGAAGTCGGCGCTACGCCGCAGGTTCGCGTAAGTTGGCGCTACGCCGCATGTGTGATGAGTTCTCAGTTTTCCCCACAGCCAGGCCCCCATGAAAGGTAGGCTGTCGGAAGTACGCGTTGGTGAGTACCACAAGGTTGAAACAGTATTACGGTGTTGTGCTATAACCTTTGTATAAGTGTCTCTCCGTCATAAAGCGTAAGCAGCGCCACGTTCCGTGGGCTGTGTTGTGTGTTCTCTTACAGGAGCAAAGAAGAAGGGCCAGTCGTCTGGCGGAAGCCGAGTATATAGCTGGTGAGCATAAAGGTGTTTCGTGTGTGTTCGTGGTGTATGTTGCCCCTCCCCCACTTCCCCTTTGGGCGTTTTCGTTCAGGGTCGCCCCTGGTGCGCCGCACCACTACGGGGGCACCCAGTCTGAGGCCACAAGTGCCAATGATGACCCTTCACTGAGCCCAGTGTAGGCCACCCCAGTGTAGTGTGCCCCCCCCCCCCATTCGTTTCAGGTGACCCAGGAAGTCCTTCTCCGTGTCTGAACGTGTGCCAGTATCGTCTGAGCTACCTCGACGGACTGAAGGTGGAGGACGGGAGGCGTGAGGTACGTAGGCCTGGTAAGTGAGCGCGCAAATTCTGTTCTCCAGGGCCCCACCCCCGTGCCTCTTACACATGCGCAGCTTGATGACCTCCCGGCAGGCCGCAGTGGTTGCTGGGAGGTCGGGGGGCGGAGCCAGCGCGAGGTGCAGAGCAGCGATCAGGGAAGCATTGAGCTTCCCTGACGTCTCCGCACCGCAATTCAGGTTACGCCGTCCTCAGATGGCGAACCTGAACTCCATGGAGAAGCGGAAAGCAGAGCTTTCCGCACCTTCATGAATCGCACTCACCATACAAAGGTATGGTGATGCGATTCAGGCACAGAGCGGGGGTACCGCTGGAGAAGTCAGAGACTTCTCCACGGTAACCGGCTCTGTGAATTGCGGTAAGCAGAGAAAAGCCCTGTTTACCGCAAAACAGGGCTTTTCTCTGCTTCATGAATAGAGTGAGGACACTTTCATTAAAACTTAAATTGTCTGCATAAAAAGGGAAATGTTAAATATCGCAGCAGTGCCGTAATCATTAACATATAGGCCACTAAGATACAATGGCCACTAAGCAAAGACCACGGGCCTGTAAAATATTTTATAAAATACTTGTTTATAATTTACTGAATGACTAAATGTCCTCTGTGCGCTATAAAAATAACTAATAAATGCTTGCATTAATGGTCTGTACACTACCCATGAATATCCTGGCACTAAAGGATTGTCATCATATTGTTTGCATGTGTATACTAGCACACACCTGCCTCCTAGTGATAACTAGGAGAAAGTGCATCCCGACTAGGTAGCAATGAGCACTACGCAACTAAGGTGCCATGTTGCCTCATGACATTGTAAAATAATTGTTAAGGTAAACCTTATTCAATTAGCCTGAAATATTTGTTTTCACTTACTTCAAAGCATCTTTGATGCAGTGTTTTTAACAGTAAAGTTCTCAGGGGTTATGACTGACTTCTTTTAGGATCTTTTAGGATACTTTTAGGATTAGCATGTAGAATGGGGATTTATATGGACACTTACTGTATATTCTAAAAACCTAATCATATAGCTGCGCTCACATTTCAATATCCATTAAGGATTGCAATTACTTGTATTTAAAGCGCTATTTCAGGTAGTATTTAACCGTACTTCACATAATAAATGTATTTGTGAACAATTGGGAACAATGAATATAATAGTTTCTTAGATACTACTTTATGTCCCATTGGGTGGCTGCATAACGTTACAGTCTCCCTACTATTACATGCTCATTTCTTGCAAGCTTTAATCTACTCTTTCAACAGTTTCCACAGGAGAACGCGAGTAGTATCGCTGTAATAATTTAACTGCTGAAGTGAACATTTTCTATTTGAAGAAACAGGAATAGAAATTATTTTTTGTTAAAACAAAACGATTTCTAAAGCTAGGAAAGGGGAGTGTCATGTCAACACTTTTATATAGTGATGGCATACAGGCAGGAACATGTCCTCAGCACTGTGATCCCAGGATGGGGTAACAGTATTCCAGCTACAAGAACGTGGCTGAAAGCAGCTGGGACAGTACGAAGATGAACTTTTGACCTCTACTATACCAAATAACGAGTTAGGGTTTCACCCTGGTTTTCAACTACCTGAGGGTTGTTTGATTCTGCTAACAGCTGAAAAATAACAACACCCCCCCCCCCCCCCCCCCAATACCTGGATAATGATGACATCAGATTATTTATGACTTTGTAACACCTACAATTAGATAGTTGAGGTAATAGTCAGAAGCTCAGAGATACAAAGAACGGCAATTTGGCATTTCTGCTCAGACATTGGTAACAGCATTTATCAGCAGATGAGGGTCTTATTACTAAAATAACATTTCTGCCTTCATCATATGCAAAAGGAAAATAAGTGTTCTGATTTTATTTACATGTACTTAATATTGTCTGTTTTGCAGGTTCTTTTTCTTTAGGACAGCAGGACACAGTGAAGGTAGATTTTCATGACTACAGCTTTAATGCTACAAACGAATAGGTTCTTAGCCCAGTATAAGAAAAGGATTAAAGCTTGCTTATACGAGCAACTCTCTCCCAATTGCACGTTACTGAAACAACCCAGGAAACAGTGTAATTAGTAGCAGCAGAAAGTGAGTTTTGCGTTTCTATGTTCGCTGCACTGGTGATTTTTGCTCCGATTAGCCAGGAAATCCTTAGAATCTCTTAGGGCATATTTTGCACCGGAATCTGTCCAATACAGTACCATGGGTGGTCTTCAGTTTGCCGGCTGTCGGGATCCCACAAGGGGCTCATTTGCGCTCACCACGCTGTCAGTATGCCAGCGGTTGGGAACCCGGCCTCCGGCATACCGTACTACACTCAGTACCATAAGTGTCTGCTCTGGATTAAGCATAAACTGCTAGCTGCAATGTTTGTAGTTGTTTTTAATGTATTACCAGTTGTTGACATGTAAGTAAATTGGCTACCTGTTGGCTCTACTGCAGTGACACAACATGCCGGAGACTGCAGCCTTTGAGGTTAATTCAATTACACACGCATTACACTGAATATTCTAGCACGAGGAACGGGGGATTTGCACATCTCTGACACAAAGTAGCTCATTATGGTACATTTTTCTGTGCACCCCTAGGGCTCAGAGGTGGATGTCATTAGCAAAGGCGTTTACATTTGGATTATATTACATTTCCAAGCTGGTAGCAAGCATGCATTGCTAATACAAACCCAGGACATTGATCTTCTAGTAGGGATCAGTGGTTCCATTTAATCACACGCTGTGCATGTTCTCTTTACCCTCTCTTATAAACATGTGCACTTTAAACGGGAATATATGCTATTTACCGGGGAGCAGGATGCCGGCTGTCAAGATCCCCACAGCGGCACGACCCCCGCCAGAATGCCAGCAGCGGGGCGAGCGCTGAGAGTCCCCTTGTAGGCTCGCCACAGGTTTTATTCTCATTCTATTAGTGTTGTGGACACCCACGAGTAGGAATAGCCTCTGTGTGCCAGTATCCCGACTGTCTGCATTATTGGCTGTTGGGAACCCGGCGTCGGTATCCTGGCTGCCGGCAAATTGATTGCATCCCCTTTAAATGAATATGGGACAGTTTGCTCTAAATCATAAACCATATAGCAAAAGGGCTGATGCATCAACCAGCAAAAAGAATGGAGAAGCGGACCAGTGCAGAAGTTGTCCATAGCAACCAATAAGATCTGAGGTGCTATTCATCAAATACATTATATAAAATGATAGGTAGAAGCTTATTGATTTCTATGGACAACTCCTCCACTGGTCTACTTTCTCACTGTCCGATACATCTCTCCAAAGGATCTGGAGTAGGGAAGAAAAACAAAATCATACATGGAGTTTAGATTGTAAGCTTGCAAGAGCAGGGACTTCTTTCCTCATGTGCCTTTGCTTTTCTTACTTACACTATCTTATACTCCATACTCTCTTTGATTGCACCTAACCCCGGGTTTTCTATACATGTCCAGTACTGTAAGTGCTGTTTCCTCATTTGATTATGTACTGTGTAATGGGCGCTGCGGATCCCTTGTGGCGCCATATAAGGATAATAATAATGTGCAGATCTGCCACATACCGTAATGCACTTGCTGTTTTCACTTATTACATACTACTGCAGTGTATTTTATGTAACATACAAAAATGTATTACTATTGCACTATAGGATTGGGGTGAAAAATCCTATTCACATACAATATTTTAGTGACTTACCTGCATCTTCTATATACTGAGCTATAATGTTGGTATAGTTAATGCTACTTTGTGCTTTTATTTATTTTGTGGAAATGCACAGCAATACCATGTATATATTGTTACCTGTGTTTGACAAGATGACGGTGTTACATAATTCTAGCAACAAAGTAGGACTATTTGCCTTTTTTGCTGAATTGTAACATGTCCATTATCAGCAGTTACTACTGGACTAACAGAGAAAATAGGATTTTAATTACCTACCGGTAAATCCTTTTCTCGTAATCCGTAGAGGATGCTGGGGTCCACATTAGTACCATGGGGTATAGACAGGTCCACTAGGAGCCACTGGCACTTAAAGAGTTTGAGAGTGTGGGCTGGCTCCTCCCTCTATGCCCCTCCTACCGGACTCCGTTTAGAAACTGTGCCCAAGGAGACGGACCACTTAGAGAGGTTTTTACACAGATAGTTTTCACACCAGCACACACACACAAGGCAAACCAAGCTAACTAGCTTGAAACATCAGCAACGGCTGAATAATATTACTTACCAAGTAACAAAACAGTACTTAGTTCAGTACTGCTTAGTTCTTGGTTAAGTAACCACTGCAGGATCACGAAGAGCTGGGCGGGCGCCCAGCATCCTCTCCGGACTACGAGAAAAGGATTTACCTTTTCTCTTACGTCCTAGAGGATGCTGGAGTTCACATTAGTACCATGGTGATGTACCAAAGCTCCCAGAATGGGAGGGAGAGCGCGGAGGCTCCTGCAGAACTGACTGACCAAAGTTCAGGTCCTCAGCGGCCAAAGCATCGAACTTGTAGAACCCTGCAGCCGCCCAGGAAGAACCCACCAACCTTACGAGTAGAGTGGGCCTTAACAGACTTAGGACACGGCAATCCTGCCGTAGAATACGCATGATGAATAGTGAACCTGATCCAGCAAGAGATCGTCTGCTTACAAGCAGGACACCCAAGTTTCTTGGGATCATACAGGACAGAGTCCGATTTTCTGTGACAAGCAGTCCTCTTCACATAGATTTTCAGAGACCTTACAACATTCAAGGACGTTGATGAAATTGTGGAGTCAGTAACAACTGGCACCACTATAGGTTGGTTGATATGAAATGCCGACACAACCTTCGGAAGGAACTGCTGACGTATCCGGAGCTCAGTTCTATCTTCATGGAAGATCAAGTAGGGGATCTGACAAGACAAAGCCCCCAACTCCGATACACGTCTAGCAGAAGTTAAGGCCAACAAAGTGACAGCCTTCCACGTGAGAAATTTGACCTCAACCTCCGGTAGGGGCTCAAACCAATCCGATTGGAGGAACTGTAACACCACGTTAAGATCCCAGGGTGCCGTAGGCGGTACATAGGGAGGCTGGATGTGCAGAACCCCTTTCAGTAAAGTCTGAACCTCAGGGAGGGAAGCCAACTTTTTCAGGAAGAAAATGGATAGGGCCGAAATCTGGACCTTTACGGATCCCAACGTCAGGCCCCTATCCACACCTGCTTGCAGGAAGAGGAGAAACCGTCCCAGTTGAAACTCCACCATCGGTAACTTCATGGACTCACACAAAGATACATATTTTTTCCAAATACGGTGGTAATGTTTAGACGTTACTCCATTCCTAGCCTGTATCAGGGTAGGAATAACCTTGTTCGGAATGCCCTTACGAGCTAATATCTGGCGTTCAACCTCCATGCCGTCAAACGTAGCCGTGGTAAGTCTTGATAAGCGAACGGCCCCTGCTCCAGCAGGTTCTCCCGAAGAGGAAGAGGCCTCAGCTCTTCTTGCAGTAGATCCAGAAGAACCACGTACTAAGCCCTTCTTGGCCAGTCTGGAGCAATGAGGATTGCCTGAACTCTTGTTCTCCTTATGAGTTTTAGAACTCTTGGAATGAGTGGAAGTGGAGGAAACACATACACCGACTGGAACACCCACAGAGTCACTAGGGCGTCCACCACCATGGCTTGCAGGTCCCTCGACCTGGAACAATACCTCCGAAGCTCCTTGTTGAGGCGGGAGGCCATCATGTCTATCTGAGGAACCCCCCCAAAGATGTGTCACTTCCGTGAACACCTCTGGATGGAGGCCCCACTCTCCTGGATGGAGATCGTGTCTGCTGAGGAAGTCAGCTTCCCAGTTGTCTACTCCCGGAATGAAGTTTGCAGACATCGCCAACGCGTGTTTTTCTGCCCAGAGGATCATTCTTGTTACCTCTGACATTGCAGCTCTGCTCTTCGTTCAGCCCTGTCGGTTTATGTAAGCCACCGTCGTTACATTGTCCAACTGCACCTGAATGGCTTGATCTCACAGAAGCTGGGCCGCTTGGAGAAGACCGTTGTAGACGGCTCGGTATCCGTTCACATGGTCGACCATGTTATGGTCGACAGTCATTAGGTCGACCACTATTGGTCGACATTGACATGGTCGACATGGACGCATGGTCGACATATGAAAATGGTCGACACATGAAAGGTCGACACATGAAAAGGTCGACATGAGTTTTTTTAACTTTTTTCTCTTTTGGGGAACTTTTCCATACTTTACGATCCACGTGGACTACGATTAGAACGGTAATCTGTGCCGAGCGAAGCGGTAGCGGAGCGAAGGCACCATGCGAGGGGACGCGGTGCACTAATTGGGGTTCCCAGTCACTTAACGCAAAAAACGACACAAAAAAAGTAAAAAAACTCATGTCAACCTTTTCATGTGTCGACCATTTTCACGTGTCGACCATGTGTCCATGTCGACCATGTCAATGTCGACCAATAGTGGTCGACCTAATGACTATCTACCATAACATGGTCAACCATTCATACCGGAACCAGACGGCTCTTAGTTCCAGAATGTTTATTGGAAGGCTGGATTCCAGGCTTAACCACCTTCCTTGGAAGGTTACCCCTGAGTGACTGCGCCCCAGCCCCGGAGACTCGCATCCGTGTTTAGAAGCATCCATTCCTGAATCCCGAACTTGCGGCCTTCCAGAAGGTGAGGTAGTTGTAGCCACCAGAGGAGTGAAATCCTGGCTTTCGGCGACAGACGTATTCTCTGGCGCATGTGTAGATGAGATCCCGACCACCTGACCAGGAGATCCAGTTGGAAAGGCCGAACATGAAACTTTCCGTACTGTAGAGCCTCTAAAGAGGCCACCATCTTCCCCAGAAGGCGAATGCACTGATGAACCGAAACCCGGGCTGGCTTCAGGACATCCTGGACCATTGTTTGTATCACCAATGCTTTTTCCTCTGGGAGAAACACCCTCTGCACTTCCGTGTCGAGGATCATTCCCAGAAAAGACAACCTCCTGGTCAGCTCCAAATGTGATTTTGGAGGGTTCAGGATCCAACTGTGTTCCCTGAGCAGATGAGTCGTGAGAACAGTGGACTGCAACAACTTCTCTATCAGCAGATCGTCCAGATATGGGATTATGTTCACCCCTTGTCTGTGGAGATCCATAATCTCCGCCATCACCTTGGTGAACACCCTCGGTGCTGTGGAGAGGCCGAATGACAGTGCTTGAAATTGATCGTGACTGTCTAACAGTGCAAATCTGAGATAAGCCTGGTGCGTCAGCCACATCGGAATGTGGAGGTATGCATCCTTGATATCCAGGGATACCAGAAATTCTCCCTCCTCCAGTCCTGAAATCACTGCTCTGAGAGACTCCATTTTGAATTTGAACACCCTCAGGTAAGGGTTCAACGATTTCAAATTCAAAATTGGTCTGATCGAACCATCCGGTTTGGGTACCACTAAAAGGTTTTAATAATAATCCCTGTCGCATATGAGGTGGAACTGGGACAATGACCTGTGACGTTTCCCATTTTAGGATGGCTTCCTGTAGGATAGCCCTTTCTGTCAGCAAAGCTGGCAAGCCTGATTTGAAGAATCAGTGAGGCGGGAATTCTTGAAACTCCTGTCTGTACCCCCTGGGACACAATATCCTGTACCCGGGGATCCAGGCCGGACGACCCCCAGACGTATATGAAACGTCTGAGTCTCGCACCCACCAGCCCGTCCTCCAGGCTTTGAGGTCCACCGTCATGCTGAGGATTTTGAGGAACCAGAAGCAGGTCTCTGGTCCTGGGAGCCTGCGGGTGAGGTTTTTTATTTTATTTTGCCCGACCATCTCTAAAGAAAGTGGGAGGCTTGGACATTTTTACCTTAGCGGTCCGAAAGGACTGCGGCACAGCTGAAGAAAATGGATTCTTCGTAGGTGGTGTAGCAGAGGGAAGGAAAGGTGACTTACCCGCAGTTGCCGTGGAAATACATCCATCCAACGCTTCCCCAATTAGAGCCTGACCTCTGTAGGGTAGGTTCTCCACAATTCTCCTGGATTCCGCGTCTGCAGACCATTGGCGTAGCCAGTAGTCCCTTCAATGTCACTTCTATCCATTGTATCCAAATCCTCTAGTAATGTGCCTGACCACTTTACTATGGCTTCAGAAATCCAGGCACAGGCAATAGTGGGTCTTAACGCCACTCCTGAAGCAGTGTAAATAGGATTTTAATACCTACCGGTAAATCCTTTTCTCATAGTCCGTAGAGGATGCTGGGGACTCCAAAAGGACCATGGGGTATAGACGGGATCCGCAGGAGACATGGGCACACTATAAGACTTTTACTGGGTGTGAACTAGCTCCTCCCTCTATGCCCCTCCTCCAGACCACAGTTATAGGAACTGTGCCCAGGGGAGACGGACATTTCAAGGAAAAGGATTTTTGTTAAACTAAGGGTGAGATACATACCAGCTCACACCACAAACACCGTAAAACTGGATTAACAGGAATACCAGATAACAGTATGAACGAAAAAACAGCAACAAGCTGAACATAACCGATACACAACCGTCGTGTAACCGAAAACAACCAACAATACAACTGCAAGTAATAGTACGCACTGGGATGGGCGCCCAGCATCCTCTACGGACTAGGAGAAAAGGGATTTACCAGTAGGTATTAAAATCCTATTTTCTCTTACGTCCTAGAGGATGCTGGGGACTCCAAAAGGACCATGGGGTCTATACCAAAGCTCCAGACTGGGCGGAAGAGTGCGGACGACCCTGCAGCACCGATTGAGCAAACATGAGGTCCTCCTCAGCCAGGGTATCAAACTTGTAGAACTTAGCAAAAGTGTTTGAACCCGACCACGTAGCTGCTCGGCAAAGTTGAAGTGCCGAGACCCCTCGGCAGCCACCCAAGATGAGCCCACCTTCCTGGTAGAATGGGCCTTTACTGACTTTGGCAACGGCAACCCAGCCAAAGAATGAGCGTGCTGAATCGTATTACAAATCCAGCGTGCAATAGTCTGCTTGGAAGCAGGATTTCCAATCTTGTTGGAAGCATACAGGACAAACAGAGCCTCCGTTTTCCTAACAAGAGCCGTTCTGGCGACATAAATCTTTAAAGCTCTTACGACATCAAGAGATTTTGGCACCGCCACAGCATCCGTAGCCACAGGTACCACAATAGGTTGATTTATGTGAAACGAAGAAACCACCTTCGGCAGAAATTATTGACGAGTCCTCAATTCCGCTCTATCCAAATGAAAAATCAAATATGAGCTCTTGCGAGACAAAGCCGCCAATTCTGACACTCGTCTGGCAGACACCAAGGCCAAAAGCATGACCACTTTCCAAGTGAGAAACTTTAACTCAACCTTACGCAAAGGTTCAAACCAGTGAGACATAAGAAACTGTAACACCACTTCAAGATCCCACGGTGCCACGGGTGGCACAAACGGAGGATGGATATGCAGCACTCCCTTCACGAAAGTCTGAACCTCAAGAAGGGCGGCCAATTCTTTTTGAAAGAAAATAGATAAAGCCGAAATCTGCACTTTGATGGAACCCAATTTCAGGCCTGCATCCACGCCTGCCTGCAAAAAATGGAGGAAACGACCCAAGTGAAACTCCTCCACAGGAGCTGTTTTGGCTTCACACCACGACACATATTTTCTCCAAATACGGTGATAATGCTTCGCCGTGACCTCCTTTCTAGCCTTAAGGAGAGTGGGGATGACTTCCCCGGGAATACCTTTACGAGCTAGTATTTGGCGTTCAACCTCCACGCCGTCAAACGCAGCCGCGGTAAGTCCGGAAATACGCATGGCCCCTGCAGCAACAGGTCCTCTCTGAGAGGAAGCAGCCAAGGATCTTCGATGAGCAATTCCTGAAGATCCGGATACCAGGCCCTCCGTGGCCAATCTGGAACGACGAGTATTGCCTGAACCCTTGTTCGTCTTATGATCCTCAACACTCTTGGAATGAGAGAAAGTGGAGGGAACACATACACCGACTGAAACACCCACGGAGTTACCAGGGCGTCCACTGCACTGGCTTGGGGTCCCTCGACCTGGAACAATACCTCGGAAGCTTCTCGTTGAGGCGAGATGCCATCATGTCTATTTGAGGAATTCCCCAACAACTTGTCACTTCTGCAAATACCTCTTGATGAAGGGCCCACTCTCCTGGATGGAGATCGTGTCTGCTGAGGAAGTCTGCTTCCCAGTTGTCCACGCCCGGAAGGAAAACTGCTGACAGGGCGCTCACGTGCTGTTCCGCCCAGCGGAGAACTCTTGTGGCCTCCGCCATTGCCGCTCTGCCCTTTGTTCCGCCCTGGCGGTTTACGTACGCCACCGCTGTTATGTTGTCCGACTGAATCAGGACAGGTAGACCTTGAAGAAAGTTTTTCACTTGCAGAAGGCCGTTGTAAATGGCACTTAACTCCAGAACATTTATGTGGAGACAAGATTCCTGGCTTGACTATTTTCCCTGGAAACGTCTTCCTTGTGTGACTGCACCCCAGCCTCGGAGACTTGCATCTGTGGTCAGCAGGACCCAATCCTGGATTCCGAACCTGCGTCCCTCTAGAAGGTGAGAACTTTGCAGCCACCACAGGAGAGAATTTCTGGTCCTGGAAGATAGACTTATTTTCCGGTGCATGCGCAGGTGAGACCTGGACCATTTGTTCAGCAGGTCCCACTGAAACACCCGGGCGTGAAACCTGCCAAACGGAATGGCTTCGTATGCCGCAACCATCTTCCCTAGCACTCCGCACTCAAGTGCATTGATGAATCGACACTCTTGCCGGTTTCAGAATCTCCTTGACCATGGTCTGGATTTCCAGAGCTTTTTCCGCCGGAAGAAACACACTCTGTAGTTCCGTGTCTAGGATCATGCCCAAGAAGGGCAGACGAGTTGTCGGGTGCAACTGAGACTTTGGCAAATTTAGAATCCAACCATGATTTTGCAGAACCGTCAGGGAGAGTTCCAGATTTCTTAGCAACTGTTCATTTGATCTTACCTTTATCAGGAGATCGTCCAAGTACGGGATAATTGTGACACCCTGCTTGCGTAGGAGTACCATCATTTCTGCCATCACCTTGGTGAAGACCCTTGGGGCCGTGGAAAGCCCAAACGGCAACGTCTGAAATTGGTAATGACAATCCTGCACCGCAAATCTCAGGAAGGCCTGATGTGGAGGATATATCGGAACGTGTAAGTAGGCATCTTTTATGTCGACTGACGCCATAAAATCCCCCCCTTCTAGGCTGGAGATCACAGCTCGAAGAGATTCCATCTTGAACTGGAAAGTTTTCAAGTACGGATTGAGGGATTTTAGGTTCAGGATTGGTCTGACCGAGCCGTCCGGCTTTGGTACGACAAAGAGGCTCGAATAGAACCCTTCCCCCCGTTGGGACGGGGGAACCGGGACAATGACCCTCTGTTGACACAGCTTTTGTATCGCAGCATTTACTACTTCTCTTTCTGGAATAGAAACTGGCAAGGCTGATTTGAAAAAGCGGCGGGGGGGCATCTCCTGAAACTCCAGTTTGTACCCCTGGGACACTATGTCTAAGACCCAAGGATCTAGGCCCGATTGTACCAGACCTGACTGAAGATTCGGAGATGACCCCCCACCGGCACGGACTCCCGTAGGGGAGCCTCGGCGTCATGCGGTGGACTTGGCAGAGGCGGGGGAGGACTTTTGGTTCTGGGCGCCAGACACAGCAGGCGACCTTTTCCCCCCTTCCTCTACCCTTTGAAGCGAGGAAGGACGAGCCCACTCCTTTTTTGTATTTATTAGGCCGAAAGGACTGCATCTGATAATGGGGCGCCTTTTTATGTTGTGCAGTAACATAAGGAAGAAAAGATGACTTACCCACAGTAGCGGTAGACACCAGGTCAGCAAGGCCGTCGCCAAACAAGACACTACCTTTAAAAGGGAGAGCTTCCATAGCTTTCTTGGAGTCGGCATCAGCATTCCATTGAAGAATCCACAGCGCCCTCCTGGCCGAGACCGCCATGGCATTGGCCCTTGATCCCAAGAGGCCAATATCCCTCGCCGCATCCTTTAGGTAAGCTGCAGCGTCCCTGATATAACCAAGAGTCAAAAGAATGTTATCCTTATCAAGGGTATCCATGTCAGATGCCAAATTATCAGCCCACTTAACAATAGCACTCCTCACCCACGCCACGGCAGGCCTGAGGAGTGCACCAGTAGTGACGAAAATGGCCTTCAATGTCGTTTCCTGCTTGCGATCCGCCGAATCCTTGAGGGCAGCCGTGTCAGGAGACGGAAGCGCCACCTTTTTGGACAGTCGGGACAGAGCCTTGTCCACATTGGCAGACGACTCCCATTTCTCCCTGTCGTCAGAGGGGAAAGGATATGCCATAAAAATTCTCTTGGGAATCTGCCACCTTTTGTCAGGCGACTCCCAAGCCTTTTCACAAAGAGCGTTCAGTTCATGAGAGGGGGGAAATTTTTCCCTTATACAAACAAACCCTTGTATCTGGAACAGCAGGCACTTCAGAAATATGTAAAACATCTTTAGTAGCCACAATCATGTACTGAATACTCTTAACCAATTTCGGATGTAAACTGGCCACACTGAAATCAGAGTCTGTGTCGGTATCCGTATCTGCCATCTGGGTAAATGAACGTTTTTGTGACCCTGAGGGGGCCTGTACCTGAGACAAAGCGTCCTCCATGGATTTCCTCCATGTTTGTGGCTGAGAATCAGATTTATCCAGCCTCTTAGACAATAACGCCACATTTGCATTCAATGTACTCAACATATTCACCCAATCAGCAGTCGGCTGTGCCGACAGAGTCACTCCCAAATCCTTCTCCGCGCCCCCAGTAACTTCCTCCGGGGAGGAACACTCAGCCTCAGACATGTCGACACACGGTACCGACACACCCACACTGGCCAAAGGGGACAGACCCACAGGGAAGCCTGTAGAGAGAACACAGAGGGAGTATGCCAGCTCACACCCCAGCGCCCATATACTACTAAATAATTAATATATGATGTCTGCGCTGTAAATATATAGCACCAATTGCCTGTGCCCCCCCCCCCCCCCCGTTTTGCTCCCTGTACTTGTAAGGAGAGTGGAGGTCCGGGCTAGCGTCTCTGCATGCACTGTGGAGAAAATGGAGCTGGTAAGCTGTGCGGCTAAGCCCCGCCCCTTCCCGGCGCGCTGTAGTCCCGTAAAATTTAAAATATTATACTGGCAGGGGTACATATACAGTGCCCAGGCACCCCTTATATGTATATTTGCCAGTGGAAAAAAGGCTCCAGTAACTTGCTGCCCAGGGCACTCCCCCCCAGAGCCCTGCGAGTGCCGTTGGTGTGTGGGAGCATGGAGCACAGCGCGACCGCTGCGCTGTACCTCGGTTACTGAAGTCTTCTGTTCTTCTAATACTCACCCGGCTTCTTTCTTCTGGCTTCTGTGAGGGGAATGACGGCGCGGCTCCGGTAACAAGCAGCTAGGCGCACGAAGTGATCGAACCCTCTGGAGCTAACAGTGTCCAGTAGCCTAAGAAGCAGAGCCCTCAACTCAGAAGAAGTAGGTCTGACTTCTCTCCCCTCAGTCCCACGAAGCAGGGAGCCTGTAGCCAGCAGGTCTCCCTGAAAATAAAAAAGCCTAACAAAGTCTTTCCAGAGAAACTCAGTAGAGCTCCCCTAGTGTGTGTCCAGTCTCTCCTGGGCACAGAATCTAACTGAGGTCTGGAGGAGGGGCATAGAGGGAGGAGCCAGTTCACACCCAGTAAAAGTCTTATAGTGTGCCCATGTCTCCTGCGGATCACGTCTATACCCCATGGTCCTTTTGGAGTCCCCAGCATCCTCTAGGACGTAAGAGAAAATAAGATTTTACTTACCGGTAAATCTATTTCTCGTAGTCCGTAGAGGATGCTGGGTACTCCGTAAGGACCATGGGGAATAGACGGGCTCCGCAGGAGATAGGGCACTTTAAGAAAGCTTTGGATTCTGGGTGTGCACTGGCTCCTCCCTCTATGTCCCTCCTCCAGACCTCCGTTAGAGAAACTGTGCCAAGAGGAGATGAACAGTACGAGGAAAGGATTTTTGTAAATCTAAGGGCATGATTCATACCAGCCACACCAATCACACCGTATAACTTGTGATAAACTACCCAGTTAACAGTATGAACAATAACATAGCCTCGGTTCAAACCCGATCAACTATAACATAACCCTTATGTAAGCAATAACTATATACAAGTCTTGCAGAAGAAGTCCGCACTTGGGACGGGCGCCCAGCATCCTCTACGGACTACGAGAAATAGATTTACCGGTAAGTAAAATCTTATTTTCTCTAACGTCCTAGAGGATGCTGGGGACTCCGTAAGGACCATGGGGATTATACCAAAGCTCCCAAACGGGCGGGAGAGTGCGGATGACTCTGCAGCACCGATTGAGCAAACAGGAGGTCCTCCTCAGCCAGGGTATCAAACTTATAGAACTTTGCAAAGGTGTTTGACCCCGACCAAGTAGCAGCTCGGCACAGTTGTAGTGCCGAGACCCCTCGGGCAGCCGCCCAAGAAGAGCCCACCTTCCTAGTGGAATGGGCCTTAACCGATTTAGGCAATGGCAATCCTGCTGAAGAATGCGCCTGCTGAATCATGTTACAGATCCAGCGAGCAATAGTCTGCTTTGAAGCAGGAGCGCCAACCTTGTTGGCCGCATACAGAACAAACAGAGCTTTGGTCTTCCTGATCCTAGCCGTTCTGGTCACATAAATCTTCAAAGCCCTGACCACATCCAGGGACTCGGAATCCCCCAAGTCCCGTGTAGCCACAGGCACGACAATAGGTTGGTTCATATGAAAAGATGAGACCACCTTGGGCAGAAATTGAGGACGAGTCCTCAACTCTGCCCTAACAAGTGAAAAATCAGGTATGGGCTTTTATATGATAAAGTCGCCAATTCCGAAACCCGCCTTGCAGAAGCTAAGGCCAACAACATGACCACTTTCCAAGTGAGGTATTTCAACTCTGTTTTGAGTGGTTCAAACCAAGGTGACTTGAGGAAACTTAATACCACGTTAAGGTCCCAGGGCGCCACCGGAGGTACAAAGGGAGGCTGAATATGCAGCACGCCCTTCACAAAAGTCTGTACTTCAGGAAGAGAAGACAATTCTCTTTGAAAGAAAATGGATAAGGCCGAAATTTGAACCTTTATGGACCCTAATTTTAGGCCCAAATTCACTCCCGTTTGAAGGAAGTGAAGCAGACGGCCCAAACTGGAACTCCTCCGTAGGAGCAGTTCTGGCCTCACACCAAGAAACATATTTTCGCCATATACGGTGATAATGTTTCGACGTCACGTCCTTCTTAGCCTTGATCAGGGTAGGAATGACCTCCTCCGGAATCCCTTTTTCCGCTAGGATCCGGCGTTCAACCTCCGTGCCGTCAAACGCAGCCGCGGTAAGTTTTGGAACAGACAGGGCCCCTGCTGCAGCAGGTCCTGCCTTAGAGGAAGAGGCCACGGATCTTCTGTGAGCAACTCTTGCAGCTCCGGATACCAAGTCCTCCTTGGCCAATCTGGAACAATGAGGATTGTTCTGACCCTTCTTCTTATTATCCTCAACACCTTGGGTATGAGAGGTAGAGGAGGAAACACATAGACCGATCTGAACACCCAAGGTGTCACCAGAGCGTCTACCGCAACCGCCTAAGGGTCTATTGACCTGGCGCAATACCTCTTTAGCTTTTTGTTGAGGTGGGACGCCATCATGTCTATCTGAGGCAGTCCCCACCGATCCGTGATCTGTGTGAAGACTTCTTGATGAAGTCCCCACTCTCCCGGATGCAGGTCGTGCCTGCTGAGAAAGTCCGCCTCCCAGTTGTCCACCCCCAGAATGAACACTGCTGATAGTGCGCTTACATGGCCTTCCGCCCAGCGTAGAATCCTGGTCGCCTCTGCCATGGCCACACTGCTCCTTGTGCCGCCTTGGCGGTTTACATGAGCCACTGCCGTGACATTGTCGGACTGAATCAGAACCGGTTTGTTCCGAAGCCATTCCTCCGCTTGGCGTAGGGCGTTGTATATGGCCTTCAACTCCAGGACATTGATGTGGAGACCAGTCTCTAGGCTTGACCAGAGACCCTGGAAATGTTTTCCTAGTGCGACAGCTCCCCAACCTCGGAGGCTCGTGTCCGTGGTCACCAGGACCCAGTCCTGAATGCCGAACCTGCGACCCTCCAGGAGGTGAGCACTGCGTAGCCACCACAGGAGACACACTCTGGCCCTGGGAGACAGGGTGATCTGTTTTTGCATGTGTAAATGGGACCCGTACCATTTGTCCAATAGGTCCCATTGAAAGGTCCTTGCATGGAACCTGCCAAAGGGGATGGCCTCGTATGAAGCCACCATCTTCCCCAGAACCCTTGTGCAATGATGCACTGAAACCTTTTTTGGCTTCAATAGGTTCCTGACCAGAGCTACGAGCTCCTGAGCCTTCTCCACTGGAAGAAAAACTCTTTTTTGGTCTGTGTCTAGAATCAGGCCCAAAAAGGGCAGACGCGTTGCAGGGACTAGCTGGGATTTCGGTCAATTGAGAATCCAGCCGTGCCTCTGCAACGTCTTCACGGACAGAGACACGCTGTCCCGCAACTTCTCCCGAGATTTCGCCTTTATGAGGAGATCGTCCAAGTACGGGATAATTGTGACGCCCTGCCTGCGCAGGAGCACCATCATTTCCGCCATTACCTTGGTGAAAATTCTCGGGGCCGTGGAAAGACCAAACGGCAACGTCTGAAATTGGTAGTGACAGTCCTGTACTGCAAATCTCAGGAACGCCTGGTGAGGAGGGAAAATCGGAACATGAAGGTACGCATCCTTTATGTCCAGGGACACCATCCAATCCCCTCCCTCCAGGCTGGCGATGACCGTTCTGAGCGACTCAATTTTGAACTTGAACCTCTTCAAGTACAGGTTCAGGGATTTCAGATTTAAAATGGGTCTGACCGAACCGTCCGGTTTCGGTACCACAAACAGGGATGAATAATAACCCTCTCCTTGCTGGAGATGAGGAACTTTGACTATCACCTGTTGAATGTACAATTTGTGAATTGCAGCTAACACCAGCTCCCTCTCCGACGGGGAAGCCGGCAGAGCAGATTTGAAAAACCGGCAAGGAGGCATGTCTTCGAATTCCAGTCTGTATCCCTGGGAAACAATCTCTATTGCCCAGGGATCCACCTGTGAGAGAACCCAGACGTGGCTGAACAGACGAAGACGTGCCCCCACTTGATCTGACCCCCCCCCCCCCCCCGCCGGAAAGCCCCAGCGTCATGCGGTGGACTTTGCGGAAGTAGGGGAGGACTGCTGCTCTTGGGAACTAGCCGAGTGCAGCTTTTTTCCCTTGCCTTTACCTCTGGCAACAAAGGACGATCCTCGTACCTTCTTGCTTTTATTGGAACGAAAGGACTGCATTTGATAATGCGGTACCTTCTTAGCATGCTGCGGGGGAACATAAGGTAAAAAATTCGATTTACCGGCCGCAGCAGTAGAGACAAGGTCCGAGAGGCCTTCTCCAAACAACTCATCCCTCTTGTAAGGCAATGACTCCATATGCCGCTTTGAGTCGGCGTCTCCCGTCCACTGTCGGGTCCACAAGAGTCGCCTAGCAGAAATAGACATAGCGTTTATTCTGGAGCTTAGTAAACAAATGTCTCTCTGAGCATCCCTCATATACAAAGCAGCATCTCTGATATGCTCAATGGTCATTAGAATGGTATCCCTATCTAAAGTGTCAATCTCCGTAGATAAGGAGTCTGCCCATGCCACGACAGCACTACAAACCCAGGCCGACGCCATGGTCGGTCTAACGATAGTTCCTGAATGTGTGTAAATGTGCTTCATGGTAATTTCCTGCTTGCGATCAGCAGGATCCTTGAGGGAAGCAGTATCCGGAGAAGGCAGTGCCACTTTCTTGGATAAGCGTGTCAGTGCCTTGTCTACTTTAGGCGAAGATTCCCATCGTATCCTATCCTTCTGTGGAAAAGGATACGCCATAAGAATCCTTATGGGAACATGTAGTCTCCTATCCGGAGACTCCCAAGCCTTTTTGCACAATTCGCTTAGCTCAAATGAGGACGGAAACGTGACCTCAGGCTTTTTCCCTTTATACATGTGAACCCTCGTGTCAGGGACAGGGGGTTCCTCAGTGATATGCAAAACCTCTTTTATGGCAATAATCATGTATCGAATACCCTTTGCCACCTTCGGCTATAATTTTGCATCCTCATAGTCGACACTAGAGTCAGTATCTGTGTCGGTATCTGTGTCAGCGACCTGGGATATGGGGCGCTTTTGAGACCCTGAAGGTCCTGGCGCCACAGGGACAGGCACGGTCTGGCTACCTGACTGATCCCTAGCTTCAGCCTTGTCTAACCTTTTATGCAGGAGATTCACATTTGCATTTAAGACATTCAGCATATCCACCCAGTCCGGTGTCGGCGTTGCCGACGGCGACCTGACATTCAAACACTCCCCCTCCACATTAAGCGAGCCTTCCTCGTCAAACATGTCGACACACACGTACCGACACTTCATACACACAGGGAAACTCTTTTCTGAAGACAGTATCCCCTTTAAGGCCCTTTGGAGAGACAGAGAGAGAGTATGCCAGCACACACCCCAGCGCAATGACCCTGGAGACCAACACAAAATGATTTTCCCAAGCAGCGCTGTATAATATCTTATCCGCCAATTATGTGCCCCCCCTCTCTCTTTTAAACACCCCTTCACCGTGTGTAAGCAGGGGAGAGTCCGGGGAGCTTCCTCTCAGCGTTCTGTGGAGAGAAAAATGGCACTGGTGAGTGCTGAGGGAGAAGCCCCGCCCCCTCGGCGGCGTGCTTCGGTCCCGCTCAAATTTGTGTAAAAATGGCGGTGGTTCTTTTATATACATGTACAGTGCCCAGCTGTACATGTATATATCTTTTTGCCATGTTTTGAGGTGTTACTATTACTATTGCTGCCCAGGGCGCCCCCCCCTGCGCCCTGCACCCATACAGTGACCGGAGTGTGTGAGGTGTGTGGAGCAATGACGCACAGCTGCGGTGCTGTGCGTTACCTCAGTAAAGCCGCTGAAGGCTTATGCCGACTGAAACGTCTTCTTGCTTCTGTTCTTATGGCTCTGTGAGGAGAATGGCGGCGTGGCTCCGGGGGTGGACGCCCAGGACGAACCTGTGTTCACCCCCTCTGGAGTTAATGGTGTCCAGTAGCCGAGGAAGCAGATCCTATCATTTAAGTAGCTCTGCTCCTCTCTCCCCAGTCCCTCGATGCAGGGAGCCTGTTGCCAGCAGTGCTCCCTGTAAAAAATAAGATTTTACTCACCGGTAAATCTATTTCTCGTAGTCCGTAGTGGATGCTGAGAACTCCGTAAGGACCATGGGGAATAGCGGCTCCGCAGGAGACTGGGCACAACTAAAGAAAGCTTTAGGTCACCTGGTGTGCACTGGCTCCTCCCACTATGACCCTCCTCCAAGCCTCAGTTAGGACACTGTGCCCGGACGAGCTGACATAATAAGGAAGGATTTTGAATCCCGGGTAAGACTCATACCAGCCACACCAATCACACCGTATAACTCGTGATACTATACCCAGTTAACAGTATGAATATAACTGAGCCTCTCAACAGATGGCTCAACAATAACCCTTTAGTTAGGCAATAACTATATACAAGTATTGCAGACAATCCGCACTTGGGATGGGCGCCCAGCATCCACTACGGACTACGAGAAATAGATTTACCGGTGAGTAAAATCTTATTTTCTCTGACGTCCTAGTGGATGCTGGGAACTCCGTAAGGACCATGGGGATTATACCAAAGCTCCCAAACGAGCGGGAGAGTGCGGATGACTCTGCAGCACCGAATGAGAGAACTCCAGGTCCTCCTCAGCCAGGGTATCAATTTTGTAGAATTTAGCAAACGTGTTTGCCCCTGACCAAGTTGCAGCTCGGCAAAGTTGGAAAGCCGAGACCCCTCGGGCAGCTGCCCAAGATGAGCCCACCTTCCTTGTGGAATGGGCTTTTACAGATTTTGGCTGCGGTAGTCCAGCCGCAGAATGCGCCAGCTGAATTGTGCTACAAATCCAGCGAGCAATAGTCTTGTTTGTTGGGTGCATACAGGATAAACAGCGAGTCAGTTCTCCTGACTCTAGCCGTCCTGGAAACATAATTTTTCAAGGCCCTGACTACGTCCAGTTACTTGGAATCCTCCAAGTCCCTAGTAGCCGCAGGCACTACAATAGGTTGGTTCAAGTGAAAAGCTGATACCACCTTAGGGAGAAACTGGGAACGAGTCCTCAATTCTGCCCTATCCATATGGAAAATCAGATAAGGACTTTTATATGACAAAGCCGCCAATTCTGATACACGCCTGGCCGAAGCCAAGGCCAATAACATGACCACTTTCCGCGTGAGATATTTTAGATCCACGGTTTTTAGTGGCTCACACCAATGTGATTTTAAGAAACTCAACACCACGTTGAGAACCCAAGGTGCCACTGGAGGCACAACCGGGGGCTGAATATGCAGCATTCCTTTTACAATGTCTGAACTTCAGGTACTGAAGCTAGTTCTTTCTGGAAGAAAATCGACAGAGCCGAGATCTGTATCTTAATGGAGCCTAATTTTAGGCCCATAGACACTCCTGCTTGTAGGAAATGCAGAAATCGACCTAGTTGAAATTCCTCTGTTGGGGCCTTTTTTGGCCTCACACCAAGCAACATATTTCCGCCATATGCGGTGATAATGTTTTGCAGTTACATCTTTCCTGGCTTGAATCAGCGTAGGAATGACTTCCTCCGGAATGCCCTTTTCCTTTAGGATCCGGCGTTCAACCGCCATGCCGCCAAAACGTAGCCGCGGTAAGTCTTGGAACAGACAGGGCCCCTGCTGCCGCAGGTCCTGTCTGAGCGGCAGAGGTCATGGGTCCTCTGATATAATTTCTTGAAGTTCTGGGTACCAAGCTCTTCTTGGCCAATCCGGAACCACGAGTATCGTTCTTACTCCTCGCCTTCCTATTATTCTCAGTACCTTTTGTATGAGAGGCAGAGGGGGGAACACATAACCGACTGGTACACCCACGGTGTTACCAGAGCGTCCACAGCTATCGCCTGAGGGTCCCTTGACCTGGCGCAATATCTTTTATAGCTTTTTGTTGAGGCGGGACGCCATCATGTCCACCTGTGGCCTTTCCCAATGGTGTACAATCCTTTGGAAGACTTCTGGATGAAATCCCCACTCTCCCGGGTGAAGGTCGTGTCTGCTGAGAAGATCTGCTTCCCAGTCGTCCACTCCGGGAATGAACACTGCTGACAGTGCTAACACATGATTTTCCGCCCATCGGAGAATCCTTGTGGCTTCTGCCATCGCCATCCTGCTTCTTGTGCCGCCCCGTAGGTTTACATGGGCGACTGCCGTGATGTTGTCTGATTGGATCAGTACCGGCTGGTTTTGAAGCAGAGGCCTTGCCTGACTCAGGGCATTGTAAATGGCCCTCAGTTCCAGAATACTTGACCAAAGTCCCTGGAAGTTTCTTCCCTGTGTGACTGCCCCCCAGCCTCAAAGGCTGGCATCCATGGTCACTAGGACCTAGTCCTGTATGCCGAACCTGCGGCCCTCTTGAAGATGGGCACTCTGCAGCCACCACAGTAGAGATACCCTGGTCCTTGAAGACAGGGTTATCAGCCGATGCATCTGAAGATGTGATCCGGACCACTTGTCCAACAGGTCCCACTGAAAAGTTCTTGCATGGAACCTGCCGAATGGGATTGCTTCGTAGGAAGCTACCATATTTCCCAGGACTCGCGTGCAATGATGCAAAGATACCTGTTTTGGCTTCAGGAGGTCTCTGACTAGAGATGACAGCTCCTTGGCTTTCTCCTCCGGGAGAAACACTTATTTCTGTTCTGTGTCCAGAACCATCCTCAGAAACAGTAGACGTGTCGTAGGAACCAGCTGTGACTTTGGACTGTTTAGAATCCAACCGTGCTGTTGTAGCACTTTCCAAAATAGTGCTACCCCGACTAGCAACTGCTCCTTGGACCTTGCCCTTATAAGGAGATTGTCCAAGTACTGGATAATTAAAACTCCCTTTTTTCGAAGGAGTATCATCATTTCGGCCATTACCTTGGTAAACACCCTCGGTGCCATGTACAGTCCAAACGGCAGTGTCTGGACCTGGTAATGGTAATCCTGTACCACAAATCTGAGGTACTCCTGGCGAGGATGGTAAATGGGGACATGCAGGTAAGCATCCTTGATGTCCCGGGATCCCATGTAATCCCCCTCGTCCAGGCTTGCAATAACCGCCCTGAGCGATTCCATCTTGAACTTGAATTTTTTTATGTATGTGTTCAAGGATTTTAATATAAAATGGGTCACACCGAACCATGCGGTTTCGGTACCCCAAACCGTGTGGAATAGTAACCCCGTCCTTGTTGAAGTAGGGGCACCTTGAGTATTACCTGCTGGGAATACAGCTTATTAATTGCCTCTAGCGCAGCCTCCCTGCCTGAGGGAGTTGTCGGCAAGGCATATTTGAGGAAACGGCGGGGGGGAGACATCTCGAATTCCAGCTTGTACCCCTGAAATACTACTTGAATGAAACAGGGATCCACCTGTGAGCGAGCCCACTGATCGCTGAAATTTTTGAGACGGCCCCCCACCGTACCTGGCTACACCTGTGGAGCCCCCGCGTCATGCTGTGGACTCAGAGGAAGCGAGAGAAGAATTTTGATTCTGGGAACAGGCTGACTGGTGCAGCTTTTTCCCTGTTCCCATGTCTCGGTACAGAAAGGAAGCGCCTTTGACCCGCTTGCTTTTCTGAAGCCGAAAAGACTGTACCTGATAATACAGTGCTTTCTTAGTCTGTGAGGAAACCTGAGGTAAAAATATTTCTTCCCAGCTGTTGCTGTGGATACGAGGTCCCAGAGACCATCCCCAAATAATTCCTCACCCTTATAAGGCAGAATCTCTATGCGCCTTTTAAAGTCAGCATCACCTGTCCAGTGACAGGTCTCTAATACCCTCCTGACAGAATGGACATTACATTCATTTTGGATGCCAGCCGGCAAAATATCCCTCTGTGCATCCCTCATATATAAGACGACGTCTTTAATATGTTCTCATGTTTGACAGGGTCACCAACCACGCTGCAGCAGCACGATCTGCAGGTCTCAGTCTAGTACCTGAGTGTGTAAATACAGACTTCAGGATAGCCTCCTGCTTTTTATCAACAGGTACCTTCAAAGTGGCCGTTCCTAAAACGACAGTGCCACCTTTTTTGACAACCGTGTGAGCGCCTTATCCACCCTAGGGGATATCTCCCAGCGTAACTTATCCTCTGGCGGGAAAGGGTACGCCATCAGTAACTTTTTAGAAATTACCAGTTTCTTATCGGGGGGAACCCACGCTTTTCACACACTTCATTCATTCATCTGATGGGGGAACAAAACACTGCCTGCTTTTTCTCCCCAACATAAAAAACCCATTTTTAGAGGGTTAATGTCAGAAATGTGTAACACAATTTTTTTTTTTTTTTTTTTTATTGCCGGGATCAAGTCACGGATGTTCCTAGTGGATTGTGTATATGTCTCAACCTTGTCGACACTGGAGTCAGACTCCGTGTCGACATTTGTGTCTGCCATCTGAGTGAGCGGGCGTTTATGAGCCCCTGATGGCCTTTGAGACGCCTGAGCAGGCGCGGACTGAGAAGCCGGCTGTCCCACAGCTGTTACGTCATCCACCCTTTTATGTAAGGAGTTGACACTGTCGGTTAATACCTTTCACCTAACCATCCACTCTGGTGTCGGCCCCACAGGGGGCGACATCACATTTATCGGCATCTGCTCCGTCACCATATAAGCCTCCTCATTAAACATGTCGACACAGCCGTACCGACACACCGCACACACACACAGGGAATGCTCTGACTGAGGACAGGACCCCACAAAGCCCTTTGGGGAGACAGAGAGAGAGTATGCAAGCACAAACCAGAGCGCTATATAATGTGGGGATTAACACTATAACTGAGTGAAATTTCCCCAATAGCTGCTTGTATATATAATATTGCGCCTAAATTTAGTGCCCCCCCTCTCTTTTTAACCCTTTGAGCCTGAAAACTACAGGGGAGAGCCTGGGGAGCTTTCTTCCAGCTGCACTGTGAAGAGAAAATGGCGCCAGTGTGTATGAGGGAGATAGCTCCGCCCCTTTTTCGCGGACTTTTCTCCCGCTTTTTTCTGGATTCTGGCAGGGGTATTTACCACATATATAGCCTCTGGGGCTATATATTGTGGTA
The DNA here is from genome assembly GCF_028390025.1 of Pseudophryne corroboree. NCBI lineage: Eukaryota > Metazoa > Chordata > Amphibia > Anura > Myobatrachidae > Pseudophryne > Pseudophryne corroboree. The sequence goes on along the minus strand of NC_086444.1, from coordinate 947,005,941 downwards.
TTTTTGCCAGCCAAGGTGTTTTTATTGCTGCTCAGGGCGCCCCCCCCTAAGCGCCCTGCACCCTCAGTGACCGGAGTGTGAAGTGTGTATGAGGAGCAATGGCGCACAGCTGCAGTGCTGTGCGCTACCTTGGTGAAGACTGATGTCTTCTGCCGCCGATTTTCCGGACCTCTTCTTGCTTCTGGCTCTGTAAGGGGGACGGCGGTGCGGCTCCGGTACCGAACACCAAGGCTGGGCCTGCGGTCGATCCCTCTGGAGCTAATGGTGTCCAGTAGCCTAAGAAGCCCAAGCTGGCTGCAAGCAGGCAGGTTCGCTTCTTCTCCCCTTAGTCCCTCGCTGCAGTGAGCCTGTTGCCAGCAGGTCTCACTGAAAATAAAAAACCTAATTCTATACTTTCTTTCTAGAAGCTCAGGAGAGCCCCTAGTGTGCATCCAACCTCGGCCGGGCACAAAATCTAACTGAGGCTTGGAGGAGGGTCATAGTGGGAGGAGCCAGTGCACACCAGGTGACCTAAAGCTTTCTTTAGTTGTGCCCAGTCTCCTGCGGAGCTGCTATTCCCCATGGTCCTTACGGAGTTCCCAGCATCCACTAGGACGTCAGAGAAATAGAAAAATCCAAACAAAAATGCTTTCTAATGCAAAGAACTCAGGAGAGCTCTCTGCAGTGCGCCCATCTTCCTCTGGGCACAGTGTAAAACTGAGGTCTGGAGGAGGGACATAGAGGGAGGAGCCAGTGCACACCCAGAATCCAAAGCTTTCTTAAAGTGCCCTATCTCCGTCTATTCCCCATGGTCCTTACGGAGTCCCCAGCAACCTCTAGGACGTTAGAGAAAATGGATTTGAGTGTAGTGGTTCTTTTAACGTGGTAGATCAAGGGACAGGTAAAACCACCTTTTTAGACAGTCTGGAGACAGATGCGTCCACAATGGGTGGGTTAACCCACTTTTTCCCATCTTCCTTAGGGAAGGGAAAAGCAACCAGAACCCTTTTTGGGATCTGGAATTTTTTCTCCAGGTTTTCCCAGCATTTCTCAATTATAGCTTTTAATTCTTTAGACGCAGGGAAGGTTAGCGAGGCTTTCTTATTGTCAGTGAAGTAAGTCTCCTCAACCTGCTCAGGTGTGGTGTCATTAATATTTAACACATCTCTAATGGCTTCAATCATGAGCTGCACCCCCTTAGCAAGGGATGCCGCCCCCCTCAGCACCTCCCCATCACCGTCTGCAGTATCAGAATCGGTATGCGTGTCATCTTGCATGATTTGGCAAGTGCACGTTTCTGTGGGAACATGCTAGAAGATTTTGCTGGAATAGGGACAGAGCCTGACCAAACTGCCATAGACTTCTTCAACATCTGAGTTTCAGTCTCAATATCAGCTTCAACAATGGGGATCCGAGACAAAACATTACTATCCTGTGTACATGGAATGGATCCCTCCTGAGAGGAAACATCTTCTGCAGCATATGACGCAGAGTCCCTAGACATGGCTATGTGAGATGGTAAACATACACACACACACACACGCACACACACACACACACGGAAATGTCAGACACAGTTTGCCCCCCAAGCATGCCACAGAGAGACACAGAGATTGGAGCCAACCAACACACTGTAGAATGCTTGAACTAGAACTAATAACACTACCAGCGCTGTCTGTGTACCTTAATAGGCTACACAGACTTTACAGAGCCCCCCCCCACACCTTCTACAACTCCCTGGTACCGTACAAGGCAGCTGAAGTTGATCTGGAGGGACAGCTCTCCCCGTCAGTGCTTCTGCAGGCAGGAAACGGTCGCTGAACGCTGCTGGGTCCGCTCTGAGGAGAAGCTCTGCCCCCTTTCATGGCACTGTCTTCCCGCTCTTCTGAAGATTATACTGGCCTGAGGAATTGTGCTGGCAGCGATCCTGGGACCCTGTCAGGCTTGCTGGACAGTGTAGGCGCTGGCTCAGGGCACCCCTCACAGCGCCGCACCATATACCGCTGAGCCACGGAGCGCAGTTAATACTGCGCTCCCTACCCTGTTGCCGCCATCTTCACACCGGCTTCCCGCTTGCCAGGGAGGCCGGTGACTAACTCGCCACTGATCTTCTGGCTCTGTAAGGGGGTGGCGGCATGCTGCTGGGGTGAGCGATCTTCTGTGGCGGCGAACGTTCGACCCCCTCAGGAGCTCGGTGTCCTGTCAGGGGAGATAAAGGTTCAGACCCCGCAGGGCGGACACTACTCCCCCCACATAGTCCCTCGAAGCAGGGAGGCTGTTGCCAGCAGCCTCCCTGTAAAATAAGAAACTCTAAAAAAAAAACTTTTACTAGAGAAACTCTGGAGAGCTCCCCTAGCTGTGACCGGCTCCTCCGGGCACATTTTCTAAACTGAGTCTGGTAGGAGGGGCATAGAGGGAGGAGCCAGCCCACACTCTCAAACTCTTAAAGTGCCAGTGGCTCCTAGTTGACCTGTCTATACTCCATGGTACTAATGTGGACCCCAGCATCCTCTAGGACGTAAGAAAAAACAGAATTCCAGACAAACAAATATATAGTGAATACCCAATGTGGATTTATTTTTGCTAGATAGCTCTTATTTTTTAACCGTCTCAAGATATCTCATGTGAAACAAATCAATTTACCATATAAATATTTGGTACATCATTAATCTGCAATACAGAACAATTATTTTTAGAACCTGTATATTCCCAATTGGTTGATCTTAAAAAGAACTCTACCCTATTTTAGAAAATTTAGTATGTAATATTAAACGCTATAAATTTTAATGGTGGCTATTAATCCCCAATCCAGTGCATGCCATTTAAAGGCCAACTGTTACCCTCCACAACCAAGTAAGACCCGATGTAATTGGGTACCAACTAGGAATCATGGGAAGCTATTCTAGCTGAGGTCTTGAAACACTTCGGGGGAGATGTACTAAGCATTGGAGAGTGATAAAGTGGAGAGAGATAAAATACCAGACAATCAGCTCCTAACCGCCATGTTACAGGCTGTGGTTGAAAAATGGCAGTTAGGACTAGTTGGCTGGTACTTTAGCTCTCTCCACAACTTAGTACATCTGCCCCTATGGCACTGAGCAGATGAAGCAGCAGTGTTGAGCTTCCATAATGAAAAAAGGTCCATGTAGGAGAAACCCCTAAAATCCAGAAATGATGGCCTACTGTTCTAAAATGTACTAATAAACTTAGGGGCTCCTGAAGCTGTTTAAGACAGATGCACTGGAATCGTGGCTGCGTATGACAGCTCAAACATCCATCTCAAGGTCAAGCAAAAGTGGAAATTGCGCAAAAAAGTGGAGGACAAAAAAAATAAAAAGCATACCCAACAAGTAGACCTATTAAAGGATGTAGCTCTTACGCTGCTATGCAAACAAGAAATTATCCAAAACAATCATTCTACAGTGTGTTCTAATAGGGTGTCAAAGTCTAAAAATATGGCGACCTATGATGCCTTGTACTAACCCCATGCGCTTGCCTGCTGCACATTCTCTCCCGTGCGTGCGCATATTCGCAGTTGCGTGACGACGCCTCCACGGTCGTGCGCTCAGGCGCGTGGTATGTGCATTTACAGTAGAGTTTGTGTGCGTCTGGTGGGCGACTCGATCGTTACATATTTAATCCAAATAATGTATTTTATAGGTAATATTCCCTTTAATAATATCTGTAAGTATGATTAGTGTAACTGGTTCAGGGACAGAGAGATTCCTCTTTGCATGCTGGGAGGGCTCAGACAAAGGTTGGAGGGTAGTGTATGGTGTCCAGCTGTGGGGTATTGAAAGGGTGTTGTGCCTATGATAGTTGGGAGGGATTCGCATAGTTCCTGCTCATGGTTATGCACAGAAGTAGAAAATAAGATTAATTGCATTCCGAATAAATTACACATAAGTGCAGGGTAGGTGAATGGAATTCAGTCATTTCTTTCCCACAGACTGAATACAATAGCCTTATTTACACTAAGCTTTGAGATTCTATGAAGAGGGCTTACACCTTTGTTTATGAATAGAACCAGGTTTCTCTCCAGAATAATGAGTGCTGAGTAGTCAATTGTCTCAACTGAAGGTGGGGTAAACAAAGCCCAGAGACAGAGTTTGTTTGGAAGATCCAAAACAATAGCTTTCCTCAATATAATCAGACAAAGAGGAATTTAGAATACTAACAAGTCCTAGCCATCGCCCACTTCTTGAACTAACCAATGATCCCAGGTGCAGTACATGTTCCACCCCCTAACCAATGGAAAGACAGCACACAGTATCTATTGTAGTATGTCTTGAGTTAGTAAATAAATATAGCTTGCAACAGGCTTGGTGACACAAGACTCTGCAAGGTTTTCACACTGAAGGCTAGAGCCCTGGTCCAGGTTGCGCCGGTGAAGTCATTCCCACGTGTGTAAGTTTCTCTGTAACCAACTTATTCTCTGTTTGTATTTGCCACACTCTCTCTCTCTCTGTTATTGTTTAGGATTAAGAAACTGTTGTATATTGTATAATTTCAGTTATTCTGTTTAGGTGTTTATGTTAGTGCTGTAGTGTATAAGCTGTAACTGTTTTCCCCTTTTACATACTAAAATAATCTAGATAAAGGTTTTGGAACCTTACAAGGTATTGTGTGTATCATTACATTGCTAAGGGTATTCGGAGCGTCTCAATCGCTCAAGCAGCTTTTATATTAACAAGGTTAAGAAGCGTTATATCATAAGTATATCCCTTCATTGTGTTGCATACAAGGTTTACGGTGTGTCATCCTGTGAGCGTCTGCGCCGCTCGTGTTCCTCTTGTGGGCACAGCGTCCGCTACGCTAGTAGCGTAGCATTACGGTACTCGGACCGCCTATAGCGTGCTCGATACCCAGCGTAAGCCGTGAGCGAACGTGCCGCTCATGCGTCTCGATCACGGCCTAGTGTCTGCTACGCTAAGTGCGTACCCTTACGGTACCCCGTACGCCCATTGTGTACTGAATCTCTTACCAATATATAATGAATGTTATAAGATAAATAATCTGTCCTCCACATATCCGCTCCAGCGAACACAAGCAGACTTTATCTGTCAGCAAAGGGCGGGAAGGCGTATCCCTTCGTATCCGTTTTGGTGGTGAGGGATACGGTAGTGCTGACTAGATAAGCGTCTGCATCGCTACGCTGTAGGAGTGCTGGTGGAATCCGGAACCGGAAGGTAAGAACAGTACGCTATTGTCTTTTAAAACTGTTTTATTTCTGTCTGATACACATTGCGTACGCAACACACGCACACACCTGCATTTTTCATTTGTGTAATTTCACATCTCGCCTTCCTGTTTGCCATTTATCATTGATAACGTGCTGAGAAAGATTTGTTGCTATTGGTAGTTAAAAGTAAAATTAATACGTAAGGAAGTAATTTGTAAAACATGCACACGGCTTGCCTAAGATACAAGGAAGTTCTGTGTGGTGCTCAGTAAATGATTACAGTTAAAATAAGAATTTACTTACCGATAATTCTATTTCTCGTAGTCCGTAGTGGATGCTGGGACTCCGTCAGGACCATGGGGATTAGCGGCTCCGCAGGAGACAGGGCACAAAAGTAAAAGCTTTAGGATCAGGTGGTGTGCACTGGCTCCTCCCCCTATGACCCTCCTCCAAGCCTCAGTTAGGATACTGTGCCCGGACGAGCGTACACAATAAGGAAGGATTTTGAATCCCGGGTAAGACTCATACCAGCCACACCAATCACACTGTACAACCTGTGATCTGAACCCAGTTAACAGCATGATAACAGCGGATCCTCTGAAAAGATGGCTCACAACAATAATAACCCGATTTTTGTAACAATACTATGTACAAGTATTGCAGACAATCCGCACTTGGGATGGGCGCCCAGCATCCACTACGGACTACGAGAAATAGAATTATCGGTAAGTAAATTCTTATTTTCTCTGACGTCCTAGTGGATGCTGGGACTCCGTCAGGACCATGGGGATTATACCAAAGCTCCCAAACGGGCGGGAGAGTGCGGATGACTCTGCAGCACCGAATGAGAGAACTCCAGGTCCTCCTCAGCCAGGGTATCAAATTTGTAGAATTTTGCAAACGTGTTTGCCCCTGACCAAGTAGCAGCTCGGCAAAGTTGTAAAGCCGAGACCCCTCGGGCAGCCGCCCAAGATGAGCCCACCTTCCTTTTGAAATGGGCATTTACATATTTTGGCTGTGGCAGGCCTGCCACAGAATGTGCAAGCTGAATTGTACTACACATCCAACTAGCAATCGTCTGCTTAGAAGCAAGAGCACCCAGTTTGTTGGGTGCCTACAGGATAACAGCAAGTCAGTTTTCCTGACTCCAGCCGTCCTGGAAACCTATATTTCCAGGGCCCTGACAACATCTAGCAACTTGGAGTCCTCCAAGTCCCTAGTAGCCGCAGGTACCACAATAAGCTGGTTCAGGTGAAACGCTGACACAACCTTAGGGAGAAACTGGGGACGAGTCCTCAGCTCTGCCCTGTCCGAATGGACAATCAGATATGGGCTTTTGTGAGACAAAGCCGCCAATTCTGACACTCGCCTGGCCGAAGCCAGGGCCAACAGCATGGTCACTTTTCATGTGAGATATTTCAAATCCACAGATTTGAGCGGTTTAAAATGTGATTTGAGAAATCCCAGAACTACGTTGAGATCCCACAGTGCCACTGGAGGCACAAAAGGGGGTTGTATATGCAGTACTCCCTTGACAAACTTCTGGACTTCAGGAACTGAAGCCAATTCTTTCTGGAAGAAAATAGACAGGGCCGAAATTTGAACCTTAATGGACCCCAATTTGAGGCCCATAGACACTCCTGTTTGCAGGAAATGCAGGAATCGACCGAGTTGAAATTTCTTCGTGGGGCCTTCCTGGCCTCCCACCACGCAACATATTTTCGCCACATGTGGTGATAATGTTGTGCGGTCAGCTCCTTCCTGGCTTTGACCAGGGTAGGAATGACCTCTTCCGGAATGCCTTTTTCCCTTGGGATCCGGCGTTCCACCGCCATGCCGTCAAACGCAGCCACGGTAAGTCTTGGAACAGACATGGTACTTGCTGAAGCAAGTCCCTTCTTAGCGGCAGAGGCCATGAGTCCTCTGTGAGCATTTCTTGAAGTTCCGGGTACCAAGTCCTTCTTGGCCAATCCGGAGCCACGAGTATAGTTCTTACTCCTCTACGTCTTATAATTCTCAGTACCTTGGGTATGAGAAGCAGAGGAGTGAACACATACACCGACTGGTACACCCACGGTGTTACCAGAACGTCCACAGCTATTGCCTGAGGGTCTCTTGACCTGGCGCAATACCTGTCCAGTTTTTTGTTCAGGTGGGACGCCATCATGTCCACCTTTGGTCTTTCCCAACGGTTCACAATCATGTGGAAGACTTCCCGATGAAGTCCCCACTCTCCCGGGTGGAGGTCGTGCCTGCTGAGGAAGTCTGCTTCCCAGTTGTCCACTCCCGGAATGAACACTGCTGACAGTGCTATCACATGATTTTCCGCCCAGCGAAGAATCCTTGCAGTTTCTGCCATTGCCCTCCTGCTTCTTGTGCCGCCCTGTCTGTTTACGTGGGCGACTGCCGTGATGTTGTCCCACTGGATCAATACCGGCTGACCTTGAAGCAGAAGTCTTGCTAAGCTTAGAGCATTGTAAATTGCCCTTAGCTCCAGTATATTTATGTGGAGAGAAGTCTCCAGACTTGATCACACTCCCTGGAAATTTTTTCCCTGTGTGACTGCTCCCCAGCCTCTCAGGCTGGCATCCGTGGTCACCAGGACCCAGTCCTGAATGCCGAATCTGCGGCCCTTTAGTAGATGAGCACTCTGCAGCCACCGCAGAAGAAACACCCTTGTCCTTGGAGACAGGGTTATCCGCTGATGCATCTGAAGATGCGCTCCGGACCATTTCTCCAGCAGATCCCACTGAAAAGTTCTTGCGTGAAATCTGCCGAATGGAATCGCTTCGTAAGAAGCCACCATTTTTCCCAGGACCCTTGTGCAATGATGCACTGACACTTTTCCTGGTTTTAGGAGGTTCCTGACTAGCTCGGGTAACTCCCTGGCTTTCTTCTCCGGGAGAAACACCCTTTTCTGGACTGTGTCCAGAATCATCCCTAGGAACAGCATACGTGTCGTCGGAAACAGCTGCGGTTTTGGAATATTTAGAATCCACCCGTGCTGTCGTAGAACTACTTGAGATAGTGCTACTCCGACCTCCAACTGTTCTCTGGACCTTGCCCTTATCAGGAGATCGTCCATTTTCTTTGAAGAAGAATCATAATTTCGGCCATTACCTTGGTAAGGACCCGGGGTGCCGCGGACAATCCAACCGGCAGCGTCTGAAACTGATAGTGACAGTTCTGTACCACGAACCTGAGGTACCCTTGGTGAGAAGGGCAAATTGGGACATGGAGGTAAGCATCCCTGATGTCCCGGGACACCATATAGTCCCCTTCTTCCTGGTTCGCTATCACTGCTCTGAGTGACTCCATCTTGATTTGAACCTTTGTATGTAAGTGTTCAAATATTTCAGATTTAGAATAGGTCTCACCGAGCCGTCTGGCTTCAGTACCACAATATAGTGTGGAATAATACCCCTTTCCTTGTTGTAGGAGGGGTACTTTGATTATCACCTGCTTGGAATACAGCTTGTGAATTGTTTCCAATACTGCCTCCCTGTCGGAGGGAGACGTTGGTAAAGCAGACTTCAGGAACCTGCGAGCGGGAGACGTCTCGAATTTCCAATCTGTACCCCTGGGATACTACTTGTAGGATCCAGGGGTCCACTTGCGAGTGAGCCCACTGCGTGCTGAAACTCTTGAGACGACCCCCCACCGCACCTGAGTCCGCTTGTACGGCCCCAGCGTCATGCTGAGGACTTGGCAGAAGCGGTGGAGGGCTTCTGTTCCTGGGAATGGGCTGCCTGCTGCAGTCTTCTTCCCTTTCCTCTATCCCTGGGCAGATATGACTGGCCTTTTGCCCGCTTGCCCTTATGGGGACTTAGGCTGAAAAGACGGTGTCTTTTTCTCCTTTATACGGCAATATCTATAGTCAATAAAATACTGTCCCTGTCAAGGGTATCAATATTTTCAGTCAGGGAATCCGACCAAGCCACCCCAGCGCTGCACATCCAGGCTGAGGTGATCGCTGGTCGCAGTATAACACCAGTATGTGTGTATATACTTTTTAGGATATTTTCCAGCCTCCTATCAGCTGGCTCCTTGAGGGCGGCCCTATCTGGAGACGGTATCGCCACTTTGATAAGCGTGTGAGCGCCTTATCCACCCTAAGGGGTGTTTCCCAACGCGCCCTAACTTCTGGCGGGAAAGGGTATACCGCCAATAATTTTCTATCGGGGGAAACCCACGCATCATCACACACTTCATATAATTTATCTGATTCAGGAAAAACTACAGGTAGTTTTTTCACACCCCACATAATACCCTTTTTTATGGTACTCGTAGTATCAGAAATATGCAACACCTCCTTCATTGCCCTTAACATGTAACGTGTGGCCCTAATGGAAAATACGTTTGTTTCTTCACCGTCGACACTGGAGTCAGTGTCCGTGTCTGTGTCGACCGACTGAGGTAAATGGGCGTTTTAAAGCCCCTGACGGTGTTTGAGACGCCTGGACAGGTACTAATTTGTTTGCCGGCCGTCTCATGTCGTCAACCGACCTTGCAGCGTGTTGACATTATCACGTAATTCCTTAAATAAGCCGTCCATTCCGGTGTCGACTCCCTAGAGAGTGACATCACCATTACAGGCAATTGCTCCGCCTCCTCACCAACATCGTCCTCATACATGTCGACACACACGTACCGACACACAGCACACACACAGGGAATGCTCTGATAGAGGACAGGACCCCACTAGCCCTTTGGGGAGACAGAGGGAGAGTTTGCCAGCACACACCAAAACGCTATAATTATACAGGGACAACCTTTATATAAGTGTTTTCCCTTATAGCATCTTAATATATAATCATATCGCCAAATAAGTGCCCCCCCTCTCTGTTTTAACCCTGTTTCTGTAGTGCAGTGCAGGGGAGAGCCTGGGAGCCTTCCCACCAGCAGTTCTGTGAGGGAAAATGGCGCTGTGTGCTGAGGAGAATAGGCCCCGCCCCCTTTTCGGCGGGCTTCTTCTCCCGTTTTTCTGACAACCTGGCAGGGGTTAAATACATCCATATAGCCCCAGAGGCTATATGTGATGTATTTTTAGCCAGTATAGGTACTTTCATTGCTGCCCAGGGCGCCCCCCCAGCGCCCTGCACCCTCAGTGACCGTTGGTGTGAAGTGTGCTGAGAGCAATGGCGCACAGCTGCAGTGCTGTGCGCTACCTCATGAAGACTGAGAAGTCTTCAGCCGCCGATTTCTGGACCTCTTCTCTCTTCAGCATCTGCAAGGGGGTCGGCGGCGCGGCTCCGGTGACCCATCCAGGCTGTACCTGTGATCGTCCCTCTGGAGCTAGTGTCCAGTAGCCTAAGAAGCCAATCCATCCTGCACGCAGGTGAGTTCACTTCTTCTCCCCTAAGTCCCTCGTTGCAGTGAGCCTGTTGCCAGCAGCACTCACTGAAAATAAAAAACCTAATAAAACTTTTACTCTAAGCAGCTCTTTAGGAGAGCCACCTAGATTGCACCCTTCTCGGCCGGGCACAAAAACCTAACTGAGGCTTGGAGGAGGGTCATAGGGGGAGGAGCCAGTGCACACCACCTGATCCTAAAGCTTTTACTTTTGTGCCCTGTCTCCTGCGGAGCCGCTAATCCCCATGGTCCTGACGGAGTCCCAGCATCCACTAGGACGTCAGAGAAATATCATTTGCATTGATAGAAACGTGTTACTTGTGTTACTGTGGACGTGTCTGGCCTGTGTACACGTGTCCCTAACAAAAGGCGGGACTAGCGTACGCAAGGGCTTACACACGTAGCGTATATTACGCAACGGAGCGTACGGGTACGCCCACGTAATACAAATCACACGATAGTATTGTTTGAGTAGGCGATACAGAAGCAACGCGATAATAGCGCAAGTCAATCTCAGTGTCCTAAATTTTAGCGTAAATAATCCTTCTCTAGTTGTAACTCCTTTTGGGACTAAGACTGCGATACTGAATGAAAGGGATTTCTGTACAGAAACGAAAGTAACATAGTATCTGTGGTTGAAAAAAAGACAATTGTCCATCGAGTTCAACCTATTTGTGGTGTCCTATGCATGATTTGACTAAAATTTCTGACTGATGCTGCTGTCAGCCATTGCATTTTATCCCTATTTATAGTAACTATAATGCATGACTATGCACCATACCCCTGGATATCCTTATCCAATAGGAATTTATCTAACCCATTCTTAAAGGTGTTGACAGATTCCGCCATTACAACTCCCTCGGGCAGGGAATTCCAAACACGTATTGTCCTTACCGTGAAAAAGCCTTTACGCCGTATTGTGCGGAATCTCCTTTCCTCTAACCTGAGTGAGTGTCCACGAGTCCTCTGTGTTGATCTAACCAAAAACAGGTCCCGCGCAAGCTGTGTATTGTCCCCTTATATATTTGTAGATGTTGATCATATCCCCTCTTAGTCTCCGCTTTTCCAATGTAAACATGCCTAGTCTTTCAAGCCTTTCCTTGTATTCCATCGTCTCCATGCCCTTAATTAGTTTGGTCGCCCTCCTCTGTACCTTTTCAAGCTCCAGGATATCCTTTTTGTAGTACGGTGCCCAGAACTGTACACAGTATTCAAGGTGTGGCCTCACTAGTGATTTATATAACAGGAGTATAATACTCTCGTCCCTAGCATCAATACCCCGTTTTATGCATGCTAATATCTTATTAGCCTTCTTTGCTGCAGTCCTACTTTGGGTACTACTGCTGCATAGCTTGCTATCTATGAGGACACCTAAGTCCTTTTCCAGTACAGAATCCCCTAATTTTACCCCATTTAGTAGGTAGGTGTAATTTTTGTTCATGTTACCACAGTGCATTACCTTACACTTGTCTGTGTTGAAGCACATTCTCCATTTGGCTGCCCATGCTTCTAATTTAACTAAGTCGTTCTGAAGAGACTCGGCATCCTCCTCTGTATTTATAGCCTTACACAATTTGGTATCATCTGCAAAAATTGACACCATGCTCTCTAGACCTTCTGTTAAAGAGTATATGAGGTGAAAGAGTGTGTGTGTATATATATATATATATATATATATATATATATAAGTTTCTCATTTTTGGGTGGAACCACAGGAAATCGAGTTCTCGTGAGGTACATTCGTGAAAGTGACAGCGCGGTGGCTTGGAAGGCATCCCTTGTTAAATATTGAAATAAGAGCATTAGAGTATAGCAGACCAGGAGGTCACGGACCAGGATGTCCAGAGACAGACCAGGAGGTCTAGGTACAGCGGACTAGGAAGTCCGCTATAGATAGAGTCAAGAAGCACAACCCCAGGAGGGTTGGTGCGATACCCATATAGGCCATTAAGCTCTGGCTGAAGGAATTCGCAGCCACAATTTTCGATTCCGTTGGTCGTTCCGCACATAAGATTAGTTGCTTATGTGCAGTACGATTGTACCGCATGTAATTGTGTGCATTAGTTTGTAACTTGACCCAGTACCATTTGCGTACGCTAGAGGGGTCATAAACGCTATTTGTACATTCTAACGTGATTTGTGTAATTTTTTATTTTAAGGGAGGTTCGCTGGACACTCAGGAATTCTCCAGCAACTGATATTTACTGGGAAGGGTAAGTGGATCGGATCACACCAACATGTTCCAGTAAATATAGGTTCAGGTTGCAGGGGCCCTAGGTTGAGTACGCCAGCGCTAAGGCAGTGTGTGGGCGTATTGGTCGACGTGGGCGAGTGAGTGAAGGTACTCAGTAAACTTTCACCGTCGGCCTACCACGGACATCTTGGTTTTTGTAAGGGTTCGCTGAAGACCCTGATTTGAAGGTCAGAGGTAGTGAAAGCAACACCTGCAAAGATGGGGGCCAGTTGTTCAGGTAGGGGGCGATCAACCCTGGTTCAGGTTGATTTAGTAAACCGACCAATAGGGTCGGCAAGGTATATCAAGTGTGAGAAATACGGTTCACACACAGAGGTTTTGTGCGATGAATGGGAAAGAATGACTGGACATGACGGGGAAAAGTTCCCACGGGTAGGCAGTTTTAGCCCCAAGGTGTTACAAAATCTAAGGAGAAGGATATGTCTCATTAAATCTGCAAAGAGACTGATCAAATATTATGATTGTTTACAGTTATGGCAACGGGAGTGAAATACAAGGAGAATTAGCTTATACAGCTGACTCTCACTTTGGTAAGAAAAATATGGCAACGGGAGAGAAAGTGGTTACAGAGAATGGCACACTGGTGTATGATAAAAATGCACTTAGCAACTGTATTAATAATTATGGTAGTAGTAAATGTAACAATGATAAAAGTAAAACTGTTAAATGTACAACTGTTAACCTGTGCAAGTTGCACCCCATGTTAAACTTCCCTCAGGATTACAAGCAAGAAAGTGAGCCCAGCACGAGGTCGGCACCTTTTCCAGCAGCCATCATACAAGACATCCAGGTGGATGCGACCCAATCGGTAAAGGCAGTAGTCGAACCCCCTAACGGAGGGTCAGGTGAGGTTGTGTCCACAGGTACGTACGGTTATATATCACGCACAAACAAATGTACCTCATATTGTAGAACCAACACAAGATGATGTAGTTGAACTTAACCCTGTCGGGGTGATCGCAGTCCCAGATGGGAAGACTGACGCTCAGGGAATCATTCCCGCCAGGAGCAGTGCAATGCCCTGCCCCTGGTCCCGGACAGAATTAAGGACAATTATGTCTGAATTTCCTGATCCTAGGAGAGATCTAGTTGCATGTCAGAGGTTTATTAAAGAACTAGGAAACTCCACAGAACCCACCAACAAAGAGTGGCGGACAGTGCTGAGGGCATGTTTGCCTTCCAGTGTTGACCCTGCAGAATTTATTACTGATTGTAAATTAGACACAGAAGTACCTCGTACGGAGGAACACAATCAGGAATGTATTAAGCAGATCAACCGACAGTTAGGAGTATATTTCCCAGCCGTTGTCGAGTGGAAATTTTTTTTCTCCATAAGACAAAGTGAGGGGGAAAGTACTTCTAATTATTTCAATCGAGCACTGCGAGTAATGGCTAGAGATACTAGGATCACAGACATTGAGAAAAATGCACAGCATAGAGATATAGCGGTTAAGGTATTAATGGATGGTTTACAGGAAGTGTTGAGAACAAGGGTACAGACCTCTCTACCTAACTGGAGAGGTGTCTCGGTGGCTGTCTTGAGAGAGTCTGCTATTGACCATGAATGGAACATCAAAAGACACCTGGAGTCACAGGGCAGTAAGCAAATGACAATCAGTAGACAAGCCCTGACAACGAAGCCACACCAGCTTAAGCCCCAAACCCCTGTGAGAAATTCAAATGTGATAGTTTGTTACCATTGTCAAAAAGAGGGACATTTTGCACGAGACTGTATAGGGAAAAATATACAAAAGTCATATAAAACCCCTAGGCAACGACATGAAAAATGAAATTGTAATCAGGTACCACATATGTAAAATTTTGAGCTACACCTATAATTTATGATCCGGAAAGTTGGTCATTTAACCTTGATAGTAAGCCTGAGGTTACAGGTAAGGATATTGGGAGGTCAGTACCTTGTAGACACAGGAACGGCCGAGTAAACTTTGTAATTTATCTGTAAAGGTTTCTTTTCCCCATCTCTGACGTTCATCGGCAGAACTCAAACATCACATAGCTACTTGGTCTTTGCAGAAGTCTACCTAACCCCAGTGTGACCTACCAACATCGGTGTGTCCTGGCCAGGCACAAAAGGGTGGAGTGTGGAAATACTGGTGGGGGAGACTGCGCAAAGATATCAATGGATGTGATGGTGTGACAGCCTGATGGTGAGCGGAAGATCTGACAATGTTTTTTTTGTTTGTTTGTTGTTTTAGGTAACATATATATGAATTGTTCTCTCTCTCTCGTTTGTTTTTTTTCCTCTTCTCTCTCATGTTCTCATGCTTTACAGATGGTATGTCACACATCAGTTAGACAAATGGTAATGCAAGATTTTTGCTCCTTACAGAAAGATCGCAGATTTGGAAGGAATATTGTATCACCAGAATGTTCGTTTGGAAGACTGAGAGACAGCACCTTTTAGATGATGACAGAGCAAGAAGAACAACAAGACTAGAAGACATCGTAACATTTTTCTTTCCCCTCAATTATTTTCTGTACCCCCATTACAAATTTCTCTTTTTCCTCCTATAAGATGGACTTACCCCAAGAGACTGTGATCGGGATTTTCCTGTTGACCCTATTGTTGACCAGAGCAGTCTGTTTCGGTGAGAGTACCATGGAGGTCGAGAAAGGATCTGGAATGGGTTCTGATGACAAGGATGGAGGCGTAGATTTCCAAGAGCAACACAATCACAGAGTAAAGGCGAGTATCAGAAAACGATCTGGTAGCATTGACAATAGAAGGAATTGTGAAGGATTGTTAGCTGAAGAGAACTGCATCTGTAGGCATTGTGACAATATAGTTGAGGATGGGTGTATCAAGAAATGTCAGTCCAGTTTTAATGTCCACATGGGCCGGCATCCATTGAGTGACTATCACTCCTTAGTGGGTAAAGTGTTAAATCAGACAGACTGTTGGGTGTGCTCACAAGTACCTCAAGGTCACAGCAAATCAGGGCTAGTACCATTCCCTTTAACTATAGGAGAGGTACTTGAGTTAAGTGGTGGGAGGCCGGTGGACAAGAGGTTTAATATCTCTAGTCCTCCTAGTTTGAAGCTCCACCAGTATCATGTGGATAGGTCGTTAGTATGCTTTAACATTTCCAATCCCCGAAAGCCGGGAAATTGGGAAGTGTCATGGAGTAATCAAACCATGACCTTTTCACACAGAGCCGACAGAATGCCCATAGACACAGAGCTTATACGCCAGATCGCCAACAGTGAAAAATATTTCCGGTATAGGTACACTCTAGGAAGTAGGACCATGCGAGTTGGAGAAGTATCACCAGGATACTGTGCACATATCGTACAAACTGATACGTGTACTAGACAGATGGGAGAGTTAGGGTTAGGAGATTTCACATGGAAAATTTGTAACATGGTTATGTCATACTCCGTCCCATATGTTCTCCCCGATGATGCATATTTCATATGCGGGAGGAAGGCGTATAAGTGGCTTGCTCCAAACTCAGAGGGATTGTGTTACATTAGAAAAGTACTGCCTGAAGTAATGACTGTATCCCATATCAAAATGAAAGACATTCACCGCGGTGCCCAAGCTCCTTATACTCACACTCATTACGAACACGTCGTTAAAAGGCACCTGATAGAGAGGACAGAGCATCCGGCCTCTGATCTGATCCATGAATCCACCGGGATTCAATTCCTACTCGCGTTAGATATCACTCGTACCGCCAGAGGAGTGATAAACTATAGATATAAATCTGCGCTAGCGAACTTGTTAGACAATATCACCGAAATGTATGACGACACGTTCAGGTACACTGGGAAAGAGTTACAAGCCTACAAAACAGAGCTGGTTCAGCATAGGATGATTCTCAATTACCTCACAGCAGTGACAGGCGGGTATTGTGTTACCCTAGCAACTCAATATGGAATAAAATGCTGCACGTATATTACAAACAGCACCGAGGACCCGGCCGAGGTCATAGACCAAAAGATGGATGACATTTTGCAATTGAAGTGGGAGTTTCGAAGGAAACACAATATCACACTCGCTGCTGTGGGTAATGAGCTGACCAGTTGGGTGTCATGGTTGAACCCACGAAATTGGTTCTCTGGTTTAGGAGAATGGGCCCAAGGTATTATAATGGATGTAGGGAAATTTCTCTTGTGTATTCTGGGAGTCGTCATATTGGTTGGTCTGATATTTAGATGCGTTCGGGCTTTAACGAAGTGTAAAGGTAGTACCAGAGTGATGAGTCTGAGGAGCGAGGACACTGTAATAACAACAACTAGTTTAATTTACGACCCAACGATAGAGACAATGTTGTGATGAAAATGTGATTCCACGGTCCGTTTCACCCGTTTCTCCTTTGTTTTCCTCCAAGGTACAAGGACATCCACTTGGAAGAAGAATTTGACAACCTCTTGTATACAGACCATTGATGAACTATGCCACAGACCCCCAATATCCCTAGTGACTTTAACTTTTTACGAAAGCCCAATACTTTAGAGACTGTAATTTTATGGACACTGGAACAGCTTTTGCTCGCTATTTACAGCAAAAGCACCGAGAGACATCAGACAAGACCTCAATCGGCGACTGTTTATTTAAACTCACATAGTTTACGACTGCATTTATAACGATTGTTTCTTATCTTCATCTCTACAACCTCCAGGTAGTATCTCACATAGTCGACAGGTGATTCTCACATAGTAGCATTCACATGTTCCCCCCCCTTCATGTATCATCAACTAAATGTGCTCCCCCATTTGTTGCAACCAAAAGCCGAAAAGAGCTCGGTAGAGTTTGACAACCCATCCACAGACCCTTGATACGGGATAAGAAGGATTCAAATGTATACTTCGCAATACCTCGAAGCTTGATTTAGAACACGTACGTCACGATGATACATGACCCCTCAGACATGGATTCATACTCACATTCTTTACTATCTCACTAGGTCATATCTTTCCCCCCTTCTCCTCTCCTCCTTTTACCCAATCATAAAAAGGTATTTACATGATGACATATTTTTCTGTTTGAATTGTTTAGGAAGTGGCAGTTATTGGTGACTGCCAAAGGGTGGACTGTCAAAGTCGAAAAATATGGCGACCTATGATGCCTTGTACTAACCCCATGCGCTTGCCCGCTGCACATTCTCTCCCGTGCGTGCGCATATTCGAAGTTGCGTGACGACGCCTCCACGGTCGTGCGCTCAGGTGCGTGGTATGTGCATTTACGGTAGAGTTTGTGTGCATCTGGTGGGCGACTCGATCGTTACATATTTAATCCAAATATAGGGATTTTTGTTTACTTACCGTAAAATCTCTTTCTCTGATTTTATCTGGGGGACGCTGCGCCATTACTTGTGGGTTAGAGGTGTGTGGTTGTGGAGTTTGGCACAGAACTATTAAAACCTGACTCCTCCCCCCTCTAACCCCTCCCATCTCCTTCCTGCCTAGCCAGTACCTCAGTTAGCGTTTAGCCAAGCCAAAGGAGATAGACCAGAAAAAAATAAAATAAAAAATTAACTGGTTAAACCAGACAAACATATGGGAGGGATCGCAGCGTCCCCCAGATGGAATCAGAGAAAGAGATTTTACGGTAAGTAAACAAAAATCCCTATTTCTCTTTCATCCATCTGGGGGACGCTGCGCCATTACTTGTGGGATTTCCCAAAGCAAGCTAATAAGAGGAGGGAGACGGAGACGGCATAGCCGTCCGCAAAATGTGACGCCCGATAAAGGCAGTCTACAAACCAAAAGTATGAAAACGGTAAAACTTTTTAAACGTATGCACAGACGACCAGGTCGCCGCCCAACACAGCTGCTCAACAGATGTACCCCCGCGAACAGCCCAAGAAACTCCAACAGCTTGAGGCGAAAGAGTTCGGATTGATTCAGGAACTGAAACATCAGAAGACTGTTTACTGGCCGAAGTTACCCAACGAGCCACTGTGTACTTGGAAGCCGGCCAATCTCGTTTGGACGCATCAATTAAAACCAACAAAGTATCCGTACGACGGATAGAATCCGCACGAGATAAAGAAATCCGTAAGGCCCTAAGCACATCTAAAAATCAGCTGAGAATCCTCCCTGAAAGGAGAAGGAGTAAACTCTGGTAGGACAACGTCCTGATTTACAATGCACAAGAAAATAAGGGATCCCTTCTGCGCTCATCCAACAACAATAAACAGTAATGCAATAAATGATAGGTTCCCAATGGATAAGTCTATGACTAAATTATAGTCTCTTTTAGTTCTTATACAAAGCGGAAGTGCTGGATGTAGGGAGACTCAATGCATACCGTACTCACAAGGAGTCGTGGTATGTCCCGCATGTAGAGGTGTCTTAAGTCGCTTGGTTCTTCTTTACCTTCTCCGAGGTGGAAAGTTCTTATCCTCGTAGTTGGATGACCTTAAATGCAGAGAACTGTAACAAGTTCGGAGATACAGCGACCCGTCCAGTCAGTGCCCCCGCCCGCAGCAGCCGGGGACGACAGGGAGGGCGAACCGGTAGCGGAGCCAGATGGGTCAGATCTCTGCATTTAAGGTCATCCAACTACGAGGATAAGAACTTTCCACCTCGGAGAAGGTAAAGAAGAACCAAGCGACTAAAGACACCTCTACATGCGGGACATACCACGACTCCTTGTGAGTACGGTATGCATTGAGTCTCCCTACATCCAGCACTTCCGCTTTGTATAAGAACTAAAAGAGACTATAATTTAGTCATAGACTTATCCATTGGGAACCTATCATTTATTGCATTACTGTTTATTGTTGTTGGATGAGCGCAGAAGGGATCCCTTATTTTCTTGTGCATTGTGTTCCAGGGTGATTGAGTGATCATCTGTTGGTATCCCTACTGCAGCTCTCTGAGGCGCAGCAGTCCTCTACCTCCCCTTTTTTAGAATGTCCTGATTTAGATGAAACGCTGACACAACCTTCGGAAGGAAAGAAGGGCTTGGTTGCCGAACCACCCGATCATCCTGAAACACCAACAAGGGTGGTCTGCAAGAAAGAGCTGCCAATTTAGATACTCGTCTTGCGGAGGCAATTGTCAATAGAAAGACAACTTTTGAACGGTAGATACCGCAATTCTACAGATTCCAAAGGTTCAAATGGAGATTTTTGAAGAGCCGTAAGGACTAAGTGAAAGTCCCAGGGATGAACCGGAGGAACAAAAGGTGGCTGAATCCGAAGAACTCCCTGAAGGAACGTCTGAACTTCTGGAATGATAGCCAGTCTCCTTTGAAAAAGAACCGACAAGGCAGAAACTTGACCCCTTTAGTGAAGAAAGTTTCAGACCCTTATTGAGACCCTCCTGAAGGAAGAATAACAGACGAGGAACTCTAAACAAATCCGGTGTTAAACCACGCTTTTCACACCAAGCAATGTAAATACGCCACACTCTGTGGTAAAATCCAGAAGCCACCGGCTTTCTACCCTGAATCATCGTTTACACACTAGGACGAGAAAAACCTTTTTCCCCTTAAAATGTTGGATTCAAGAACTAAGCCGTCAAAGCCAGCCGACCCAACTTGTGTGGTGACATGGTCCTTGAATCATAAGATCTGGACGCAGAGGGAGTCGAAATGGTTCCTTGACGACCTTATTGCGCAGAAGAGTATACCACTGTCAACGTGGCCAATCTGGGGCCATCAGAATGATTGGCAGACCTTCTCTCTGAACGCGTTGAAGCGACCGTGGAATAAGTGGAAATGGTGGAAACACATATCCCAGTTGAAAGTGCCACGGCGCCGTCAGAGCATCGATTAGAATTGCTTGAGGGTCCTGAGTACGCGACCCGTAGAGAGGAAGTTTATTGTTGAGACGAGACGCCATCCGATCTACATCGGGCATCCCCCACCAGCTACTAGAATCAGAAACACCTCCTGGTGAAGCTCCCACTCTCCCGGATGCACCGTGTGACGGTTTAAGAAATCCGCTTCCCAGTTCTCGATTCCTGGAATGTGAATCGTGGATCTGGCCGGAAACCAATGTTCCGCCCATGTGAGAATCTGAGTGACTTCTGTCATGGCAGGTCAGCTCCGAGTGCCTCTCTGCTTGTTAATGTAAGCAACCGCCGTGGCGGTGTCGGACTGAATCCGCACTGGATGATTCTGTGCCCTGGTTTGAATCCGAAGTAGTGCATACCGGATTGTCCTCAACTCCAAGATGTTGATCTGCAACTTTGACTCTTGACTGGTCCAGAGTCCCTGAAAGTGATGAGACTGAAACACGACCCCCCAACCCCTGAGGCTGACGTCTGTGGCGACCATCACCCAAGACCAAATTGTGAACGGAACTACTTTGGTCAAATTGGAGCTGTAAAGCCACCAGCGACGCGACTAACGAGTCTGTACAGACAATCGGACCAGCTGTAATTTGAGATGAGGCCCTGTCCGAGTCCAACAGTTGAAAATTTGAGCCTGAAGGGGCCGAGCAGGAAACTTGGCATATGGAACTGCAGCGAAGGTTGCCACCATCTTGCCTAACACCTGCATTCATCGGAGAACCGAAACCACCGGTAAATGCGGCAGTATTCGAATTCTAGACTGTATGTCCTGAATCTTGTCCTGAGGAAGAAATACTTTCTGGTTGTTGGTGTCGAATAAGAGTCCCAGAAACATCCTTTTCTGGGAAGGAAGCAAAGACGACTTTGGACAATGTATTATTCATTCGAATGACTGTAGAGTCTCTATTGTGAGACGCAAGTTCTGGTGAAGAATAAACTCTGACGGGGCCTTGATCAACAGATCATCCAAATACAGAGTAATGTTGACTCCCTGACACTGCAAAACTGCCACCACATGGCCCATGATCTTTGTGAATACCCGAGGAGCCGTGGATAGACCAAAGGGAAGAGCCGGAAACTGAAAATGTCCAGGCCGACTGCTAATCTCAGAAGAGATTGATGACCCGTCCAAATAGGAACAAGCAGATAGGCGTCTTATGTCTAACGAAGCCCAATATTTCCTTGGTTCCATGGCGGCGATAATCAAGTGGATGGATTCCATTTTGAACTTTTGTAAAAGAGTGGCTGTTGCATGAAAAAAAGCTCGACGTCCAGAGGGATCGTTTGGAAGAGGAATGACGAACACCCGGTATGGTGACTGGTTCCTCGAGATCTAACATATATCCTTCCGGAGATCGTGAACCATCATGCCGTAGGTTTGTCGGCAGGTTTACTGGCTGGTCTACGAGTCACCTGTGTTCCTCTACCTCTGAATGCCCCACTTCGTGGGTAACTGGAGAAAGCACGAAAGGAATGGAAACCACTGCTGCCCTGTTTACGAAAGGACCGAAACCTCGTGGTCTTTGGTTTCTGAGGCGCAACTGGAAGAATAGGGCTCCTGTCCCCTGTAGTATCCGAATAATCTTCGTTAATTTTGACCCAAAGAGAAACTCACCTTCAAAGGGTACCGCCGTCAGGGTCTGCATTGAGACAGAATCGGCATTCCAAACCCGAAGCCAAAAAGACCGTCTTGCTGTCAAGGTCAAGGCAGAAATACGGGATTGTAGCGCAGCAGAATCCAACAAGGTCTCACCCACATAAGTAAGAGCCTCCGAAATCTGTTCTGCTAATTGAATCGTTTCCGATGGATCGTCCAACTGCATTCCAGATACGACATGTGCTAGCCAGTCATCCGCGGCCTTGAGGACCCAAGCGCCAGATAGAATTGGGCGTAGAGAAACAACTGATAAAGAAAACATAGATATAAGTATTGCTTCAATTCTCCTATCTGTAGGATCTTTCAACGTCACAGACTGTACAGAAGGAATAACCATAGTGTTTGCTAAATGTGAAATAGGAGCGTCTACCTTTTGGGATGTTTTCCAAAATCTTGTATCCTCCTCTGTAAAAGAATATAGAAATTTCAATTTCTTAGGGCTTGAAAACGAGAATCCGGCTTAAGCCAAGGATCTTTTAAAATATCCGCAAAGTGTGAATGAGAAGGAAAGACAGTAACCTGTCTTTTTTTTTTTTGTCTTTTGAAAAAGGCAGAGGAAGACTCCGCTACCTCCGTATCCTAAATATTAAGAGTCTGATGAATGGCTTATATCAGCAATCTAACACCTGAGCTAGTAGAAAACTCCTCATATTCCCAGGCCGGAAACTCGCCCCACTCTGGGTCTACTTCCCCCTTCTCCAATGGGGATGTCTCCAACTCCTCCCCCGGAAAAGTTATAGCGGCAACGGCTGTGGCCGTTTTGTAGCAGAAGAACTGCTGGCAGAGTTCACAAATTTGTCTAGAGACCGAGTTAAATCAGCAAGACACCTGCCCATATTTTGAGTCCACAGAGGTTTCACCGTATGGAGGAATAGACTGATCTGCGGAACCTCCCTGTTGGTCCGCCACAGATGCACCCGAGCAGGAAGCACAGAGGGCACCTGCGTCCGCGCTACCCTTAGCTAGCTTCGACCCACATTGTGAGCAGGAAAAATAAACCACCGAGGTGGTCTTTCCCTTTTGTAGATCTGATGTACTACAAACGAACAATAAACTCAGTAGAGTAGTGAACAGTACTGCGAATTATACTGTGCAATGTATATGGTAATTATACTGTGCAATGTATATTGTAAATATACTGTGAATTATACTGTGCAATGTATAGTGTAATTACACTGTGCAATGTATCTTGGAAATATACTGTGAATTACACTTGTGCAATGTATATTGTAAATATACTGTGAATTACACTCTGCCAGTTCAAAATTTACATCTGCAAACTCCCTCAAAAGTATAGAATGACACTATGCTCAAAATATACTTGCTGTTAGGAACAAGTGTGCATGTGCTGCACAGCGTCCCCCGTACTGCCTCTGGAGAAGATGGCGGCCGGAGCCCTTGAAGACGCTGGGAGGGAGTGCGCGCGCGGCAGTGCAGGGCGGGAATTCGTCCTGTTAGTTCAGTAGTGCAGTCGGAATGCGGCTCCCGCGCGCCGCTACACACAGCGGCTCTGATCGGGTAGCGTCTAGCGCCCCCCCCCCGGGGAGTGACTCACCACTTCCCGTACTGATCAGCAAAACAGTAGCAGGGTTAAGTAAAGCCCTCGCCACTGTGCGCCACTGCTCACCGCCGGAGGTCCGGGAGAGAGGAGTGGGGGGAGGAATAAACGGGGGGGGGGGTAGAGGAGGAGAGTTTGCAATAAAAAATACAGAAATATATATATATATGTATAGATATATAGGAAGGATAGACCAATACTGTCAGAGACAGATTGTGTCTATCCTGTACCTCCTCACTGCCGACTTCTCAGGAACAGGAATCAAGCCCCAGTGACCGAAGTGTGGTGGCCTCCAGCGGCAGAATAGAGTGGGAAAATCCTAGCTAACCCCACTCTAGCAGTACCTGTCACCTGTATACAGGGACTAGGCACTAAAAGCAATCAAATAACAATAAAATAACAAAATACCTAACTAAAATCTTCAGTGAAAAAAATCTGTGTCTGTACTCCACAGGCACAAAACTAAAACTGAGGTACTGGCTAGGCGAGCAGGAAGGAGATGGGAGGGGTTAGAGGGGGGAGGAGTCAGGTTTTAATAGTTCTGTGCCAAACTCCACAACCACACACCTCTAACCCACAAGTAATGGCGCAGCGTCCCCCAGATGGATGAAAGAGAAAATGTATTTTATAGGTAATATTCCCTTTAATAATATCTGTAAGTATGATTAGTGTAACTGGTTCAGGGGCAGAGAGATTCCTCTTTGCATGCTGGGAGGGCTCAGACAAAGGTTGGAGGGTAGTGTATGGTGTCCAGCTGTGGGGTATTGAAAGGGTGTTGTGCCTATGATAGTTGGGAGGGATTCGCATAGTTCCTGCTCATGGTTATGAACAGAAGTAGAAAATAAGATTAATTGCATTCCGAATAAATTACACATAAGTGCAGGGTAGGTGAATGGAATTCAGTCATTTCTTTCCCACAGACTGAATACAATAGCCTTATTTACACTAAGCTTTGAGATTCTATGAAGAGGGCTTACACCTTTGTTTATGAATAGAACCAGGTTTCTCTCCAGAATAATGAGTGCTGAGTAGTCAATTGTCTCAACTGAAGGTGGGGTAAACAAAGCCCAGAGACAGAGTTTGTTTGGAAGATCCAAAACAATAGCTTTCCTCAATATAATCAGACAAAGAGGAATTTAGAATACTAACAAGTCCTAGCCATCGCCCACTTCTTGAACTAACCAATGATCCCAGGTGCAGTACATGTCCCACCCCCTAACCAATGGAAATAGAGCACACAGTATCTATTGTAGTATGTCTTGAGTTAGTAAATAAATATAGCTTGCAAGAGGCTTGGTGACACAAGACTCTGCAAGGTTTTCACACTGAAGGCTAGAGCCCTGGTCCAGGTTGCGACGGCGAAGTCATTCCCACGTGTGTAAGTTTCTCTGTAACCAACTTATTCTCTGTTTGTATTTGCCACACTCGCTCTCTCTCTCTCTCTCTGTGTTATTGTTTAGGATTAAGAAACTGTTGTATATTGTATAATTTCAGTTATTCTGTTTAGGTGTTTATGTTAGTGCTGTAGTGTATAAGCTGTAACTGTTTTCCCCTTTTACATACTAAAATCATCTAGATAAAGGTTTTGGAACCTTACAAGGTATTGTGTGTATCATTACATTGCTATGGGTATTCGGAGCGTCTCAATCGCTCAAGCAGCTTTTATATTAACAAGGTTAAGAAGCGTTATATCATTACAGTATAAGTATATCCCTTCATTGTGTTGCATACAAGGTTTACGGTGTGTCATCCTGTTAGCGTCTGCGCCGCTCGTGTTCCTCTTGTGGGCACAGCGTCCGCTACGCTAGTAGCGTAGCATTACGGTACTCGGACCGCCTATAGCGTGCTCGATACCCAGCGTAAGCCGTGAGCGAACGTGCCGCTCGTGCGTCTCGACCACGGCCTAGCGTCTGCTACGCTAAGTGCGTACCCTTACGGTACCCCGTACGCCCATTGCGTACTGAGTCTCTTACCAATATATAGTGAATGTTATAAGATAAATAATTAGCTTTATCAAGGGTGACGAGAAGATGCTGCATGGTTCCATTTAAACCTTGGCACTGGAGCCAGTGTAAAAGCAGCTTACAAAAGCAAACATTGAAAAAAAATTCAACATATGTTTGGACAAAAAAAAAAAAAAATATCCCTGCAGCTTTATATAAAATGAAACCTAGGATATATTTTCCTGTAACCAGTAAAATGCAAGGCAGACCTTGCTTAAAAAAACAAAAACAATTATACATAAAATAATCATAATAGACCACTAGCACCACTTATGGAACCACTGCTTTACTCCAGCAATAAATTTACTTTAAGCTGCAATTCTTAATATTAACAATGTAGAATACATATCACACTCAACAATCCAAAAGGGATCTCATTTTGATTTACAGTACAGCAAGGCACATACATAACCTTCCCTCATTTACACAGCAGATATACTCCCTGAAGTAGAATTTAAAAAAATTCAGAATAAAATTTAGAAATACTATAAAGTTAGCATTTTTCTGGATTAAAAAAAAACTGAAGATCATGCAATTTTCTTAAAAATGATTTCATAGATTTATATATACACACGATCTCTGTTATATGATATTTTTAGTGAAGAAAAATACCCTGAACTGGAACAAAACGCAGATAATTATTGCTTTCGGCATAGGGTGCACCATAAAGCTTCAATATTTCAGTAAAACTTAACACAAAACAAAAATGTGTTCCAAGTAATACTATATTCATCTCTGACCAAATCTGTAGCTGCGTGTAGGAAAAAAAATAAAACAACAGCCTTTCTTTTCTTAGTCAATACTAAGCAGCGAAAAACACAATAATGCATATTCATTTAAATGTACTTGTAAATATGTATTAGAAGCTGCCCATTTGTTGCATGGATATTATCAGCAAAATGTGATGTATCACAGTCAGAGACTGAGCTACTCAGTCAAATCGGCCAGTGTGGTTTTTAGTCGTCAGTGCATATTGGAAAATGTATTAAATAAGACAGAAGCTATGTAGTATTTTTCCCTTATTCAAAAGACAAGTCTGCCAATGGTGCTGAAACCTCCATCTCCACCACCCCCACTGGGACCACAGCTTCCCGGAGGGTCGTTGTCATCAAAACCGTTAGGCCGGAAAGAGCAGGAAGTGGAAGCAGCTTGTAGAGCGCGTGCACGTGCATTGAGTTCTTGTTCCTGGGGAAAAGCAGAAGTCATGTTAGTAGAGAGAAGCTTTTTTTCATGAACAAACATCCGATTACCATGCATGAAAGTCTATAGTAGTAAGTAGTGGAGGCAAGTTTTCATGGCAGTCAGCCAGAGTAGGAAGCACAAGATTACATCAATTTGATGTCCTTGGTAGTAGGTGATTATATGAGATAGTTCTAGTGGGATCCGGTCTCTAGGTCGACAAGACTTCGGTCGAAAATGTCTAGGTCGACAGTAAGTGGGTTGACATGGTTTCTAGGTCGACAGGGTCTCTAGGTCGACGTGACAAAAGGTCGACCTGAGTTTCACATTTTTGTTCATTCTTCGAACTTTTTCATACTTTACAATCCACGTGGACTACAATTGGGAACGGTAACCTGTGCCGAGCGCAGCAGTAGCGGAGTGAGGCACCTTGCCCGAAGCATGGCGAGCAAAGCGAGCCATGCATGGGGACACAGTGCACTAATTGGGGTTCCCGGTCACTCTACGAAGAAAACGACGCCCAAAAAAATAAAAATAAAATCATGTCGACCTATTTCCATGTCGACCAATAGTGGTCGAATTAGACACTGTCGACCTAATTGTCTATCTAACATACCAAACCCAGTTCTAGTGATTATAAAAGATGCAGAAGGACACTATAGTGTCTCACCCACTTCTGCTGTCGTCTTCCCTTGCAAGTAAAATAATAGTGGTTACTGGAGGAGTAAGGTTACTGTGAGTAAGGTTGCCCCTGATGCTATATACCATTGCAGGGACAGAATGCACCCAGAACACTCCTGCGTCCCACTCGGAATAGAGAAGTGGTACCTTTGTGTCAAAATCAGACAGGACACTGCATGGTGGTGCTAGAAGACTGATCGCATGTGTCTCGCTTAGAAACCGAACGTTTTAAAAAAAATTACAAGTCCTTATTTTACATAGATTTGTTTAATGATATTTTACTTATATTATTGATGAAAAATAACAATTTAAAATATATAATCAATACAAAGTGTGCCCCCAAAGAGTCTTACTCCTTTTGCGCTTTGCGACAATAGAAGCAAAATATACTCACACTAAATATATACTAACAAAATATACTAACTTCTGACTCTGGGGAGCACCACCATCATCACAAAGTAATTAGCACCCTGCTAGGGATTATTTGCCCTATATTTTCCTTATTGTTGGTCTGTAACATATACATCTATATACTAGAGATCATACCTGTAAACCCCTGTGCAGGATCACACCTCCATAGTTTGCACCATTACATTTTTTACCAGTTATTTATATAGCACACAAATATCATGCAGCACTTCATAGAGTATATTTGATCATTCACATTAGTCCCTGCCTCTGAAGCCTTCACTCTATATTCCCTACCACACGTACACTAGGGTTTATATTCACTACCACATGTACACTAGGGTTCATTTAATGTCCAAGTTTAATCAGCCAACAGTATGTTTTATTAGTGTGGGAGGAGCCACTGCAGTACCCGGAGGAAACCCATGCAAACACGGGGAGAGTAAAATAACTCCAAGCAGATAGGGCCTGGTGGGAACTGAACCCAAGACCTCATTGCTGATAGACAAATGATACTAATCACTATACCAACCTAAAAAAAAAAAGTCACACTGGACAGATCAATTGTTTATTTTGCAGTATTAAAAGCTATAAAAGCTATAGTTCATGGGTAGCAGACATCGCTTTCTATAGTGAAGATAATACGAGCTGTCAGTAAGTAATTATCAGTCTTACCTGTAAGTAGAGCTTATTATCTTTCGTAATAGCGTCCATGAGCTCCTTTTGAAGTGGCGGTTCTCCATTCACCCACAGCCCATTTGTTGAGTTATATTGCACATTATCCAGATCACCACAGCTGTGCTTCTTATATATCAGCACATAAGCAGTGTCCTTTGGAAACCGACTGGTAATATTTAAAACAGATTGAAATGATGTAAAAGTAACTCTACTGTCATTAAACAGAAACCATTCTTTTGACATGTCATTGCATGGGGCATCATTTCCGACAACAGAGTTGGTGGTTTCCTTGTCAACCAAAGAGGGTTTCTCAGGGTGGGCACATCGTGATGTGCTGGTGACATTTCTGGCATATGAATAATAATGGCCACTTTCTGAAGAGGTACCGGAATGTACCACAATGGAGCTTAAAACATAAGGTACAAGTTGTGTGCAGCCAAGATCTTCAATACTAGATGGTTTCAGTTTTTTAGCCAAGTTTTCACTGACATCAGGTACATCGGTATCTGGAGTCCAATCTCTTGGAGAAGCCACAGAGGTAGTTCTTTCTACTGGTAGTTCCAAGACCAGTGGGATAGACACATTATCAAGAATTTTACGCCTCACATGACATATTGGATCATATGAAAACCTTAAGAGAGTTAAAATGAGGTATTCTGGCTCTTCCATTATTTGCATAGTTTTTTCAGCATTTTGGAGGGAAGCACACTTTTCACAATGATACCGATTATCACCATCAAGGATCTCTGGTGCTAAGAAGTAACTCAATAAATCTGTGACAGACAGAGGTCTTTCACGCCCACCATTTCTGCAGGAATCTTTACCAGACTCTGCTGTACTTTCACACGCAGGTTTGTCCAAAGAACAGTTACTGCTGGACTGAATATCATGGACAGCGGTATCATTCTCAGGTAATAAAGGAATAATTACACTGACACCATCATTAGAAGGTGCTATATCAATCTCAATACAATCAGCATCTTTATCCTTGGAGGAACAGATCATGTTCTGCACAGGTTTATCGGCTGATGGACAGAAAGCTAGTGAAAGGTCCGTGAAGGCTTCCATCTTCTGTGAGGTGCTTCTGCAGTTCAGACAACAAATGCTAGTCTGAAGCTTTCCTCCAAACATATTTTCTATTAAGGTTTTTTCTTCATGACCCCATCCCATATTCTGTTCATGGGAAAGGACGTCTGCATCTGAAGATAAGGAAGGCTGCACAGTGCCATCAGTGATCATAGCATCAGTACTTTTTGGCGAAAGAGCTTTGAATGTCTTCTCTTCTTCATGCAATCTAACAAAGGGAAATGCAGTTGGTTACCAACAATGTATATAACAGTAGCACAAAGGAAGGGTTCAAGACAATCTGACATAACAAAATGGAGCTAAATTAAATCCATGTTAAAAAATTGACTTCTACGAGCAGTTTTTCATCACTTTTTAGTTATGAAGAGGACCATAGCAGCACTTTATTCTGTTACGCTAACTTACCGCCACTTTCTGCTTCCTCCAAATTTATAGAATATGCACTCTCCTCATTAAGTGTATTCACCATGTTACCAATAATAGTATTTTAATACCTACCGGTAAATCCTTTTCTCCTAGTCCATAAGGGATATTGGGGAATCTAGTATGATGGGGTATAGACGGGGTCTAAAGGAGCCTGTGCACTTTAAATTTCTCCAACTGGGTGTGCTGGCTCCTCCCCTCTATGCCCCCTCCCACAGGCAGTTATAGGTAAAAACGTGCCTGAAGGAGAAAGGACATATATGAGAGAAGGAACAAGGTAGCAAAGGGTGGTGAGATTTACACACTAGCACACCACTAACATATAACAACCAGCAACGGCTGGTAACAACAGCTGAACAGGTAACCACATAACAAGACCTGCAGAAACGTCAACGCACTGAGGCGGGCGCCCAATATCCCTTATGGACTACGAGAAAAGGATTTACTGGTAGGTATTAAAATCCTATTTTCTCTAGCATCCATAAGGGATATTGGGGAATCTAATATGATGGGGACGTCCCAAAGCTTCCAGAACGTGCGGGAACTGCTGCAGCACCGCCTGACCAAACTGGGTATCCTCTTTGGCCAGGGTATCAAACTTGTAGAACTTCACAAAGGTGTTCTTCCCCGACCAGGAAGCAGCTCGGCATAGTTGCAAAGCAGAGACTCTCCACAGGCAGCCGCCCAGGAAGAGCCCACTGATCTTGTAGAGTGGGCCTTCAGAGACTCAGGAACAGGTAAGGCTGCCGACACATAGGCCTGTTGGATAGTAAGCCTAATCCAACAAACAATGGACTGCTTTGAAGCAGGGCAACCCTTCTTCTGCGCATCATAGAGCACGAACAAGGAATCCATTTTTCAAACCCGAGCTGTGCACTCGACATAGATTTTCAAGGCACGCACAGCATCCAATGCCTCCAGAGGAGCAGAAGTGTCATTACTTGACGGAATCACAATAGGTTGATTCAGGTGAAATGCGGAGATAACCTTCGGCAGGAACTGCTGTCTAGTCCGGAGCTCCGCTCTGTCCTCGTAAAAGACCAAGTACGGACTTTTACACGATAAGGCTCCCAATTCTGAGACACGTTGAGCAGAAGCCAGGGCCAGTAACATCACCGTCTTACACATGAGGTACTTGTCTTCTACCGTCGTCAGAGGTTCAAACCAGGAGGACTGTAGAAATGCCAACACTACAGCCAAATCCCAGGGTGCCGTAGGCGGCACAAAAGGTGGTTGCATGTGGAGAACCCCTTGCAAGAAAGTCTGAACTTCTGGCAACACTGCCAATTTCTTCTGAAAGAAAATGGAGAGGGCTGAAATCTGGACCTTAATGGAACCCAGACGTAAGCCCTTATTTACACCAGCCTGCAGGAAACGTAAGAAACGTCCCAAGCGAAACTCTGCAGGCGGATACGTGCATTCCTCGCACCAAGAGACATATCTTCTCCAGATATGATGATAGTGTTTTGACGTCACAGGTTTCCTGGCCTGAACCATGGTAGTAATAACCTTCTTGAAAAGGCCTTTGTGAGCTAGGATGTTCCGCTCAACCTCCATGCCGTCAAACGAAGTCGCCGTAAGTCCGGGTAGAGGAACGGTCCTTGTTGAAGAAGATCTCTTCTTAGTGGTAGAGGCCAAGGGTCTTCGACAGACATGTCCAGAAGATCCGCGTACCACGCCCTCCGGGGCCAATCTGGGGCAATCAGAATTGCCTGAGCACCTTGAATACTAATTCGCTTTAGCACCCTTGGGATCAATGGAAATCAAAAGGAAACAGGTAGGCCAAGGCAACACCAGTGCATCCACTGCCATTGCCTGAGGGTCCCTGGTCCGTGAGCAATACCAAGGAATTTCCTTGTTGAGCCGAGAATATATCATGTCTACTTGTGGGCTACCCCACCGGTCGATGATCTGCTGGAACACCAGATGGTGGAGCCCCCACACTCCCCCCGGGTGGATATCGTGATGACTCAGGAAGTCCGCCTCCCAGTTGTCCACACCAGAATGAAGATTGCTGACATTGCTCTTGCATTTCTTTACACCCAGTGGAGTATTGTTGACACCTCTCGCATGCAGGCTCTGCTTTTTGTCCCTCCTTGATGATTGATACACGCCACTGCCGTGGCGTTGTTTGACTGTACCTGGACCATATGATTCTTGAGCAGAGGAGAGGCCTGAAGCAGAGCATTGTAGATCGCCCGAAGTTCCAGAATGTTGATCGGCAGGAGGGCCTCACGGGCCGACAACACCTGCCCTGGAACTGCGCCCCTGCTCCCCATCCCTGGAAACTTGCATCCGTCGTGAGGAGGGTACAATCCTGAATCCCGAAACTCTGGCCTTCCAGGAGATTGGAGGACTGTAGCCACCACAGGAGGGAAATCCTGGCCTGAGGTGATAGCCGAATCATCCGGTGCATCTGTAGATGTGAACCAGACCACTTGCTCAGGAGACCCAACTGAAATGTTCTGGCATGGAACCTCCCATATTGGATCACCTCGTATGAGGCAACCATCATATGCAAAGATGAACTGACACTCGAGTAGGTCCGAGCACCATACAGACCATCTCCTGAAGT
Organism: Pseudophryne corroboree; assembly: GCF_028390025.1. Lineage (NCBI taxonomy): Eukaryota > Metazoa > Chordata > Amphibia > Anura > Myobatrachidae > Pseudophryne > Pseudophryne corroboree. The sequence goes on along the minus strand of NC_086444.1, from coordinate 946,973,156 downwards.
GTATTCGCCTTGTCCACTGGTAGAAACACCTTCTGGGCCACAGTATCCAGCAACATCCCCAGGAACAGGAGCCGCTGAGTTGGCTCCAGGTGGGACTTCTGTAAGATGAGGATCCACCCATGGTTCAACAGAAGATGGATAGTGCTGTCGATATGGAGCAACAAAAGCTCCTTGGATCGTGCTTTTATCAGAAGATCGTCCAGATAAGGGACAACATTGACCCCCTGGTCCCGGAGTTGGAACATCATCTCCGCCATCACCTTCGTGAATACCCTCGGTGCTGTGAACAGGCTGAAGGGCAGTGCCTGGAATTGGAAGTGATTGTCCAGAAGGGCAAACCGCAGGTACGCCTGATGAGGCGGCCAAATCGGAATATGGAGGTAGGCGTCTTTGATGTCCAAGGAGACCATAAGTTCCTGTTCTTCCAGGCTTGCAATCACTGCTTGCAGGGATTCCATCTTGAACACCTAGAAATAAGGATTCAAAGAATTTAGATTTAAAATAGGTCTGACCGAACCGTCCGGTTTCAGCACCACAAACAGGTTTGAGTAAAACCCCATGCCGCGTTGCGGTACTGGAACAATGACGTGGGACTGGACCAACTTTAGGATGGCTTGTTGCAACGTAACCTGCATATCCTCCATAGCTAGTAAGTTGGTCTGAAAAATTGTTGGGGAGGAGTATTGTCGAACTCCAGCTTGTAGCCCTGAGAAACGAGATCCCTGGCCCAGGTATCCTGGCAGGAGTCTCCCAGACGGAAGAGACGCAGTCGAGCTCCCACCTTGAGATCCCCTTGGGGAGGGTGGGCGCCGTCATGCTGAGGCCTTAGTGGATGCAGAACCGGTGGACTGTTCCTGAGAGCTGGTGCCGACAGGTTTTCTGGACTTACCTCTGGTGCCTCTATTCACATTGGAGGCACCTCTGGCCTTAGATCGAAAGGACTGGACAGACAGTCACAGCTAGGAGCGTCTCGCTGGTGGGGCCCCAGAGCGGAGAAACGTGGATTTCCCAGCTGTAACTTTGGAAATCCAGGTATCCAATTCAACCCCAAAGAGCCATTCCCATGAAAAGGGGAGGGACTCCACACTATGCTTGGATTCTGCGACCGCTATCCATTGACGCAACCACAAGGCCCTGCACGCCGACACTGCCATGGCAGAAGTCCAAGCATTAATGTACCCCATCTCCTATAGTGAATCACAGAGGACACGTGTAGTGCCCTGAATGTGTTTTAGAAGGGTTACCATAGTAACTAAGGGCATATCCCCCGAGAGGCCCCCCTGAATTTGAGCGGCCCAGGAATGAATGGCATGGGTCACGAGCAACCCACAATGACCGGCCTTTGAGATATACCAGCTTCCGTGTATATAGACTTTAGTGTAGTCTCTATCTTCCTATCCCCAGGATTCTTCATGGTAAAGGAGCTCGGGTCAGGCAGCACCCCCTTTTTAGATAGGCAAGAGACTGATACATCTACCCCAGGGAATTCCTCACAAAATTTTCAACCTTCAGGAGAAAATGGGAAGTGCGCAAAAACTTTTTGGACACTTGGAATTTTTTCTCTGGATTTTTCCATGCCTGTTTGAATAGGTCATCTAACTCTGCAGAGTCAGGGAAAGTGACATTAGTTTTGTTTTGCACAAAGAAAAACGACTGCTGTGACGCAGTGTCCTCTAGAGGGAGCTTAAACACGTTCCTTATAGCCAGAATTAGGGCTTCAATACCCTGAGCAGAATCGGTATCCCCACTAATGGGATCATCCAGGTCATCCCCATCCTCCTGTATATCATCATCTGTATCAGAGAGTAGAGCAGGTAAATCCACGCTTCTGGGGACCTGCATGAGAGGGGGGGGGGGGGGGGGGGGGGGGGGCTGTGCATCTGCCCTAGCAGCTAAATCTGCAACAGATTGTTGTAGTAGCTGAGTATTTTGCATATTAGCAGTGAGTTAGGATGACATGTCTGACATCATAGTTAAGAGACCCTAAACAGTGGGGCTCTGGACCCTCTCCCCTAGTCCCTTCACGGATTTGTGAATATTGACTGCATTGTTCACATGAATCAGAATCAGATGATAATGGAGAGAATCTGGTACATACACTGCACAGCTTGTGTTTACCCATGTTTCACAGTAAGCACACCACACACACACAGTTATATTGCAAGCCTGCCCTACTGTATGTGAGAGGAGACACAGAGAGAGGGAGGACACCAGCACACCCTGAGCTGCACTGCCCCAGTGAGGCTGTCAGCTCCCTATAATACAGTAAACACTAACAATTTTTGTCCTAAATAGGATCCAGATAGTGTACACAAGCGGCTCTCCCCCTTTGCTACACCCTGTACCAGATATCCAGCGTGGGTGAGGAGTCAGGAAGTGCTATGTCTGCTGTATATGGCTGCAGTAAGCAAAGCAAGGCGCCAAAACGCCTCAGGTCCTGTTCTGGGGTAGCTCCGCCCCCTCCAATGGTGCTGCAGTTACAAATATATATTATACTAGCAAAGTCTCCTAGTTTGCTTAAAACATCACAGAAGTGCTAGTCAAGCCTTTTGTGCCAGTTCCACATGGGGAATCTTAGCGGGACCCCCCCTGGGAGGGTCCCGTACGCCGCACTTTGAACCGGGGGACCCCCCCTAGCGGAGCCCCCAGTTTGTACTCACCACCAATGTCACCTTCAGGCAGCGTTAGGGGTGTGCGGCGTGCTGCGACAACCAAGGCGCAGTGCCCCGCTGTACAACAACCCTCAGGACGGTGGTCCTGTAGCGGTGAAGCGTCTCTGCACTTAGTAATCACCCCCCTCTAACTCCCACGGTGCAGGAATGCTGTTGCCCAGACAGCATACCAAAAATAATAAAAGTTTAAAAGAAAATTAAGAAAACTCTATGGAGATGCAGTGTGCGCATCCTCTCCCGAGGGCACTTTTTTCTAAACTGCCTGTCGGAGGGAGCATAGAGGGGAGGAGCCAGCACACCCAGTTTAAGAAATGGATGCTAGGGAAATTCTAATACTTAACTTACTTTACTCAACAAGAACATTTATATTTAACTTTGTATACCAACCGCCACACAATATAAACAATCTAGTATGCTACTATATTTGTAGGATAACGAGCAGTAGCACCAAATCCATTGAGGTGTTTGTATGTGTAATGTTAATATTCCCACTGACAAATATTGAGATCAAATCACTTTTTTAGGCTTACACTACTCACAAACAAGTAAATATTGTATTAAAAAAACAAACAAAAAAATAAAGTGATTCAGTTCCACCATACCGGTCTAAAAGAAATCGAAGGTACTCGGAGCAGTCTTGCTGAGATCGTGGTGTAAACCAAGGTGGCCTAGAAGCCTCAAAGAAATTCTGAGGTGCATATGCTTCCCGCTGTGTAAAAAATAAATAAAAAAATATTCAGATAAAGCATTAACATCCTCTGTTTCAAATTCCACAAAACTGTATATGCTAAAGCTGTATTTAAATGAGAAGTGTACCTGGGTGTGAGCCAAGAAAGCAAAAAGGTGTTGAAGTGTCTTCATCAATGAGTGGCAGCCATTTAAAGTCAGTGACAGTACTTGTCTCCTAAAACTGAAAATAGATCAGTGTGTCATGTGCTTGTTTATGAACGTGTACAATGGACAACAACTTCATTGCAGCTGATGACACAGTACTTGGTTTCTAAGAGCTAAGAAATATAAATTTGACTATAAAAACATTAAGAATAATGCAAGTTAAAGAGTATAGGTAACATTGTTTTCTTTATTTTACTTGAATAGATCTAGCAGGAAGTAAGCCGCACTTTCTACAGACAACTACTACAATGGCATGTACTTAGGTATACCATTTAATAAAAATATACAAGAAAAATCAGGATTTTGGGCAACCAATTAGTTGCCCAAAGTTAGTTCTTTCAGTTTTGTATTTAGTACATCAGGATCCACCCTTAGGGGGAAAATTCAACTGCGGGTGAACGGATTTGGCCGGACAAATTTGCATGACATCCGCTGCGCTTTCTGGCAGTTGTATCTCACTCAAAAGTGTTTGCTACCACATAATGTGGGGGGCAAGTCGGGCTGCGATTGCCAGCGTTTAAACACAGCAGCAATAGCAATTCGCCCAAAACTGAATTCCCACCTTAAACTCTTTACAACAAGAGCCAGTTGCAATGGCATGGATGCTGAAATGGCCCCTAAAATTTATTTTAGTCAAGGGTTACAGAGTTATATTGTCTAATCCCTAAAGCATAAAGAGATTTATTCTAAGATGGATGAAATTTGCTAATCAAACCCATTCTGCAAAATGCTCGGTAACGTAAATGCTAAAGACATTTTAGTACATCTGCTAGAAAACGCAATAAGATAAACAACGAAAGAGATGAGAAAATTGTGTGATATCACAATAAATAAAATGCTCTATGGGGGAATTCAATTACGGACAAATACCTCTGCAAGGCTGAATCAGTGCGGCAACAGCTGCACTTTACGGCAGCCCATCTTGCATCCCCACACGGGGTAGCGAGCACTTTTATGCGAATTAGGTATTCGGCCGGGTGGGGCGAAGGGTGCGAGATTCGGTGCTGTTGCTGGTGTTTAAATGACACGGAATGGAATCCTCCCCAGTGCATCAGAACACATTAGAATTACTACATATTAGATCAGATCCTGAACTTACTCTGTAGCCATAAAAAGAGCTTGCAAGACACTATTCATGTAGCATGTATTTCCTAGGTTAATTAGCCCAGTTTTTCCAGTTTCTGATTTTCCCGACAACCTGGGCAAACATGATGCCAAAGCACTGGATTGAGATGTCCAGGCACTTTGGTTTAACACGAGTTTAACTTTCTCTTCAGGGGGTTTGGGCAGGTCCTACACAAAAAAAAACCACAACAGTTTTTAAACAAAAACACTTACTAAATTTATACCTTTACATTTACCAATTACGTCACACAAATCTTGAAACTGCCCTTAATTCGATCTCCTATAGAGGATGAAAAAAACAACAACTTTGAATCAAATTCCAACATAAAAAAATCTTGGTTCATTAGCAGCCACGGCCAAGGTCTCATTTCCATTGTGGACACCCACAGACAAGGGGCCTCATTTACACATTGGAGCAAATCCAGCTAATGTGCACCAGGACAAATTATTTTGCAAGGAGTTTGTTTTGGCCTGCAGGAAACATACTACATACAGCACATACTGAGCAGCTTCATTATAAATCATAATTTAAGCTAGGACACCCAGTCTCCAAACACTAACTCTGTTGCCCTCTGCCACATGACATAGTCTGGTTTTGCCAAGGTGCAAGAATTAAATCTTAATGAATCCTCTGATTTACGACTGCCATGACTGCAAAGCTGGAGCTTTGAATATGAATATATATATTTATTACACACTGTTGTGCAGACAAAAATATATTGTAAAAGCCAGCTCAGACCAATTTTAAGTTAACAGTAAAACAAAGAAAAAAAAATATCCAGCTGAAATAGCCATACAGGCTTTACTTATAATAGGCTGTTCTATTCTACACATCAGCATGAAATGTTTTTATATCAGACTGTGTGTAATTAAAATATTTCACTGCATAAAAAAAAAAGTGTACATATGTATTCATACTGAAAATAGCTACAATATGGAAAGCCAGGGGCGGATTGGGCCATCGGGAACACGGGACAGTACTTGCTGGGCCATCCAGCTAGGAGGTGCCCCAGTTCTCTTTCACATGTTGCTGATTGGATGACCAAAGTGGTCTGTAGTTCAGCCTGTTAGAGCAATAGACAGCCCTTGGCAACTAGGACCTAGCGGGTTGCCGGTGGCGCGACCTCCAACCTGCGCCTTCTGAAGATGCATGGCACCCCGCCTCCCATTCTCTCCTCTCCGTCCTGCAAAACGAATGTGCCGTTCAGTAACCCCTTAGACACCCCTTCTATAACCCCTGGTACCGCACAGGATAGCTGGAGTTATGTGGAGGGTCAGCGCTCCCTGTCAGCGTCTCTGTGTGTGATCTGCAGGGAGAACATGGTGCTGCTGAGCTGCTGGATCCGCTCTGAGGAGAAGCTCCACCCCCTGTCATGGCGTGTCTTCCCACACTTTAACATTATACTGGCCTGAGGTAAAACACATTGCTAGCAGTAGAATACCTTCCCTGGTAGCCCAGATATCCAGTTCTAAGGGTATCGCACTGTCCCAGGGCACCCCGCATAGCAGTGCCTCTGAGCCCTCCGGAGCGCAGTTACCCTGATGCTGCCATTCTCACCGGGTCCCCGCTTGTCGGGTCGCCGGCAACCTACTCACCACCGACGTCTTCTGGCTCTGTTAGGTGGTGGCGGCATGCTGCGGGAGTGAGCGGTCGCCTCAGGGGCTTGCGATCATCACCCACAGGAGCTCAGTGTCCAGTCAGCAGAGATAGTGGCCATTAACCTCAGAGGGTTGGACACTACACCTCCCCTAAGTCCCACGAAGCAGGGAGGCTGTTGCCAGCACCCTCCCTGTGACTAACTCTTTAAAAAAAACAATAAAACTAAAAAGAACTCCTAGGAGCTCCCCTAGCTATGACCTGCTCCACTGGGCACATTTTCTAAACTGAGTCTGGTAGGAGGGGCATAGAGGGAGGAGCCAGCCCACACGGTTAAACTTTTAAAGTGCCCATGGCTCCCAAGGGACCAGTCTATACCCCATGGTACTAATGTGGACCCCAGCATCCTCTAGGCCGTAAGAGATACATTGATTGCTTTTTTATGGGTCACATTTTGCACATGAAGTCTAGCGATTGCCACCTTCTCTCTATACCTTACGGGGATTATGTATGTATGTATGTATGTATGTATGTATGTATGTATGTATGTATGTATGTATGTATGTATGTATATTTTAGTAATGTGCAAAAGTTTTAGGCAGGTGTGGAAAAAATCCTGCAAAGCAAGAATGCTTTCAAAAATAGAAGTGTTCAAAATTAACTAGCAACTATTATGCTGCTTTGAAGGCAAAGGGTGGTCACACCAAATATTTATTTGATTTAGATTTCTCTTCTGTTCATTTACTTTGCATTTTGTTCACGGAGAAAGATAAACTATTAACGATTCAATTTTTGAATGCATTCTTACTTTGCAGCATTTTTTTCACACCTGCCTAAAACGTTTGCAGTGCTTTTTTGTTTACAATAAAATGTTTGTTAAGAATGATAAGATGACACTGAATTATTTAAAACAGAATTTTGGTGTCTTTATTAATTTTCTGGCTCATGAATGCATGTAGAGGCTTGAACCTAAGATAAATATATCTTGAGAAAACCAGCACTCTTCAATAAACCACATTATCTAAATAGGTTTCAAATATTTAGCAGTTGGTGATGTCATGAGATCACATCACGCTTCCTTTCCTGGCGGAAAGGCTGGCATGAAGAGAGGAGTCTGTGGACCGGGCTGGGTGCCTTTTCCCGCAGTATCCAGCTGTTTTCCTTCACTCGGCTCGAGTGACGCATTGGCACTGAGCGGCTTTAGTTCTCCATAGGCTGGGCATGTCTCTGGCTTCACTGTGTGGGGTAATTAATTTTTTTTATATAATGTGGGCAGTAGTATATATTTCTATTATTATGGGGGCATTAATATGTCTATTGTAATGTGGGACAGTACTATATTTTTCTATTATTATGGGTCATTACTATACATGTCTATTGTAATGTGGGACACTTCTATACACAGTGGGGCAAAAATAAGATTTTAAACCTACCGGTAAATCTTTTTCTCCTAGTCCGTAGAGGATGCTGGGGACTCCGTAAGGACCATGGGGTATAGACGGGCTCCGCAGGAGACATGGGCACTATAAAGAATTTTAGAATGGGTGTGCACTGGCTCCTCCCTCTATGCCCCTCCTCCAGACCTCAGTTAGAGAAACTGTGCCCAGAGGAGATGGACAATACGAGGAAAGGATTTTGTTAATCTAAGGGCAAGATTCATACCAGCCCACACCATCCACACCGTATAACCTGGAATATACGCAACCAGTAAACAGTATGAACAAAACAATATTAGCTAAAGACTGATCTCAACTGTAACATAACCCTTATGTAAGCAACAACTATATACAAGCCTTGCATATTTTGTCCGCACTGGGACGGGCGCCCAGCATCCTCTACGGACTAGGAGAAAAAGATTTACCGGTAGGTTTAAAATCTTAATTTTCTCTTATGTCCCAGAGGATGCTGGGGACTCCGTAAGGACCATGGGGTTTATACCAAAGCTCCAGACTGGGCGGGAGAGTGCAGACGAGTCTGCAGCACCGACTGAGCAAACGCAAGGTCCTCATCAGCCAAGGTATCAAACTTATAGAACTTTGCAAAAGTGTTTGAACCCGACCAGGTAGCTGCTCGGCAAAGCTGTAAAGCCGAGACGCCTCGGGCAGCCGCCCAAGAAGAGCCCACCTTCCTAGTGGAATGGGCCTTTACCGAATTTGGTAACGGCAATCCTGCCGTACAATGAGCCTGCTGAATCGTGTTACAGATCCAGCGAGCAATAGTCTGCTTCGAAGCAGGAGCGCAAACTTTGTTGGCTGCATACAGGACAAACAGTGCTTCTGTTTTCCTAACCCGAGCCGTCCTGGCTACATAGATTTTTAAGGCCCTGACTACATCCAGTGACATGGAATCCTCCAAGTCATCCGTAGCCACAGGCACCACAATAGGTTGGTTCATATGAAATGAAGAAACCACCTTAGGCAAAAATTGAGGACGAGTCCTCAACTCTGCCCTATCCACATGGAAAATCAAATAGGGGCGCTTGTGAGACATGGCCGCCAATTCAGACACCCGCCTTGCAGATGCCATGGCCAACAACATGACCACCTTCCAAGAGAGAAATTTTGATTCAACAGTTTGAAGAGGTTCAAACCAGTGAGACTTCAGGAACCGTAACACCACGTTAAGATCCCATGGTGCCACTGGGGGCACAAAAGGAGGCTGGATGTGCAGCACTCCCTTTACAAAAGTCTGGACTTCTGGGAGAGAAGCCAATTCCTTCTGAAAGAAAATAGACAGGGCCGAAATCTGTACCTTAATGGAGCCTAATTTTAGGCCCATATCCACTCCTGTCTGTAGAAAGTGGAGAAAATGGCCCAGATGGAAATCTTCCGTAGGAGCCTTCATGGCTTCACACCAAGATACATACTTCCTCCAGATACGGTTATAATGTTTCGCCGTCACCTCCTTCCTAGCCTTTATCAGAGTAGGGATGACTTCCTCCGGAATACCTTTCCAAACTAGAATTCGGCGTTCAACCGCCATGCCGTCAAACGTAACCGCGGTAAGTCTTGGAACACGCAGGGCCCCTGTTGCAACAGGTCCTCCCTGAGAGGAAGAGGCCACGGATCCTCTGTGAGCATCTCCTGAAGATCTGAATACCAGGCCCTTCGAGGCCAATCTGGAACAATAAGTATGGTTTTCACTCTTTGTCGTCTTATGATTCTCAATATTTTTGAGATGAGAGGAAGAGGGGGGAATACATAGACTGACTGAAACACCCATGGTGTCACCAGGGCGTCCACCACTACTGCCTGAGGGTCCCTTGACCTGGCACAATACCTCTGAAGCTTATTGTTGAGGCGGGACGCCATCATGTCTATGTGAGGAATTCCCCAAAGACTTGTTATTTCTGTAAAAACTTCTTGATGAAGTCCCCACTCTCCTGGATGGAGATCGTGTCTGCTGAGGAAGTCTGCTTCCCAGTTATCCACACCCGGAATGAAGACCGCTGACCGAGCGCTTACGTGATTTTCCGCCCAGCGAAGAATCCTGGTGGCTTCCGCCATTGCTGCTCTGCTTCTTGTCCCGCCTTGGCGGTTTACATGAGCCGCGGCTGTGACGTTGTCTGATTGAATCAGAACCGGTAGGTCGCGAAGAAGATTCTCCGCTTGTCTTAGGCCGTTGTATATGGCCCTCAACTCCAGTACATTGATGTGTAGACAAGCCTCCTGGCTTGACCAGAGCCCCTGAAAATTTCTTCCTTGTGTGACTGCTCCCCATCCTCGGAGGCTCACGTCCGTGGTCACCAGAACCCAGTCTTGAATGCCGAACCTGCGACCCTCTAGAAGGTGAGCACTTTGCAGCCACCACAGGAGAGACATCCTGGCCCTGAGGGACAGGCTTATCTTCTGATGTATTTGTAGATAGGACCCGGACCACTTGTTCAGGAGGTCCCACTGAAAAGTCCTTGCATGAAACCTGCCGAAGGGGATGGCCTCGTAGGCTGCCACCATTTTCCCCTGAACACGAGTGCATTGATGAACAGACACTCTTTTTGGTTTTAGCAGGTCTCTGACCATGTTCTGGAGGTCCCAGGCTTTTTCTATCGGGAGAAAAACCCTCTTCTGATCCGTGTCTAGAATCATGCCTAGGAATGATAGTCGAGTCGTTGGAATCAATTGCGACTTTGGCAAATTGAGAATCCAACCGTGTTGTTGTAGCACTCTCAGGGAGAGCGACATGCTCCTCTGTAATTGATCTCTCGATCTCGCTTTTATCAGGAGATCGTCCAAGTACGGGATAATTGTGACTCCCTGCCTGCGTAGGAGCACCATCATCTCCGCCAGCACCTTAGTGAAAATCCTCGGGCCGTGGAAAGCCCAAACGGCAACGTCTGAAACTGGTAATGACAGTCCTGTACAGCGAATCTCAGGTACGCCTGATGAGGAGGATATATGGGGACATGTAGGTATGCATCCTTTATGTCGAGTGACACCATAAAATCCCCCCCTTCCAGACTGGAGATCACAGCCCGGAGCGATTCCATCTTGAATTTGAACTTTTTCAAGTACAGGTTTAGGGATTTTAGATTTAAAATGGGTCTGACCGAACCATCCGGCTTCGGGACCACTAACAGGGTTGAATAGTACCCTTTTCCCTGTTGGACTAGGGGAACCCTGACAACCACTTGCTGTTGACACAGCTTTTGAATTGCAGCTAACACTACTTCCCTCTCTGGGAGAGAAGCTGGCAAGGCCGACTTGAAAAATCGGCGAGGGGGCACCTCTTCGAATTCCAGTTTGTAACCCTGGGATACAATATCCATCGCCCAAGGATCCACGTCTGACAGAACCCAGACCTGGCTGAAGAGTCGAAGACGTGCCCCCACCGGCGCGGACTCCCTCAGTGGAGCACCAGCGTCATGCGGTGGATTTAGTAGAAGCCGGGGAGGACTTCTGCTCCTGGGAACTAGCCGGAGCAGGTGCTCTCTTCCCTCTACCCTTACCTCTGGCGAGGAAAGATGAGCCCCGACCTCTTCTGGACTTATGCGACCGAAAAGACTGCATCTGATATTGTGGAGTTTTCTTTTGCTGTGGGGGAACAAAAGGCAAAAAGGTAGATTTACCCGCGGTAGCTGTGGCCACCAGGTCCGCGAGACCTTCCCCAAATAAAACTTCACCTTTGTATGGCAAAACCTCCATCCAAGCTGCAACTGCACTACATACACATGCCGATGCTATTGCCGGTCTGAGTAAAGCACCCGTATGCGCATAAATAGACTTTAAAGTAGTTTCCTGTCTGCGATCAGCAGGATCCTTGAGGGCTGCCGTGTCCGGAGACGGTAGCGTCACCTTCTTGGACAGGCGCGTTAAAGCCTTGTCCACCCTGGGTGAGGATTCCCAACGTACCCTGTCCTGTTCAGGGAAAGGATACGCCATAAGAATCCTCTTGGGAACCTGCAGTTTTTTGTCTGGAGTTTCCCAAGCTTTTTCAAATAACTCGTTCAGCTCATGAGATGGGGGAAAGGTTACCTCAGGTTTCTTTTCCTTATACATGCGCACCCTCGTGTCAGGGACCGAGGGGTCATCTGTGATATGCAAAACATCTTTTATTGCACTAATCATATAATGAATACTTTTGGCCACTCTTGGATGTAACCTTGCATCATCGTAGTCGACACTGGAATCAGAATCCGTGTTGGTATCAGTGTCTGCTATTTGGGATAGGGGACGTTTTTGAGACCCAGAAAGGCCCTGTGACCCAGTCGAAGCCGTGGATTGACTTCCTGCTTTTTCCCTGGACTCTGCTTTGTCCAATCTCTTATGTAATAAGGTCACATTTGCATTTAAAACATTCCACATGTCCATCCAATCATGAGTCGGCGTTGCTGATGGAGACACCACAATCATCTGCTCCACCTCCTCCTTAGCTGAGCCTTCCGCATCAGACATGTCGACACACTCGTACCGACACCCACACACACAGGGATATAGTTATAAGGAGACAGTTCCCCAATAAGGCCCTTTGGAGAGACAGAGAGAGTATGCCAGCACACACCCAGCGCCAACTGACACTGGAAACAATTTCCCATATAATATAGCGCTTTTATAACTTACTGTGTAAAACACTCACTGCGCCTTACAAGTGCTCCCCCCTCTTTTCAGCCCTGTGTCACCGTGTTCAGCAGGGGAGAGACCGGGAAGCCAGCTTCTCTGCAGATCTCTGTGGAGAAAATGGCGCTGGTTAGTGCTGAGGGACCAAGCACCGCCCCCTCCAGCGGCGGGCTTCGGTCCCGCTCAAAGTATAAAAACTGGCGGGGGATTTATATAATTACTGCCTCCGCAGCCCATAAACTTATCAATGCCAGATTTAGAGGTTTTTATTGCTGCCCAGGGCGCCCCCCCTGCGCCCTGCACCCATCAGTGCCTGCTAGTGTGTGGGAGCAATGGCGCGCAGCGTTACCGCTGCGCGCTTACCTCAGGGAAGATCTGAAGTCTTCTGCCGCCTAAGAAGTCTTCTTTTCTTCTTATACTCACCCGGCTTCTATCTTCCGGCTCTGTGAGGACGGAGGCGCGGCTCTGGGACGAACGGCGAGGGGAGACCTGCGTTCCGACACCCTCTGGAGCTAATGGTGTCCAGTAGCCTAAGAAGCAGAGCCTATCACTTAAGTAGGTCTGCTTCTCTCTCCTCAGTCCCATGATGCAGGGAGCCTGTTGTCAGCAGTGCTCCCTGAAAATAAAAAAACCTAACAAAATTCTTTTTCAGAGAAACTCAGGAGAGCTCCCCTGTAATGCACCCAATCTCCTCTGGGCACAGGATCTAACGGAGGTCTGGAGGAGGGGCATAGAGGGAGGAGCCAGTGCACACCCATTCTAAAATTCTTTATAGTGCCCATGTCTTCTGCGGAGCCCGTCTATACACCATGGACCTGTAATTTCCATCATAGGTACACTTCAACTGTGAGACAGAATCTGAAAAAAAAAACCAGGAAATCACAATGTATGATTTCTAAACAATTTGTATATTCTTGCGGAAAATAAATATTTGGACAATCAAAAAGTTTAACTCAATACTTTGTAATATAACCTCGGTTGGCAATTTACATAGGTCAAACGTTTCCTGTAGTTCTTGACCAGGTTTGCACACACTGTAGTTCCATGCAGATCTTCTCTAGATCTGTCATGTTTTGGGGCTGTCGCCGGGCAACACAGACTTTCAACTCCCTCCACAGATTTTCTATTGGGTTGAAGTCTGGAGACTGGCTAGGCCACTCCAGGACCTTGAAATGCTTCTTACAGAGCCACTCCTTAGTTGCCCGGGCGGTGTGTTTGGGGTCATTGTCATGCTATAAGACATTCCATCTTCAATGCTCTTACTGAGGGAAGGAGGTTTATGCCCCAAAAATCACGATACATGGCCCCATTCATCCTCTCCTTAATACGGATCAGTCGTCCTGTCCCCTTTGCAAAAAAGCAGCCCCAAAGCGTGATGTTTCCACCCCCATGCTTCACAGTGGGTATGGTGTTCTTGGGATGCCATTCATCAATCTTCTCCCTCCAAACACGGTGAGTGGAGTATAAACCAAAAAGTTTGATTTTGCTCTCATCTGACCACATTACATTCTCCCAATCCTCCTCTGGATCATCCAGATGGTCACTGGCAAACTTTAGATGGGCCTGGACATGTGCTGGCTTAAGCAGGGGGACCTTTTGGGTGCTGCAGGATTTCAATCCATGACGACGTAGTGTGTTACTAATGGTAACCTTTGTGACTGTGGTCCCAGCTCTCTTGAGGTCATTGACCAGGTCCCCCCGTGTAGTTCTGGGTTGATTCCTCACCGTTCTCAAGAACATTGATACCCCACGAGGTGAGATCTTGCATGGAGCCCCAGGCCGAGGGAGATTGTCAGTGATCTTGTATTTCTTCCATTTTTTAATAATTGCGCCAACAGTTGATCTCTTCTCACCAAGCTGCTTGCCTATTGTGGAGTAGCTCATCCCAGCCGTGTGCAGCTCTACAATTTTGTCCCTGGTGTCCTTAGACAGCTCCCTGGTCTTAGCCATGGTGGAGAGGTAGCAGTCTTACTGTTTGAGGGTGTGGACAGGTGTCTTTTATACAGATAACCAGTTCAAACAGGTGTCATTAATACAGGTAACGAGTGGAGGATAGAAGAGCTTCTGTGAGAGTCAGAAATCTTGCTGCTTGGTATTTATTTTCCACAAGAATAAACAAGTAAATTGTTTAAAAATCATACAATGTGATTTCCTGTTGTTTTTTTTCAGATTCTGTCTCTCACAGTTGAAGTGTACCAATGATGGAAATTACAGACCTCTCATCTTTTTAAGTGGGTCAACTTGCATAATCGGTGGCTGTCCAAATACTTTTTTGCCCCACTGTATTTCTATTATGGGTCATTACTATATATTTCTTTTGTAATGTGGGACACTACTATATATGTTTATTATTATGGGTCATTACTATATATGTCTATTGTAATGTGGGACAGTACTATATATTTCTATTATTATGGGTCATTACTATATATTTCTTTTGTTATGTGGGACACTGCTACATAGGTCTATTATTATGGGGTCATTACTATGTATTTCTATCGTAATGTGGGACACAACTTTATCTATCTATTATTATGGGGCATTACTATATATTTCTATTGGAATGTGGGACACCTCTATTATACCAAGAGCACTACTACAGTATATATTCCTGTTATAAAGGGGGCATTACTATGTATTTTTATTAAATTGGTGGCATTACAACATGAACGTTATGGTAAGAACTTACCGTTGATAACGTGATTTCTCTTATGTCCACAGGTATCCACAGGATAAGATTGGGATATTGTCGAGCGACAGCGAAAATGGCACCAACACGGTCACGAGCTTTCTGGCCTCCCAGGATGCATTGGGGCCTTCACTATATAGTCCCGCCCACTGACTCAGTCAGATCAGTTCTTTCCACAGCGATTTTAGGCAGGAACATTAGGTAGAGACCTGTACAGGCGATAAGAACACACATGCACACCCTTCCATACAAGAAGGAAGAGGTTTTAGTCATTGTCTAGATCCTCAAATCAGATGCGTCAGGGTGGGATCGCTGTGGATACCTGTGGACATAAGAGAAATCACATTATCAACGGTAAGTTCTTACCATAACGTTCATTTCTCTGGCTGGGTCCACAGGATTATCCACAGGATAACATTGGGATTCCCAAAGCCATTTTAGTGGTGGGGACGCTCCTGATTGCACAGGAGGACCTTTCGCCCGAAGTCTGCGTCATGAGAGGCAAAAGTATCCAAGGCATAATGTCTGATGAATGTGTTTATGGAAGACCATGTGGCTGCCCTACATATCTGTTCAGCTGATGCACCCTGTTGTGCTGCCCAAGAAAGACCTACCTTACGTGTAGAGTGTGCAGAGACATTAGCCGGAATAGGGAGATCTGCATGAGAATAAGCTTCAGATATTACCATTCGGAGCCATCTCGCCAGCGTCTGTTTACTAGCAGGCCATCCTCTTCTATGGAATCCGTAGAGGATGAAGAGATAATCTGTTTTCCTGATGGCACTAGTACGATCTATGTAGATTTTTAAAGCCCGGACCACGTCCAGCGACGCTTCTCCCGCAGATAGTCCCGATACCTGAAAAGCTGGGACTACAATCTCTTCATTCAGGTGAAATTTTGATACCACCTTTGGAAGATAACTAGATCTCGTTCTGAGAACTGCTCTGTCTGGAAAAAAACTTAGGAAAGGAGACTTACATGATAATGCTCCTAAATCTGACACTCTTCTGGCTGACGCCATTGCCAGTAAAAAAAAGAACTTTAACCGTTAACCACTTAAGATCTGTTCTCTGAAGTGGTTCAAACAAAGGACCCTGGAGAAATTTAAGAACTAAATTCAAATCCCAGGGAGCTGCAGGAGGAACAAATGGAGGTTGAATATGTACTACTCCTTGGAAAAACGTACGTACATCCTGTAGGTCACAATCTTCTGCTGAAACCATACAGTCAACGCTGATACTTGCACCCTCAAGGAAGCAACCTTCAACCCTTTATCCAATCCTGCCTGCAGGAAATCCAAAATTCTAGCTACCTTAAAGGATCTCGGACTGTAATTTTTTCCAGAACACCAATGAATATAGGCTTGCCATATTCTATGATACACAGGGCCGAAGAAGGCTTTCTTGCTCTAAGCATGGTTTGGATTACTTGCTTTGAAAATCCTTTAGCCTCTAAGATAGAGGTTTCAACAGCCACGCCGTCAAAGACAGGCGATCCAGATGACTGTGACAACAAGGACCCTGCATTAACAGATCTGGACGTTGAGGGAGCAGTATCGGTGCTTCCACGGACATTCTCAACAGATCTGTGTACCAATGCCTTCTTGGCCAAGCTGGAGCTATTAGAATGATTGCTCCCTTTGCCTGTTTTATCTTTCTCACTACTCTGGGTAACAGAGATATTGGAGGGAACAGATATGCCAGCCGAAACCTCCATTCTACCGACAGTGCGTCTACCAGGACCGCTCCTGGGTCCCTTGTTCTTGATCGTACCTCGGAACTTTGTTGTTTAGACGAGACGCCATAAGGTCTCTCTCCGGTAGACCCCATCTGTTCACCAGTGTCTGAAACACTTCTGGGTGTAGTGCCCATTCGGTTTCCTGAATGGTGTGCCGACTGAGAAAATCTGCTTCCCAATTTAGTACACCAGGGACAAATACTGCTGACAATGCTGGGAGATGGAGTTCTGCCCATTTCAGAATGGGGGTTACTTCCTCCATCAGACTCTTGCTGTGAGTTCCTCCTTGATGATTGAGGTATGCTACTGCCGTCGCATTGTCTGAGCGGATCTGGACTGGTCTTCCTTGTAGATTGTCCTCTGCCTGACCAGAGCCAAGTAAATGGCTCTTATTTCTAACAGATTTATCGGCAGGCGACTTTCCCTTGCGGTCCATTTTCCCTGGAACCATAGGCTTCCGAGTACCGCCCCCCAGCCTTGCAGGCTGGCGTCTGTTGTCAGGACTTGCCACTCTTTTATCCAAAAGGGTCTCCCCTTGTTTAAATGGTCTGCCTGTAGCCACCATGCTAGAGACCTTTTTACATTTACTGGAATCTTTATCATCTGCTTCTTTATCGTCTGATGATTTCCATTCCATTTGGTCAGAATAAGGTGCTGCAACGGTCTGGAGTGGAATTGCGCATATTCCACCATGTCGAAGGTTGATACCATCAGACCCAACAGTCGCATTGCTGCATGGACTGACATTGTCTGGGCTTGCAACACTTCCTGAGCCATGACCTGCACCTGGACTATTTTCTTCTCTGGTAAGAGAACTCTCTGTAGGTCTGAATCCAATATGGCTCCCAAATGAACCATCCGCTGTGACGGATTCAGGGACGACTTCTCCCAATTTATGAGCCACCCGTGTCTCTGTAAACAAACTATCGTCTGTTGGAGATGGCTCAACAGTAAATCTAGCGACTGTGCTAAGATTAATAGGTCGTCTAGGTATGGGAATATTCTTATCCCTTGCTTGCGCAGACAAGCTGCCATAACCACCATGATCTTGGTAAACACTCTGGGTGCTGTAGCTAGCCCGAAGGGCAGAGCTTGGAACTGGAAGTGTTCCTTGAGGATGGCAAACCTGAGGTAACACTGATGTGATAGTGCTATAGGCACATGTAGGTAAGCATCCCGTACATCCAGAGATACCATATAGTCTCCCGGTTCCATAGCCAACATTATGGAGCGTAACGTCTCCATGTGGAACTTCGAAATCCATATGTAGTTGTTCAACATCTTCAGATTTAGAATTGGTCGATATGACCCATTTGGTTTCTGGATTAGAAACAGATTGGCGTAATACCCCTGTCCCTTTTGTGATGGAGGTACAGGGACAATCACACCTGACTGCAGTAATTTTTGGACTGCTTCTTGCAGGGCATTGGCCTTCGACTCTATACGAGACGGGCTGGTGCAAAAAAATCTTTGAGGAGGCTGCCTCCTGAATGGGAACCCATACCCCTGAGATACTACCTTCTGCACCCAGGCATCTGCTGTTGACTGTTGCCATATGTGTGCAAACTGCAGGAGTCGGCCCCCAACCCTGGAATCCTCCAGGCGGAGGCCCGTCTCTTCAGGCTGAGGGTTTCTGTTAAGGTTTGGAAGCTGGCTTTTTGCTAGCCCACTGCTTCCTACCCCTGGATTTAAACTGGGGTTGTTTAGGCTCCTCTTTAGCTTTCGCTTTGCTTTGCCAGCGAAAGGAGCGAAATTTTAAACCCTTGGACTTAGGGTTATAGGTAGCCGGAAATCTGACCTTTTTCGATTCAGCCTCTGATTCTAGGATATCCGATAAAGGTTTTCCAAATAATATATTACCCACGAAAGGCAATGCTTCCAATTCTTTCTTGGACTCAGCATCCGCCTTCCAGGTCCGTAGCCAAACTGCTCTGCGAGCGACTACTGTCAAGGCTGAAGCTTTAGAAGCAACAGTGCCTACATCAATTGCTGCTTCTTCTAAATACTGGGCAGATTGTCTTAAACGGCAAAGACGATCCTCTTGCTCCCTAGTAGGAGAGGAGATGTCATTCTCTAGTTTCTCTATCCATTCGCCCATTGCCTTTGCTACCCAGGCCGAAGCCATAGCAGGTCTTACCACTGCTCCTACAAGAGAAAAAATATTTTTCAACAGGCTCTCTACCCTTCTGTCTGTGACATCATTCAATGAGGTAGATGACCGTGGTAAAAGCAGATTTATGCACGAGTCGCAGAACATGTGCATCTACTTTTGGAGGAACTTCTCTTTTCGAACAATCCACAGCAGGAAATGGATAATAAAAACCCATCTCTTAGGAATCTTATACTTTTTACTGGGCGCTGCCCAAGACTCATCCATCATTTCCGTCAACTCATCTGACGCTGGAAATTCAGTTTTCACCGATTTTGTTTGTTTGAATACAGGTGCTTTTGCTTTTAACGCTGTCTTGGCTGGCTCTTCCAGAGAAAGCACAGCCTTCACTGCATTAATAAGTTCAGCTACATCTTCTGAACTAAAGCTCTGCGACTGATCATCATACGGAGTTGAATCTATTGTTTCTGCATCATCATCCGATGTATCATATTGTGTAGTCTGCCATACAGACGTATCTGTCTTAGTCTTACCTGCCCCTTGGTTGCTTGTAGAAGCTACTGGAACCAAACCATAGGAAGGGAGCTGCATGTATGGGTTCATAGTGTAACATAACCCATGAGGTGGTGCTACCGGAGCTAACCTGTCCGCTATTGAAGACAGAGTCTTTGCGAACATATTCCATGGTGGCTCTACTGGAGGTTGAACTAACTCCTGTTTTTTACTTCGCTGAAAAGCGAAACAGTTTGCACACAAACCCTCATAAGTGGCCAATTGATTCATATCAATTACCCCTGACTTACAAGATAAGCATGTTAGGGCTATGGGACTGCTTGACAAATTCTCCTCATCACTTTTGCCGCTCACAGACATTTTATCTGATTATTGACTACACAATTTTGTGACTGAAAAACACCCTATAATCAGTATATAGAGGTGAAATCAATCTGACCACAGTGCACCTGATTTGAGGGTCAGAACAGGACTGACATTACACAGAAAAGTCAGCACGTATACTAGCAGTCAGTCACATGTTAAAGCATTAGACATTGTCATATGATAATACAATCTCCATAATAACTTATACATAAAGTAGGAAACTGGTTCTTTTTTTCAACATAACATGCAGAAAACACAGTAATATACAGGTCTCATATGCAATAGGTACTAAAAATTAACAATGCATACTAAGTAGTAGAAGGAATTTTTAGTACTGTATACCCTGCCTCCGGAGAGCGGGATACAGGGAGACTCACCACACTTCGATATCCAAGCAAAGACGCTCATAAGACGCTGAGTGGATTCAGACGCTACTGGTGTACACTGCCGCTCTTGGTAACCGATAACGGACACGGACGCTGAGCGACTCCACGTGTATGCAGACGCTAAAGGCCTGCGACTCGGTCTGGGCGGGTTTATATCCAGTGTACACAACCGCAGCGTCTAAGCTGCGACCGAGTACCCTCGTGGTAGCGTCTGAGCCGGAAGTGAGGTCATTCTGTTCATGAAACGAGAGACACGCGGGAACTGGCCATGAACTCGGAGGAGGGACGGCCAGGAGAGCGTCTGAAACCCCCTGTTGACTTAAACTCCCAGGATCGCGGCCTCACCTAGTCCTGGCGCCTATGATCCCCAGAGCGTAGCGCTGTCACACCGGGATGTTCGGCGCATCAACACACTGTTTGTAGTCTCCACCAAATCAGTGTAGCTGTGTCCTGACCCCTCTAGTAAGAGGAAGTCCATAGACTCCCCGTCTCCCCATGCTCCGGCCACAGCCTGGTCACGTCTGCTGGACCTGCTAGAACTTCCGACACAGACGCCCGTCGAGACAGCACTGATACCCGAAGGTAAGCGTTGTTGCGACTCGGTGGGGAGTTGTTGGAGCGACTCTTTCTAATATGCGTTTAAGACGCTGTTAAGATAAGTCGCTCAAAAAACCAAAACAGTAAATATATAAAAATAAATTAATGAAAACTTAAGGCTGCTTTCAAAGCAGCCCTGTGACCATGCGGCTTCCTGACGCACCAAGCAAAAAACTGATCTGACTGAGTCAGTGGGCGGACTATATAGTGGAGGCCCCAATGCATCCTGGGAGGCCAGAAAGCTCGTGACCGTGTTGGTGCCATTTTCGCTGTCGCTCGACAATATCCCAATGTTATCCTGTGGATAATCCTGTGGACCCAGCCAGAGAAATATTTCTATTTTACTAGGAGGCATTACAATATATTTCTATTATATTGGGGTTATTACTATATAGGTTATTACTATATATTTCTAGCCTTGCCTCCCGAGTGCAAAGAAAAGGGACTATGCTGTGTGGCCACAACCTTAGTGTAATGTAGCCACTCCTCCTATTGTCATGTAGTCATGCCTACACCCATTTTTTGGCACACTCAGTACCACTAAGAAAATATTTCTACTTGCACCACTGTTAGGGTCTCCTGCCCTGTGCTGCCACGTCGTCATGGCAACCGGGAGACAAGTGCTAGCGGAGTAACCTGAGCGCAGCCGATACTCCGGTTCGGGTCTTTTGCTGTGCAGTGGTTACAGGCAGGGGATCCGGTGCTGGTTTTTGTGCTCACAGTCTGTGAGGTCTGAGGGGGGCGTGGACAGCACCTGCTTTATAAGGCCTCTTCTCAGGTTAAGCAGATGCTGCTGAATCTTTGTTGGTTAGTCAGTTCCTGAAAGTTAGCCAGTACTGTGTAGCTTTGTATTTGTTGTTGCTTACTGCAAATAGGCCTGGGGATTTGGTACTACACTCTGCCAATCCAGACCTAGCAGTAAGACTGGAGTCAGTCGTTTAGCCTGCTGAGGTTCTTTTGATATTCTGTGAACCCAGCAGGTTTGTGGCTGTACTTTCAGACCTGCCTGCTTAATCCTCTCTCACTGTGCAGGGTGTCCATGTGTCAGTTTAGTGGCAGTAAGCTGTACCTGGGCCCTGCAAGTGAGAATTAGGATTGTGGAGACTCTCCTTGTGTCTATTATTCCATCTCTGACCAAGGAGTTTACTGCCACACCCGTTGGTAACCCTTTAGGGTTTTGCTGTTGCCCTTAGCAACAGCATTTCAGGTTCTCTACGTATTAAAACACAACATCTTGCTTTTTCCATCTGAGCATTTCTAATACTAGGGAGACACCCAGTTTCTTAGCCTCTGGGCTTCTCTGTTCACTCTGTGTTGGTTTTGTTACCCTATCACCTTCTGTGTACGTTATGTCATATTTCCCAGTCTGTCTGTGAGTTCATTTGTTTTGCATCCCTCTCTGTTCAGACACCAGTACATTCCTGCAGGCACTGGTGTGCATAACAGTTCAAACACCAGTACATTCCTGCAGGCACTGGTGTGCATAACATATTCAGCAGCCCAATACTCCTGTTGAAATTTTGTGGGAATATGGAGCATACCCCTCAAAATACGTTGCAACAGGTGGTCGATCAGGTGCAGGTCCTGACTCGTCAATTTAATGATTTGTCCATTAAAATGCACACCTCCCAGGCCGCTGGCGGAGCTCCCGCAGCAGCAGCACCTTCAGGGGTTAAGGAGCCGAAAGTAAATCTTCCGGATCGTTTTTCTGGAGATCGCTCGCAGTTCTTTTGTTTCAAGGAGAGCTGCAAGTTATATTTCCAGCTTAGGCCTCAGTCTTCTGGGTCAGAGATTCAGCGGGTGGGCATAGTGATTTCCTTGCTACAAGGAGACCCACAGGTCTGGGCATATGGGTTGCAGCCTGACTGTCCGTCGCTTAAAAGTGTTGATGCTTTTTTTACGGCATTGGGCATGTTGTATGATGACCCTGACAAGACGGCCTCAGCCGAGGCTCAGATTTCGATCCTTAAGCAAGGGCGAAGGCCAGTTGAGGTTTACTGTACGGAGTTTCGGAGGTTGGCCCATGATACCCAGTGGAATGACCCAGCCCTGAGACACCAGTACCGAAGAGGTCTTTCTAACCAGATAAAAGACCAACTGGTACAATATCCCTTGCCTGATAGCTTGGATCAGCTCATGCAGTTATCCATCCGGGTGGATAGACGGCTGAGAGAGCGTAGGCTTGAAAGGGAGACCGAGGTTTCCTTCTTTCCCAAGGGAACCCCAGACTCTGAGGAATTTTCCGAGGAGCCTATGCAGATTGGGGCTACCCGCCTCTCCTCGCGTGAGAAGACGCGGAGGAGACAGCAGGGGTTGTGTTTGTACTGTGGGAATAAGGGTCATGTGGTAGTATCATGCCCAGAAAAGCCGGAAAACTTCAGGGCCTGAGGGTGATGGGAAATATCCTGTCAGGCCAGAAGTCAGAATTTCCCAAGAAGACTTTTATCATTCCGGTGACCTTGAAGATCCTCGGTCAAACTGTCAAGACTGGGGCCTTTGTGGACAGTGGGGCAGACGGGGTTTTTATGGACCGCCAATTCGCCCTGAAACACTCTGTTCCCTTAGTACCCTTGGCGTCGGAAATTGAGATTTGTGGGTTAAACGGGGAACCATTATCCAAGGGTAAAATTACCTCTTGCACTAGCCAGATTTCTTTGTTTATTGGAGCCACACACTCTGAAAAATTGTCCTTTTATGTGACTGTCTGTACTTTTGCCCCATTGGTGTTGGGGTTACCCTGGTTAAGGGCCCACAATCCTCAATTTGACTGGGTCTCTGGGGAGATTCTTAGTTGGGGTACTGATTGTTTCAGGAGTTGCTTGAGCCTTCCAGTCAGGCTCTCGCAGCTAAGTTTGCCAGGATTGCCAGGGTGTTATGCAGATTTTGCGGACGTGTTCTCCAAAAAAGTTGCAGAGGTACTACCTCCCCATCGCCCCTATGACTGTGCCATTGATTTGTTGCCGAATGCTAAGCTTCCCAAGAGCAGGTTGTACTCCCTGTCACGTCCTGAGACTCGGGCTATGGCAGAGTACATTCAGGAGAACTTGGCTAAAGGATTTATCAGACCTTCACAGTCTCCAGTTGGGTCGGGGTTCTTCTTCGTGGGTAAAAAGGACGGTTCATTGCGACCCTGCATCGACTTCAGGGAATTGAACCGTATCACGATTAAAAACTCATACCCACTGCCTCTCATTTCGGTCTTGTTTGACCAGCTTCGTACTGCCACCATTTTTTCTAAGATTGACCTACGCGGTGCGTACAATCTAATCCGAATAAGAGAGGGGGATGAATGGAAGACTGCCTTTAATACCCACTCAGGGCATTATGAATATTTGGTGATGCCTTTTGGGCTCTGTAATGCCCCGGCAGTCTTCCAGGATTTCATGAACGATGTGCTCAGGGAATATTTGGATAGATTCTTAGTTGTATACTTAGATGACATCCTAATCTTCTCCCATTCCCTGGAGGAACATCGGAAGCATGTACGCTTAGTCCTCCAGAAACTCAGAGACCACCGGCTTGGGGCGAAGCTGGAGAAGTGCGAATTTGAAGTTCAGCAAATCGCATTTCTAGGATATATTATCTCCCCAGAAGGTTTCCAAATGGAGGGTTCCAAGGTACAGGCAGTCCTGGATTGGGTGCAGCCCACTAGTTTGAAGGCGCTTCAGCGTTTCCTGGGCTTTGCAAATTTTTATAGACGATTTATCGCTGGATTTTCGTCTATAGTGGCGCCCTTGGTGGCACTCACTAAGAAAGGGGCGAATGTTGCTCACTGGTCTCGTGAGGCCAAAGCGGCTTTTGCCCGTCTCAAAAGGGCATTTGTCTCGGCCAAGGTGCTGCGACACCCAGATCCAGAGCGTCCTTTTGTGGTGGAGGTGGATGCCTCTGAGATGGGTATTGGGGCAGTGCTCTCTCAGATGGGAGTGTCTGATAATCGCCTTCATCCCTGTGCTTACTTTTCCCGTAAATTTTCGCCTAGATGAATTATGACGTGGGTAACCGGGAATTGTTGGCTATTAAGGATGCACTCGAGGAGTGGAGACACTGGCTTGAGGGGGCTAAGTTTGTGGTCTCAATTCTCACCGACCATAAGAATTTGGCATATTTAGAGTCAGCGAAGCGTCTCAATGCCAGGCAGGCACGATGGGCTTTGTTTTTTGCTCGCTTTCATTTTTTGATAACATATCGCCCTGGGTCAAAAAACATCAAGGCTGATGCGCTCTCGCGGAGTTTTGCTCCAATCCAGGAGACCACTGAGGAGCCGTTGCCCATTGTGTCCCCATCATGTATTAAAGTGGGCATTACCCAGGACCTCTTGTCATTAGTCCTTAGAGCACAGGAGCAGGCTCCTCCAGACCTTCCGGTAGGTCTTTTGTTTGTGCCTCCTAGGTTAAGACAGCGAGTGTTCCTGGAATTCCATGCCAAGAAGTCGGCAGGTCACCCGGGTATTGCCAGAACTCGGGAGTTGCTATCTAGGGCGGTGTGGTGGCCCTCGGTGGCTAAGGATGTGGATCAGTGGGTTCGGGCATGTGACATCTGTGCCCGAAATAAGACTCCTAGAGGGGTTCCTGTTGGCCCATTACATCCACTCTCTATTCCATCTAAGCCATGGACCCACATTTCAATGGATTTTGTGGTGGACTTGCCCAAATCCTCGGGGATGACGGCCATCTGGGTTGTCGTTGACAGGTTTTCGAAGATGGCGCACTTCGTTCCACTGGTTGGGCTGCCATCGGCCAGACGCCTGTCTGAATTATTTATGCTGCATGTTGTGCGTCTCCACGGGTTGCCACTTGATGTGGTCTCTGACCGCGGATCCCAGTTTGTGGCCAAATTCTGGAGGGCATTTTGTTCCGATCTCCAGATTTCTGTCAGCTTGTCGTCAGGCTACCATCCGCAGTCTAATGGGCAGACTGAAAGGGTGAACCAGTCCTTGGAGCAGTTCCTCAGGTGTTATGTCTCCAAGTGTCAGA
The DNA here is from genome assembly GCF_028390025.1 of Pseudophryne corroboree. Taxonomy (NCBI): domain Eukaryota; kingdom Metazoa; phylum Chordata; class Amphibia; order Anura; family Myobatrachidae; genus Pseudophryne; species Pseudophryne corroboree. The sequence goes on along the minus strand of NC_086444.1, from coordinate 946,947,443 downwards.
CTGACTGGGTTGCTCATCTGTCAATGGCGGAGTTTGCCTATAACAACGCGGCTCACTCTGCTACAGGGATCTCTCCCTTCCTTTGTGTGTATGGGCATCATCCTAAGGCCAATTCTTTTGACCCCCTGGACTCCACGCCTGGTGGTTCCTCTGTCGTTTCGGTCCTTAGAGGTATTTGGAGGAAAGTGAAGAAAGCCCTTGTGTCTGTGTCATTAGTGACCAAAAGGGTTTTTGATAAGCGGAAAAGACCCTGCAGCTTCAAATTAGGAGACTTCGTCTGGTTGTCTACCAAGAATTTGAAGTTGAGACAGCCATCTCATAAGTTAGGCCCCCGGTTCATCGGCCCTTATAAGATCACCAGGGTTATCAATCCGGTGGCATTTCAGTTAGATCTGCCCCGTTCTTTGGGTATCAATAAAACATTTAATTGTTCCCTTTTAAAACGGGCGATTAGTAATCCTTCTTCCAGAGGAAGACCTTCCCCTCTTCTGATACGTGGCCAGAGGGAGTTTGTTGTTGAAAGGATTCTTGACTCCAAGATGGTTCGGGGTCGGCTGTCATTTTTGGTGCACTGGAAGGGGTATGGCCCGGAGGAGCGGTCGTGGGTGCGCAGTTGTGATCTTCATGCCCCCAGACTGATACGCTCTTTCTTCTCGCAGTTCCCCGATAAACCCGGTGGTAGGGGTTCTTTGACCCCTCGTCAGAGGGGGGGTACTGTTAGGGTCTCCTGCCCTGTGCTGCCACGTCGTCATGGCAACCGGGAGACAAGTGCTAGCGGAGTAACCTGAGCGCAGCTGATACTCCGGTTCGGGTCTTTTGCTGTGCAGTGGTTACAGGTAGGGGATCCGGTGCTGGTTTTTGTGCTCACAGTCTGTGAGGTCTGAGGGGGGCGTGGACAGCACCTGCTTTATAAGGCCTCTTCTCAGGTTAAGCAGATGCTGTTGAATCTTTGTTGGTTAGTCAGTTCCTGAAAGTTAGCCAGTACTGTGTAGCTTTGTATTTGTTGTTGCTTACTGCAAATAGGCCTGGGTATTTGGTACTACACTCTGCCAATCCAGACCTAGCAGTAAGACTGAAGTCAGTCGTTTAGCCTGCTGAGGTTCTTTTGATATTCTGTGAACCCAGCAGGTTTGTGGCTGTACTTTCAGACCTGCCTGCTTAATCCTCTCTCACTGTGCAGGGTGTCCATGTGTCAGTTTAGTGGCAGTAAGCTGTACCTGGGCCCTGCAAGTGAGAATTAGGATTGTGGAGACTCTCCTTGTGTCTATTATTCCATCTCTGACCAAGGAGTTTACTGCCACACCCGTTGGTAACCCTTTAGGGTTTTGCTGTTGCCCTTAGCAACAGCATTTCGGGTTCTCTACGTATTAAAACACAACATCTTGCTTTTTCCATCTGAGCATTTCTAATACTAGGGAGACACCCAGTTTCTTAGCCTCTGGGCTTCTCTGTTCACTCTGTGTTGGTTTTGTTACCCTATCACCTTCTGTGTACGTTATGTCATATTTCCCAGTCTGTCTGTGAGTTCATTTGTTTTGCATCCCTCTCTGTTCAGACACCAGTACATTCCTGCAGGCACTGGTGTGCATAACAGTTCAAACACCAGTACATTCCTGCAGGCACTGGTGTGCATAACAACCACATAGGGACACTCATCCCCTTTTATCTTGTTTTGTCAGTTGAGGTTGTTCTGTGTTCCACCACACATTACATGGCCTTTCAATGCCCTCTCAATGTGCCACTTTTGTGCTGTCAGACCTCTCCAGATGCACCTTTTGGGCCATCAGAACCCTGCGGATGCACCTTATCAGTCTGCTCCTCACGCTTTATGTGCCCTAACATACGCTGCTTTATAAGCGGCTACCCTTAAATAGTAACCCCTGGTGTGTAATATTTGTATAATATTGTCCTGGTGTGGGTGACAGTCTGAGTATTGGCGCTGATTATAAGTGACCACACACCCAAGAGTGGTATATCTATCTTATAAAATGGGCCTGTTGTGACAATATAGTTTTATGTGGAGACAATGCAGGGTGGCACAGATGTTTGCTAATTCTGAAGTGGATGCTCAGGGAAGTCCTGTTCAAAATCTTTGAATAGATCATCGTTGTACAAGTCATGTATGGTGAGTTCTGATGTGAAATCATTTGAATTATGCGGTAAATTTGACATTTTGGAAAAATTTTCTGTCAGATATATCTGTCATAAGGGGCCCATACATCAGCAATCAATTGGGACAATCTGACATTTTGCAGATGGTTGTGTCAATAAATCTGCAATGTATGGGGTTCACAGATCGCAGATTTCGGTCACAAATCTATTGGGATTGTTAAATCTGGTTTTTCAACATGTTTAATTTCACAGATCAATTGGGACTGTAGATTGTTAGTGTATGGGCAACAATAGTGAGGCAGTGATGTGCTGCTTTCCTGTGAGCAGTGTCTCCGTGAGAGCTGTTACTATTTAAACTTATTGGGGGGGGGGGGGGGGGGGATTCAACTGTTTTATTGTGCCCTATCTTTCTGAAGATAAGTTGTGATATAGGGAAGATGTTGCTGGCATCAATACAATGTACTGTATGTGTGGGTCTCTGTGCAAAAAGCCAGAGTCTACTTCGCTGTGAAGAGGAGGAGGCCCTCCTGGAGTCTGCACACAAACCCCCTCCTCTGTTAAAACACTCCTGAGGATGATAAACTGCAGTTCTCTCTCTTTATAGGGCTGATATTATATGTAGGCAGGCATATAAGGAAATTTATGGTAGACTTACCATAGTTAAATCTTTCTGCAAGGTACACTGGGTTCCACAGGGAATACAGCGGGGTGTAGAGTTGGATCTTGATCCGAGGCACCAACAGGCTAAAGCTTTGACTGTTCCCAGGATGCATTGCACCGCCTCCTCTATAACCCCACCTCTGGACACTGAAGCTCAATTTTCGTTAACCAGTCCAATGCAGTAGCAGGTAAAAGAGATGGCAGGTGTTAGTCACATAGAAACACATTCTCACGACAGGAGAAGGGACCAGCGGCTAATGCCATACAAACCCAAAGAAACTAAGTGCGTCAGGGTGGGCGCCCTGTGGAACCCAGTGTACCTCGCAGAAAGAGATTTAACTATAGTAAGTCTACCATAAATCTCCTTTTCTGCAGCGGGTTACATGGTGTTCCACAGGGAATACATCGGGGATGTCCTAAAGCAGTTCCTCATGGGAGGGTACGCACCGTAGCGGGCACAGGAACCCGGCGTCCAAAGGAAGCATCCTGGGAGGCAGAAGCATCAAAGGCTTAGAACCTAATGAACATGTTCACTGAGGACCACGTAGCCGCCTTCTTCCAGTTGATGAGCCACCCGTGGGCTTGCAGGAATTGGACCGTCAGTTCCAGATGACTGAGAAGAACCTCTTGGGAGTTCACCAGGATCAGTAGGTCGTCCAGATACGGCAGAATCCTGATACCCTGACGGCGGAGAAGGGCCGTCATCACGGCCATGACCTTGGTAGAAATCCGGGGGCCCGTGGCTAATCCAAATGGCAGAGCCTGGAATTGATAATGTAGGTTGCCAATAGCAAATCGCAGATATTGCTGATGCGAAATGAGCGCAGGGTTTCCATATGGAATTTGGACACTCTCACAAATTTGTTCAAAGATTTGAAATGGAGTATAGGCCGGAAGGACCCATTGGGTTTCGGGACTAGAAACAGAGTTGAATAGTATCCTCTGCCTCTCTGGGACAGAGGTACTGGTACTACCACTCCTGTGTCCAGGAGGGATTGTACAACCAGGTGTAGAGCCTGCGCTTTCAACGGATCTGAAGGAAGAACCATCATGCAGAACTGGCGAGGGGGACGTCTCTTGAAAGACACGTGTCTGAAGTGGTCTTTAACCAGACCTGTGCGAATTGTAGAAGTTGGCCTCCCACCCTGTGATCCCCCAGGAGGAGGCCCGCCCTGTCATGCAGTGGGCTTGTCCTGTTTGGAAGCAGGCTGATGGGCAGCCCAGGATTGTTTAGATTTGGGCTTAGTGGCTTTGGAAGTACGAGCCTGACTCAGGTACGTCTGACCCTTCGCTTTTCCTGGAGGACGCAAGGAACGAAAAGTGATACTCAGCCTTCGGAGCAGAAGGATTAGTACTTGGGAAAAACACAGTCTTGGCAGACGCCAAGTCAGTCACAATCCTATTCAGATCATCCCCAAATAGGATGTCTCCCTTAAAAGGTAGCACCTCCAAGGTCATTTTTGGAGTCTAGGTCCACCTTCCAGGACCTCAACCACAGAATTCGGCGAGCCAGTATAGACATAGTAGACGCCTTGGCCGCCATTATACCTGCCTCAGAGGACGCCTCCTGAATATAGTGGGAGGCGGTGGTAATATGAGACAGATATTGTCTGTCAGTGTCAGAAATATCCTGAGGCAGCTCATCCTCTAATGCCTGAACCCATGCTTCAATTCCTTTTTGCGGCACAGAAGGCTGCTATAGTGGGTCTATCTACAGCACCGGTAAGGGAGTAAATAGACTTTCAGGCATCCCTCCACACGCTTATCCGCCAGTTCCTTCAGTGAGGTGACAGTGGTGACAGGCAGAGTAAATGACACCACAAGACGGGCGACATGAGCTCTTTTCAGGGCTGCCTAGCGCAGCCACCCTGTTAGGTGACCTGCTCTGCAGGCACCAACTTACAAACTGAGCTCCAGTGTCCTGAGGCGGGGTTATAGAGGAAGCGGTGCAATGCATCCTGGGAACAGTCAAAGCTTTAGCCTGTTGGTGCCTCGGATCAAGATTCAATTCTACACCCTGATGTATTCCCTGTGGAACACAGTGTACCACGCTGCAGAAATACAGTTCTCTAAGCCCAAAAGTCAGAGGCTTTTAATTCTATGATGCAATATCACTGCTTGTGAGGCATAGGGGAAGATGTGCAGTAAGTATGAAGCCTCTAAAAGAGTGGAGAAGTCAAAAGTTGCCCATAGCAACCAATCAGATTTTAGCTAGCATTTATCAGGCACATGGTATAAAATGATAGATAGAAGCTGAATGGTTACTTCTCCACCTGCCCACACCAGAGATACAATCTCTGGCCAGATCAGTACAAACAGAAGGCGACAGCAGGCAACATAATTCAGGAGCCATTCAGTTAAGCTGGGTACACACTTGAGCCACAGGCCTTCATTTAAATCGGAACAAATGCCCTTGTTTAGCCCAAATTGATTGTACACACGGAGCGATTTAGGCGTTTCAGCATTATGAAACAGCAAATTGGTCTGACATCGCTTCAATGTGTACCCAGCTTATGTTTAGGAACCAGATGAAACTTTTAAGGAGCCAGGGAAAATATGTATCAGCTTGTATTAATAGAAAATACTCCATAAATAGCAGGGGCAGTCATTTTTCCAAATGCACTGTCTACCTGGCTATTGGCATGTTTCCATATCTAATGTACAGAGACGGTCTGGCGATGATTGCAAAATCATATGGAATCATTCTGCTTAATTCATGGAAATACAAAGAACAGTATCAACTGGAGGTAACGACATTTAGGGAGACCTTTTACCTTAAGCGCTTCCAAAATAGGCTCATAAAGGTCTGGAAATCCAGAATAATGATAGATCATACAGTGCATCAGTTCCGAAAACTGGATAAGGAATGTTGTACTTGATGGGAGACCGTCACTTTTAAAAGAATGAACCAGGTTAACAACATGGGGGACAATCTAATGAAAAAGGAGAAAGCAGTGAGTCATGAAGAAAAATTAATCCTGAACAAAATGAAATATATGCAAATAAAACATTACATTATTTAAAAAAATGATGGCTTCAATAGTCATTTACAGTTAACATGTTGGGATCAAAATATGGTTATTGTAATCTGAAGAAGGAATTATAACTGCAGATTAGTGCTCACAACAACACACTATTATGTGGTCAGTTTTCTCCAGGCAGTCACAACTAGAGTCACACAGACCTGCCCAGTGCAGCACTTGTAAAGGCCAAAATGTATGAGCAAATGATAAATTCTAATAATCTGTAACAATTATTCCTCCTATCAGAAAATGTATTATTACTAGACAAGAAGACATTGCTTGGTGCTCTGGCTGCAAAGCAGGAGGAACTAATGAGCACATTTAAGAATCTTGGAAAGTGAGAAGACTGGAGTCCCTATCACTACTGGTACAGAAATAATTAGTTTAATTTTCTTTACATATAAAGAATTGGTGTGCCATATGAAGTTAACAGAGACAGGAATTTCAGCCTTGTATAGTGCTAATTAAAATTGTCAAATGTGCCTCTTAAAATATGACATTTCATAATTAAATTAGGGATACATATAAAAGCAAAAGGCTTACCATGTGGAAGGCCTCTGGAGAATGTTGAAAGCTAAGCAACATGTGTGAGAGCACAGCCAAAGCCCCAGGCCTTACCAGCGGAAACCAGAGTCTATTGAATACCTGGAAGACCAAGACAATAAAAGGTGCAAAAAACAAACAAAAACAAAATTAGATATACACACGTACGTACTATAAATATATATATATATATATATATATATATTACAAAAACCGATCTAAGACCTTACTCGCGCTGATATAATGGGAAGCTACACCTTAAGGGAAATACCCCCTGTTAGGCGGGGTATAATGGTTATGAACAAAAAAGAAAAAGTTTCCCAGGGAGCTCGTGTGAATCTTTGGTATATCTAACGTTTTTACTTATACAGTGACACAGTCATAAAAAATCAACTTATTTATTTTATAAGATACAATAAAATAAGCTGTACCACAATGTATCCTAAATTGACAATAAACGATGTTTTTTACAAATATTTGTATTGGTGACAATTCATTTCAATCATAGATCGACATAATGATTATTCATCCTTATAGGAATGACAAAATCGCTGTCTCAACCCAACGCGTTTCGTCTACAGACTTCATCAGGGGTTTATTGAAATCTAAACAATGCAGAAAACATTTCATAAATATGTTGTTATATTTACCAATATTGGTTTCATGTCAATAGTAAATATAGTATCTACATACCAAAGGTTCACAATATGGATAAGCAAATTAAGTGTGTCTTCAAATGATAATTAAAACACTTAAAAGTGGTGTCGAATTCAATTCCACCACATGGAATATCTGTAAAATTATAACACGTGTTACATATATATTGTGGTAGGAAAAAATTATAGGAAAAAAATCATATAAACGAGGAGGAACAGAGGAAATAAACAAACTGAAATAACAAGGACAATGGAATTTTCTTAGAGAGATCGAAGCTAACTTATTTGTTATATAATGCAATTGACACTATTTTAACACATAATCACATTATAATAGAAAGACGGACATAACATATCATTTAGATGTTGCTCATTCAAAGTAACACAGATGGATATTGGTATAATGTTATACATACCAATTGGACAGATCATCGGATGTGACCAGTTCAATATGTTGTCCACTATACGGACTTAGTTTGATGATTTAAAAATTATTTTGTATTCGAACCTATGAAAAAATAAGTTCCTAATGACACATGGGTATTGTGCATATTTATAAATATTTTTCTTTTGAAAATACTATTAATTCATTTAATCATTTTTGCCCATATTTTATTTCTATACATACCAATTATATGGAAATTAGCTCGTAAAGCAGCTATTCAATATGTCTCATCCAAGCGTGGATACGACATAAGGTAGACAACTGTAATCGTACCTATGGTGGAGTAGAATGAAAATATATAGAAAACTATAATATAAATATATTAATCATTCCGATTAATTATAATATAAATATGTTAATCACTCCGGCAGATAATGGCTGTATCAGAATTGTAATCTGATACCGAAAAGGTGTCCTAAATTAGCTGAGGGTTTGCCGGAGTTTGTTAATATAAACCAGTATAGCTGGGATAGTATACCCAACCTTTTTGTTATAATATTATCATTAAATATAAAATACTGACATACCTAATGGACATTGATAATCAAGGCAACTAGGAAACTACCCAGATTGGGTTCATTATAGTTTGTACCAAAAGCTGTTAACTAAATGAGATGGTGCTTATATAATACAGTGCTATGACTTAATTTTTTCAAATATATATATATATGTGTACAAAATCACTATACACAGAAAAATCTTTGGGAGTAGACATAATTACCCAAACATTTTAGACTCATAATATTAATACACACCAAAAGAACATGGAAGACCATCAGAATCACATGCTCACCTCTCCACCTTCTGCAATGCTCCTAGCTGCTGAATAAAATTGTGACTGAAAGCACTGGGTTTTTAAACCCCACTGTGAGTGACATCACTTCCTGTGATTTAATAAACTAAACACTTAAAAATTACCTATACCTATTTCCCTTATATTAACAAAACCAATAATATGTGCAATGTTAAATTCCAGCCCTTGTTTTCACAGGACTGACTACTACTTACTGTGCATATGGAGGGGTATAATAATTAATTGAACAATTGCGTGCCAAAATCCCGTAATTGATATGCGTTTCACCGCTAGATAGGGGTTCCTGTTAGTACAGTATCTCCTAGGTAACCACGCCAGACAGCGTCGTTACCTAGCACCGCGTATCTCGGCAACCAAATGATGTCACGACGCACTTCCGCCCTCCAGCGCGTCGTGCGCCTCATACAATATAGCTTCCTGTATCCGCCGGGTCGCGCTACCACGTGATGCCGCGTCTCCATGGTAACAAAAATGTAATCAAGGCGCACTTCAGACTGCCTGCGCATCGTGCGTCTCACTACCATAGGGCTTCCTGTGTCCGTGCGTTCCAACACTCGTGGAGACAACGTGTATGTTTATATTTATTGCTGTATGAAGGCTCCTATCTCTATTAGTGAAGTTCATGTCTTTTTTATTATTAAATTAACTACCCAAACTTATGGCATTGTGCTATTTTAATATTAATTTTAGGATAGAAAACAGAGAGTTGTGGTAAATGGAGTGCATTCACAGGAGGGAAATGTTACCAGTGGAGTACCCCAGGGATCTGTACTTGGACCAGTGCTTTTCAATATCTTTATTGGTGACATTGCAAATGGGATTAAAGGGAAAGTATGCCTTTTTGCAGATGACACAAAGGTATGCAACAGGGTAGACACACCAGGTGGGGTAAAACAAATGATTGAGGATCTAGGTAGACTAGAGGAATGGTCAAGAGTCTGGCAATTACAGTTTAATGCCAAAAAATGCAAAATCATGCACTTGGGTCTCAAAAATCCTAAAGCTAAATACAGTATTAATGGCACTATACTGGAAACTACTGAGGAGGAAAGGGATCTAGGAGTCACTATTTCAGATGACTTAAAGGCAGGTAAGCAATGTAACAAGGCAATGAGGAAGGCTAGTCAGATGCTTGGCTGCATTGGGAGAGGAATCAGCAGCAGAAAGAAAGAAGTAATAATGCCACTGTATAGGTCATTGGTACGGCCTCATCTAGAATACTGTATTCAGTTCTGGAGGCCATATCTTCAAAAGGATATTAATACATTAGAAACTGTACAAAGGAGGGCAACTAAAATGGTGCATGGCCTACATCACAAAACATACCCAGAAAGACTAAGAAATCTCAATATGTATAGTTTGGAGCAGAGAAGAGAAAGGGGGGACATGATAGAAACTTTCAAATATATGAAGGGTTTTAACAAAGTCCAGGAGGGAAACATTCTCCAAATGAAGAGAAGCAATAGGACACGAGGACATGCACTGAGACTGGAGAGGGGGAGGTTCAGGGGAAATTTGCGGAAAAATTATTTCACAGAAAGGGTAGTGGACAAGTGAAATAACCTCCCATCAGAGGTGGTAGAGGCTAAGACAGAGCAATTTAAACATGCATGGGATAGACATAAGGATATCATTACAAAGAAATAAGGATCAAATAAGGTTAGTGATAAAAAAAAATAATATAAAAAAAAAAAAAAAAAAAGGGGCAGACTAGATGGGCCAAGTGGTTCTTATCTGCCGACAAATTCTATATTTAAGTGACTAACAATTAACTATTAAATATGATTTTAAATATAATTATAAAAATAAAAATAAAAATAATTTTTATAAAAATAATTTTAAAAATAATTTTAAAAATAATGTAGCACTATAAAGTAATATATGGGGGTTGAGCACAATAGATGAAATTCATAGATTATGTATCCGGAGGGTATTAATGTATATCATCTAAATTATTTTATATTGGATTATAATAATGTGAGAACATATAAAATTGTCTTGGATGAAAGAATCATAAAAGACAAGTCACACACGGGGAATTTAAAATTATTTTTATAATTATATTTAAAATCATATTTAATAGTTAATTGTTAGTCACTTAAATATATTTGTTAAAACTAAAATTAATATTAAAATAGCACAATGCCATAAGTTTGGGTAGTTAATTTAATAATAAAAAAGACATGAACTTCACTAATAGAGATAGGAGCCTTCATACAGCAATAAATATAAACATACACGTTGTCTCCACGAGTGTTGGAACGCACGGACACAGGAAGCCCTATGGTAGTGAGACGCACGATGCGCAGGCAGTCTGAAGTGCGCCTTGATTACATTTTTGTTACCATGGAGACGCGGCATCACGTGGTAGCGCGACCCGGCGGATACAGGAAGCTATATTGTATGAGGCGCACGACGCGCTGGAGGGCGGAAGTGCGTCGTGACATAATTTGGTTGCCGAGATACGCGGTGCTAGGTAACGACGCTGTCTGGCGTGGTTACCTAGGAGATACTGTACTAACAGGAACCCCTATCTAGCGGTGAAACGCATATCAATTACGGGATTTTGGCACGCAATTGTTCAATTAATTATTATACCCCTCCATATGCACAGTAAGTAGTAGTCAGTCCTGTGAAAACAAGGGCTGGAATTTAACATTGCACATATTATTGGTTTTGTTAATATAAGGGAAATAGGTATAGGTAATTTTTAAGTGTTTAGTTTATTAAATCACAGGAAGTGATGTCACTCACAGTGGGGTTTAAAAACCCAGTGCTTTCAGTCACAATTTTATTCAGCAGCTAGGAGCATTGCAGAAGGTGGAGAGGTGAGCATGTGATTCTGATGGTCTTCCATGTTCTTTTGGTGTGTATTAATATTATGAGTCTAAAATGTTTGGGTAATTATGTCTACTCCCAAAGATTTTTCTGTGTATAGTGATTTTGTACACATATATATATATATATTTGAAAAAATTAAGTCATAGCACTGTATTATATAAGCACCATCTCATTTAGTTAACAGCTTTTGGTACAAACTATAATGAACCCAATCTGGGTAGTTTCCTAGTTGCCTTGATTATCAATGTCCATTAGGTATGTCAGTATTTTATATTTAATGATAATATTATAACAAAAAGGTTGGGTATACTATCCCAGCTATACTGGTTTATATTAACAAACTCCGGCAAACCCTCAGCTAATTTAGGACACCTTTTCGGTATCAGATTACAATTCTGATACAGCCATTATCTGCCGGAGTGATTAACATATTTATATTATAATTAATCGGAATGATTAATATATTTATATTATAGTTTTCTATATATTTTCATTCTACTCCACCATAGGTACGATTACAGTTGTCTACCTTATGTCGTATCCACGCTTGGATGAGACATATTGAATAGCTGCTTTACGAGCTAATTTCCATATAATTGGTATGTATAGAAATAAAATATGGGCAAAAATGATTAAATGAATTAATAGTATTTTCAAAAGAAAAATATTTATAAATATGCACAATACCCATGTGTCATTAGGAACTTATTTTTTCATAGGTTCGAATACAAAATAATTTTTAAATCATCAAACTAAGTCCGTATAGTGGACAACATATTGAACTGGTCACATCCGATGATCTGTCCAATTGGTATGTATAACATTATACCAATATCCATCTGTGTTACTTTGAATGAGCAACATCTAAATGATATGTTATGTCCGTCTTTCTATTATAATGTGATTATGTGTTAAAATAGTGTCAATTGCATTATATAACAAATAAGTTAGCTTCGATCTCTCTAAGAAAATTCCATTGTCCTTGTTATTTCAGTTTGTTTATTTCCTCTGTTCCTCCTCGTTTATATGATTTTTTCCTATAATTTTTTCCTACCACAATATATATGTAACACGTGTTATAATTTTACAGATATTCCATGTGGTGGAATTGAATTCGACACCACTTTTAAGTGTTTTAATTATCATTTGAAGACACACTTAATTTGCTTATCCATATTGTGAACCTTTGGTATGTAGATACTATATTTACTATTGACATGAAACCAATATTGGTAAATATAACAACATATTTATGAAATGTTTTCTGCATTGTTTAGATTTCAATAAACCCCTGATGAAGTCTGTAGACGAAACGCGTTGGGTTGAGACAGCGATTTTGTCATTCCTATAAGGATGAATAATCATTATGTCGATCTATGATTGAAATGAATTGTCACCAATACAAATATTTGTAAAAAACATCGTTTATTGTCAATTTAGGATACATTGTGGTACAGCTTATTTTATTGTATCTTATAAAATAAATAAGTTGATTTTTTATGACTGTGTCACTGTATAAGTAAAAACGTTAGATATACCAAAGATTCACACGAGCTCCCTGGGAAACTTTTTCTTTTATATATATATATATATATATATATATATATATATATATATAAAAAAATCATATATATATATATATATATATATATATATATATATATATATATATATATATATACACACACACACACACACACACTTTGCATATGTGTTATAATACTTACCATTATTAACACTTATCGGCCAGTACATTCCAGATAAACAAATAATCATATAACTCTAATCATGAAAATATACTCAATAGTCCTCCACCACCAGTTCTATCTACATGATATCTTTATTTTGTCCCTCACAGTCCTGTAGAATCCTCTTTTGCAACAAAACCAAAAATGGCCAAATCTAGAGGCACTAACCAAAGCCCTATCCTCTTTATTCATCTTCTGCAAATAACTCTTTACTGCTGGCCTTCCGTTCCCCTATGTGCCTAATCCAGATGACATGATCGCAGCAGCAAATTTGTTAGCTAATGGAAAAAAATCATGTGCACTGCAGGAGGGGCAGATATATACGTTATGGTAAGAACTTACCGTTGATAACGTGATTTCTCTTATGTCCACAGGTATCCACAGGATAACATTGGGATATTGTCGAGCGACAGCGAAAATGGCACGGTCACGAGCTTTCTGGCTCCCAGGATGCATTGGGTCCTCCACTATATAGTCCCGCCCACTGACTCAGTCAGATCAGTTCTTTCCACAGCGATTTTAGGCAGGAACATCAGGTAGAGACCTGTTTAGGCGATAAGAACACACATGCACACCCTTCCATACAAGGAGGAAGAGGTTTTAGGGATTGTCTAGATCCTCAAATCAGATGCGTCAGGGTGGGATCCCTGTGGATACCTGTGGACATAAGAGAAATCACGTTATCAACGGCAAGTTCTTACCATAACGTATATTTCTCTGGCTGGGTCCACAGGATTATCCACAGGATAACATTGGGATTCCCAAAGCCATTTTAGTGGTGGGGACGCTCCTGATTGCACAGGAGGACCTTTCGCCCGAAGTCTGCGTCATGAGAGGCAAAAGTATCCAAGGCATAATGTCTAATGAATGTGTTTATGGAAGACCATGTGGCTGCCCTACATATCTGTTCTGCTGAAGCACCCTGTTGTGCTGCCCAAGAAGGACCTACCTTACGTGTAGAGTGTGCAGACACATTAGCTGGAATAGGGAGATCTGCATGAGAATAAGCTTCTGATACAGGTTGAGTATCCCATATCCAAATATTCCGAAATACGGAATATTCCGAAATACGGACTTTTTTGAGTGAGAGTGAGATAGTGAAACCTTTGTTTTTTGATGTCTCAATGTACACAAACTTTGTTTAATACACAAAGTTATTAAAAATATTGTATTAAATGACCTTCAGGCTGTGTGTATAAGATGTATATGAAACATAAATGAATTGTGTGAATGTACACACACTTTGTTTAATGCACAAAGTTATAAAAAATATTGGTTAAAATGATCTCCAGGCTGTGTGTATAAGGTGTATATGTAACATAAATGCATTCTGTGCTTAGATTTAGGTCCCATCACCATGATCTCTCATTATGGTATGCAATTATTCCAAAATACGGAAAAATCCGATATCCAAAACTCCTCTGGTCCCAAGCATTTTGGATAAGGGATACTCTACCTGTATTACCATTCGGAGCCATCTCGCCAGCGTCTGTTTACTAGCAGGCCATCCTCTTCTATGGAATCCGCAGAGGATGAAGAGATAATCTGTTTTCCTGATGGCCCTAGTACGATCTATGTAGATTGTTAAAGCCCGGACCACGTCCAGCAACGCTTCTCCCGCAGATAGTCCCGATACCTGAAAAGCTGGGACTACAATCTCTTCATTCAGGTGAAACTTTGATACCACCTTTGGAAGATAACTAGATCTCGTTCTGAGAACTGCTTTGTCTGGAAAAAAACGTAGGAAAGGAGACTTACACGATAATGCTCCTAAATCTGACACTCTTCTGGCTGACGCCATTGCCAGTAAAAAAAGAACTTTAACCGTTAACCACTTAAGATCTGCTCTCTCAAGTGGTTCAAACAGAGGACCCTGGAGAAATTTAAGAACTACATTCAAATCCCGGGGAGCTGCAGGAGGAACAAATGGAAGTTGAATATGTACTAATCCTTGAAAAAAAAAAAACGTACGTACATCCTGTAAATCAGCAATCTTCTGCTGAAACCATATAGTTAACGCTGAAACTTAAACCCTCAAGGAAGCAACTTTCAACCCTTTATCCAATCCTGCCTGAAGGAAATCCAAAATCCTAGCTATTTTAAAAGATCTCGGATTTAAATTTTTTCCAGTACACCAATGAATATAGGCTTGCCATATTCTATGATGCACACGGGCCGAAGAAGGCTTTCTTGCTCTAAGCATAGTTTGGATTACTTGTTTCGAAAATCCTTTAGTCTCTAAGATAGAGGCTTCAACAGCCACGCCGTCAAAGGCAGGCGATCCAGATGACTGACAAGGACCCTGCATTAGCAGATCTGGACGTTGAGGGAGCAGTATCGGTGCTTCCACGGACATTCTCAACAGATCTGTGTACCAATGCCTTCTTGGCCAAGCTGGAGCTATTAGAATGATTGCTCCCTTTGCATGTTTTATCTTTCTCACTACTCTGGGTAACAGAGATATTGGAGGGAACAGATATGTCAGCTGAAACCTCCATTCTACTGACAGTGCGTCTACCAGGACCGCTCCTGGGTCCCTTGTTCTCGATCCGTACCTCGGAACTTTGTTGTTTAGACGAGACGCCATAAGGTCTATCTCCAGAAGACCCCATCTGTTCACCAGTGTCTGAAACACTTCTGGGTGTAGTGCCCATTTGGTTTCCTGAATGGTGTGCCGACTGAGAAAATCCGCTTCCCAATTTAGTACACCCGGGACAAATACTGCTGACAATGCCGGGAGATGGAGTTCTGCCCATTTTAGAATGGGAGTTACTTCCTCCATCAATCTCTTGCTGTGAGTTCCTCCTTGATGATTGAGGTATGCTACTGCCGTCGCATTGTCTGAGCGGATCTGGACTGGTCTTCCCTGTAAGATTGTCCTTTGCCTGAACCAGAGCCAAGTAAATGGCCCTTATTTCTAACAGATTTATTGGCAGGCGACTTTCCCTTGCGGTCCACTTTCCTTGGAACCATAGGCTTCCGAGTACCGCCCCCAAGCCCTGCAGGCTGGCATCTGTTGTCAGGACTTGCCACTCTTTTATCCAAAAGGGTCTCCCCTTGTTTAAATGGTCTGTCTGTAGCCACCACACTAGAGATCTTTTACATTTACTGGAATCTTTATCATCTGCTTCTTTATAGTCTGATGATTTACGTTCCATTTGGTCAGAATAAGGTGCTGCAACGGTCTGGAGTGGAATTGCGCATATTGCACCATGTCGAAGGTTGTTATCATCAGACCCAACAGTCGCACTACTGCATGGACTGACATTATCTGGGCTTGCAACGCTTCCTGAGCCATGACCTGCACCTTGACTAGAAAAAGATCTTTCTGTAGGTCTGAATCCAATATGGCTCCCAAATGAACCATCCGCTGTGATGGATTCAGAGACGACTTTTCCCAAGTTATGAGCCACCCGTGTCTCTGTAAACAAACTATCGTCTGTTGAAGATGGCTCAACAGTAAATCTTGCGACTGTGCTAAGATTAACAGGTCGTCTAGGTATGGGAATATTCTTATCCCCTGTTTGCGCAGACAAGCTGCCATAACCACCATGATCTTGGTAAACACCCTGGGTCCTGTAGCTAGCCCGAAAGGCAGAGCTTGGAACTGGAAATGTTCCTGGAGGATGGTAAACCTGAGGTAACACTGATGCGACAGTGCTATAGGTACATGTAGGTAAGCATCCCGTACATCCAGAGATACCATGTAATCTCCAGGTTCCATAGCCAACTTTATGGAGCGTAACGTCTCCATGTGGAACTTCGGGATCCATATGTATTTGTTCAACATCTTCAGATTTAGAATTGGTCGATATGACCCATTTGGCTTCTGGATTAGAAATAAATAGATTGGAGTAAAACCCCTGTCCCCTTTGTGATGGAGGTACTGGGACAATCACACCTGACTGCAGTAATTTTTGGACTGTTTCTTGCAGGGCATTGGCCTTCGACTCTATACGAGACAGGCTGGTGCAAAAAAATCTTTGAGGAGGCTGCCTCCTGAATGGGAACCCATACCCCTGAGATACTACCTTCTGCACCCAAGCATCTGCTGTTGACTGTTGCCATATGTGTGCAAAAAGAAGGAGTCGGCCCCCAACCCTGGAATCCTCCAGGCGGAGGCCCGTCTCTTCAGGCTGACTGTTTCTGTTCAGGTTTGGAAGCTGGCTTTTTGCTAGCCCACTGCTTCCTACCCCTGGATTTAAACTGGGGTTGCTTAGGCTCCTCTTTAGCTTTCGCTTTGCCAACGAAATGAGCGAAATTTTAAACCCTTGGACTTAGGGTTATAAGCAGCCGGAAATCGGACCTTTTTCGATTCAGCCTCTGATTCTAGGATATCCGATAAGGGTTTTCCAAATAATATATTACAGACAAAAGGCAATGCTTCCAATTCTTTCTTGGACTCCGCATCTGCCTTCCAGGTCCGTAGCCAAACTGCTCTCCGAGCGACTACTGTCAAGGCTGAAGCTTTAGAAGCAACTGTGCATACATCAATTGCTGCTTCTTCCAAATACTGGGCAGATTGTCTTAAACGGCAAAAACGATCCTTTTGCTCCCTAGTAGGAGAAGGGATGTCATTCCCTAGTTCCTCTATCCATTCGCCCATTGCCTTTGCTACCCAGGCCGAGGCCATAGCAGGTCTTACCACTGCTCCTACTAGAGAAAAAATATTTTTCAACAGGCTCTCTACCCTTCTGTCTGTGACATCATTCAATGAGGTAGAGGACAGTGGTAAAGCAGATTTATGCACGAGTCGCAGAACATGTGCATCTACTTTTGGAGGAACTTCTCTTTTCGAACAATCCACAGCAGGAAATGGATAATAAGAATCCCATCTCTTAGGAATCTTGTACTTTTTACTGGGCGCTGCTCAAGACTCATCCATCATTTCCGTCAGCTCATTTGACGCTGGGAATTCAGCTTTCACTGATTTTGTTCGTTTAAATACAGGTGCTTTAGCTTTTAACACTGTCTTGGCTGGCTCTTCCAACTAGAGAACAGCCTTCACAGCATTAATAAGTTCAACTAACATCTTCTGAACTAAAGCTCTGCGACTGATCATCATACGGACTTGAATCTATTGTATCATCATCATCCGATGTATCATCTTGTGTAGTCTGCCACACAGACGTATCTGTCTTAGTCTTACCTGTCCCTTGGTTGCTTGTAGAGGCTACTGGAACCAAACCATAGGAAGGGAGCTGCATGTATGGGTTCATAGTGTAACCTAACCCTTGAGGTGGTGCTACCGGAGCTAACCTGTCCGCTATTGAAGACAGAGTCTTTGCGAACATATTCCATGGTGGCTCTGTTGGTGGTTGAACCAACTCCTGTTTTTTACTTCGCTGAAAAGCGAAACAGTTTGCACACAAACCCTCATAAGTGACCAATTGATTCATATCAATTACCCCTGACTTACAAGATAAGCATGTTAGGGCTGAAGGAGTGCTTGATAAATTCTCCTCATCACTTTTGCCGCTCACAGACATGGTATTAAACTGTTATTGACTACACAATTTGTGACTGAAAATCACCATATATGTCAGTATATAGAGGTGAGATCAATCTGACCACAGTGCACCTGATTTGAGGGTCAGAACAGGACTGACATTACAGAGAAAAGTCAGCACACATACTAGCAGTCAGTCACATGTTAAAGCATTAGACATTGCCATATGAGAATACAACCTCCATAACAACTTATACATAAGTAGGAAAATTGTACTTCTGTTTTAAACTGGTTCTTTTTTCAACATAGTATGCAGAAAACACAGTAATATAAAGGTCTCATATGCAATAGGTACTAAAAATTAACAATGCATACTAAGAAGTAGAGAGAATTTTTAGTACTGTATACCCTGCCTCCGTAGAGCGGGATACAGGGAGACTCACCACACTTCCATATCCAAGAAAATACGCTCCTAAGACGCTGAGTGGATTCAGACGCTACTGGTGTACACTGCCGCTCTTGATAACTGATAACGGACGCTCACCAACGGACACGGACGCTGAGCGACTTCCACGTGTATGCAGACGCTAAGGCCTGCGACTCGGTCTGGGCAGGTTTATCTCCAGTGTACACAACCGCAGCGTCTAAGCTGCGACCGAGTACCCTCGTGGTAGCGTCTGAGCCGGAAGCGAGGTCATTTAGTTCATGAAACGAGAAACACGCGGGAACGGACCATGAACTCGGAGTAGGGATGGCCAGGAGAGCGTCTGAATCCCCCTGTTGACTTAAACTCCCAGGATCGCGACCTCACCTAGTCCTGGCGCCTATGATCCCCGGAGCGTAGCGCTGTTGCACTCTAGATGTTTGGCGCATCAACACACTGTTTGTAGTCTCCACCAAAATCAGTGTAGCTGTGTCCTGACCCCTCTAGTAAGAGGAAGTCCATAGACTCACCGTCTCCCCATGGTCCGGCCACAGCCTGGTTACGTCTGCTGGACCTGCTAGAACATCCGACACAGACGCCCGTCGAGACAGCACTGATACCCGAAGGTAAGCGTTGTTGCGACCCGGTGGGGAGTTGTTGGAGCGACTCTTTCTAGAATGCGTTTAAGACGCTTTTAAGATAAGTCGCTCAAAAAAAACAATATAGTAAGTCTATAAAAATAAAATAATAAAAGCTTGAGGCTGCTCTCACAGCAGCCCTATGACCATGCGGCTTCCTGCCGCACCAAGCAAAAAACTTATCTGACTGAGTCAGTGGGCGGGACTATATAGTGGAGGCCCCAATGCATCCTGGGAGGCCAGAAAGCTCGTGACCGTGTTGGTGCCATTTTCGCTGTCGCTCGACAATATCCCAATGTTATCCTGTGGTTAATCCTGTGGACCCAGCCAGAGAAATAACATTTGCAGAGAGAGATAGATGGAGGTGGGTTATATTGTTTCTGTGCAGGGTAAATACTGGCTGCTTTATTTTTACACTGCAATTTAGATTTCAGTTTGAACACACCCCACTCAAATCTAAAGGGGGGTACTCAAGAAGCGATCGCTGCTTAAAATCTAAGCAATCTGACTAGATTGCTTAGATATTAAGCCTGATTGCTCCGTGTGTACCCCCTACAGCGATAGCGATGCGCAGCCCCGCGCATCGCTATCGCTGGTGCTAGATTGGCCAATCTAGCGGGTCGCTCATTACACCCGCTTGGTGAAATGAGCGCCCCCCCTGCATACATTGCGCTGTGCTGAGCGGCGGGAGAGATGTGTGCTGAGCGGTTCGCTCAGCACACATCTCTCCGGCATCGGCCAGTGAGTACTGGCCTTTACCCTCTCTGCAAATGTTATATCTGCCCCCCTGCAGTGCACATGGTCTTGCTCATTGGCTAACAAATTTGCTGCTGTGATCAGGTCTGAATTAAGCCCTATGATGCTTTTCAATCCTCTCTCAACTCCTCATCCACAGCGGTTCTTTGTAAATCCCTTCAGCGGCTCTTCATTCCCTTCATGCTGCTTACTCTCGCCTACAAAGTGCTTAATGCTTTCCTATTCATACAATTCAACTCTAGATACAGCTTTAACCTCTAACTTTCCATACCTTTCTCAAAATCCAATCACTCTTGACTACTATACCCAATCCAAGACCATTTCCTCTGCATTATGCTGTGGTCATGGTGGCCAATCCCGGGATCGGCGGGATCCCGGGATTTAGGCCCAAAAATGGCCGGGATTCAATCCCGGGATTGGAAGCTCCAATCCCGGGGATTGAGGGATCAGCGTTGAGCGTCCACAGGATGCTCAAACACTGGCCGGCTTCCTGGTCCCCAGCGCAGCGTGAGAGGTCACGCTGCGCTGTTAGCTGCTGCTGGGAGCCGCCAGCAGCACTCACAGGATGTTCCCCTCCCGCCCGCCCCCGGTATATGGTGAGTTACAAGACTATGTGCGGGGCGGGCAGGGTGGGGCGAGGGGTCGGCACCTAGGTAACAGCCAATCCCGGGTAACCCGGGATTGGCCATTTTTCAATCCCGATACCCGGGATTGAAAAAAATGGCCCGGGATTGGCTTCCCTAGCTGTGGTGTCCCATTGCCTCTTTTTTATATTGCAACCATCACAAGCAGGGCATTTTACGTCTTGTGTCTGTCCCCGCTCTTCTACAATTCCTGTACCCTATTAAGCTGCAGTTGTAGGTGGCATTACTCTGTACATATAATTTGAATGAGGCAGAATATATACTCATTTGGGGCTGTCATCGTACCTGTTTTAGTTGTATTTTGTGCCACACATCTTATTATGCTTATTTTGTACTTCTGTTTGTATTCCAATTGTTTGCCACAGCATGGAAATAAACATATTAATACACTACTATGCTACAATAGTAGAATGGCCGTAAAGTAAGGATGGCCATACACTGTTAGCAAGCATTTATGGTTTTCCACGGATAATTGTTTTGCCATCGATGGCGGAGGTCAGATGGTGGACATGGGAATGTTTCACACTACTGAAATCAAGCCAAGTATGCACAGCTCTTTCCAGCATACTAAAGGACACGACTCCCTAACCCTGCCCTCTCCTTCCACTGCTGCCACATATCTACACTCAACACGCATCTATGGCTACACGATTTTCAGCCTATGGTTTCCTACCATCAATAGACAACCCTACTGTAACCTTATGGAGAAGGAACTTGAAAAAACCCTTGTCTTGCATGTTACAATGTGAACAGGGATGCTCTTTTGTCAGATGACTGCTAATTATTGACTTAAGTGGGCCCGAGTTCAGCCGGCATCTTGCAAGTCCGGTGCACTCCGATTTCATTACATCACGCCCCTCATGTGAACCTAGTATTGGGTCGTTTCAAAGTTTCATTTTATTTATGCAAAATTACATAGAAATGTGGATCGCTAATTAAATCCTCATTGCCACAAAAGTTCTCATACTAATCATATGGCATTTCTAACTATCAGAGGCATATCAAAAGGCAAGTTTTGTGCGTCAATGCACACTTCCTCAGATTGGATATGAGTTCTATATATAGGTTCCTGGAAATGTTAGAAAGTGGTCAGTAGCCAGATAAGCTCAAGTTTTGTTCTATAGGAATGGTAAGAGTACATTTGTCCAAGGACCCATCCATATTGCCCATCACACAGGTTCATTTGCACCCTAGAAAACCCCCATCACTGATAAAAAATAAGCCAAGAAGGGTATCACATAGAGACCAGGCTAAACCTGTATATGGACACAAAAATGTAAAATAAATAAATAAATAAATAATAAGATTTTAAACCTACCGGTAAATCTTTTTCTCGTAGTCCGTAGAGGATGCTGGGGACTCCGTAAGGACCATGGGGATAGACGGGCTCCGCAGGAGACATGGGCACTTTAAGAAAGACTTTAGGTCTGGGTGTGCACTGGCTCCTCCCTCTATGCCCCTCCTCTAGACCTCAGTTAGAGAAACTGTGCCCAGAGGAGACGGACAGTACGAGGAAAGGATTTTTGTTAATCCAAGGGCAAGATTCATACCAGCCACACCAATCACACCGTATAACTTGTGTATCTATTAAACAGTTAACAGTATGAAAAAACAACGTAGCATCAGTCCAACCTGATGAAACTATAACATAACCCTTATGTAAGCAAAACTATATACAAGTCTCGCAGAAGTAGTCCGCACTTGGGACGGGCGCCCAGCATCCTCTACGGACTACGAGAAAAAGATTTACCGGTAGGTTTAAAATCTTATTTTCTCTAACGTCCTAGAGGATGCTGGGGACTCCGTAAGGACCATGGGGATTATACCAAAGCTCCCAAACGGGCGGGAGAGTGCGGATGACTCTGCAGCACCGAATGAGCAAACCTTAGGCCCTCCTCAGCCAGGGTATCAAACTTATAGAACTTTGCAAAGGTGTTTGAACCCGACCAAGTAGCAGCTCGGCACAGTTGTAGTGCCGAGACCCCTCGGGCAGCCGCCCAAGACGAGCTCACCTTCCTAGTGGAATGGGCCTTGACCGATTTTGGTAACTGCAATCCAGCCGTAGAATGCGCCTGCTGAATCGTGTTACAGATCCAGTGAGCAATAGTCTGCTTCGAAGCAGGGGCGCCAACCTTGTTGGCTGCATATAGGACAAACGGTGCTTCTGTTTTCCTGACTCTAGCCGTTCTGGCCACATAAATTTTCAAAGCCCTGACTACATCAAGGGACTCGGAATCCTCCAAATCTCGTGTAGCCACAGGCACCAGAATAGATTGGTTCATATGAAAAGATGACACCAACCTTAGGCAAGAATAGAGGACAGGTCCGCAATTCCGCCCTATATCCATATGGAAAACCAGATAGGGGCTTTTATGAGACAAAGCCACCAATTCCGACACTCGCCTAGCCGAAGCCAAGGCTAATAACATGACCACCTTTCAAGTGAGATATTTTAACTCCACCGTTTTAAGTGGTTCAAACCAGTGCGACTTAAGGAAATTCAATACCACGTTAAAGGTCCCAAGGCGCCACCGGAGGTATAAGAGGCGGCTGAATATGCAGCACTCCCTTCACAAAAGTCTGTACTTCTAGGAGAGAAGCCAATTCTTTTTGAAAGAAAATGGATAAGGCCGAAATCTGAACCTTAATGGAGCCTAATTTTAGGCCCAAATTCACTCCAGTCTGTAGGAAGTGAAGGAAACGGCCCAGATGGAATTCTTCCGTAGGAGCATTCCTGGCCTCACACCAAGAAACATATTTTCGCCATATCTGGTGATAATGTTTCGCTGTCACGTCCTTCCTAGCCTTTATCAGAGTAGGAATGACCTCATCCGGAATTCCCTTTTCCGCTAGGATCCGGCGTTCAACCGCCATGCCGTCAAACGCAGCCGCGGTAAGTCTTGGAACAGATATGGCCCCTGTTGTAACAGGTCCTGTCTTAGAGGAAGATGCCACGGATCTTCTGTGAGCATTTCCAGCAGATCCGGATACCAGGTCCTTCGTGGCCAATCTGGAACAATGAGAATTGTTCTCACTCCTCTTTTTCTTATTATTCTCAACACCTTGGGTATGAGAGGAAGAGGAGGAAACACAGACCGACTGGAACACCCACGGTGTCACTAGGGCGTCTACTGCTACCGCCTGAGGGTCTTTTGATTTGGCGCAATACCTCTGTAGCTTTTTGTTGAGGCGGGACGCCATCATGTCTATCTGGGGCAGTCCCCACTGACTTGCAATCTGTGCGAAGACTTCCCGATGAAGTCCCCACTCCCCTGGATGCAGGTCGTGTCTGCTGAGGAAGTCTGCTTCCCAGTTGTCCACTCCCGGAATGAACACTGCTGACAGTGCGCTTACATGATTTTCCGCCCAGCGAAGAATCCTGGTGGCTTCCGCCATTGCCACTCTGCTCCTTGTGCCGCCTTGGCGGTTTACATGAGCCACTGCGGTGACGTTGTCTGACTGGATCAGAACTGGTTGGTCACGAAGTAAGTTCTCCACTTGACGTAGGGCGTTGTATATGGCCCTCAGTTCCAGGATGTTGATGTGAAGACAAGTCTCTTGACTTGTCCAAAGTCCTTGGAAGTTTCTTCCCTGTGTGACTGCTCCCCACCCTCTGAGGCTCGCATCCGTGGTCACCAGGATCCAATCCTGAATGCCGAACCTGCGGCCTTCCAAAAGGTGAGCACTCTGCAGCCACCACAGGAGAGATAACCTGGCCCTGAGGGACAGGGTGATCAGCTGATGAATTTGTAGATGTGACCCGGACCACTTGTCCAATAGGTCCCATTGGAAAGTCCTTGCATGGAACCTGCCGAAGGGAATGGCTTTGCATGTTGCCACCATTTTTCCCAGGACTTGAGTGCAATGATGCACAGACACTTGTTTTGGCTTCAATAGGTTCTTGACTAGAGTCATGAGTTCCTGAGCTTTTTCTATCGGAAGAAAAACCCTTTTCTTGTCTGTGTCAAGAATCATGCCCAAGAAGGTCAGACGAGTCGTAGGAACCAGCTGTGACTTCGGGATATTGAGAATCCAGGCGTGTTGCTGTAACACCTTCAATGAAAGTGACACGCTGTTCAGTAACTTCTCTCGTGATCTCGCTTTTATGAGGAGATCGTCCAAGTATGGGATAATTGTGACACCCTGCTTGCGCAGGAGCACCATCATTTCCGCCATTACCTTGGTGAAAATCCTCGGGGCCGTGGAAAGCCCAAACGGCAATGTCTGAAATTGGTAATGACAATCCTGTACCGCAAATCTCAGGTACGCCTGGTGAGGTGGATAAATGGGGACATGAAGGTATGCATCCTTTATGTCCAGAGATACCATAAAATCCCCCCCTTCCAGGCTGGCGATGACCGCTCTGAGCGATTCCATCTTGAACTTGAACAGTTTTAAGTATAGGTTCAGGGATTTTAAATTCAATATGGGTCTGACCGAACCGTCCGGTTTCGGAACTACAAACAGGGTTGAGTAGTATCCCTTCCCTCTCTGAAGCAGGGGAACTTCGACCACCACTTGTTGAAGACACAATTTGTGAATAGCATTTAACACTATCTCCCTTTCTAGGGGAGAAGTCGGTAGAGCCGATTTGAAAAACCGGCGAGGAGGCACCTCTTCGAATTCCAGCTTGTATCCCTGAGAAACAATTTCTATTGCCCAGGGATCCACCTGTGAGTGAACCCAGATGTGGCTGAAAAGTCGAAGACGTGCCCCCACTGGGGCGGACTCCCTCAGTGGAGCCCCAACGTCATGCGGTGGATTTTGCAGAGGCCGGGGAGGACTTCTGTTCCTGGGAACTAGCTGTGCTGTGCAGCTTTTTACCGCTGCCCTTACCTCTGGCAAGAAAGGACGATCCACGTACTCTTTTGCTTTTATTTGAACGAAAGGACTGCATTTGATAATGTGGCGCTTTCTTCGGTTGTGAGGGAACATAAGGCAAAAAATTTGATTTACCTGCCGTAGCTGTGGAGACCAGGTCCGAGAGACCTTCCCCAAACAATTACTCACCCTTGTAAGGTAAAACCTCCATATGTCTTTTTGAGTCGGCATCACCTGTCCACTGCCGGGTCCAGAGGACTCGTCTAGCAGAAATTGACATAGCGTTTATTCTGGACCTAGGGTCAATAAAATAGTATCCTTGTCTAGGGTCTCAATTTCCACTGATAAGGAATCTGTCCATGCTGCTACAGCGCTACAAACCCAGGCCGACGCAATTGCCGGTCTGAGTAATGTACCAGAATGTGTGTAAATGGATTTCAAGGTAACCTCCTGCTTGCGGTCAGCAGGATCCTTGAGGGTAGCCGTATCTTGGGATGGCAGCGCTATCTTTTTTGACAAGCGTGTCAACGCTTTGTCCACCTTAGGGGAGGATTCCCACCATATCCTGTCCGTTGGTGGGAAAGGATACGCCATAAGAATCCTTTTGGGAATCTGCAGTTTTTTGTCTGGAGATTCCCACGCTTTTTCACATAATTCAACTCATGTGAGGAGGGAAAAGTTACCTCCGGCTTCTTTCCCTTATATATGTGTACCCTCGTGTCAGGGACAGGGGTTTCCTCTGTGATATGCAACACTTCTTTTATTGCAATAATCATATATCGAATACATTTAGCCACTTTTGGCTGTAACTTTGCATCATCGTAGTCGACACTGGAGTCCAAATCCGTGTCGGTATCTGGGTCTCCTATCTGGGATAGTGGGTGCTTCCGAGACCCTGAAGGTCCCGGCGACATAGGGACAGACATGGGTTCACTCCCTGACTGTTCCTTAGCTTCAGCTTTGTCTAATCTTTTGTGCAATAAGTTCACACTAGCACTTAAAACATTCCACATATCCATCCAGTCAGGTGTCGGCACCGCCGACGGAGACCTCACATTCATACGCTCCCCCTCCTCCCTAGGTGAGCATTCTACCTCAGACATGTCGACACACGCGTACCGACACACCACACACACAGGGAACCTCTTATCTGAAGATAGTTTCCCCACCAGGCCCTTTGGAGAGACAGAGAGAGAGTATGTCAGCACACACCCCAGCGCTATATGACCCTGGAAAAAAAACAACACTAAATGTTTATCCAGTAGCGCTGTTTATACTTTATATCCGCCAAATTTGTGCCCCCCTCTTAAAACCCCTCTATCACCGTGTATTAGCAGGGGAGAGTCCAGGGAGCTTCCTCTCAGCGCTGTGCTGTGGAGAAAAATGGCGCTGGTGAGTGCTGAGGGAGAAGCCCCGCCCCCTCGGCGGCGGGTTTCTGTCCCGCTCAAAATTCCTGAAAACTGGCGGGGGCTCTGTTATATACATGTGCCCATCTGTACATGTATATACTTATTTTGCCAATGGAGAGGTTTTATTGCTGCCCAGAGAGCCCCCCCCTGCGCCCTGCACCCTTACAGTGACTGCGGTGTGTGAGGTGTATGGGAGCAATGGCGCACAGCTTTACTGCTGTGCGTTACCTCAGTGAAGATCATGAAGTCTTCTGCTTTTCTTCTCATACTCACCCGGCTTCTATCTTCCGGCTCTGCGAGGAGGACGGCGGCGCGGCTCTGGGACGGACGGCGAGGGTGAGACCTGCGTACCAATCCCTCTGGAGCTAATGGTGTCCAGTAGCCTAAGAAACAGAGCCTTGAAACTCACAGAAGTAGGTCTGTTTCTCTTTCCTCAGTCCCTCGATGCAGGGAGTCTGTTGCCAGCAGGCTCCCTGAAAATAAAAAACCTAACAAATATACTTTCTGACAGGAAGCTCAGGAGAGCTCCCTGTAGTGCACCCATCTCCTCTGGGCACAGTATCAAACTGAGGTCTAGAGGAGGGGCATAGAGGGAGGAGCCAGTGCACACCCAGACCTAAAGTCTTTCTTAAAGTGCCCATGTCTCCTGCGGAGCCAGTCTATCCCCCATGGTCCTTACGGAGTCCCCAGCATCTTCTAGGACGTTAGAGAAAAATAAATAAATAAATACTTCACTATACAACATGGCATTACCAGAGTGGCTAAAGTATGGAGTTTCATCAATTGTCAGATTTACACAATTTAAATACAGGTTGAGTATCCCATATCCAAATATTCCGAAATACGGAATATTCCGAAATACGGACTTTTTTGAGTGAGAGTGAGATAGTAAAACCTTTGTTTTCTGATGGCTCAATGTAACAAACTTTGTTTAATACACAAAGTTATTAAAAAATAAGATTTTACTTACCGATAAATCTATTTCTCGGAGTCCGTAGTGGATGCTGGGGTTCCTGAAAGGACCATGGGGAATAGCGGCTCCGCAGGAGACAGGGCACAAAAAGTAAAGCTTTTTCCGATCAGGTGGTGTGCACTGGCTCCTCCCCCTATGACCCTCCTCCAGACTCCAGTTAGGTACTGTGCCCGGACGAGCGTACACAATAAGGGAGGATTTTGAATCCCGGGTAAGACTCATACCAGCCACACCAATCACACCGTACAACTTGTGAATTAAACCCAGTTAACAGTATGATAACAGCGGAGCCTCTGAAAGATGGCTTCCTTCAACAATAACCCGAATTAGTTAACAATAACTATGTACAATTTATGCAGATAATCCGCACTTGGGATGGGCGCCCAGCATCCACTACGGACTCCGAGAAATAGATTTATCGGTAAGTAAAATCTTATTTTCTCTATCGTCCTAGTGGATGCTGGGGTTCCTGAAAGGACCATGGGGATTATACCAAAGCTCCCAAACGGGCGGGAGAGTGCGGATGACTCTGCAGCACCGAATGAGAGAACTCCAGGTCCTCCTTAGCCAGAGTATCAAATTTGTAAAATTTTACAAACGTGTTCTCCCCTGACCACGTAGCTGCTCGGCAAAGTTGTAATGCCGAGACCCCTCGGGCAGCCGCCCAAGATGAGCCCACCTTCCTTGTGGAGTGGGCCTTTACAGATTTAGGCTGTGGCAGGCCTGCCACAGAATGTGCAAGTTGGATTGTGCTACAGATCCAACGAGCAATCGTCTGCTTAGACGCCGGAGCACCCATCTTGTTGGGTGCATACAATATAAACAACGAGTCAGATTTTCTGACTCCAGCTGTCCTTGCAATATATATTTTTAATGCTCTGACAACGTCCAGTAACTTGGAGTCCTCCAAGTCACTTGTAGCCGCAGGCACTACAATAGGCTGGTTCAGATGAAATGCTGACACCACCTTAGGGAGAAAATGCGGACGAGTCCGCAGTTCTGCCCTGTCCGAATGGAAAATCAGATATGGGCTTTTGTAAGATAAAGCTGCCAATTCTGACACTCTCCTGGCAGAAGCCAGGGCTATAAGCATGGTCACTTTCCATGTGAGATATTTCAAATCCACCTTTTTTAGTGGTTCAAACCAATGAGATTTTAGGAAATCCAAAACCACATTGAGATCCCACGGTGCCACTGGAGGCACCACAGGAGGCTGTATATGCAGCACTCCCTTAACAAAGGTCTGGACTTCAGGGACTGAAGCCAATTCTTTTTGAAAGAAAATCGACAGGGCCGAAATTTGAACCTTAATAGATCCCAATTTGAGACCCATTGACAATCCTGATTGCAGGAAATGTAGGAATCGACCCAGTTGAACTTCCTCCGTCGGAGCACTCCGATCTTCGCACCACGCAACATATTTTCGCCAAATTCGGTGATAATGTTGCACGGTTACTTCCTTCCTTGCTTTAATCAAAGTAGGAATGACTTCTTCCGGCATGCCTTTTTCCTTTAGGATCCGGCGTTCAACCGCCATGCCGTCAAACGCAGCCGCGGTAAGTCTTGAAACAGACAGGGACCCTGCTGAAGCAAGTCCCTCCTTAGAGGTAGAGGCCACGGATCTTCCGTGATCATCTCTTGAAGTTCCGGGTACCAAGTCCTTCTTGGCCAATCCGGAACCACTAGTATCGTTCTTACGCCTCTTTGCCGTATAATTCTCAATACTTTTGGTATGAGAGGCAGAGGAGGAAACACATACACCGACTGGTACACCCAAGGCGTTACCAGCGCGTCCACAGCTATTGCCTGCGGATCTCTTGACCTGGCGCAATACCTGTCCAGTTTTTTGTTGAGGCGAGACGCCATCATGTCCACCATTGGTCTTTCCCAACGGGTTACCAGCATGTGGAAGACTTCTGGATGAAGTCCCCACTCTCCCGGGTGAAGATCGTGTCTGCTGAGGAAGTCTGCTTCCCAGTTGTCCACTCCCGGGATGAACACTGCTGACAGTGCTATCACATGATTCTCTGCCCAGCGAAGAATCCTTGCAGCTTCTGCCATTGCACTCCTGCTTCTTGTGCCGCCCTGTCTGTTCACATGGGCGACTGCCGTGATGTTGTCCGACTGGATCAACACCGGTTTTCCCTGAAGCAGAGGTTCTGCCTGGCTTAGAGCATTGTATATTGCTCTTAGTTCCAGAATGTTTATGTGAAGAGACGTTTCCAGGCTCGTCCATACTCCCTGGAAGTTTCTTCCTTGTGTGACTGCTCCCCAGCCTCTCAGGCTGGCGTCCGTGGTCACCAGGATCCAATCCTGTATGCCGAATCTGCGGCCCTCCAATAGATGAGCACTCTGCAACCACCACAGAAGAGACACCCTTGTCCTTGGAGACAGGGTTATCCGCAGGTGCATCTGAAGATGCGACCCTGACCATTTGTTCAACAGATCCCTTTGGAAAATTCTTGCGTGGAATCTGCCGAATGGAATTGCTTCGTAAGAAGCCACCATTTTTCCCAGGACTCTTGTGCATTGATGTACAGACACCTTTCCTGGTTTTAGGAGGTTCCTGACAAGCTCGGATAACTCCTTGGCTTTTTCCTCCGGGAGAAAAACCTTTTTCTGAACCGTGTCCAGAATCATCCCTAGGAACAGCAGACGAGTTGTCGGCATTAACTGGGATTTTGGAATATTCAGAATCCACCCGTGCTGTTTTAGCACTTCCTGAGACAGTGCTAATCCCATCTCTAGCTGTTCTCTGGACCTCGCCCTTATTAGGAGATCGTCCAAGTATGGGATAATTAATACGCCTTTTCTTCGAAGAAGAATCATCATCTCGGCCATTACCTTTGTAAAGATCCGAGGTGCCGTGGACAATCCGAACGGCAGCGTCTGAAACTGATAGTGACCGTTTTGTACAACGAACCTGAGGTACCCCTGGTGTGAGGGGTAAATTGGAACGTGGAGATACGCATCCTTGATGTCCAAGGATACCATAAAGTCCCCCTCTTCCAGGTTCGCTATCACTGCTCTGAGTGACTCCATTTTGAACTTGAACTTCTTTATGTACAGGTTCAAGGACTTCAGATTTAGAATAGGCCTTACCGAGCCATCCGGCTTCGGTACCACAAAAAGAGTGGAATAATACCCCTTCCCTTGTTGCAGAAGAGGTACCTTGACTATCACCTGCTGAGAGTACAGCTTGTGAATGGCTTCCAACACCGTCTCCCTTTCGGAGGGGGACGTTGGTAAAGCAGACTTCAGGAAACGGCGAGGTGGATCTGTCTC
This sequence comes from Pseudophryne corroboree, assembly GCF_028390025.1. NCBI lineage: Eukaryota > Metazoa > Chordata > Amphibia > Anura > Myobatrachidae > Pseudophryne > Pseudophryne corroboree. The sequence goes on along the minus strand of NC_086444.1, from coordinate 946,916,202 downwards.
TAATTTCAACCTGTATCCCTGAGATATTATCTGCAGGATCCAGGGATCTACTTGCGAGTGAGCCCACTGCGCGCTGTAATTTTTGAGACGACCCCCCACGGTCCCAGAGTCCGCTTGAGAAGCCCCAGCGTCATGCTGAGGCTTTTGTAGAAGCCGGGGAGGGCTTCTGATCCTGGGAAGGAGCTGCGTGTTGCTGTCTCTTCCCTCGACCTTTGCCTCGTGGCAGATATGAATAGCCCTTTGCTCTCTTATTTTTAAAGGAACGAAAGGGCTGCGGTTGAAAAGTCGGTGCCTTTTTCTGTTGGGGAGTGACTTGAGGTAGAAAGGTGGATTTCCCGGCTGTAGCCGTGGCCACCAAATCTGATAGACCGACTCCAAATAACTCCTCCCCTTTATACGGCAAAACTTCCATATGCCGTTTTGAATCCGCATCGCCTGTCCACTGTCGCGTCCATAAAGCTCTTCTGGCCGAAATGGACATAGCACTTACCCGTGATGCCAGTGTGCATATATCCCTCTGTGCATCACGCATATAAAGAAATGCATCCTTTATTTGTTCTAACGACAGTAAAATATTGTCCCTGTCCAGGGTATCAATATTTTCAATCAGGGATTCTGACCAAACTACCCCCGCACTGCCCATCCAGGCAGTCGCTACAGCTGGTCGTATTATAACACCTGCATGTGTGTATATACTTTTTTGGATATTTTCCATCCTCCTATCTGATGGATCTTTAAGTGCGGCCGTCTCAGGAGAGGGTAACGCCACTTGTTTAGATAAGCGTGTTAGCGCCTTGTCCACCCTAGGAGGTGTTTCCCAGCGCTCCCTAACTTCTGGCGGGAAAGGGTATAATGCCAATAATTTCTTTGAAATTATCAGCTTTTTATCAGGGGCAACCCACGCTTCATTACACACGTCATTTAGTTCTTCTGATTCAGGAAAAACTATAGGTAGTTTTTTCATACCCCACATAATACCCTGTTTAGTGGTACCTGTAGTATCAGCTAAATGTAACGCCTCCTTCATTGCCAAAATCATATAACGTGTGGCCCTACTGGAAAATACGGTTGATTCGTCACCGTCACCACTGGAGTCATCGCCTGTGTCTGGGTCTGTGTCGACCGACTGAGGCAAAGGGCGTTTCACAGCCCCTGACGGTGTTTGAGTCGCCTGGACAGGCACTAATTGATTGTCCGGCCGTCTCATGTCGTCAAACGACTGCTTTAGCGTGTTGACACTATCCCGTAGTTCCATAAATAAAGGCATCCATTCTGGTGTCGACTCCCTAGGGGGTGACATCCTCATATTTGGCAATTGCTCCGCCTCCACACCAATATCGTCCTCATACATGTCGACACACACGTACCGACACACAGCAGACACACAGGGAATGCTCCTAACGAAGACAGGACCCACTAGCCCTTTGGGGAGACAGAGGGAGAGTTTGCCAGCACACACCAAAAGCGCTATATATATATCAGGGATAGCCTTATAATAAGTGCTCCCTTATAGCTGCTTTGTTATATCAAAATATCGCCATAAATGTGCCCCCCCCTCTCTGTTTTACCCTGTTTCTGTAGTGCAGTGCAGGGGAGAGACTTGGGAGCCGTCCTGACCAGCGGAGCTGTGAGAGGAAATGGCGCCGTGTGCTGAGGAGATAGGCCCCGCCCCTTTTCCGGCGGGCTCGTCTCCCGCTATTTAGAAAAATTAGGCAGGGGTTAAATATCTCCATATAGCCTCTAGGGCTATATGTGAGGTATTTTTAGCCTTTATAGGTACTCATTTGCCTCCCAGGGCGCCCCCCTCCCAGCGCCCTGCACCCTCAGTGACTGCCGTGTGAAGTGTGCTGAGAGGAAAATGGCGCACAGCTGCAGTGCTGTGCGCTACCTTTAGAAGACTGCAGGAGTCTTCAGCCGCCGATTCTGGACCTCTTCTGATTTCAGCATCTGCAAGGGGGCCGGCGGCGTGGCTCCGGTGACCATCCAGGCTGTACCTGTGATCGTCCCTCTGGAGCTTGATGTCCAGTAGCCAAGAAACCAATCCATCCTGCACGCAGGTGAGTTGACTCCTTCTCCCCTCAGTCCCTCGCTGCAGTGATCCTGTTGCCAGCAGGAATCACTGTAAAATAAAAAACCTAGCTAAACTTTCTCTAAGCAGCTCTTTAGGAGAGCCACCTAGATTGCACCCTTCTCGGCCGGGCACAAAAATCTAACTGGAGTCTGGAGGAGGGTCATAGGGGGAGGAGCCAGTGCACACCACCTGATCGGAAAAAGCTTTACTTTTTGTGCCCTGTCTCCTGCGGAGCCGCTATTCCCCATGGTCCTTTCAGGAACCCCAGCATCCACTAGGACGATAGAGAAATATTGTATTAAATGACCTTCAGGCTGTGTGTATAAGGTGTATATGAAACATAAGTGAATTGTGAGAATGTGTACACACTTTGTTAAATGCACAAAGTTATAAAAAATATTGGCTAAAATGACCTTCAGGCTGTGTGTATAAGGTGTATATGAAACATAAGTGAATTGTGAGAATGTGTACACACTTTGTTAAATGCACAAAGTTATAAAAAATATTGGCTAAAATGACCTTCAGGCTGTGTGTATAAGGTGTATATGAAACATAAATACATTCTGTGCTTAGATTTAGGTCCCATCACCATGATATCTCATTATAGTATGCAATTATTCCAAAATACGGAAAACTCCGATATCCAAAATACATCTGGTCCCAAGCATTTTGGATAAGGGATACTCAACCTGTAACACAAACCAGTCAGCAGCACTGTACAGACCTGACTCCTCGGCTGTTATGCCAGTTTTGTCATTGCACACAGTGGCATAAACACAAAATGAATACTATAACTTCAAAGTTGGAAAAATAAATAAAAAAGGAGGTGGAGTAGATTTCTGCATAGGTCATATACAAGAACCTGTTATTCCAATGACACTGAAAGAAGTTAGGGATTGCGCAAGTTGTACACCAATTAGCCGGTACAGGCTAATTATAGCCCAATCTGTCATACACAGTAAAACCCATAAAACACAATATATATGAAATGCACCTGCTGCTTTCTTTCAACACTGCAAGCCTGACAAATAAGAGTGAACATTACATAAGCACCAAGGACAGCTTGCTGAGAGTATAGTTTACACAAATACACTTATTCATATTTAGCAAAGTTGCACTGAACGGTAAGGGAAATTTTAATTTTACATGTTTGTATTAAGCAGCTTATTTAAAGACAGTGGTAATTATACTATTTTCCAGGTGAAACGTCAAGAAGCAGCATGTCATTGTTCAAAAGCGCTATGGGTCAGCATGCATTTGTTTGGAGACCCAAGATAAAGGCAGTTCCCCATTAAGGGGGATCTTCAATTAGCTGTAATGTTCCATTATAACAGAGCAAACTAATGCATCATACATTTTCGGACAAACATTTACTAATAACCTCATTAATATAATGTGAAAATTGTAGTTTATCTTAATTGTTTTCATTTATCAGTATTCTTAGTGCTTATAGTGTGCACCTCCATTTTTACGTTTTCTCTAGATAACAGGTCTCAAGAACAGTTATAACAGTGTCCTAATAAACAAGATGTATACCTCTGTTTAAAGGTATAGTAACACAAACTGTTTAATTTTAAGGCTGAAATCATACAGTAAAAATAATTATGTACATACCAATTCAATTTTGAGCAATGTGACATCGATGAGAATAGTAAATTTCTGGACTGCAGCCAGTCCCTTCAGCAGGGCAATCACCCATGTCTCCACATGCTGTGCTAAAGGCCAAGAAAGCCAGTCAATCATCCTGAAAGAGGGGACAATACGTTAACATTGAGTTTCTCTAGCCTCAAGAGATTCAATAACTGTAATTAGAGGTTGTGTCAAATGAACTAATGAGCCAGGCTGGTTAGTAAACATGGCTCTGTGACACTTAAAAAAGGATATGACGACTCAGTACACAGTTACCCGCTATTAGTTTTCATGTGGATAAACAGGGGAATATTCAATTAGCTGCTGTAATTTACCACGGCTAATTGACCTCCCTAGGGATATTTAATTGTACCAGATGCTGGTAGTCATCAGGGATTTATTTTTGTCCCACCTTCCCTGTTTTTACACATAAGTACGAGAACATATTCCGGATCGTACGTATTTTTTCGATAGAAAATTAAAAAAATTTGTACAGAAAAAAAAAAAAAAAAAAAAAAAGATATAATTGAATAGCCCAATGTGAAACCACAGGTAAAAATCACCCCCCCTTTTTTTTTTTTTGCACAAAAATTTAGCAAGAACAATACCCCCCACAATTTTCAACCCTGTGTGGTCACTGAAGGAGTAATATTCACTAGAAACATCAAATGAATGCTAAATCTTAACACTAAATAAATATGAAACATTTATGCTTTCCATTTGATATGAGAAATAACCCCCCCCCCCCCCCCCCCCCAATAATATTAATGGACAGAGGTCAAGTTGGGTACCAGCTAGCAAGAATTAACAGTTCTAAATTGATTTTCAACTTATGTTTAGATTTCAAAAGGTCTACATAATTTAAATGGCAAGCACTTAAAAAGTATACCCTTCCCAGGAGATATATAGGTGAGACATATATCTGCCCAGCATTTTGTATATTTAGCGATTATTATTTATTGGCAGTTATTTATATAGCGCACAAATATTCCGCAACACTTTGAAGATAATATTTGGCCATTCACACTAGTCCCTGCCCCAGTGGAGCTTACAATTTAGATTACCTTGCATGCACTCAAGCTAGGGTTAGTTTTTTTTGTTGTCAATTAACCTAGCAATAGGATATTTTGGATTGTGGGAGGAAACTGGACTACATGGAGGAAACCTATGCAAGTGCTGGTAGAATATACAAACTCCACACAGTTAGGGCCATGGTGGGAATCTAACCCGTGACTTCAGTGCTTTGAGGCGGTAATGCTAACCATTACACTGCCCATAAGCAGCTATTATACATCATCCTTGGTAGGATTTTGACTTTTCTCCAGCCTATGTCATAGACTTTATGCTAATGAAAGAGTGCCATCTCTATTATGGTCTATATTATTGTCTTCAATAAAGCCTTGTTTGTTCTTAATTTTTTCAATGAAATCTGCATTTTACCATTTTATATCTTTCCTGCTTTTATTGGTTCACGTGACACTATCTCCACAATCACGGTTTGTTTCTGTAGTTCCAGTAGCGCAGCGGTGGCCAACCTGCGGCTCTCGAGCCGCATGCAACTCTTTCTTCCTTTGCTTGCGGTTCGGTGCCTCGGTCGGCTCCCGCGATCCAACAGGCAGCCCGGCACACTTAGTGTTTCTGACGGTGCTGGCCCACGAGCCAATCAGAGCTGCCGGGCCGGCAGTTAAAGCTCCCGATTGGCTGCCGGGCCGCAAGCTTTCATTGGCTCACGGAACGGTACCTAATTGGAAAAAAAGAGTGACACTGCCGCCGAAGACTAAGGGGCAGGAGAGGTGCATGCTGCGCTCTCCTCCCTGCCCTTACGTACAGGAGCAGCAGCGCTGTGAGCAGCACTTGGGGAGGGAGGGGACAATGTGGGGGCATGTGTGTGTCTGGCTTTCGGCACGCGCATGATCGTGGCTCTTACCCTTGACTTTTCTGGCTCTTGGCCTCTGACAAGTTGGCCACCCCTGCACTAGCGGAACCTAAGTGTCACTGAAGGCTCAGCTCATATCCACAGAAGCACCAATTTAGTTCCTCAAACTTTGTATTGCAAGAAAAGAAAATGCATTGAATAAAATAATCTTTTCAATACTGGGATATTTTTGTAGTACATGTTAGACTGGTACTAAATATGTATAAACATTTATATAACATCAACATTCTGCAGCGCGGAGCAAAATAAATCTAAACTACTGTAAGAGAAAGAGGAACTGCTCATGAGAACTTACAATCTAGAAATATATGCACTGTGATAGTGGTGTTACATCACAGTAGTCTTTGGTTTAGTTTGCTGGTTAGATACACTCTCTACCGTCATTAGAGAGTTGTATTTTATTAACTGCTCTGTAGAAATTTTCTTAAGAATTAAGCTACACTTTCAAATGTTTTACTGGGCGGTCCTATTCTTTTAAATTTGAATAAACACTTAAAATATTAAAAGTATATGGTCAAGACTTTGCAGCAGGTGATTGCTGGTGGTGATGCTAAAAATTGCAGGATACCTGGCTGTAAAATCATACATGGGATATCTTCACCTGCTGCCTTGGAATCCTCACTTCTCAATACAAGATACATAGTAGAGGTGTGTTGTAGAGAACAAGACAGACAAAAATGACTTGCGATCAGAGACTGAATAGGGTGAAAGACCTACCGGCCTCAAGGTCAAACTAGAGACCTGGCTAGATTTAAGGACTACAGAAGGAGGAGAAGTAGGATTCTGTGACTTATGTTCCTACCATCCAATTCTATATATGTGACCACCAGAGGCACCACAAGCAGGGTGCAAACTGCACAAGGGTGTCACTCTGTCGTGGGAGCGACGCCAAAATGCCAGCTCCTCAGCAGTGACAATAAGCCAGGTGCTACACTGTGACATTCTTGTGCAGTGCCTGGTTCCTGTCCCTGAAGAGGACACAGCACTGCAGCCATAGTATCCGGAGGCAGCCAGGCATCTGTGGGAATGCTGGGTTACAACCCTTGAGTGATGCAACAGGGACTACTAATGAGGCCACACACACCTCCCCCTTTGAAGCCACGTGCGCGGGGGGGGGGGGGGGGGGGGCTATTTGCACAGACCCCAGTGCCACTTCTCGTGATGATGGAGGTGAAATCATCTCTGAAACCAGATCATGTTCCTATCGTCCGATTTTACACCAGTGAGGATGAAAAGTTAAGTCATCTCCGATAACGTGACTTATGATCTTGACGTCCTATTCACCAACAGTGACAAATAAGATGAAGTCATCTCTGAAACCATATCTGGTTTCTGACTAATTCTACACTGGTGATGATAAAGATGATGTTCTCTACGAAACCATAACTTATGATCTTGTTGTCCCATTAACCACTGGTGACGATCAAGATATAATCAGAAAAACAAGAGACCACAAACTCCACAAAGTGGTATTGTGCTAAATTTGGCAAAACACCAAAAAAGACCACAGGGAGAAAAAAAAAAAAAAAAAGAGGAGGAAAAAAAAAAAAAAAAAAGGGACATCAAGAATTCTGATACTCTGACTTATGATCCTTTTATCCTATTCATCCTTGGAAAGGATGAAAAGATCTCCAAAAACAACGAAAAACAAACTCAATCAGTATCTTGGCAAAAAAAAAAAAGATTTTAAACCTACCGGTAAATCTTTTTCTCCTAGTCCGTAGAGGATGCTGGAAACTCCGTAAGGACCATGGGGTATAGACGGCTCCGCAGGAAACATGGGCACTTTAAGACTTTAGAATGGGTGTGCACTGGCTCCTCCCTCTATGCCCCTCCTCCAGACCTCAGTTAGGACTGTGCCCAGAGGACACTGACAGTACGAGGAAAGGATTTTTGTTAATCTAAGGGCGAGATACATACCAGCCCACACCATACACACCGTACAACATGGTATATACTAAACCAGTTAACAGCATGAACAACAGCATCAGCCCGAGACTGGTGTCAACTGTAACATAACCCTTATGTAAGCAACAACTATATACAAGCCTTGCAGAATTTTTCCGCACTGGGACGGGCGCCCAGCATCCTCTAGAAAAAGATTTACCGGTAGGTTTAAAATCTTATTTTCTCTTACGTCCTAGAGGATGCTGGGTACTCCGTAAGGACCATGGGGATTATACCAAAGCTCCAGACCGGGCGGGAGAGTGCGGATGACTCTGCAGCACCGATTGAGCAAACATGAGGTCCTCATCAGCCAGGGTATCAAACTTGTAGAATCTTGCAAAAGTGTTTGAACCCGACCAAGTAGCAACTCGGCAAAGCTGTAATGCCAAGCCGCCTCGGGCAGCCGCCCGAGAAGAGCCCACCTTCCTAGCGGAAAGGGCCTTTACCGAATTTTTGAACCAGCAATCCAGCCGTAGAATGAGCCTGCGGAATCGTGTTACAGATCCAGCGAGCAATAGTCTGTTTAGACGCAGGAGCGCCAACCTTGTTGGCTGCATACAGGACAAACAGTGCTTCTGTCTTAGTCGTTCTGGCTATATAAATCTTTAAGGCCCTGACTACATCAAGGGACTTGGAATCCTCAAAGGCAACCGTAGCCACAGGCACCACCATAGGTTGGTTCATATGAAATGACGAAACCACCTTAGGCAAAAAATGAGGACGAGTCCTCAACTCTGCTCTATCCGCATGGACAATCAGATAGGGGCTCTTGTAAGACAAAGCCGCCAATTCGGACACCCGCCTTGCAGATGCCAAGGCCAATACCATGACCACTTTCCAAGTGAGAAACTTCAATTGAACTGTTTGAAGAGGTTCAAATCAGTGTGATTTAAGGAACTTTAACACCACGTTAAGGTCCCACGGTGCCACTGGAGGCACAAAAGGAGGTTGGATGTGCCACACTCCCTTTACAAAAGTCTGGACTTCTGGGAGAGAAGCCAATTCCTTCTGAAAGAATATAGATAAGCCCGAAATCTGCACCTTAATGGAGCCTAACTTCAGGGCCATATCCACACCTGACTGCAGAAAATGGAGAAAACTACCCAGTTGAGAATCATCCTTAGGGCATTCTTGGCTTCACACCAAGACACATATTTTCTCCCGATACGGTGATAGTGTTTCGCCGTTACCTCCTTCCTAGCTGTAATAAGAGTAGGGACGACTTCATCCGGAATACCGTTCCTAGCTAGAATTTGGTGTTCAACCGCCATGCTGTCAAACGTAACCGCGGTAAGTCTTCGAACACACAGGGCCCCTGTAGTAACAGGTCCTCCCTGAGAGGAAGAGGCCACGGATCTTCTGTGATCATTTCCTGAAGATCTGAAATCCAGGCCCTTCGAGGCCAATCTGGAACAATGAGTATTGTCTGCACTCTTGTTCGTCTTATGATTCTCAATATCCTTGAGATGCGAGGAAGTGGAGGGAACACAGAGACCGACTGAAACACCCACTGTGTCACCAGGGCGTCCACTGGCGCTGCCTGAGGGTCCCTTGACCTGGAACAATACGTCCGAAGCTTTCTGTTGAGGCGTGACGCCATCATGTCTATTTGAGGAAGTCCCCAACGACTTGTCACCTTTGCAAAGACTTCTTGATGAAGTCCCCACTCTCCTGGATGGAGATCGTGTCAGCTGAGGAAGTCTGCTTCCCAGTTGTCTACTCCCGGAATGAAGATCACTGATAGAGCGCTTACATGATTTTCCGCCCAGCGAAGAATCCTGGTGGCTTCTGCCATTGCTGCTCTGCTTCTTGTCCCGCCATGGCGGTTTACATGCGCCCCGGCTGTGACGTTGTCTGACTGTAACAGAACAGGTAGGTTGCGAAGAAGATTCTCCGCCTGTCGGAGGCCGTTGTATATGGCCCTTAATTCCAGCATATTGATGTGTAGACAAGCCTCCTGGCTTGACCCTATTCCCTGAAAATTGTTTCCCTGTGTGACTGCTCCCCATCCTCGGAGGCTCGCGTCCGTGGTCACAAGAACCCAATCTTGAATGCCGAACCTGCGACCCTCTAGAAGGGGAGTACTCTGGAGCCACCACAGGAGAGAGAGAGAGAGATAGAGAGAGGCCCTGGGGGACAGGGAATCTTCCGTTGTATCTGCAGATGGGACCCTGACCACTTGTCCAGAAGGTCCCCCTGAAAAGTCTTTGCATGGAACCTGCCGAATGGAATGGCCTCGTAGGCCGCCACCATCTTTCCCAATACTCTAGTGCATTGATGAACTGACACTCCTTTTGGCTTTAACAGGTCTTTGATCATGTTCTGGAGTTCCTGGGCTTTTTCCACCGGGAGAAAAACCCCTTTGTTTTCCTGTATCCAGAATCATGCCCAAAAAAGACAGCCGAGTTGTCGGAACCAACTGCGACTTAGGTAGATTTAGAATCCAGCTGTGCTGTTGTAGTACTCTCAGGGAGAGAGACACGATTTTTAATAACTGTTCCCTTGAATTCGATTATATCAGGAGATCGCCCAAGTATGTGATACTTTCGACCCCCTTGCTTGCGCAGGAGCACCATCATTTCCGCCATTACCTTGGTGAAAATTCTCGGGCCGTGGAAAGCCCAAACGGCAACGTCTGAAAATAAGATTTTACTTACCGGTAAATCTATTTCTCGTAGTCCGTAGTGGATGCTGGGGACTCCGTAAGGACCATGGGGAATAGACGGGCTCTGCAGGAGACAGGGCACTTTAAGAAAGAATTAGGAATACTGGTGTGCACTGGCTCCTCCCTCTATGTCCCTCCTCCAGACCTCAGAAGAGCTGACCGTACAAGGAAAGGATTTTGGAATCCAGGGTAAGACTCATACCAGCCACACCGTATAACTCGTGATAAACTTACCCAGTTAACAGTATGAACAACAACATAGCATCAGATAAACCTGATGCAACCATAACATAACCCTTATTTAAGCAATAACTATATACAAGTATTGCAGAAGAAGTCCGCACTTGGGACGGGCGCCCAGCATCCACTACGGACTACGAGAAATAGATTTACCGGTAAGTAAAATCTTATTTTCTCTAACGTCCTAGTGGATGCTGGGGACTCCGTAAGGACCATGGGGATTATACCAAAGCACCCAAACGGGCGGGAGAGTGCGGATGACTCTGCAGCACCGAATGAGCAAACACAAGGTCCTCCTCAGCCAGGGTATCAAACTTGTAGAACTTTGCAAAAGTGTTTGAACCCGACCAAGTAGCTGCTCGGCAAAGCTGTAATGCCGAGACCCCTCGGGCAGCCGCCCAAGAAGAGCCCACCTTCCTTGTGGAATGGGCTTTTACTGATTTTGGAGGCTGCAATCCAACCGCAGAATGAGCCTGCTGAATCGTGTTACAGATCCAGCGAGCAATAGTTTGCTTTGAAGCAGGAGCACCCAGCTTGTTGGATGCATACAGGATAAACAGCGACTCAGTTTTCCTGACTCCAGCCGTTCTGGCTACATAAACCTTCAAAGCCCTGACTACATCTAGTAACTTGGCATCCTCCAAGTCACGAGTAGCCGCAGGCACTACAATAGGTTGGTTCAAATTAAAAGATGACACCACTTTAGGCAGAAATTGCGGACGAGTCCGTAATTCTGCCCTGTCCACATGGAAAACCAGATAGGGGCTTTTATGTGACAAAGCCGCCAATTCTGACACACGCCTAGCTGAAGCTAAAGCCAACAGCATGACCACCTTCCACGTGAGATATTTTAACTCCACGGTTTTAAGTGGCTCAAACCAGTGTGATTTCAGGAAACTCAACACCACGTTCAGATCCCAAGGTGCCACTGGTGGCACAAAAGGGGGCTAAATATGCAGCACTCCCTTTACAAACGTCTGAACTTCAGGAAGAGAAGCCAGTTCCTTTTGAAAGAAAATGGATAGGGCTGAAATCTGGACCTTAATGGACCCCAATTTTAAGCCCATAGTCACTCCCGACTGTAGGAAGTGAAGGAAACGGCCCAGCTGGGATTCCTCTGTAGGGGCATTCCAGGCCTCACACCAAGCAACATATTTTCGCCATATACGGTGATAATGTTTAGCCGTCACGTCCTTCCTAGCCTTTATTAGCGTAGGAATAACCTCATCCGGAATGCCTTTTTCTGCTAGGATCCGGCGTTCAACCGCCATGCCGTCAAACGCAGCCGCGGTAAGTCTTGGAACAGACAGGGCCCCTGTTGCAACAGATCCTGTCTGAGAGGCAGAGGCCATGGGTCCTCTGTGAGCATTTCTTGCAGTTCCGGATACCAAGTCCTTCTTGGCCAATCCGGAACAATGAGTATTGTTCTCACTCCTCTTTTTCTTACGATTCTCAGCACCTTGGGTATGAGAGGAAGAGGAGGAAACACATAAACCGACTGGAACACACACGGTGTCACTAGTGCGTCCACAGCTATCGCCTGAGGGTCTCTTGACCTGGCGCAATACATTTGTAGCTATTTGTTGAGGCGGGATGCCATCATGTCCACCTGTGGCAGTTCCCATCGACTTGTAATCTGTGTGAAGACTTCTTGATGAAGTCCCCACTCTCCCGGATGGAGGTCGTGCCTGCTGAGGAAGTCTGCTTCCCAGTTGTCCACTCCCGGAATGAACACTGCTGACAGTGCTTTTACGTGATTCTCCGCCCAGCAAAGAATTCTGGTGGCTTCCGCCATCGCCACCCTGCTCCTTGTGCCGCCTTGGCGGTTTACATGAGCCACTGCGGTGATGTTGTCTGACTGAATCAGCACCGGTTGGTTGCGAAGCAGAGGCTCCGCTTGACTTAGGGCGTTGTATATGGCCCTTAGTTCCAGGATATTGATGTGAAGGCAAGTCTCCTGACTTGACCACAGACCCTGGAAATTTCTTCCCTGTGTGACTGCCCCCCACCCTCGGAGGCTTGCATCCGTGGTCACCAGGACCCAGTCCTGAATGCCGAACCTGCGACCCTCGAGAAGGTGAGCACTCTGCAGCCACCACAGAAGAGACACCCTGGACCTGGGGGATAGGGTGATCAGCCGCTGCATCTGAAGATGCGATCCGTACCACTTGTCCAACAGATCCCACTGAAAGGTCCTCGCATGGAACCTGCCGAAGGGAATGGCTTCGTATGACGCCACCATCTTTCCCAGGACTCGCGTGCATTGATGCACCGACACCTGTTTTGGTTTTAAGAGGTCTCTGACCAGAGTCACGAGCTCCTGAGCCTTCTCCGCCGGGAGAAAAACCTTCTTCTGGTCTGTGTCCAGAATCATGCCCAGGAAGGGCAGACGCGTCGTAGGAATCAGCTGCGACTTTGAAATATTCAGAATCCAGCCATGCTGTTGCAACACTTCCCGAGAGTGTGCTACGCTGATCAGCAACTGCTCTCTGGACCTCGCCTTTATGAGGAGATCGTCCAAGTATGGGATAATTGTGACTCCTTGTTTTCGCAGAAGTACCATAATTTCTGCCATTACCTTGGTAAATATTCTCGGTGCCGTGGACAGACCAAATGGCAACGTCTGGAATTGGTAATGACAGTCCTGTACCACAAATCTGAGGTACTCCTGATGAGGTGGATAAATGGGGACATGCAGGTAAGCATCCTTTATGTCCAGAGACACCATAAAATCCCCCTCTTCCAGGCTTGCAATGACCGCTCTGAGCGATTCCATCTTGAACTTGAACCTTTTCAGGTAAATGTTCAGGGATTTTAAATTCAATATGGGTCTGACCGAACCGTCCGGTTTCGGTACCACAAACATTGTGGAATAGTAACCCCCTTCCCTGTTGAAGGAGGGGAACCTTTACCACCACCTGCTGGAGATATAATTTGTGAATTGCCGCTAACACTATTTCCCTCTCTATGGGGTAAGCTGGCAGGGCCGATTTGAGGTAACGGTGAGGGGGCATCACTTCGAATTCCAGCTTGTATCCCTGAGATACAATCTGTATAGCCCAGGGATCCACCCGTGAGCGAACCCACTGGTGGCTGAAATTTCGGAGACGTGCCCCCACCGATCCTGGCTCCACCTGTGGAGCCCCAGCGTCATGCGGTGGATTTAGTGGAAGCCGGGGAGGACTTCTGTTCCTGGGAACTAGCTGTATTGTGCAGCTTCTTTCCTCTACCCCTGCCTCTGCCTCTGGCAAGAAAGGACGCACCTCGGACTTTCTTGCCTCTTTGTGATCGAAAGGACTGCATTTGGTAATATGGTGCTTTCTTAGGTTGTGAGGGAACATATGGCAAAAAAATTTGACTTCCCAGCCGTAGCTGTGGAAACTAGGTCCGAGAGACCGTCCCCAAACAATTCCTCACCCTTATAAGGTAAAACCTCCATGTGCCTTTTTGAGTTGGCATCACCTGTCCATTGCCGAGTCCACAGGACCCTTCTGGCAGAAATCGACATTGCATTTATTCTAGAGCCCAGTAGGCTAATGTCTCTCTGGGCATCTCTCATATATAGGACAGCGTCTTTTATATGCCCCAGGGTCAGTAATATAGTATCCTTGTCCAAGGTATCAAGTTCCTCAGATAAAGTATCTGTCCATGCTGCTACAGCACTACACATCCAGGCCGACGCAATTGCCGGCCTTAGTATGGTACCTGAATGTGTATAAACGGACTTCAGGATACCTTTCTGCTTTCTATCCGCAGGATCTTTTAGGGTGGCCGTATCCTGTGACGGCAGGGCTACCTTCTTAGATAAGCGTGTCAAAGTTTTGTCTACCCTAGGGGAGGATTCCCAGCGTAACCTGTCCGCTGGCGGGAAAGGATACGCCATAAGCAACCGTTTGGAAATCTGCATTTTTCTATCTGGAGATACCCAAGATTTTTCACATAACTCATTTAACTCATGTGAAGGGGGAAAGGTCACCTCATGCCTTTTTTCCCCAAACATATAAACCCTCTTGTCAGGGACTGGGTTTTCCTCTGAGATGTGCAATACATCCTTCATTGCTATAATCATGTAGCGGATGGCTTTAGCCATTTTAGGCTGCAACTTTGCATCATCGTCATCGACACTGGAGTCAGAATCCGTGTCGATATCTGTGTCAACAATTTGGGATAGTGGGCGCTTCTGAGACCCTGACGGCCTCTGCACTGTAGGATCAGGCATGGGTTGAGACCCTGACTGTCCCAAGGCTTCAGCTTTATCCAACCTTTTATGCAAGGAAGTAACATTATCATTTAAAACCTTCCACATATCCATCCAATCGGGCGTCGGCGGCGATCCCACATTCATTTGTACCTGCTCTGCTTCCACATAGCCTTCCTCGTCAAACATGCCGACACAAGCGTACCGACACACACCACACACAGAGGATGCTCTATTTGAGGACAGAACCCCCACAAGGCCTTTTGGAGAGACAGAGAGAGAGTATGCCAGCACACACCCCAGCGCTATATGACCCAGGAATTACACAGTAACTTAGTGTTTACCCAGTAGCTGCTGTATATACTGATTTTGCGCTAAATTTATGTGCCCCCCCTCTCTTTTTACCGTCTTTCTACCATGAATCTGCAGGGGAGAGCCTGGGGAGCTTCCTCTCAGCGGAGCTGTGGAGAGAAAATGGCGCTGGTGAGTGCTGAGGAAGAAGCCCCGCCCCCTCAGCGGCGGGCTTCTGTCCCGCGATTTTGTGTAAAATAATGGCAGGGCCTCTTGCACATATACAGTGCCCAACTGTATATATGCCACTTTGCCAAGAGGTCTCTAATTGCTGCCCAGGGCGCCCCCCCCCTGCGCCCTGCACCCTACAGTGACCGGAGTGTGTGGGTTTAATGTGGGAGCAATGGCGCACAGCTGCAGTGCTGTGCGCTACCTCATATGAAGACAGGAGTCTTCTGCCGCCGCTTTCGAAGTCTTCTTGCTTCTCACGCCGGCTTCTGGCTCTGCGAGGGGGACGGCGGCGCGGCTCTGGGATCGGACGACCAAGGGTGCGTTCCTGTGTTCGATCCCTCTGGAGCTAATGGTGTCCAGTAGCCTAAGAAGCAAGACCTATCCACAGTGAGTAGGGCTGCTTCTCTCCCCTCAGTCCCACGTAGCAGAGAGTCTGTTGCCAGCAGATCTCTCTGAAAATAAAAAAATCCTAACAAAATACTATTTAGCAAGCTCAGGAGAGCTCACTAAGGTGCACCCAGCTCATCCGGGCACAGATTCAAACTGAGGTCTGGAGGAGGGACATAGAGGGAGGAGCCAGTGCACACCAGTATTCCTAATTCTTTCTTAAAGTGCCCTGTCTCCTGCGGAGCCCGTCTATTCTCCATGGTCCTTACTGAGTCCCCAGCATCCACTAGGACGTTAGAGAAATTGGTAATGACAATCCTGTACAGCAAATCTTAGGTACGTCCGAAGAGGAGGATATATGGGGACATGAAGGTATGCCTCCTTTATGTCTAGTGACACCATAAAATTCCCCCCTTTCCAGGCTGGATATCCTTGCCTTGAGAGACTTCATCTTGAATTTGAACATCTTTAAATATAGGTTTAGGGATTTTAGTTTCAGAATTGGTCCGACCGAGCCATCCGGCTTTGGGACCACAAATCGGGTTGAATAAAACCCTTTTCCATATTGCACTAGGGGAACCATGATAATCACTTGCTGTTGACACAGCTTTAGTATGGTAGCCAAAACTATTTTCCTCTCTGGGGAAGTAGCTGGCAAGGCCGATTTGAAAATCGGTGTGGAAGCACCTCTTTGATGGATGTGTTAGAGGCCGGGGAGGACATTTTTCCTGTGAACTAGCCGTAGCCGGTGTTCTTTTCCCTCTACCTCTGGCGAGAGAAGAAAGCCATGCCCCTTTCTGAACTTACGCAACCGAAAGGACTGCATCTGTTATTAGGGTGTTTCCTTTTGCTGTGGGGAAACGTAAGGTAAAAAAGACGACTTTCCCGCGGTAGCTGTGAAAACCAGGTCCGCGAGGCCCTCCCCAAATAAAACTTCACCCTTGCAAGGTAAAGCCTCCATATGACTCTTTGAGCCACCATCACCTGTCCATTGACGGGTCCGCAGGGACCTACTAGCAGAACCTGCCATGGCATTAGCTCTTGAACCCAAAAGCCCAGTATCTCTCACAGCCTCTCTCATATATAGTGCTGCATCCTTGATGTGACCTAAGGTTAACACCATACTATCTTTATCTAGGGTGTCAATGTCCGATGACAAGTTATCAGCCCAAGATGTAATTGCGCTACATACCCATGCCGACGCTACTGCAAGTCTAAATAGGGCTCCCGTAGTCGCATAAATTGATTTTAAGGAAGATTCCTGCCTACGATCCGCAGGATCCTATAGGGTCGCCGTATCAGGGGACGGTAATGCTACCTTTTTGGTAATTCTCTTGGGAACCTGCAGTCCACTGACAGGAGTCTCCCAAGCTTTTTTTTTTTTTTTAAATAAAACGGTCAGCTCATGAGATGAGTTAGGTTACTTTTCTTTAAACATGCAGACCCTCGTGTCAGGGACAGAGGAGTCCTCTGTGATATGCAAAACATCTTTTATTGCAATAATCATATATTGAATACTTTCGCGACTCATGGGTGCAACCTTGCATCATCCTAGTCGACACTGGAGTCGGAATCCATGTCGGTATCAGTGTCTGCTAACTGGGTAAAGGGACGTTTATGGGACCCTGAAGGGTCCTGGGACACAGTAAAAGCCATGGGTTAATTCCCTGCTTGTCTTTGGACTCTGCTTTGTCCAATCTGTAATAAAGCCACATTGGCATGCAAAACATTCCACATGTCCACCCAATCAGGTGTCGGCTGTACCGACGGAGACACCACCACCATCTGCTCTGCATCCTCCCTAGACGAGCCTTCCGCTTCAGACATGTCGACACACACGTACTGACACCCCCACACACACTGGGATAAATAAATATGGGGACTGACCCACAATAAAGGCCCTTTGGAGAGACAGAGAGAGAGAGTATGCCAGCACACACCCAGCGCCCCAATATATTGAAACCAAGGTCCCAGCCTAAATAGCGCTTTATATATAAATATATGTACAATCTGCACCAAATAAATGTGCCCCCCCCCCCCCCCTCGTTTTTGCCCAGTTATTGTTCAGCAGGGGAGAGTCCGGGAGAACTTCTCTGCAGCATGCTGTGGAGAAAATGGTGCTGGTTAGTGCTGGAGGATCAAGCCCCGCCCCCCTCGACGGCGGGCTTCGGTCCCGCTCAATTTCTTTATACTGGCGGGGGTTTTATACTATACTGCCTCCGCAGTATCCGAGACCTGTGCCAGTGCTGTTTTTGAGGTAATAATTGCTGCCCAGGGCGCCCCCCCCTGCGCCCTGCACCCGTACAGTGCCTTCTGTGTGTGTGTGTTGGGAGAAATGGCACGCAGCGTTACCGCTGCGCGTGTACCTCATTGAAGATCTGAAGTCTTCTGCCGCCTTTGAAGTCTTCTTTCTTCTCATACTCACTCGGCTTCTATCTTCCGGCTCTGTGAGGAGGACGGCGGCGCGGCTCCGGGACGAACGGCGAGGGTGAGACCTGCGTTCCGACCCTCTGGAGCTAATGGTGTCCAGTAGCCTAAGAAGCAGAGCCTATCATTTAAGTAGGGCTGCTTCTCTCCCCTCAGTCCCACGATGCAGGGAGCCTGTTGCCAGCAGTGCTCCCTGAAAATAAAAAAACCTAACAAAAGTCTTTTCAGAGAAACTCAGTAGAGCTCCCCTGCAGTGCATCCAGTCTCCACTGGGCACAGGATCTAACTGGGGTCTGGAGGAGGGGCATAGAGGGAGGAGCCAGTGCACACCCATTCTAAAGTCTTAAAGTGCCCATGTCTCCTGCGGAGCCGTCTATACCCCATGGTCCTTACGGAGTCCCCAGCATCCTCTAGGACACAGGTTCTCAAACTCGGTCCTCAGGACCCCACACAGTGCATGTTTTGCAGGTCTCCTCACAGAATTGCAAGTGAAATAATTAGCTCCACCTGTGGACCTTTTAAAATGTGTCAGTGACTAATTAATACACCTGTGCACCTGCTGGGTTACCTGCAAAACATGCACTGTGTGGGGTCCTGAGGACCGACTTTGAGAACCCCTGCTCTAGGACGTAAGAGAAATATCAAATTAAGACCACAAAAGAACAGCATACAAAGGAATTTGCTACCAAGAGTTATGTTCCAGTGTCTGATTCTACATCGATGCCAATGAAAAAGCAATTTCCGAGACTCTGAAGTAGACAAGAAAGCCATCATTGTCCACGTCTCTGTCATCTGTGGACTAACATTATAGAAGTAAGAAATGAGTAAACAGCGCTTGAGGACTTATAAAACAGATGGTCCCAATGAGACAATAAAAAGACTATTTCATAGCAGTACATACACAATAAAAAACATATGTTGCAATAATAATAATAATAATAATAATAATAAAAAAAATGTAGACAAGTGTTCATAGTTTTATTGATGGCACGGTTACAACCTGCATGGCAGTTCTTAAACCTAACAGAACAATTGCTGTACATAACGACTACACCTTGGATTTTTAAATTGCTATGTTCCTAATGTTTATTATCTACATATATACTGAACGATTCAGTAAATTCTACTCCTCATCAATTACATTGTTTTTCATTTCTTTAAAATATATTTAGAGGGGTGTAAATAGTGCATTTAAATGTAGTGGTACATTAGGCCAAGTACACTTTAGGCTGACATCTGCCCGATTTCCTGTATAGGGACGACAAATCGAACATATAGCCTAATGTGTATGCCCGACTGCCTGCTCCTACAGGTTGCATGCAACATCTTCTGGCTGGCTGTGCAGCACGGCCAACCAGAAGATGTTGCATGCGACCTAGTGCAGTGTAACGAAGGACGGAACAAGATGTCTTTCCGTTGGTCATTACATCGGGTAATGTGTACCGGCAATCTCCGCTGGTCCAGGGCAAAAGGAAATCGTACGACCATCGGCCTTACAGCTAGAATGTGAATGCAGTGTCTAGCAACATTTTATGAGACAATGGGGCAGATGTACCAAGACTTGGAGAGTGATAAAGTGGAGAGAGATAAAGTACCAACCAGCTGTCATTTTTCAAACACAGTTTGCAACATGGCAGTTATTAGCCAATTGGTTGCTACTTTAACTCTGACCAAAGCTTAGTACATCTCCCCCAATATGAGTTAGTACAAAAATATAGATTAAAGTTAGACTGTACCTGCAGAGAGCCCGGGTCATGCTTGCATCTTTCACATTAGGATCAGTGGTCAAACTTCTGATGAGAACAGTAATCATCTGCAGAGGAATGTGCTGCACAAGGCTTGCCAGGGCAACTGATGGTTCAAATGAAGCATCTGAAATACAGTTATTTATTTCATTTACATACTTTGTTCAAGTGACTTGCCTAGAGAGTAGTATAAATCTGACCGACTTTTAGGCAGAGTTATATCATGTCATACAAAGAGCTGCACAAAAAAAAAAAAAATAAGAATTTACTTACCGATAATTCTATTTCTCATAGTCCGTAGTGGATGCTGGGGACTCCGAAAGGACCATGAGGAATAGCGGCTCCGCAGGAGACTGGGCACAAAAGTAAAAAGCTTTAGGACTACCTGGTGTGCACTGGCTCCTCCCACTATGACCCTCCTCCAAGCCTCAGTTAGGATACTGTGCCCGGACGAGCGTACACAATAAGGAAGGATTTTGAATCCCGGGTAAGACTCATACCAGCCACACCAATCACACCGTACAACTTGTGATCTGAACCCAGTTAACAGCATGATAACAGAAGGAGCCTCTGAAAAGATGGCTCACAACAACAATAACCCGATTTTTGTAACAATAACTATGTACAAGTAATGCAGACAATCCGCACTTGGGATGGGCGCCCAGCATCCACTACGGACTATGAGAAATAGAATTATTGGTAAGTAAATTCTTATTTTCTCTAACGTCCTAGTGGATGCTGGGGACTCCGAAAGGACCATGGGGATTATACCAAAGCTCCCAAACGGGCGGGAGAGTGCGGATGACTCTGCAGCACCGAATGAGAGAACTCCAGGTCCTCCTCAGCCAGGGTATCAAATTTGTAGAATTTAGCAAACGTGTTTGCCCCTGACCAAGTA
Organism: Pseudophryne corroboree; assembly: GCF_028390025.1. NCBI lineage: Eukaryota > Metazoa > Chordata > Amphibia > Anura > Myobatrachidae > Pseudophryne > Pseudophryne corroboree. Next base: position 946,895,537 of record NC_086444.1, on the reverse strand, counting down.
GCTGCTCGGCAAAGTTGTAAAGCCGAGACCCCTCGGGCAGCCGCCCAAGATGAGCCCACCTTCCTTGTGGAATGGGCTTTTACAGATTTTGGCTGTGGCAGGCCTGCCACAGAATGTGCAAGCTGAATTGTACTACAAATCCAACGAGCAATCGTCTGCTTAGAAGCAGGAGCACCCAGCTTGTTGGGTGCATACAGGATAAACAGCGAATCAGATTTTCTGACTCCAGCCGTCCTGGAAACATATTTTCAGGGCCCTGACTACGTCCAGTAACTTGGAATCCTCCAAGTCCCTAGTAGCCGCAGGCACCACAATAGGCTGGTTTAAGTGAAATGCTGAAACCACCTTAGGGAGAAATTGAGGACGAGTCCTCAATTCTGCCCTGTCCGTATGAAAAATTAGGTAAGGGCTTTTATAGGATAAAGCCGCCAATTCTGAGACACGCCTGGCTGAAGCCAGGGCTAACAGCATTACCACTTTCCATGTGAGATATTTTAAGTCCACAGTGGTGAGTGGTTCAAACCAATGTGATTTTAGGAATCCCAAAACTACATTGAGATCCCAAGGTGCCACTGGAGGCACAAAAGGAGGCTGTATATGCAGTACTCCCTTGACAAACGTCTGAACTTCAGGAACAGAAGCTAGTTCTTTTTGGAAGAATATTGACAGGGCCGAAATTTTAACCTTAATGGACCCTAATTTGAGGCCCATAGACAGTCCTGTTTGCAGGAAATGCAGGAATCGACCCAGTTGAAATTCCTCTGTAGGGGCCTTCCTGGCCTCGCACCACGCAACATATTTACGCCAAATACGGTGATAATGTTGTACGGTTACATCCTTCCTGGCTTTGATCAGGGTAGGGATGACTTCATCCGGAATGCCTTTTTCCTTCAGGATCCGGCGTTCAACCGCCATGCCGTCAAACGCAGCCGCGGTAAGTCTTGGAACAGACATGGTCCCTGCTGGAGCAGGTCCTTTCTTAGAGGTAGAGGCCACGGGTCTTCCGTGAGCATCTCTTGAATTTCCGGGTACCAAGTCCTTCTTGGCCAATCCGGAGCCACGAGTATAGTCTTTACTCCTCTCCTTCTTATGATTCTCAGTACTTTTGGTATGAGAGGAAGAGGAGGGAACACATACACTGACTGGTACACCCACGGTGTTACCAGAGCGTCCACAGCTATTGCCTGAGGGTCCCTTGACCTGGCGCAATATCTGTCCAGTTTTTTGTTGAGGCGGGACGCCATCATGTCCACCTTTGGTTTTTCCCAACGGTTCACAATCATGTGGAAGACTTCTGGGTGAAGTCCCCACTCCCCCGGGTGAAGATCGTGTCTGCTGAGGAAGTCTGCTTCCCAGTTGTCCACTCCCGGAATGAACACTGCTGACAGTGCTATCACATGATTTTCCGCCCAGCGAAGAATCCTTGCCACTTCCATCATTGCCCTCCTGCTTCTTGTGCCGCCCTGTCTGTTTACGTGGGCGACTGCCGACTGGATCAACACCGGCTGACCCTGAAGCAGAGGTCTTGCCTGACTTAGGGCATTGTAAATGGCCCTTAGTTCCAGGATATTTATGTGAAGTGACGTTTCCATGCTTGACCACAAGCCCTGGAAATTTCTTCCCTGTGTGACTGCTCCCCAGCCTCTCAGGCTGGCATCCGTGGTCACCAGGACCCAATACTTAATGCCGAATCTGCGGCCCTCTAGGAGATGAGCACTCTGTAACCACCACAGGAGAGACACCCTTGTCCTTGGAGACAGGGTTATCCGCTGATGCATTTGAAGATGCGATCCGGACCATTTGTCCAGCAGATCCCACTGAAAAGTTCTTGCGTGGAATCTGCCGAATGGAATCGCTTCGTAAGAAGCCGCCATCTTTCCCAGGACCCTTGTGCATTGATGTACTGACACTTGACCTGGTCTTAGGAGGTTCCTGACTAGGTCGGATAACTCCCTGGCTTTCTCTTCCGGGAGAAACACCTTTTTCTGTACTGTGTCCAGAATCATCCCTAGGAACAGCAGACGTGTCGTCGGAATCAGCTGCGATTTTGGAAGATTTAGAATCCATTCGTGCTGTCGTAGTACTACTTGAGATAGTGCTACTCCGACCTCTAACTGTTCTCTGGACCTTGCCCTTATCAGGAGATCGTCCAAGTAAGGGATAATTAAGACGCCTTTTCTTCGAAGAAGAATCATCATTTCGGCCATTACCTTGGTAAAGACCCGGGGTGCCGTGGACAATCCAAACGGCAGCGTCTGAAACGGATGGTGACAGTTCTGTACCACAAACCTGAGGTACCCTTGGTGAGAAGGGCAAATTGGGACATGGAGGTAAGCATCTTTGATGTCCAACGACACCATATAGTCCCCTTCTTCCAGGTTCGCTATCACTGCTCTGAGTGACTCCATCTTGAACTTGAACCTTTTTATGTAAGTGTTCAAGGATTTCAGATTTAAAATGGGTCTCACCGAGCCGTCCGGCTTCGGTACCACAAACAGCGTGGAATAATACCCCTTTCCCTGTTGAAGGAGGGGTACCTTGATTATCACCTGCTGGGAATACAGCTTGTGAATGGCTTCCAATACCGCCTCCCTGTCGGGGGGAGACGTTGGTAAAGCAGACTTCAGGAACCGGCGAGGGGGAGACGTCTCGAATTCCAATTTGTACCCCTGAGATACTACCTGCAGGATCCAGGGGTCCACTGCACGCTGAAATTCTTGAGACGGGCCCCCACCGTGCCTGAGTCCGCTTGTAAGGCCCCAGCGTCATGCTGAGGACTTGGCAGAAGAGGGGGAGGGCTTCTGTTCGTGGGAAGAGGCTGTCTGCTGCAGTCTTTTTCCCCTTCCTCTGCCCCGGGGCAGATATGAGTGGCCTTTTGCCCGCTTGCCCTTATGGGGACGAAAGGACTGAGCCTGAAAAGACGGTATCTTTTTCTGCTGCGAGGTGACTTGGGGTAAAAAGGTGGATTTCCCAGCCGTTGCCGTGGCCACCAGGTCCGATAGACCGACCCCAAATAACTCCTCCCCTTTATACGGCAATACTTCCATATGCCGTTTGGAATCCGCATCCCCTGACCACTGTCGCGTCCATAATCCTCTTCTGGCAGAAATGGACATCGCACTTACTCTTGATGCCAGAGTGCAAATATCCCTCTGTGCATCTCGCATATATAGAAATGCATCCTTTAAATGCTCTATAGTCAATAATATATTGCCCCTGTCCAGGGTATCTATATTTTCAGTCAGGGAATCCGACCAAGCCACCCCAGCACTGCACATCCAGGCTGAGGCGATTGCTGGTCGCAGTATAATACCAGTATGTGTGTATATACTTTTAAGGATATTTTCCAGCTTCCTATCAGCTGGTTCCTTGAGGGCGGCCGTATCAGGAGACGGTAACGCCACTTGTTTTGATAAGCGTGTGAGCGCCTTATCTACCCTAGGGGGTGTTTCCCAACGCGCCCTAACCTCTGGCGGGAAAGGGTATAATGCCAATAACTTTTTAGAAATTAGCAGTTTTTTATCGGCGGAAACCCACGCTTCATCACACACCTCATTTAATTCATCTGATTCGGGAAAAACTACGGGTAGTTTTTTCACACCCCATATAATACCCTTTTTTGTGGTACTTGTAGTATCAGAAATGTTCAAAACCTCCTTCATTGCCGTGATCATGTAACGTGTGGCCCTACTGGAAAATACGTTTGTTTCCTCACCGTCGACACTGGAGTCAGTGTCCGTGTCTGTGTCGACCTGAGGTAACGGGCGCTTTAGAGCCCCTGACGGTGTTTGAGACGCCTGTACAGGTATTAACTGATTTGCCGGCTGTCTCATGTCGTCAACAGTCTTTTGTAAAGTGCTGACACTATCACGTAATTCTTTCCATAAGACCATCCAGTCAGGTGTCGACTCCCTAGGGGGTGACATCACTAACACAGGCAATTGCTCCGCCTCCACACCATTTTCCTCCTCATACATGTCGACACAACGTACCGACACACAGCACACACACAGGGAATGCTCTGATAGAGGACAGGACCCCACTAGCCCTTTGGGGAGACAGAGGGAGAGTTTGCCAGCACACACCAGAGCGCTATATATATACAGGGATAACCTTATATAAGTGTTTTTCCCTAATATAGCTGCTGTATATATTTATATGCCAATTTAGTGCCCCCCCTCTCTTGTTTTACCCTGTTTCTGTAGTGCAGGACTGCAGGGGAGAGTCAGGGAGCCTTCCTCCAACGGAGCTGTGAGGAAAAAATGGCGCCAGTGTGCTGAGGAGATAGGCCGCCGAAAAGGGGGCGGAGCCTTTCTCCCGCTTTTTTATGTAAAAATTGGCAGGGGTTAAATGCATCCATATAGCCCAGGAGCTATATGTGATGTATTTTTTGCCAAAAAAGGTGTTTTTATTGCGTCTCAGGGCGCCCCCCCCCCAGCGCCCTGCACCCTCAGTGACCGGAGTGTGAAGTGTGCTGAGAGCAATGGCGCACAGCTGCAGTGCTGTGCGCTACCTTATTGAAGACAGGACGTCTTCTGCCGCCGATTTTCCGGACCTCTTCAGTCTTCTGGCTCTGTAAGGGGGCCGGCGGCGCGGCTCTGGGACCCATCCATGGCTGGGCCTGTGATCGTCCCTCTGGAGCTAATGTCCAGTAGCCTAAGAAGCCCAATCCACTCTGCACGCAGGTGAGTTCGCTTCTTCTCCCCTTAGTCCCTCGGTGCAGTGAGCCTGTTGCCAGCAGGTCTCACTGAAAATAAAAAACCTACTTTAAACTTTTACACTAAGCAGCTCAGGAGAGCCCCTTAGCCTGCACCCGTCTCGTTCGGGCACAAAAATCTAACTGAGGCTTGGAGGAGGGTCATAGGGGGAGGAGCCAGTGCACACCAGGTAGTCCTAAAGCTTTTTACTTTTGTGCCCAGTCTCCTGCGGAGCCGCTATTCCCCATGGTCCTTTCGGAGTCCCCAGCATCCACTAGGACGTTAGAGAAAAATTCTTATTAGTTCAACAATATTTCTACTTTCTCAAGTGCTTCTGCTCTCTACAAAAGTTTAGCTGGGACCGTATGGTGGCATTACACTAGCTATTCGCATAGTCAGAGAATACAGGATAATTACAGTATGAAAGATAAAATGTAAACCAAGTTGACATAATGCAGTTCTACAGATTTCTGAAATCAGGTTATATATATTTAAACCACCTTCCTTCCCTCTCTTGTGCATATGACCACATTTGTGTAAGACATCAGCTTCAGCTGGCAAGGTCAACCTGTGGTTCTCCAGTTGTTGTGAAACTACACATCCCAGCATGCCCTGTCATAGTTTTAGCATTACCCAATAGCAAAACTGTGGCAAAGCATGCTGAGACTTGTAGTTTCACAACAGCTGAGAGCCACAGGTTGACGAGGCTTGAGCTACAGTAATTGACATTTTAAGCTAGTCAAAATTCAAACACAAGCTACGTGTTTCATCAATTCCAGCCCTGTGTCAGTGCCACACAGCCATGCAATAATAAGAATTTACTTACCGATAATTCTATTTCTCATAGTCCGTAGTGGATGCTGGGACTCCGTCAGGACCATGGGGATTAGCGGGCTCCGCAGGAGACAGGGCACATCTAAAAAAGCTTTTAGGTCACATGGTGCGTACTGGCTCCTCCCCCTATGACCCTCCTCCAAGCCTCAGTTAGGTACTGTGCCCGGACGAGCGTACACAATAAGGAAGTATCTTGAATCCCGGGTAAGACTCATACCAGCCACACCAATCACACCGTACAACTTGTGATCTGAACCCAGTTAACAGTATGATAACACAAACGAAGTAGCCTCTGAACAGATGGCTCACAACAACAGTAATAACCCGATTTTTGTAACAATAACTATGTACAAGCATTGCAGACAATCCGCACTTGGGATGGGCGCCCAGCATCCACTACGGACTATGAGAAATAGAATTATCGGTAAGTAAATTCTTATTTTCTCTAACGTCCTAGTGGATGCTGGGACTCCGTCAGGACCATGGGGATTATACCAAAGCTCCCAAACGGGCGGGAGAGTGCGGATGACTCTGCAGCACCGAATGAGAGAACTCCAGGTCCTCTTTAGCCAGAGTATCAAATTTGTAAAATTTTACAAACGTGTTCTCCCCTGACCACGTAGCTGCTCGGCAAAGTTGTAATGCCGAGACTCCTCGGGCAGCCGCCCAGGATGAGCCCACTTTCCTTGTGGAATGGGCCTTTACAGATTTAGGCTGTGGCAGGCCTGCCACAGAATGTGCAAGTTGGATTGTACTACATATCCAACGTGCAATCGTCTGTTTAGACGCAGGAGCACCCAACTTGTTGGGTGCATACAATGTAAACAACGAGTCAGATTTTCTGACTCCAGCTGTCCTTGAAATATATATTTTTAATGCTCTGACAACGTCCAGTAACTTGGAGTCCTCCAAGTCGCTAGTAGCCGCAGGCACCACAATAGGCTGGTTCAAGTGAAATGCCGAAACCACCTTAGGGAGAAATTGAGGACGTGTCCTCAATTCTGCCCTGTCCGAATGGAATATCAGATATGGGCTTTTGTATGACAAAGCTGCCAACTCCGAAACTCTCCTGGCTGAAGCCAGGGCCAACAGCATGGTTACCTTCCATGTAAGGTATTTTAAATCTACCGATTTTAAAGGCTCAAACCAATGAGATTTGAGAAAATTTAGAACCACGTTCAAATCCCACGGTGCCACTGGAGGCACTATTGGGGGTTGTATATGTAGTACACCTTTGACAAAAGTTTGTACTTCAGGCACTGACGCCAATTCCTTCTGGAAGAAAATTGATAAGGCCGAAATTTGAACTTTAATGGACCCCAATTTGAGGCCCATAGACAATCCTGCTTGCAGGAAATGTAAGAATCGACCCAATTGAAATTCTTCCGTTGGAACCTTCTTGGCCTCACACCACGCAACATATTTTCTCCAAATGCGGTGATAATGTTGTGCGGTCACTTCTTTCCTGGCTTTAATTAAAGTAGGAATAACTTCCTCAGGAATGCCCTTCTCTTTTAGAATCCGGCGTTCAACCGCCATGCCGTCAAACGCAGCCGCGGTAAGTCTTGGAACATACAAGGTCCCTGCTGAAGCAGATCCCTTCTTAGAGGTAGAGGCCACGGATCCTCCGTGAGCATCTCTTGAAGTTCCGGATACCAAGTTCTTCTTGGCCAGTCCGGAGCTACCAGTATTGTTCTTACTCCTCTTTTCCGTATAATTCTCAGTACCTTTGGTATGAGAGGCAGAGGAGGGAACACATACACTGACTGGTACACCCACGGTGTTACCAGAGCGTCCACAGCTATTGCCTGAGGGTCTCTTGACCTGGCGCAATACCTGTCCAATTTTTTGTTGAGGCGAGACGCCATCATGTCCACCTTTGGTTTTTCCCAACGGTTCACAATCATGTGGAAAACTTCTGGATGAAGTCCCCACTCTCCCGGGTGAAGGTCGTGTCTGCTGAGGAAATCTGCTTCCCAGTTGTCCACTCCCGGGATGAACACTGCTGACAGTGCTACGACATGATTCTCCGCCCAGCGCAGAATCCTTGCAGCTTCTGCCATTGCACTCCTGCTTCTCGTGCCGCCTTGTCGGTTTACGTGGGCGACTGCCGTGATGTTGTCGGACTGGATCAACACCGGCTGACCCTGAAGCAGCGATTTTGCCAGGCTTAGAGCATTGTAGATCGCTCTTAGCTCCAGTATATTTATGTGAAGAGACGTCTCCAGGTTTGACCACACGCCCTGGAAGTTTCTTCCCTTTGTGACTGCTCCCCAACCTCGTAGGCTGGCATCCGTAGTCACCAGGACCCAGTCCTGTATGCCGAATCTGCGGCCCACTAACAGATGGGCAGTCTGCAACCACCACAGGAGAGACAACCTTGTTCTCGGTGACAGTGTTATCCGCTGATGCATGTGCAGATGCGATCCGGACCATTTGTCCAGCAGATCCCACTGAAATGTTCGTGCATGGAATCTGCCGAATGGAATCGCTTCGTACGAAGCCACCATCTTTCCCAGGACTCTTGTGCATTGATGTACTGACACAGTTCCTGGTTTTAGGAGGTTCTTGACAAGTTCGGATAACTCCCTTGCTTTCTCTTCCGGGAGAAATACCTTTTTCTGAACCGTGTCCAGAATCATGCCCAGGAACAGCAGATGTGTTGTCGGGGTCAATTGAGATTTTGGAAGATTTAGAATCCACCCGTGTTGCTGAAGCACTACTTGTGTTAGCGCTACACCGACTTCCAGCTGTTCTCTGGACTTTGCCCTTATCAGGAGATCGTCCAAGTAAGGGATAATTAATACGCCTTTTCTTCGTAGAAGAACCATCATTTCGGTCATTACCTTGGTAAAGACCCGAGGGGCAGTGGACAACCCAAACGGCAGCGTTTGAAACTGATAATGACAGTCTTGTATCACGAACCTGAGATACCCTTGGTGTGAGGGGTAAATCGGGACATGTAGATAAGCATCTTTTATGTCCAAGGACACCATGAAGTCTCCTTCTTCCAGATTCGCTATCACTGCTCTGAGTGACTCCATCTTGAACTTGAATTTCTTTATGTACAGGTTCAAGGATTTCAGATTTAGAATAGGCCTTACCGAACCGTCCGGTTTCGGTACCACAAATAGTGTGGAATAATACCCCTTTCCCTGTTGTAGGAGGGGTACCTTGACTATCACCTGCTGAGAATACAGCTTGTGAATGGCTTCCAAAACCGACGTCCTTTCTGAGGGAGACGTTGGTAAAGCAGACTTTAGGAACCGGCGAGGGGGAGACCTTTCGAACTCCAGCATGTAACCCTGAGATACTATCTGCAGGACCCACGGGTCCACTTGTGAGTGAACCCATTGATTGCTGAAAATCTTGAGTCGACCCCCCACCGTTCCTGAGTCCGCTTGTAAAGCCCCAGCGTCATGCTGATGGCTTTGTAGAAGCCGGGGCGGGCTTCTGTTCCTGGGCAGGGGCTGCTTGCTGCCCTTTCTTACCCTTTCCTCTGCCTCGCGGCAGATAAGACTGTCCTTTTGGTCGCTTTTTATAGGAGCGAAAGGACTGCGGCTGAAAAGACGGTGTCTTTTTCTGTTGGGAGGGGGTCTGAGGTAAAAAAGTGGATTTGCCGGCAGTTGCCGTGGCCACGAGGTCCGAAAGACCGACCCCAAACAATTCCTCTCCTTTATATGGCAATACTTCCATATGCCTCTTGGAATCCGCATCACCTGACCACTGTCGCGTCCATAAACTTCTTCTGGCAGATATGGACATCGCGCTTACTCTTGATGCTAGAGTACAAACATCCCTCTGAGCATCTCGCATATAAAGGAAAGCATCCTTTAATTGCTCTAGAGTCAATAAAATACTGTCCCTATCCAGGGTATCAATATTTTCAGTCAGAGAATCCAACCACACTACCCCAGCACTGCACATCCAGGCTGAGGCTATTGCCGGTCGCAGTATAACACCAGTATGTGTGTATATACTCTTCAGTGTAGTTTCCAGCCTCCTATCTGCTGGATCCTTGAGGGCGGCCGTATCAGGAGACGGCAACGCCACTTGCTTTGATAAACGTGTGAGCGCCTTATCCACCCTAGGGGGTGTTTCCCAGCGCGCCCTAACCTCTGGTGGGAAAGGGTATAATGCCAATAACTTCTTGGAAATTAGCAGTTTTCTATCGGGGTTAACCCACGCTTCATCACACACGTCATTCAATTCCTCTGATTCTGGAAAAAATACAGGTAGTTTTTTCACCCCCCACATAATACCCCTTTTTGAGGTACCAGCAGTATCAGAGATCTGCAAAGCCTCCTTCATTGCCGTGATCATATAACGTGTGGCCCTATTGGAAAATACGTTTGTTTCTTCACCGTCGACACTAGATTCATCTGTGTCGGTACCCGTGTCGACTGACTGAGGTAAAGGACGTTTTACAGCCCCTGACGGTGTCTGAGACGCCTGAACCGGTACTAACTGGTTTGCCGGGCGTCTTATTTCGTCAACTGACTTTTGTAATGTGCTGACATTATCACGTAATTCCATAACTAAAGCCATCCATTCCGGTGTCGACTCCCTAGGGGGTGACATTACCATCATCGGCAATTGCTCTGCCTCCACACCAACATCGTCCTCATACATGTCGACACACACGTACCGACACACAGCAGCCACACAGGGAATGCTCTAATCGAAGACAGGACCCCCTAGCCCTTTGGGGAGACAGAGGGAGAGTTTGCCAGCACACACCAAAAGCGCTATAAATGTATATAAACAACCCTAGAAGGTGTTTACTATATATGCGCTCTTAATATATAAATATCGCCAATTTATGCCCCCCTTCTCTTTGTTACCCTGTTTCTGTAGTGCAGTGCAGGGGAGAGACCTGGGAGCCTTCCTCACCAGCGGAGCTGAGCAGGAAAATGGCGCTGAGTGCTGAGGAGAATAAGCTCCGCCCCTTTTTCGGCGGGCTTTTCCCCGGTTTTTAAGAAACTGGCCTGGGTTAAAATACATACATATAGCCTTAATGGCTATATGTGATGTATTTATTTTGCCACTAAAGGTAATTATATTGCTGCCCAGGGCGCCCCCAGCAGCGCCCTGCACCCTCCGTGACTGAGTCAGTGAGCCGTGTGACAACAATGGCGCACAGCTGCCGTGCTGTGCGCTACCTTCAAGAAGACTGAGGAGTCTTCTGCCGCCTGCTTTCCGGACCTCCGTTCTGCCGTCTCTTCAGCGTCTGTAAGGGGGATCGGCGGCGCGGCTCCGGGACGAACCCCAGGCTGACCTGTGTTCCGACTCCCTCTGGAGCTAAGTGTCCAGTAGCCTAAGACTCCAATCCATCCTGCACGCAGGTGAGTTGGAAATCTCTCCCCTAAGTCCCTCGATGCAGTGATCCTGTTGCCAGCAGGAATCACTGAGATTGAAACCTAAAAAAAAACTTTTCTAAACAGCTCTTTAGGAGAGCCACCTAGATTGCACCCTCTCGGACGGGCACAAAAACCTAACTGAGGCTTGGAGGAGGGTCATAGGGGGAGGAGCCAGTACGCACCATGTGACCTAAAAGCTTTTTTAGATGTGCCCTGTCTCCTGCGGAGCCCGCTAATCCCCATGGTCCTGACGGAGTCCCAGCATCCACTAGGACGTTAGAGAAAACATCTTTTGAAAGCAGGAGTGTCCGAACTGCATATGTATTTCTGTATATAGTGTTCACTCTAGGAATTTTTTAGGGCAGGGTGCTGATCACGGGTAGGGCACATTTTTCATTCGGGAGGGCACATTTTTCGTTCGGGAGGGCACATTTTTCAATTAGAAGGGCAAAATTAGGTACATACTATAATGCTTGGTCCTCCCATTCCCACATGATAAAGAATGGGCAGTGCGCGCCAAAGGCGAAAATTTAGGGGCGTTGTTTTTCGTGGGGTTAGGGGCATGGCCACATAATAGTGGCAATTCACATTACACCACACAATAGTGCAGCTAATACACACTGCACCAGGTAGAACCTCCTATACACACTGCGACAGGTAGAGCACGTTATACATATTGCGCCAGGCAGAGCACATTCTACACTTTGCGCCAGGCAGAGCACGTTATACACATTGCGCCAGGTAGAGAGCACTGAGACACACTGCGCCAGGTAGAGAGCACTGAGACACACTGCGCCAGGTAGAGAGCACCGAGACACACTGCACCAGGTAGAGAGCACCGAGAAACATTGCACCAGGTAGAGAGCACCGAGAAACATTGCACCAGGTAGAGAGCACCGAGAAACATTGCACCAGGTAGAGAGCACCGAGAAACATTGCACCAGGTAGAGAGCACCGAGAAACATTGCACCAGGTCGAGAGCACCGAGAAACATTGCACCAGGTAGAGAGCACCGAGAAACATTGCACCAGGTAGAGAGCACCGAGAAACATTGCACCAGGTAGAGAGCACCGAGAAACATTGCACCAGGTAGAGAGCACCGAGAAACATTGCACCAGGTAGAGAGCACCGAGAAACATTGCACCAGGTAGAGAGCACCGAGAAACATTGCACCAGGTAGAGAGCACCGAGAAACATTGCACCAGGTAGAGAGCACCGAGAAACATTGCACCAGGTAGAGAGCACCGAGAAACATTGCACCAGGTAGAGAGCACCGAGAAACATTGCACCAGGTAGAGAGCACCGAGAAACATTGCACCAGGTAGAAAGCACTGAGACACATTGGAGGAGGAGGGGGGGGGGGGGGGGTAGATGGTTCCGCACACACATAAGACAAGGGGTAGTGGGGCCACACACAGGGGGTTGGGGGGGGCAGGAGGGAACAAGGTGTCACACACACGGGGGGGGGGGGGGCGGGGGCGCACAAACCAGGGTGAGGGGGGTAAAGTGTGCCACACACAAAGGCTGGGGGTAAATGGGGTCACATGCAGGGGGTGGGGGCAGGATATGGCAATGCATTAAAATACATGTTCATTACTTTGTGTGTATCTACTTACTCACACTCTGGCAGCTGAGGGTCACACTCCGGTAGATGGGTACGCTGGCCAGTGGCACTGGCTGGTGGGAGATGGGGGCTGCCCGCGGGTGTCTGGCCATGCACACAGAGAGGAGGGAGGGCTGGGTTTGCCTCGGCGGGAGAGGCAAACCCAGCCCTCCTGTCTCTCGCAGAGGAGGGGAGATGCGGCGGCTGACAACTAAGGACGGACGAGGTGGGCGGGCGGGACGGACGAGGTGGGCGGGACAGATGGGGCGGTACAGACGGGGCGGGCCGCGGAGGTCTCTGTCTCTCATGCAGGGAGACAGTGTGACTGTGATTAAGCACACTGGATTACTGCAGTAATGTGTCCGGTGGCTTGGCGGGGTCCGGCGGGCAGCAAAGTGCGGGGCGGGAGGGCGCACACAAATGGGCAGGGCGGCATTCAGGTGTCTAAAAAAGGGGCAGGGCGAAGCGCCCTGTGAAAGACACCTAGAGTGAACACTAGTATATAAAAACATGGCTGCGGGACACAAGAACAGTAGGTTAAAAAATAAGATTTTACTTACCGATAAATCTATTTCTCGTAGTCCGTAGTGGATGCTGGGGACTCCGTCAGGACCATGGGGATATAGCGGCTCCGCAGGAGACAGGGCACAATAATAAAAGCTTTAGGATCAGGTGGTGTGCACTGGCTCCTCCCCCTATGACCCTCCTCCAAGCCTCAGTTAGGATACTGTGCCCGGACGAGCGTGCATAATAAGGAAGGATATTGAATCCCGGGTAAGACTCATACCAGCCACACCAATCACACCGTACAACCTGTGATCTGAACCCAGTTAACAGTATGATAACAACGAAGGAGCCTCTGAAAAGATGGCTCACAACAAGAATAACCCGATTTTTGTAACAATAACTATGTACAAGTATTGCAGACAATCCGCACTTGGGATGGGCGCCCAGCATCCACTACGGACTACGAGAAATAGATTTATCGGTAAGTAAAATCTTATTTTCTCTGACGTCCTAGTGGATGCTGGGGACTCCGTCAGGACCATGGGGATTATACCAAAGCTCCCAAACGGGCGGGAGAGTGCGGATGACCCTGCAGCACCGAATGAGAGAACTCCATGTCCTCCTCAGCCAGGGTATCAAATTTGTAGAATTTAGCAAACGTGTTTTCCCCTGACCAAGTAACTGCTCGGCCAAGTTGTAAAGCCGAGACCCCTCGGGCAGTCGCCCAAGATGAGCCCCCTTCCTTTTGGAATGGGCTTTTACCGATTTTGGCTGTGGCAGGCCTGCCACAGAATGTGTAAACTGAATTGTATTACAAATCCAGCGAGCAATCGTCTGCTTAGAAGCAGGAGCACCCATCTTGTTGGGTGCATACAGGCTAAACAGCGAGTCAGATTTTCTGACTCCAGCCTTCCTGGAAACATATTTTTCAGGGCCCTGACAACGTCAAGTAACTTGGAGTCCTCCAAGTCCCTAGTACCCGCAGGTACCACAATAGGTTGGTTCATGTGAAAAACAGAAAACACCTTAAGGAGAAATTGAGGACGAGTCCTCAATTCTGCCCTGTCAGAATGAAAAATTAAGTAAGGGCTTTATATATGATAAAGCCGCCAATTCTGACACACGCCTGGCTGAAGCCAGGGCTAATAGCATCGTCACCTTCCATGTGAGAGATTTTAAGTCCACAGTGGTGAGTGGTTCAAACCAATGTGACTTTAGGAAACTCAAAACAACATTGAGATCCCAAGGTGCCACTGGGGCACAAAAGGAGGCTGTATATGCAGTACCCCTTTTACAAACATCTGAACGTCAGGCACTAAAGCCAGTTCTTTCTGGAAGAAATTCGACAGGGCCGAAATTTGAACCTTAATGGACCCTAATTTTAGGCCCATAGACAGTCCTGTTTTCAGGAAATGTATGAAACGACCCAGTTGAAATTCCTCTGTAGGGGCCTTCTTGGCCTCACACCACGCAACATATCTTCGCCAAATGCGGTGAAAATGTTTTGCGGTTACATCCTTCCTGTCTTCGACCAGGGTAGGGATGACTTCATCTGGAATGCCCTTTCAGGATCCGGCGTTCAACCGCCATGCCGTCAAACGCGGCCGCGGTAAGTCTTGGAACAGACAAGGCCCCTGCTGGAGCAGGTCCTTTCTTAAAGGTAGAGGCCACGGGTCTTCCGTGAACATCTCTTGAAGTTTCGGGTACAAAGTCCTTCTTGGCCAATCCGGAACCACGAGTATCATTCTTACTCATCTCCCTCTTATGATTCTCAGTACTTTTTGTATGAGAGGCATAGGAGGGAACACATACTCTGACTGGTACATCCACAGTGTTACCAGAGCGTCCACCGCTATTGCCTGAGGGTCCCTTGACCTGGCGCAATATCTAGTTTTTTGTTCAGGCGGGACGCCATCATGTCCACCTTTGGTTTTTCACAACGGTTTACAATCATGTGGAAGACTTCCCGATGAAGTCCCCACTCTCCCAGGTGGAGGTCATGCCTGCTGAGGAAGTCTGCTTCCTAGTTTTCCACTCCCGGAATGAACACTGCTGAGAGTGTTATCACATGATTTTTCGCCCAGCGAAGAATCCTTGCAGTTTCTGCCATTTCCCTCCTGCTTCTTGTGCCGCCCTGTCTGTTTACGTGGGCGACTGCCGTGATGTTGTCCCACTGGATCAATACCGGCTGACCTTGAAGCAGAGGTCTTGCTAAGCTTAGAGCATTGTAAATTGCCCTTAGCTCCAGTATATTTATGTGGAGAGAAGTCTCCAGACTCGATCACACTCTCTGGAAATTTTTTCCTTGTGTGACTGCTCCCCAGCCACTCAGGCTGGCATCCGTGGTCACCAGGACCCAGTCCTGAATGCCGAATCTGCGGCCCTTTCATAGATGAGCACTCTGCAGCCACCGCAGAAGAAACACCCTTGTCCTTGGAGACAGGGTTATCCGCTGATGCATCTGAAGATGCGATCCGGACCATTTTTCCAGCAGATCCCACGTAAAGGTTCTTGCGTGAAATCTACCGAATGGGATCGCTTTGTAAGAAACCACCATTTTTCACAGGATCCTTGTGCAATGATGCACTGATACTTTTCCTGGTTTTAGGAGGTTCCTGACTAGCTCGGATAACTCCCTGGCTTTCTTCTCCGGGAGAAAACATCCTTTTCTGGACTGTGTCCAGAATCATCCCTAGGAACAGTAGACGTGTCGTCGGAAAAAACTGCGATTTTGGAATATTTAGAATCCACTCGTGCTGTCGTAGAACTACTTAAGATAGTGCTACTCCGACCTCCAACTGTTCTCTGGACCTTGCCCTTATCAGGAAAGCGTCCATATTTCTTTTAAGAAGAATCATCATTTCGGCCATTACCTTGGTAAAGACCCGGGGTGCCGTGGACAATACAAACGGCAGCGTCTGAACTGATAGTGACAGTTCTGTACCACGAACCTGAGGTACCCTTGGTGAGAAGGGCAAATTTGGACATGTAGGTAAGCGTCCCTGATATCCAGTGACACCATATCGTCCCCTTCTTCCTGGTTCGCTATCACTGCTCTGAGTGACTCCATCTTGATTTGAACGCTTGTATGTAAGTGTTCAAATATTTCAGATCTCACCTAGCCGTCTGGCTTCAGTACCACAATATAGTGTGGAATAATACCCCTTCCCTTGTTGTAGAAGGGGTACTCTGATTATCACCTGCTGGGAATACAGCCTGTGAATTGTTCCCAATACTGCCTCCCTGTCGGAGGGAGACGTTGGTAAAGCAGACTTCAGGAACTTGTGAGGGGGAGACGTCTCGAATTTCCAATGTACACCTGGGATACTACGTGTAGGATCCAGGAGTCCACTTGTGAGTGAGCCCACTGCGTGCTGAAACTCTTGAGATGACCCCCTACCGCACCTGAGTCCGCTTGTACGGCCCCAGCGTCATGCTGCGGACTTGGCAGAAGCTGTGGAGGGCTTCTGTTCCTGGGAATGGGCTGCCTGCTGCAGTCTTCTTCCCTTTCCTCTACCCCTGGGCAGATATGACTGGCCCTTTTGCCCGCCTGCCCTTATGGGGACGAAAGGACTGAGACTGAAAAGACTGTGTCCTTTTCTGCTGAGATGTGACTTGGGGTAACAAAAGGTGGATTTTTCAGCTGTTGCCATGGCCACCAGGTCCGATGGACCGCCCCTTTATACGGCAATACTTCCATGTGCCGTCTGGAATCTGCATCACCTGACCACTGTCGTCTGGCAGATATGGACATCACATTTACTCTTGATGCCAGAATGCAAATATCCCTCTGCGCATCTCGCATATATAGAAATGCATCCTTAAAATGCTCTATAGTCAATAATCTTGTCCCTGTCAAGGGTATCAATATTTTCAGTCAGGAAATCCGACCAAGCCCCCTCAGCGCTGCACATCCAGGCTGAGGCGATTGCTGGTCGTAGTATAACACCAGTATATGTGTATATACTTTTAGGATATTTTTCAGCTTCCTATCAGCTGGCTCCTTGAGGGCTGCCGTATCTGGAGACGGTAACGCCACTTGTTTTTATAAGCGTGTGAGCGCCTTATTCACCCTAAGGTGTGTTTCCCAACTCGCCCTAACTTCTGGCGGGAAAGGGTATACCGCCAATAATTTTCTATCGGAGGAAACCCACGTATCATCACACACTTCATTTAATTTATCTGATTCAGGAAAAACTACAAGTAGTTTATTCACACCCTACATAATACCCTTATTTGTGGTACTTGTAGTATCAGAAATATGTAACACCTCCTTCATTGCCCTTAACATGAAACGTGTGGCCCTAAAGGAAAATACGTTTGTTTCTTCACCGTCGACACTGGAGTCAGTGTCCGTGTCTGTGTCTGTGTCGACCGACTGAGGTAAATGGGCGTTTTTACAAGCCCCTGACGGTGTCTGAGATGCCTGGACAGGTACTAATTTGTTTGCCGGCCGTCTCATGTCGTCAACCGACCTTGCAGCGTGTTGACATTATCACGTAATTCCTAAATAAGCCATCCATTCCAGTGTCGACTCCCTAGAGAGTGACATCACCAATACAGGCAATTTGCTCCGCCTCCTCACCAACATCGTCCTCCTACATGTCGACACACACGTACCGACACACAGCACACACACAGGGAATGCTCTGACAGAGGACAGGACCCCACTAGCCCTTTGGGGAGACAGAGGGAGAGTTTGCCAGCACACACCAAAAACGCTATAATTATACAGGGACAACCCCTTATACAAGTGTTTTCCCTTATAGCATTTTTATATATGTAATCATATCGCCAAATAAGTGCCCCCCCTCTCTGTTTTAACCCTGTTTCTGTAGTGCAGTGCAGGGGAGAGCCTGGGAGCCTTCCTCACAGCAGAGCTGAGCAGGAAAATGGCGCCGTGTGCTGAGGAGAATAGGCCCCGCCCCCTTTTCGACGGGCTCTTCTCCCGGAGTTTGTGAGATCTGGCAGGGGTTAAATACATCCATATAGTCTCAAGGGCTATATGTGATGTATTTTAGCCATAAAAAGGTATTATACATTGCTGCCCAGGGCGCCCCCCCCAGCGCCCTGCACCCTCAGTGACAGTTGGTGACTGTTGGTGAAGTGTGCTGACAACAATGGCGCACAGCTGCAGTGCTGTGCGCTACCTTATGAAGACTGAAAGTCTTCTGCCGCCTGTTTCTGAACCTCTGGACCTCTTCAACTTCGGCATCTGCAAGGGGGGTCGGCGGCACGGCTCCGGGACGAACCCCAGGGTGAGACCTGTGTTCCGACTCCCTCTGGAGCTAATGGTGTCCAGTAGCCTAAGAAGCAAATCCATCCTGCACGCAGGTGAGTTTTCTTCTCTCCCCTAAGTCCCTCGTAGCAGTGAGCCTGTTGCCAGCAGGACTCACTGAAAATAAAAAACCTAACTTAAACTTTTATTCTAAGCAGCTCAGGAGAGCCACCTAGATTGCACCCTTCTCGTCGGGCACAAAAATCTAACTGAGGCTTGGAGGAGGGTCATAGGGGGAGGAGCCAGTGCACACCACCTGATCCTAAAGCTTTTATTATTGTGCCCTGTCTCCTGCGGAGCCGCTATATCCCCATGGTCCTGACGGAGTCCCCAGCATCCACTAGGACGTCAGAGAAATGTAAAAACTAATAGGCATACATACGTAAAAATATTGTCGTCACTTAAGGTGTATACACACTGGGCATTTTTTGCCCAGCGTGTATGCATAGCGATGATCGCTGAGCTGAAAAGCGCTCAGTGCATACACAGTAAGTGCTTTTCCCCCTGCCCAGCGATATCAGCGGGGGTGAACCGCTTTCCATAGCAGGACGCTATGGAAAGCCGCTCATCCCGCCGTTCATCTACTGGTAATACCAGTAGATGAATGGCGGCCGCCAGCGATGAAGCGGGAGCGGGCATCAGCGCTCACCACTCATCGCTTGTACATATACACACTGGGTGGCTTTGAGCTGAATGCCGCTCAACACACCAAAAGTGATCTGCTTTCAGCTCAGAATCGCCCAGTGTGTATGAGCCTTTATACTAGCATGCGAAAATCTCTGGCCAAAGCTTATATGTTTACTTATACTGCTCAATGGGGTCGATTCAGTTCGGCAACTTATGAATAGCGCTGGGAATTAGCTCCCGACGCTATTCAATTCAGCTGCTAGTGACCCGCAATTGTCGGGACTTCTTCTCTCATCCCCGGGGGATGAGAGAAGAAACCCGACAAAAGTGCTGCCTCGCGGCCGGCGCGAGGCTGATTCTGTCAGGAATCAGCCTCGCGCCGGGGAGTTAAGTCGGAGAATGCCCGTTCTCCCGACAATTCAACCTGTTTAGTCGGCGAGAACGGGCCATCGCCGACTTAACTGGAGCTGAATTGAATAGCGTCGGGAGCCAATTCCCGGCGCTATTCATAAGTTGCCGAATTGAATCGACCCCAATGAATATAAAACTTTAATTGCTCAAGAAAATCATTATCATGATTACAAACAAGACTTTAGGGGGTAAATTTACTAAGATAGGAGTTCTATTTAGGATGGGATTTTGCTCATAGCAACCAATCAGATTCCATGTGTTATCTTCTAGAAGGTGCTAGATAAATAAGTAGAATCTGATTGGTAAATTTACCCCTAGGACTTTACTTAAAATGTACTATACTTAATTTACCATATTATTTTGTAAACACAAGTGGATTTCATTTTTAATCGCAGTCCCAAAAGTTTATTGATATGTTAAAGTACATAAATTTAGAGATGGTCATTAATAAATCTGTCGATTCATTTTATTCAATAATATTTTTTATATCAAATATTTTTTTTTATTAGTTGAATATTTTTTATATTTGTTTTATTTTCATTTTCTTTTTTAGTGTTAAAAGCAATAATAACCACCATAACATTTTCAAACTGAAGAAAAGACGCAAATATTCACTTGAACTGCATGGCAACATCCAGACTCTTTCTGAAGATGGCTATACTCAAATTGATTAAAAAAAAAACAAAAAAAAAAAAAACTATGGTCTAGTGTAAAGTATACATTAGCTTAATACAAAGAAACAGGTACAAATGTGACTAAAAAACATTCTGGACGACCCAGGTGTACATCAAAAGGGGAAGGTAAACACATTATCATAATCAGTAAGCAAAACTTAATGCTCACACCAACTGCAATCAAAGAATAACTCAATAAAATTAGACAAACTCCAGTATCAACCAAAAAATATACCAGCGCTTGCTGTTATGAACTATATGAAAAAATGAATAAATCTCTGAACGGTTTATATTAAAAAGGAATGTACATTTATTAAATACACATATTTAAAAGCAATTGTAAAGGTAGAAATAGGTAGCCACATATACCTGCATATATTATTGTTAAAATGGGATAGTCTGTATGTGCTGGCTAGGATTCACTCTAATATACTCCACTGGAAAGTACCTCATAAATCGGTTGTTAGCATAGTCCGATAGTTTAGCAGTAGGGTTATCCTCAGTGGTCGATGTGCAATGTATCCACTTTTGTGAGGAAACACAGAGTTCATCCGGTTCTAATTGTATCCACAGTGAATTTAGCACCAAGAGATAGTTCAGGAAAAGAGTGACCAAATAGTACCAGCGGTTGATAAATCCCAAAAGGCAGGTAGGTGTGCAGCAGGCTCTGTAGCAAGCTCAGAGCTTGCTACACACCTACCTGGTGCTAAATTCACTGTGGATACAATTAGAACCAGGTGAACTCTGTGTTTTATCACAAAAGTGGATACATTGCACATCGACCACTGAGGATAACCCTACTGCTAAACTATCGGACTATGCTA
This sequence comes from Pseudophryne corroboree, assembly GCF_028390025.1. NCBI lineage: Eukaryota > Metazoa > Chordata > Amphibia > Anura > Myobatrachidae > Pseudophryne > Pseudophryne corroboree. The sequence continues at coordinate 946,874,722 of NC_086444.1, read as the reverse complement.
ACAACCGATTTATGAGGTACTTTCCAGTGGAGTATATTAGAGTGAATCCTAGCCAGCACATACAGACTATCCCATTTTAACAATAATATATGCAGGTATATGTGGCTACCTATTTCTACCTTTACAATTGCTTTTAAATATGTGTATTTAATAAATGTACATTCCTTTTTAATATAAACCGTTCAGAGATTTATTCATTTTTTCATATAGTTCATAACAGCAAGCGCTGGTATATTTTTTGTTTCTTTCTTGAGTTCTCTTGGGGGACCTACTACCCCGTTACCAGCTGCTATTGATAGCGCACCCTACACTCTTCTTCTCCACCTTTTTTAAACTCCAGTATCAGTTGATACACTTAAAAGACATCTGCGTAATGTACGTCTAAATGGTCACACAGCTGGAAAGGCATAAATTATGAAACGAAAAGATTGTGTCTCAAATGCCCAAATTATGTTAAACTGCGATACGCGCCAAAAATTAATCTTAAATCTATGTTATATTATAACATTTTAAATAATTTTGATGTTTAGTTACAATATCATGTAAAACATAATTATGAATACATATTTTCATAATTTCACTACATTTTGTCTTTTATTAACAATTATTTTCCTTGGCCAAAGACTTTGCACGCTAGTGTAACAAATAGCACATTTATTATATTATCTTACTTATAGAGGGGAATTCAATTGTTTATCACAACGGCTGCGATTACACGGTGAATGTCGGAGCAATTCAATTGTTGCTTCATTCAGATATGAAGAGCCGCCGCCACTTCTGCTTGCAGCCCCCCTGAGTTGGCAAGCAGAAATGTGCGAAAAAAGTGACCCGTTTGGTGAGTTACATGTAGTGCCCAGCACACTGGTCGGGTTTAGCAGTTTTACGTGGCTAAAGCTGGCCATACACTAGTGCGATTTGGCCTCTTTTCATCCGATTCAGACGCATCGGGCCGAGATATCGGATGAAAAGTGGCCAAATCGCAGGTGTTTGACATCTGATACGATCTGATGCGCGGTCCCATTCATATTGGGCTTGATTTGGTGGTCGGATGAGCTGCACATAGGATAAATCCGAATTGCAGGTATCAGATGCACATTGCGGCTGTTTTTTTTTTAGCACCTGCGATATACTGCATGTAATTTCTCGCATGTCTTCACTTGAGTGGCATTTCTTTGGACCCTCCCTCCCACCCACCCAGCGACAGCATGCGATAGATCGCATATAAAAAATGGCACATCAAGTACCAAATTGAATGGAAGCACTCCCGGGGAGCTGCCGAGGTAGTTCAAGGTAATGAGGTGATTCAGCAAGGTGATTCGACTTGAGCCTCAGACAAGTCGCAGTAATGTATGGCCAGCTTTAACCTGGTCTGTCTGGGCGCAATCATCGCGTTAAAAAGAAAACAACGGAATTGTGCCCCACAGTCTCTGGTCACTTTAGACAGGAGACTGGGTGCACAAAAACAACAGAATCGCACCAAATAGATTCGGAATGTATTACCGTCGGACGGGATGCCGGCTGTACATATCCCGACAGAATGCCGGATACCCAGGAGTGGGAATAGCGCTGGTGTGATGGGATTCCGGCTGCCGACGTCGTCGGCTGTCGTCGTCTATATCCTGAACGCCGGGAGCCCGACACCCTGCAAATTTAATGCATCCCATCTATACACACACTTACCTGTGGAAGAAATAATTGCAAACACCTCTTGCAGTGATGGAAGTAAAGTGCACGGCTCAGCCTTCCAGATATTTTGTAGCAAGCTGCTAACTTTGGTGACTTGAGAAACATATTCCCGTAGCTCCTTTTCCAGTGTCGAAATACACTGGAAATGTCCAATTGTCCTAACAAGCTGCTGGCAAAATGCTATGGACATTTTACCTTTGGGCACACACTGTACAAAGTCACTAAGTAGCTCACTCAACCTAGCACATAATAAGGACTCTGGTCTTTCACATACTAGTCTCAAAACTTCCACTTGCAGTACAGCAAAAATGTCCAGAACAGACGGACAACTCATAATCAGCTTGAGTCCACTGCGAATGTAGTCAATAATTGCTACATCTTTGCGGTCTACAGATCTATAACCTTCCTGCAAAAGGGTCAGTACAAAATTCCTGTTGAAAAAGTTCTCAAACTCAGTGCGATGATATCTTGCATATGCTTCTAAAACTTGATGCCCAACTTGCTTCTGAAAGTAGTCCTCGCCTTCCAAAATGAAGCGAGTGGTCAGGCTGAACATAGCTTTGCACTGCTCCTCATTGATGGAGTTCTCCGCAGATTCAACAACCTTTTTCACAATAACTTTTTTCAGATTTAATGGATGGGTAGAGGTTACTAGGCCTTCCAATATCTTGTCCATTTTGACTTATGAAATTAAGTCTTGCATCTATAGAAAATAAGACAATTTAGACAACATTGAACAAAAGCACAACATTTTCACATCTTGGCAAACAGAAGCAAATCTTGTCCCTCACCACACAAATGAACCTAAAGGTGTGTACACACTAAGATTTTTTTTCTTACGATTTTGACTACATAGTCAGAATCATAAGCAAAGTTAGTGTAGATCGCAAGGTGAAAATCAACTTGCGATCCCGATGCGCGGTCGCGTGAGGTTGGTATCGCAAGCCTAGATAGACTGTGCAGGCAAGTCAATTTTGACTATCTCGGAGAAAAGATAGTCAAAATTGACACTTAGCCAAAATCGTACGTAATCAGTATCGCAAGCACAGTCACCTATGCTTGCGATAACGACCTAGTCCCTATCGCATAGTGAGAATCGGGGTTTAGCCCAAATCTCACCATGTGTACACACCTTAAGGATGACATATAAAACACAATTTACTTAATGTAATATTTATTTCTAAATTTCTCAATAATACCCCTTTCACATAGCACAAATAACCCGACATGGGTCAGTGTGCGGTGTGAAAGCGCCATGTCGGAATTCCCGGGTCATAAGAAGGGTTATTCCCGGGTTGAATACGGGGTCAGTGACTGCGTATACGGATTCCCGGTTCGATGCGAACTGGGACCCGTTTACTAGATAGGGAGAGGCGGTGCAGAGATGATCTCATCTCCCAGCGCCGCCTCTGCCCCCCGCCACTATGGCAACCGTCCCGGCATATTGCCAGATCTGGAAGCCAGCGAAAGGGGTAGCAGAATCTCCAATGCCGTTTCCCACCCGGGAAGGACCCGTTTCCAATTCCCGTGTGGGATCCGGCATTGGAGATGTGAAAGGGGTATAAGAAACTTTTGGCCTAGGGGTGCGGTGAAAAAAAATTGTAATACACTAGGGAACCGTGATTCAAAAAACGTTTGGGAACCACTAAGCTACTGCATCATGACTCTTACCGGAGAGCGACACTCTAAATCCCTCCTGGCAACTGCTGGCGCATGTGCAGCACGATGGCTGTGTACGAGCATTATGCCGCAGCATTGAAACCGGTAAACACAGTGATAGCGCTAGGACGATAACAGACATGTGCAATGGGGTAAAGGCACCTCAAGCAACAAATAGCTAGTCAATTATACTACTGTAAAAATAAGAATTTACTTACCGATAATTCTATTTCTCGGAGTCCGTAGTGGATGCTGGGGTTCCTGAAAGGACCATGGGGAATAGCGGCTCCGCAGGAGACAGGGCACAAAAAAGTAAAGCTTTACTAGGTCAGGTGGTGTGCACTGGCTCCTCCCCCTATGACCCTCCTCCAGACTCCAGTTAGGTACTGTGCCCGGACGAGCATACACAATAAGGGAGGCATTTTGAATCCCGGGTAAGACTCATACCAGCCACACCAATCACACCGTACAACTTGTGATCTAAACCCAGTTAACAGTATGACAACAGAAAGGGCCTCTTAAAGATGGCTCCTTAACAATAACCCGAATTAGTTAACAATAACTATGTACAAGTATTGCAGATAATCCGCACTTGGGATGGGCGCCCAGCATCCACTACGGACTCCGAGAAATAGAATTATCGGTAAGTAAATTCTTATTTTCTCTATCGTCCTAAGTGGATGCTGGGGTTCCTGAAAGGACCATGGGGATTATACCAAAGCTCCCAAACGGGCGGGAGAGTGCGGATGACTCTGCAGCACCGAATGAGAGAACTCCAGGTCCTCCTTTGCCAGGGTATCAAATTTGTAAAATTTTACAAACGTGTTCTCCCCCGACCACGTAGCTGCTCGGCAGAGTTGTAATGCCGAGACCCCTCGGGCAGCCGCCCAAGATGAGCCCACCTTCCTTGTGGAGTGGGCTTTTACAGTTTTAGGCTGTGGCAGGCCTGCCACAGAATGTGCAAGTTGAATTGTGTTACAAATCCAACGAGCAATCGACTGCTTAGAAGCAGGTGCGCCCAACTTGTTGGGTGCATACAATATAAACAGCGAGTCAGATTTTCTGACTCCAGCCGTCCTTGCAATGTATATTTTTAAGGCTCTGACAACGTCCAACAACTTGGAGTCCTCCAAGTCGCTAGTGGCCGCAGGCACCACAATAGGTTGGTTCAGATGAAATGCTGATACCACTTTAGGGAGAAAATGCGGACGAGTCCGCAGTTCTGCCCTATCCGAATGGAAGATTAGATAAGGACTTTTATAAGATAAAGCCGCCAATTCAGATACTCTCCTGGCAGAGGCCAGGGCTAGTAACATAGTCACTTTCAATGTGAGATATTTCAAATCCACCTTTTTCAATGGTTCAAACCAATGGGATTTGAGGAAATCTAAAACTACATTTAGATCCCACGGTGCCACCGGAGGCACCACAGGAGGCTGTATATGCAGTACTCCCTTGACAAAAGTCTGGACCTCAGGGACAGAGGCCAATTCTTTTTGGAAGAATATTGACAGGGCCGAAATTTGAACCTTAATGGATCCCAATTTGAGACCCATAGATAATCCTGATTGCAGGAAATGTAGGAAACGACCCAGTTGGAATTCCTCCGTCGGAACCCTCCGATCCTCGCACCACGCTACATATTTTCGCCAAATGCGGTGATAATGTTTCACGGTGACTTCCTTCCGTGCCTTAATCAAGGTAGGAATGACTTCTTCTGGAATGCCTTTCCCTTTTAGGATCTGGCGTTCAACCGCCATGCCGTCAAACGCAGCCGCGGTAAGTCTTGAAAAAGACAGGGACCCTGCTGTAGCAGGTCCCTTCTCAGAGGTAGAGGCCACGGTTCGTCCGTGAGCATCTCTTGAAGTTCCGGATACCAAGTCCTTCTCGGCCAATCCGGAACCACTAGTATTGTTCTTACTCTTCTTTGCCGTATGATCTTCAATACCTTTGGTATGAGCGGCAGAGGAGGAAACACATACACTGACTGGTACACCCAAGGAGTTACCAGTGCGTCCACAGCTATTGCCTGTGGATCTCTTGACCTGGCGCAATATTTGTCCAGTTTCTTGTTGAGGCGAGACGCCATCATGTCTACAATTGGTCTTTCCCAACGGTCTATTAACATGTTGAAGACTTCTGGATGTAGACCCCACTCTCCCGGATGAAGATCGTGTCTGCTGAGGAAGTCTGCTTCCCAGTTGTCCACGCCCGGGATGAACACTGCTGACAGTGCTATCACGTGATTCTCCGCCCAGCGAAGAATCTTGGCAGTTTCTGCCATTGCACTCCTGCTTCTTGTGCCGCCCTGCCTGTTTACATGGGCGACCGCCGTGATGTTGTCCGACTGAATCAACACCGGCTTTCCTTGCAGGAGAAGTTCCGCCTGGCTTAGAGCATTGTAGATTGCTCTTAGTTCCAGAATGTTTATGTGAAGAGACTTTTCCAGACTCGTCCATACTCCCTGGAAGTTTCTTCCTTGTGTGACTGCTCCCCAGCCTCTCAGGCTGGCGTCCGTGGTCACCAGGATCCAATCCTGAATGCCGAATCTGCGGCCTTCTAATAGGTGAGCCTTCTGCAACCACCACAGAAGTGACACCCTTGTCTTTGGTGACAGGGTTATTCGCAGGTGCATCTGCAGATGCGACCCTGACCATTTGTCCAACAGATCCCTTTGGAATATTCTTGCATGGAATCTGCCGAATGGAATTGCTTCGTAAGAAGCCACCATTTTTCCCAGGACTCTTGTGCATTGATGTACTGACACTTTTCCTGGTTTTAGGAGGTTCCTGACCAGATCGGATAACTCCTTGGCTTTTTCCTCTGGAAGGAAAACCTTTTTCTGAACCGTGTCCAGAATCATTCCTAGGAACAGCAGACGAGTTGTCGGGATTAAATGGGATTTTGGAATATTCAGAATCCACCCGTGTTGTCTTAGCACCTCTTGAGATAGTGCTAAAGCTGTCTCCAGCTGTTCTCTGGACCTTGCCCTTATTAGGAGATCGTCCAAGTATGGGATAACTAATACGCCTTTTCTTCGAAGAAGAATCATCATCTCGGCCATTACCTTGGTAAAGACCCGAGGCGCCGTGGACAATCCGAACGGCAGCGTCTGAAACTGATAGTGACAGTTTTGAACAATGAACCTGAGGTACCCCTGGTGTGCGGGGTAAATCGGAACGTGTAGATACGCATCCTTGATGTCCAAGGATACCATAAAGTCCCCTTCTTCCAGGTTCGCTATCACTGCTCTGAGTGACTCCATCTTGAACTTGAACTTTTTTATGTAGAGGTTCAAGGACTTCAGATTTAGAATAGGCCTTACCGAGCCATCCGGCTTCGGTACCACAAATAGAGTGGAATAATACCCCTTTCCTTGTTGTAATAGGGGTACTTTGACTATCACCTGCTGAGCGTACAGCTTGTGAATGGCTTCCAACACCCTCTCCCTTTCGGAAGAGACGGTTGGTAAGGCAGACTTCAGGAAACGATGAGGAGGATCCGTCTCTAATTCCAACCTGTACCCCTGAGATATTATCTGCAGGATCCAGGGGTCTACCTGCGAGTGAGCCCACTGCGCGCTGTAATTTTTGAGACGGCCCCCCACTGTCCCCGAGTCCGCTTGAGAGGCCCCAGCGTCATGCTGAGGTTTTTGCAGGAGCCGGGGAGGGCTTCTGTTCCTGGGAAGGAGCTGCCTGTTGGTGTCTCTTCCCTCTTCCTCTGCCTCGTGGCAGGTACGACAAGCCCTTTGCTCTCTTATTTTTGTAGGAGCGAAAAGGCTGCGGTTGAAAGGTCGGTGCCTTTCTCTGTTGGGGAGTGACTTGAGGTAAAAAAGTGGATTTCCCGGCAGTAGCCGTGGCCACCAAGTCTGATAGACCAACTCCAAATAACTCCTCCCCTTTATACGGCAAAACCTCCATGTGACGTTTTGAATCCGCATCGCCTGTCCACTGTCGTGTCCATAAGGCTCTTCTGGCTGAAATGGACATAGCACTCATCCGAGATGCCAGTGTGCAAATATCCCTCTGTGCATCACGCATATAGATAAATGCATCCTTTATTTGTTCTAACGACAGTAAAACATTGTCCCTATCTAGGGTATCAATATTTTCAATCAGGGATTCTGACCAAACTACTCCAGCACTGCACATCCAGGCAGTTGCTATAGCTGGTCGTAGTATAACACCTGCATGTGTGTATATATTCTTTTGAATAACTTCCATCTTTCTATCTGATGGATCCTTAAGTGCGGCCGTCTCAGGAGAGGGTAACGCCACTTGTTTGGATAAGCGTGTGAGCGCCTTGTCCACCTTAGGGGGTGTTTCCCAGCGCGCCCTAACCTCTGGCGGGAAAGGGTATAATGCCAATAACTTTTTTGAAATTATCAACTTTTTATCAGGAGCAACCCACGCTTCATCACACACGTCATTTAATTCTTCTGATTCAGGAAAAACTGTTTGTAGTTTTTTCACACCATACATAATACCCTGTTTTACGGTATCTGTAGTATCAGCTAAATGTAACGTCTCCTTCATTGCCAAAATCATATAACGTGTGGCCCTACTGGAAAATACGTTTGAATTTCTACCGTCGTCACTGGAATCAGTGCCCGTGTCTGGGTCTGTGTCGACCGACTGAGGCAAAGGGCGTTTTACAGCCCCTGACGGTGTTTGAGGCGCCTGGACAGGCATTAATTGATTGTCCGGCCGCCTCATGTCCTCAACTGACTGTTTAAGGGAAGATAAACCATCACGTAATTCCACAAATAAAGGCATCCATTCTGGTGTCGACCCCCTGGGGGGTGACATCTGCATATTTGGCAATTGCTCCGCCTCCACACCAATATCGTCCTCATACATGTCGACACCACGTACCGACACACACCGCAAACTCACAGGGAATGCTCTAATGAAGACAGGACCCACTAGCCCTTTTGGGGAGACAGAGGGAGAGTCTGCCAGCACACACCACAAAGCGCTATATATACAAGGGATATCCTTATATTAAGTGCTCCCTTATAGCTGCTTTAATATATATATATATATCCATTAATGTGCCCCCCCTCTCTGTTTTACCCTGTTTCTGTAGTGCAGTGCAGGGGAGAGACCTGGGAGCCGTTCTGACCAGCGGAGCTGTGACAGAAAATGGCGCCGTGTGCTGAGGAGATAGGCCCCGCCCCTTTTTCGGCGGGTTCTTCTCCCGCTATTTTTCCAGTCAGGCAGGGGTTAAATATCTCCATATAGCCCCTATGGGCTATATGTGAGGTATTTTTAGCCTTGTATAAGGTTTATATTTGCCTCTCAGAGCGCCCCCCCCCAGCGCTCTGCACCCTCAGTGACTGCCCAGTGAAGTGTGCTGAGAGGAAAATGGCGCACAGCTGCAGTGCTGTGCGCTACCTTATGAAGACTGAGGAGTCTTCAGCCGCCGGTTTCCGGACCTCTTCACGCTTCAGCATCTGCAAGGGGGTCGGCGGCGCGGCTCCGGGACCGGACTCCACGGCTGGGCCTGTGTTCGATCCCTCTGGAGCTAATGGTGTCCAGTAGCCAAGCAGCAAATCCACTCTGCATGCAGGTGAGTTTACTACTTTCCCCCTAAGTCCCACGTTGCAGTGATCCTGTTGCCAGCAGGACTCACTGTAAAGAAAAAAACCTAAACTAAACTTTCTCTAAGCAGCTCTTTAGGAGAGCCACCTAGATTGCACCCTTCTCGTTCGGGCACAAAATCTAACTGGAGTCTGGAGGAGGGTCATAGGGGGAGGAGCCAGTGCACACCACCTGACCTAGTAAAGCTTTACTTTTTTGTGCCCTGTCTCCTGCGGAGCCGCTATTCCCCATGGTCCTTTCAGGAACCCCAGCATCCACTTAGGACGATAGAGAAATACCATAACTACCTGTCAAACCTCCAGTCCTCCCAGCCACAGTTATATATAACAGTGTGATATCATCCAGTTTACATTCATAGATTACACCAGCAACATGCATAGCAAATACACCATACAGTGTACATTTTACATAAATAATAATAATAATGCAGCTCAGCATACAGCCGGTGGATAATGCCATCTGCCAGAGCAAGCTTAGTGGGCACTCTGCTAAGTTTGGAGCGACAAACAGGTGACAAGCGGTGGCCGGGCAGCCATGCACTGAGGGCTATCACCTCCATGGCTGAGTACACCAGGGCTCCAGCCTCAGGGAGCGGGTGGTAATGAGGCGCCCCTCGGCTCAGTGATGCCGCATCTACTGCCCCTTCGGTCCGTTATGACCCTCACTGACCCGCGTACTGACCTGTCAATGCCACGGCGCTGCTGAGTACTCCACACACAATGCCGGCTGGCACAGCACCGTACACAGCAAGGTACCAGTATATTTACTGCTTGTAATCTCCGCTGCCCCCAGTTCCCTGGTACAGCAGCTCCATGTTGTTCCCTACCAGCCGGTTCTGGCGGGTGGAGCTTTCTCTCTCGCTGAGTGATTGGTGCGTGACCCGTGACGTCACCGGTGACCTCCCTCCGGCTCCCTGTTGCCATAAACATCTCGCCCTCAGTCGGCCGCTTTGTCGTGTGAGGCACGTGATCGCAGCACGCAAAACCTGGGCAGCCATTTTAATTGTGGTCAGGACTCAACACAAATGCCGGCCGGTTGTGAACTGCGGGAAATATCAGTAGACGCGCGGCTGTCCTTCTCTGTGAAGCCGGGTTTCTCACATCTCCGTCCACGTGTAGTTTTCTGCAGGGAGTTGTGGAGACAGGAGTGAACTTTTGGATGTCAAAGCCAAGTAACTGCTAAAATTAAAGCTGCGAGTGTTGTGCTCCCCTTTAGGGTGTGACGCAATCACCTCGTTGATTTTCTTGATTCTGGCAATGACGCAGCTTTCCTGCAATTTCTAGGCTCAAGTAGTGAACATGGGTCCTCCCAGGCTGCTACTACTACACTGATATTATTAACCCCTGTGGATATCTATTGAGAATAATAACCGTACCCGAAGCATGGCGGGCAAAGCGGGCCTGCAAGGATACACGTTTTATTGTTCTGAACAAGTTTAATGATGTCTGAAGCAGTTTAGTTATGCTTACCCAAGGGGACCCATGTTCTGAGTTTGAACCGGTTCTCCACTCTGAAAGTTACGGCCCATCTTCAGGACAGGCTTTCTTCTTTGCGGAATACGTATGCATTCCCGATGGATGGGGATGCCGGCTGTCAGTATCCCAACAGCGGCATCCTGCCGGCAGAATATATCATTCCTAACTAAGAAAAGAACTTCAAAATCACATACTATGCAATAATGTTTCACTTTGTATTACCTAGCAGAATTAGCTTTGCATATATAGATATCGTGCATAATGCACGCCACGTGCGTTATGCACGATATCTATATATGCAAAGCTAATTCTGCTAGGTAATACAAAGTGAAACATTATTGCATAGTATGTGATTTTGAAGTTTTTTTTCTTAGTTAGGAATGATATAGACCCAGTTTAATCTTTGTGGAATGCCTGGTTGTTGTGTTTTTTTTTTTTTAAAGGTAATTTATTGCCTGGCATTTGAGGGGGTGGGGTGTGGTTACAGATTTCAATTATTGGTTTCACTTGTAGTAGTCCTACTGAAGTCCAATGGTGTAGGCTGTGCATTTTATCAAAGCGTGATAAAATTGACACATAACAGCAGTGTTCCATCAGCGTTCAATCGAAGTAAAATAAAAAGGAACACAGAAGCACACCAATCTAACAAAACAAAGAAAACAGAGGAACTAATAACAAATGTGAGTAACTTATCTTCAGATCACTCACCTCCTGATTGTTGCATCTGATTAAATAGCACGGAACTACCTTACTTGGACATTTCATAAACCATCCATTTCACCAACAAATGCTTGTATCTGTATTATTGTAATTTTGTTTTTCATGCACAGCTGCACCAATGCAATCTTACCTACAAACACCTAAAATTGTACAGAATTACCATTGCTACTCAAACCTCACAATTCTTTTCATTTCTTACGGCCCAAATACATTTCAACACCCACTTTATCTACGCTTCTGATTCATTTCATACTAAATCAACACCCATTGAGCCAACACTGCTTTTCTCACCTGCATTTATGCAATTCTTCGGCTCTGAATCCCTTACAGCCTCCACTCCTTCCACTTTCCCACAACCTATTTACCTACTAAACACTATGTCAAGGCTTTCTTATACTCCCCACATCACTCAGTGTCTACCTAATCGCGTGTCTTTATCTTTCCCCCCTAGTCTCCTACACCTTCTCCTCCCTCCCCTCCTATGTCTCCCCTCCATCTCTCTGTATTCTTTCCCCTCCTTTCCTGTTACCCCTCTTACACTCACGTCTACCCAATGGTCCTGCTACCCCACAACTCAGATCTGCTCCATCCCTCCCTTCTCTGTCACCTCCCCACAACCCCATCCACATCACACTGACCTCCCTTCCTGCCCACCTCCTGCAGTTTCCCCTCCCAGCTCAGGCAACCGCACCATCACTACTCTCTCATCATCCCAGCCCTCAAAGTTAATCTCTCCTCGTCGCTACAGCAACCCTGATAATCTCATTCACATCTCTCCCACAAACTCATACCCCCTATCCTGTGCCCTCTGGAATGCCAGATCTGTTTGTAACAAACTGGTCCCCACTCATGACCTTTTCATTTCCAACTCCCTCCACCTACTAGCCATTACTGAAACTTGGATTACGCCCTCTGACACTACCTCTCCTGCTGCTCTCTCTGCTGGAGGCCTCGCATTCACCCCCCCCCCCCGACCTGGGGGTCGCCATGGGGGTGGTGTTGGGGTCCTTTTACCTTCTAGTTACTCCTACCAACTCATACCACCAGAACCATCCCTTACATTCTCTACATTTGAGGACAATACTATACGCCTCTTCCAACCAGTCCATCTTAGAGTAGCTGTCATTTACCGCCCCCCTGGCGCTGCTTCCAAATTCATCGACAACTTTGCTTCCTCACTTCCTCTCTTCTGACATTCCCTCCATTATCCTAGGTGATTTTAACATCCCTATTGACATCCCCACACAATCCCCTGCCTCTAAACTCCTTAACCTCACCTCTTCACTTGGTCTCTCCCAGTGGACCTGCTCACCCTCCCATGTGAATGGGAGCTCACTGGATCTGGTCTTCACTCACCGCTGTGATATTTCTGATTTTTCCAATTCCCCATTTCCCCTCTCTGACCACTACCTGCTTTCCTTTAACCTATCTCTCTCGACTTCCTCATCTCTACCTCCCAAGGCTACCATCACTAAGCGTAACATTGAGGCTATTGACACCACATTCCTTTCCTCCCTGTTTGACTCACTTCTCTCTCCTATTCTCTCTCTCTCATGCCCTGAACAAGCCACTTCCATATACAATACATCCCTCACTTCTGCTCTTGACTCTGTTGCTCCACCAACCACTATTCACCCTTGCAAATTAACACCTCAACACTGGCACACCAAATGCACCAGATATCTGCAAAAATGCTCATGTACTGCTGAGCGTCACTGGAGGAAATCACGCTCTAAGGCAGACTTCCTCCATTTCAAACTTATGCTCTCATCCTTCAGTGCTGCCCTTTCTCTTGCTAAACAGTCATACTTCAAGAGCCTCATCTCCTCCCAGTCTTCCAACCCCCGGCGCCTCTTTGCCACTCTCAACTCACTCCTCTGCCCACCTCCACCTCGTCTCCCTTCCTCACTCTCTGCTCTTGACTTTGCCACTTACTTCACATCCAAAATTGACTCCATACGTAAGGACATCACATCACACCAGACCATCAGTAACCAGCTTTCTCCCATCCCTTACCACCCCTCCCACCAACTCTGACATCTTTCTCCCATGCATCTGGAGAGGAAGTCATGGCCCTCATTCATTCCTGTCCCCTCACCACCTCCCCACTTGACCCTATCCCATCCCGCCTCCTCCGCTACCTCTCTCCTTCTGCTTGTTCCCATCTTTCCCACCTTCTCAATCGCTCCCTCTCATCAGGCACTGTCCCCTCTGCCTTCAAGCATGCACTCATCTCTCCTATTCTTAAAAAACCTACCCTTGATCCAAACACTCTCTCCAACTACCGACCCATCTCTCTCCTCCCTTTTGCCTCCAAACTCCTTGGGCGTATTGTCTATAACCGCCTTATTTCCTTTCTTTCCTCACACTCACTACTTGACCTATTCCAGTCTGGCTTCCGTCCTCTCCACTCCACTGAAACTGCCCTTACAAAAGTATGCAATGACCTCCATGCTGCTAAATCTAAGGTACACTACTCTATACTTATTCTACTTGATCTCTCTGCTGCTTTTGACACTGTGGACCATCCTCCTGCAAATCCTTCACTCCATTGGTCTGCGTGACACTGCCCTCTCTTGGCTGTCTTCCTACCTCTCTGACTGTTCATTCTCTGTCACCTCTCATGACTCCACCTCCGTCTCACTTCCACTAACTGTAGGTGTACCCCAAGGTTCTGTCCTTGGTCCTCTTCTCTTCTCTCTCTAGACATCCTCACTAGGTAAGCTCATTAGTTCTTTTGGCTTCCAATATCATCTCTATGCTGATGACACCCAAATCTATCTTTCTCTAACGTCCTAAGTGGATGCTGGGGACTCCGTCAGGACCATGGGGAATAGCGGCTCTGCAGGAGACAGGGCACAAAAATAAAGCTTTAGGATTAGGTGGTGTGTACTGGCTCCTCCCCCTATGACCCTCCTCCAAGCCTCAGTTAGGTTTTTGTGCCCGTCCGAGCAGGGTGCAATCTAGGTGGCTCTCCTAAAGAGCTGCTTAGAAAAAGTTTTTAGGTTTTTTATTTTCAGTGAGTCCTGCTGGCAACAGGCTCACTGCATCGAGGGACTTAGGGGAGAGAATTTCAACTCACTTGCGTGGAGGATGGATTGGATTCTTAGGCTACTGGACACCATTAGCTCCAGAGGGAGTCGGAACACAGGTCTCACCCTGGGGTTCGTCCCGGAGCCGCGCCGCCGACCCCCCTTACAGATGCTGAAGATTGAAGGTCCGGAAACAGGCGGCAGAAGGCTCTTCAGTCTTCATGAAGGTAGCGCACAGCACTGCAGCTGTGCGCCATTGTTGTCACACACTTCACACCAAGTGGTCACGGAGGGTGCAGGGCGCTGCTGGGGGCGCCCTGGGCAGCAATATTTAATACCTTTTATGGCAAAAGAATACATCACATATAGCCATTGAGGCTATATGTATGTATTTAACCCATGCCAGATATCTAAAACTCCGGGAGAAAAGCCCGCCGAAATAGGGGGCGGGGCTTATTCTCCTCAGCACACAGCGCCATTTTCCTGCTCAGCTCCGCTGTGAGGAAGGCTCCCAGGACTCTCCCCTGCACTGCACTACAGAAACAGGGTAAAACAGAGAGGGGGGGCATTTTTTGGCGATATTTTGATATATTTAAGCTGCTATAAGGAACAACACTTATATAAGGTTGTTCCCATATATATTATAGCGCTTGGGTGTGTGCTGGCAAACTCTCCCTCTGTCTCCCCAAAGGGCTAGTGGGGTCCTGTCTTCGATAAGAGCATTCCCTGTGTGTCTGCTGTGTGTCGGTACGTGTGTGTCGACATGTATGAGGACGATGTTGGTGTGGAGGCAGAGCAATTGCCGATAATGGTGATGTCACCCCCCAGGGAGTCGACACCGGAATGGATGGCTTTGTTTATGGAATTACGTGATAATGTCAGCACATTACAAAAATCAGTTGACGACATGAGACGGCCGGCAAACCAGTTAGTACCTGCCCAGGCGTCTCAGACACCGTCAGGGGCTGTAAAGCGCCCTTTACCTCAGTCGGTCGACACAGACCCAGACACAGACACTGAATCTAGTGTCGACGGTGATGAAACAAACGTATTTTCAAGTAGGGCCACACGTTATATGATCACGGCAATGAAGGAGGCTTTGCATATCTCTGATACTGCAAGTACCACAAAAAGGGGTATTATGTGGGGGGTGAAAAAACTACCTGTAGTTTTTCCTGAATCAGAGGAATTAAATGATGTATGTGATGAAGCGTGGGTTAACCCAGATAGAAAAGTGCTAATTTCAAAAAAGTTATTAGCATTATACCCTTTCCCGCCAGAGGTTAGGGCGCGCTGGGAAACACCCCCTAGGGTGGATAAGGCGCTCACACGCTTATCAAAACAAGTGGCGTTACCGTCTCCTGATACGGCCGCCCTCAGGGATCCAGCTGATAGGAGACTGGAAACTACCCTAAAAAGTATATACACACATACTGGTGTTATACTGCGACCAGCCATCGCCTCAGCCTGGATGTGCAGTGCTGGGGTCGTCTGGTTGGATTCCCTGACTGAAAATATTGATACCCTGGATAGGGACAGTATTTTATTGACTATAGAGCAATTAAAGGATGCTTTCCTTTATATGCGAGATGCTCAGAGAGATATTTGCACTCTGGCATCGAGAGTAAATGCGATGTCCATATCTGCCAGAAGGAGTTTATGGACGCGACAGTGGTCAGGTGATGCGGATTCCAAACGACATATGGAAGTATTGCTGTATAAAGGGGAGGAATTATTTGGCGTCGGTCTATCGGATCTGGTGGCCACGGCAACTGCCGGAAAATCCACCTTTTTACCTCAGACCCCCTCCCAACAGAAAAAGACACCGTCTTTTCAGCCGCAGTCCTTTCGGTCCTATAAGAACAAGCGGACAAAAGGACAGTCATATCTGCCTCGGGGCAGAGGAAGGGGTAAGAGAGGGCAGCAAGCAGCCCCTGCCCAGGAACAGAAGCCCTCTCAGGGTTCTGCAAAGCCCTCAGCATGACACTGGGGCCTTACAAGCGGACTCAGGAGCGGTGGGGGGTCGACTCAAGAATTTCAGCGCACAGTGGGCTTGCTCACAGGTGGACCCCTGGATCCTGCAGGTAGTATCTCAGGGTTACAGGTTGGAATTCGAGAAGTCTCCCCCTCGCAGGTTCCTAAAGTCTGCTTTGCCAACGTCTCCCTCAGACAGGGCGACGGTATTGGAAGCCATTCACAAGCTGTTTTCTCAGCAGGTGATAGTCAAGGTACCCCTCCTACAACAGGGAAAGGGGTATTACTCCACGCTATTTGTGGTACCGAAGCCGGACGGCTCGGTAAGACCTATTCTAAATCTGAAATCTTTGAACCTGTACATACAAAAATTCAAGTTCAAGATGGAGTCACTCAGAGCAGTGATAGCGAATCTGGAAGAAGGGGACTTTATGGTGTCCCTGGACATAAAGGATGCTTACCTGCATGTCCCAATTTGCCCTTCACATCAAGGGTACCTCAGGTTCGTGGTGCAAAACTGTCATTATCAGTTTCAGACGCTGCCGTTTGGATTGTCCACGGCACCTCGGGTCTTTACCAAGGTAATGGCCGAAATGATGATTCTTCTGCGAAGAAGAGGCGTATTAATTATCCCTTACTTGGACGATCTCCTGATAAGGGCAAGGTCCAGAGAACAGCTGGAGGACGGAGTAGCACTAACCCGACTAGTGCTGCAACAACACGGGTGGATTCTGAATTTTCCAAAATCTCAGTTGACCTCGACGACACGTCTGCTGTTCCTGGGAATGATTCTGGACACGGTTCAGAAAAAGGTGTTTCTTCCGGAGGAGAAAGCCAGGGAGTTATCCGAACTTGTCAGGAACCTCCTAAAACCAGGGAAAGTGTCTGTGCATCAATGCACAAGAGTCCTGGGAAAGATGGTGGCTTCTTACGAAGCGATTCCATTCGGCAGATTCCACGCACGAACTTTTCAGTGGGATCTGCTGGACAAATGGTCCGGATCACATCTGCAGATGCATCAGCGGATAACCTTATCGCCACGGACAAGGGTGTCTCTTCTGTGGTGGTTGCAGAGTGCTCATCTGTTAGAGGGCCGCAGATTCGGCATACAGGACTGGGTCCTGGTGACCACGGATGCCAGTCTGAGAGGCTGGGGAGCGGTCACACAGGGAAGAAACTTCCAGGGAGTATGGTCAAGCCTGGAGATGTCTCTTCACATAAATATACTGGAGCTAAGAGCGATTTACAATGCTCTAAGTCTGGCAAAACCCCTGCTTCAGGGTCAGCCGGTGTTGATCCAGTCGGACAACATCACGGCAGTCGCCCACGTAAACAGACAGGGCGGCACAAGAAGCAGGACAGCAATGGCAGAAGCTGCAAGGATTCTTCGCTGGGCGGAAGATCATGTGATAGCACTGTCAGCAGTATTCATTCCGGGAGTGGACAACTGGGAAGCAGACTTCCTCAGCAGACACGATCTACACCCGGGAGAGTGGGGACTTCATCCAGAAGTCTTCCACATGATTGTGAACCGTTGGGAAAAACCAATGGTGGATATGATGGCGTCCCGCCTCAACAAAAAACTGGACAGGTATTGCGCCAGGTCAAGAGACCCTCAGGCAATAGCTGTGGACGCTCTGGTAACACCGTGGGTGTTCCAGTCAGTGTGTGTGTTCCCTCCTCTGCCTCTCATACCAAAAGTACTGAGAATTATACGGCAAAAGGGAGTAAGAACGATACTAGTGGCTCCGGATTGGCCAAGAAGAACTTGGTACCCGGAACTTCAAGAGATGCTCACGGAGGATCCGTGGCCTCTACCTCTAAGACGGGACCTGCTTCAACAGGGACCGTGTCTATTCCAAGACTTACCGCGGCTGCGTTTGACGGCATGGCGGTTGAACGCCGAATTCTAAGGGAAAAAGGCATTCCGGAAGAGGTCATTCCTACACTGGTAAAAGCCAGGAAGGAGGTGACTGCACAACATTATCACCGCATTTGGAGAAAATATGTTGCGTGGTGTGAGGCCAGGAAGGCCCCCACGGAGGAATTTCAACTGGGTCGATTCCTACATTTCCTGCAAACAGGATTGTCTATGGGCCTCAAATTGGGGTCCATTAAGGTTCAAATTTCGGCCCTGTTGATTTTCTTCCAGAAAGAATTGGCTTCAGTTCCTGAAGTCCAGACTTTTGTAAAAGGAGTACTACATATACAGCCCCCGGTTGTGCCCCCAGTGGGATCTTAATGTAGTCTTGGATTTTCTCAAATCCCATTGGTTTGAGCCGCTCAAATCGGTGGAGTTGAAGTATCTTACATGGAAAGTAACCATGCTACTGGCCCTGGCTTCAGCCAGGAGAGTATCAGAATTGGCGGCTTTATCATATAAGAGCCCATATCTGATTTTCCATACGGACAGGGCAGAACTGCGGACGCGTCCTCATTTTCTGCCTAAGGTGGTGTCAGCGTTTCACCTGAACCAGCCTATTGTGGTGCCTGCGGCTACTAACGATTTGGAGGATTCCAAGTTGTTGGACGTGGTCCGGGCATTGAAAATATATATTTCAGGAACGGCGGGAGTCAGAAAGTCTGACTCACTGTTTATATTGTATGCACCCAACAAGATGGGTGCTCCTGCTTCTAAGCAGACGATTGCTCGTTGGATTTGTAGCACAATTCAACTTGCACATTCTGTGGCAGGCTTGCCACAACCTAAATCTGTCAAGGCCCATTCCACAAGGAAAGTGGGCTCATCCTGGGCGGCTGCCCGGGGGGTCTCGGCATTACAACTCTGCCGAGCTGCTACTTGGTCAGGGGCAAACACGTTTGCAAAATTCTACAAATTTGATACCCTGGCTGAGGAGGACCTTGAGTTCTCTCATTCGGTGCTGCAGAGTCATCCGCACTCTCCCGCCCGTTTGGGAGCTTTGGTATAATCCCCATGGTCCTGACGGAGTCCCCAGCATCCACTTAGGACGTTAGAGAAAATAAGAATTTACTTACCGATAATTCTATTTCTCGTAGTCCGTAGTGGATGCTGGGCGCCCATCCCAAGTGCGGATTGTCTGCAATACTTGTACATAGTTATTGTTACAAACAAATTCGGGTTGTTATTGTTGTGAGCCGTCTGTTCAGAGGCTCCTACGTTTGTCATACTGTTAACTGGGTTCAGATCACAAGTTATACGGTGTGATTGGTGTGGCTGGTATGAGTCTTACCCGGGATTCAATATCCTTCCTTATTGTGTACGCTCGTCCGGGCACAGTATCCTAACTGAGGTCATAGGGGGAGGAGCCAGTACACACCACCTAATCCTAAAGCTTTATTTTTGTGCCCTGTCTCCTGCGGAGCCGCTATTCCCCATGGTCCTGACGGAGTCCCCAGCATCCACTACGGACTACGAGAAATAGAATTATCGGTAAGTAAATTCTTATTTTCCTCTCCAGACCTCTCCCCTGCTCTCCGCACTCGTATCTCCAACTGTCTCTCTGCTACCTCTTCCTGGATGTCCCAGCGCTTTCTTAAACTTAACATGTCTAAGACCGAGCTGATCATCTTCCCTCCCTCCCGCATAACCTCACCTCCTACAATCTTATTATCTATTGATGGCACTACTATCTCCTCTAGCCCCCAAGTGCACTGTCTTGGAGTAATCCTTGACTCCTCCCTCTCCTTCAAACCACACATTCAGCACCTCTCACAAACCTGCCGTTTTCATCTAAAAAATATTTCCAGGATCAGACCCTTTCTGACCCAGGATGCTACTAAGACTGTTATCCACTCACTGGTCATCTCTGGACTACTGGTCATCTCTGGACTACTGTAATCTCCTCCTGACTGGCATTCCTGACAAACACCTCTCTCCACTCCAATCTATCCTCAATGCTGCTGCTCATTTTCCTCACCAAACGCACTACGTCTACCTCTCCTCTCCTACTAGACCTTCACTGGTTCCCCTTCCCTTTCAGAACCCATTTCAAGCTTCTCACACTCGCTTACAAAGCCCTCACCCACTCCTCTCCCACCTACATCTCTGACCTTATCTCCCTTTACACTCCCACCCGTCCTCTTCGCTCTGCTAATGCACGACGACTCTCCTGCTTACGGATTACTTCCTTCCACTCCTACCTCCAAGATTTTTCACGTGCTGCACCACTTCTCTGGAATTCCCTACCTCTCCCCCTCAGACTATCCACCTCTCTACAAAACTTCAAACGGGCTCTCAAGACCCACTTCTTCACCAAATCCAGCCAAATCTCATCCTAAGCCTCTGTTCCACATTCTCTATGTACCCCATCTGTGTCACCCCTGTCTGTCTACCCCTCCCCTTTAGATTGTAAGCTCTCACGAGCAGGGCCCTCTTCCCTCATGTGCTTATCCTTTGTCTTACTTTAATAATCTTCAACTGTACCACATCCAGCAGTCTTCTGCCACCTGATACTTATTCCAGTGTCATCTGCTGACGTAACTGTTTATTTACCCTGTACTTGTGCTATACTGTCATCAACTGTATGTTGCTGTTTTCCTGTTTGATTATTTATGTACTCTGTAATTGGGCGCTGCGGAACCCTTGTGGCGCCATATAAATAAAGGATAATAATAATAATGAGTCTCCTTGCAGGCTCACTACGCTGCAGGCTCGGTGGATCACTGCAGGATCTATTCCCACACTATTGGTGTCGTGGACACTAACGAGTGGGAATAGCCCCTGTGAGCTAGTTGTCGGCTGTCAGGATTCCGGCGTTGGAATACTGACCGCCGGGATCCCGACAACGGCAAATTGATTGCCCACCCTTCTTCGCTATACCTACACATCAATGGTGGGGGTAATTCTGTGTTGCTCTTTAAATATTATAATTGTGAGCTGCATACCTCCTAACTGTCCCGAGTTTCATGGGACAGTCCAGTTTTATTGTGACTGTCCCACCAGCGGACCACAGTGTCCCACAGTGGGGTGGGGCAGTTGGGAAGCTATTCATAGGAGACAGAGGGACTAGGGGCATGCCAGCAGCTCTCAGAGCGCTGGGCATGCACCCCTCAGTGACGGAAAACCAATTGCGAGCCACACCTCTTTCATATAGGCCATGCCCCCTTTTCAGTCGTGCACAGGAGTCCCGCTCCAGGATTATCAAATGTTGGCAGGTATGGAGCTGATTGGTTGCTATTTCATCTCTACACACGAGAAATCTCACCCATAGCATATTTCATCCAACAGTACCCACATAGGCAGGTACGGCACATTAGATTATGGTGTGCTCCACCACAGAAATGTTCTTGTGAGTATAGTGTTATTTCTCCTTCGTCCTAGAGGATGCTGGGGACTCCAAAAGGACCATGGGGTATAGACGGGATCCGCAGGAGACATGGGCACGCTATAAGACTTTGAATGGGTGTGAACTGGCTCCTCCCTCTATGCCCCTCCTCCAGACCTCAGTTAGATTATGTGCCCAGAGGAGACTGGTCACACACTAGGGGAGCTCTACTGAGTTTCTCTAAAAAGACTTTTGTTAGGTTTATTATTTTCAGGTAGCACTGCTGGCAACAGGCTCCCTGCTTCGTGGGACTGAGGGGAGAGAAGCAGACCTACTTCTGTGAGTTGATAGGCTCTGCTTCTTAGGCTACTGGACACCATTAGATCCAGAGGGTCTGATCACTTGGGTCGCCTAGCTGCTCGTTCCCGGTGCCGCGCCTCCGCCCCCCTCACAGAGCCAGAAGATAGAAGACAGGTGAGTAACCAAAGCAAAGAATGCGGCAGAAGACTTCAGTCTTCCTGAGGTACCGCGCAGCGGTCGCGCTGCGCGCCATTGCTCCCGCTCACACAGGCACTACATGGGTGCAGGGCGCAGTGGGGGCGCCCTGGGCAATAAAACCTCATTTATAGGGACTGGCAGCTATGTACAGTGCATAGGCACTGTTTGGAGACCCCCCCAGTATAATTAATAGCGGGACCGAATCGCGCCATGTAGGGGGCAGGGCTTCGTCCTTCAGCTCTGACCAGCGCCATTTTCTCTCCACAGCTTGCTGCAGAGACGCTGCTCCTGGCCCTTCACTGCTGTCAAAAGTAACAGGGTGCTAAAAACAAGGGGGGGGCACATAAATTTGGTGTTGGTTATTTATATATAACAAGCGCTTATAGGTCTGGGGCATTGTTGTTTTCTTCAGACCGGTGGGGCGCTGGGTGTGAGCTGGCAAGCTCCTTCTCTGTCTCTCTGAAAGGCCTTACTGTGGGTCTGTCCCCTTTAGCCCAGTGTGTTTGGGGGTGTCGGTACGTGTGTGTCGACATGGCAGAAACTGAATGCTCTTCCCAGGAGGAGGTGCGTATAGGAGCTGAACAGAATGAAGGAGTGACTCCGTCGGCACCGCCGACTGCTGATTGGGTTGAGATGTGGAGTGTGTTAAATAACAGTGTGGCTTTATTGCATAAGAGGTTAGACAAATCTGAGTCTCAGAACCAAGCATGGAGACAATCCATGGGTGACGTGGGGCCACACACTCAGACCCCCTCAGGGTCCCCAAAACGTTCATTTATCCAGGTAGCAGACACTGATACCGACACGGATTCCGACTCCAGTGTTGACTATAATGATGCGAAGTTGCATCCTAAAGTGGCTAAGAGTATTCAATACATGATAGTGGCGATAAAAGACGTGTTACATATTACGGAAGACCCCGCTGTCCCTGAGACGAGGGTCTGTATGTTTAAGGGGAAGAAACCGGAGGTAACGTTTCCTCCCTCTCATGAACTGAATGCCCTTTTTGAAAAAGCCTGGAAAACGCCAGACAAGAGGTGGCACATTCCCAGGAGGATTGCTATGGCATACCCGTTTCCTTCTCAGGATAGGGTTGGGTGGGAGGCGACACCCACGGTAGACAAAGCTCTAGCGCGATTGTCCAAGAAGGTAGCACTACCGTCTCCTGAAATGGCGACCCTTAAGGATCCTGCTGATCGTAGGCAGGAAGCTACCTTGAAATCTATTTATGTCATGACAGGTACGCTGCTCAGGCTGGCTGTGGCTTCGGCGTGGGTGAGTAATGCGATTGAAAAGTGGGCAGATAACTTGTCATCGGACATAGACACCCTGGATCGGGATAGCGTGCTTTTGACTCTGGGTCATATCAGGGACGCCGCAGTCTATCTAAAGGAGACGGCGAGAGATATTGGCCTTTCGGGATCAAGAGCCAATGCCATGGCAGTCTCGGCCAGGAGGGCGTTGTGGACTCATCAGTGGAATGGTGATGCTGATTCTAAGAAGGCTATGGAGGCTCTGCCCTATAAGGGTGGAGTTTTGTTTGGTGAAGGCCTCGCGGTCCTGGTTTCTACAGCTAACGCGGGTAAGGCCTCTTTTCTGCCTTTTGTTCCTCCACAGCAAAAGAAAACGCCTCCATATCAGATGCAGTCCTTTCGGTCGCAGAAATTCCGGAAAGGACGTGGGTCATCCTTCCTTGCGGCGAGAGGTAAGGGAAGAGGAAAAAGTTTGCCGGCTGTGGCAAGCTCCCAGGAGCAGAAGTCCTCCCCGGCTTCTGCCAAATCCACCGCATGACGCTGGGGCTCCCCTGCAGGAGTCCGCACCAGTGGGGGCGCGTCTTCAGCTCTTCAGTCAGGTCTGGGTTTTCTCGGGCCTGGATCCTTGGGTGCTGGAAATTGTGACCCAAGGATACAAGCTGGAGTATCAAGACGTGCCCCCACACCAATTTTTCAAATCGACCATCCCAGTTTCTCTTCCGGAAAGAGAGGTAGTGTGTACGGCAATACAGAAGCTGTGTCATCAGCGAGTCATTGTCAAGGTACCCCCGTCACAGCGGGGAGAAGGTTTTTATTCAAGCCTGTTTGTGGTCCCGAAGCCGGATGGCTCGGTCAGGCCGATTCTGAACTTAAAATCCCTCAATGTGTATTTGAAAAGTTTAAAATTCAAGATGGAATCTCTCCGAGCGGTGATCTCCAGTCTGGAGGGGAGGGGGGGGGGGATTTTATGGTGTCAGTCGACATAAAGGATGCTTACCTACATGTCCCCATTTATCCTCCTCATCAGGCGTACCTGAGGTTCGCTGTTCAGGATTGTCACTACCAATTTCAGACGTTGCCGTTTGGTCTTTCCACGGCCCCAAGGATTTTCACCAAGGTAATGGCGGAAATGATGGTGCTCCTGCGCAAGCAAGGGGTCACAATTATCCCGTACTTGGACGATCTCCCGATAAAGGCGAGATCACAGGAGCAGTTATTAAAAAACGTTGTGCTTTCCCTGCAAGTGCTGCAACAGCACGGCTGGCTCCAAATTTACCAAAGTCGCAGCTGATTCCGACAACTCGGCTGTCGTTTTTGGGCATGATTCTGGACACCGAACTGCAGAAGATCTTTCTCCCGTTGGAAAAAGCTCAGGAAATCCAGAAAATGGTCAAGGAACTTCTGAAACCGCCATGAGTGTCGATTCATCACTGCACTCGAGTGCTGGGAAAAATGGTGGCGGCCTACGAGGCCATTCCGTTTGGCAGGTTCCATGCAAGAACGTTTCAGTGGGACCTGCTGGACAAGTGGTCAGGGTCCCATCTGTAGATGCACCGGAAGATAAGTCTGTCCCCCAGGGCCAGGGTTTCTCTCCTGTGGTGGCTCCAAAGTTCTCACCTTCTAGAGGGTCGCAGGTTCGGGATCCAAGACTGGATTCTGGCGACCACGGACGCGAGTCTCCGAGGTTGGGGAGCAGTCACACATGGACAAAATTTCCAGGGAAAATGGTCAGGCCAGGAAGCTTGTCTGCACATAAACGTGCTGGAGTTAAGGGCCATCTACAACGGCCTGCGGCAGGCGGAACATCTTCTTCGCGACCTGCCCATCCTGATTCAGTCGGACAACATCACGGCCGTGGCGCACATAAACCGCCAGGGGGGAACAAAGAGCAGAGCGGCGGTGGCGGAGGCCACCAAGATCCTTCGCTGGGCGGAAAAACATGCAATCGCTCTGTCAGCGGTCTTCATTCCAGGAGTGAACAACTGGGAAGCAGACTTCCTCAGCAGACACGATTTCCATCCAGGAGAGTGGGGT